>NC_138177.1:56777166-57479725 GCF_964165515.1 Mesoplodon bidens | reverse complement strand
ACACATATATATGGAGTCTAAGAAAAAATATGTCATGAAGAACCTAGGGGTAAAACAGGAATAAACACACAGACCTACTTGAGAATGGACTTGAGAATATGGGGAGGGGAAAGGGTAAGCTGTGACAAAGCGAGAGAGAGGCATGGACATATATACACTACCAAACGTAAGGTAGATAGCTAGTGGGAAGCAGCCGCATAGCACAGGGAGATCAGATCGGTGCTTTGTGACCACCTGGAGGGGTGGGATAGGGAGGGTGGGAGGGAGGGAGACGCAAGAGGGAAGAGATATGGGAACATATGTATATGTATAACTGATTCACTTTGTTATAAAACAGAAACTAACACACCATTGTGAAGCAATTATACTCCAATAAAGTTGTAAAAAAATAATAATAAAATAAAAAAATTTAAAAAAAGAAGAAAAAATCCCCAAGCAAACTAGGAATAGAAAAGGAACATACTGAAACTCATAAAGAGGATCTACAAACAACCTATACCGACATTATATTTAACTGTGAAAGACTGAATGCTTTCTCTGTAAGATCAGAAACAAGGCACCGATATCTGCCCTCCCCACTTTTATTAAATATATTAATGGAGGTTCTAGTAAGAAAATAAAGCAAAAATAAATAAATACATAAATTTAAAAGTTAAATTTTTAAAACATTTATTTAAAAGATAAAAGGACTATTCCTACTACGTTGAATAGGAAGGAATATATCCTACTGAATGTTGAATAATAATATATACTATTATATTAAATAAGGAAAAGTAAAACTGTATCTGAAGAGGAGATGATAATCTAAATGGAGAAAATACCAAGGAATCCACAAAAAGCTTGAGAAATAATATTAGTTTGTAAATGCTTTAGAGTACAAATCAACACAGTTTTATCAAATTATATATTAATAACAAATGTGTAGAAGCTTAAATAAAAATGTGATGCCATTTACAACTGACCTAAATAAATACTTAAATATAAGCCCAATAACACATTTATAGGTCCTCTATACTGAAAATTACAAAATGCTGATGAAGAGAAATTTAAAAGTCCCAAACAAATAGTGAGACATACCTTGTTCATGGATTAGAAAACACAACATAATAAAGATGTCAATTCTCCCCAAGTTAAGAGGCTTAACAGAGTTACTCTTAAAATGCCCTCAAGGTTTTTGTGGATATAGACAAGCTTATTCTAAGATTTATATGGTAAGAAGAGGCTGAAGAATAGCTAAAACAATTTGTAAAGGAAGATTAAAATAGGAGGAATTAATCTACCCAATTTCAAGATTTTGCAGTAATGATGGAGGTTAGATACACAGATCAATGGAATGGAATAGAGAACCCAGAAGTAGACTGACATAAATACATTTAACTTGTTTTTGACAGCAGTGTGAAAGCTATCAAGGAAGAATAGACTTTTCAAAAACTGGTACTGAAACAGTTGGACATCCCTCGACAAAAACAAACTAACAAAAAATGAACCTTAACCTAAACCTCCACACCTTACACAAAAATTAAATCAAAGTGGATCATAATCTTAAATGTAAAAGCAGGACATTTTTAGAAAAAAAAATAGGAGAAAATCTTTGGCATCTAGAATTACGTGAATAATTCTTAGACTTGACACCGAAAGTATGATCAATAAAAGCAAAAACTGATAAATTGGATCTCATCAAAATGAGTTAAAATGCTTCATAGAAGATCCTTTTAAGTGGATGAAAACTCAAATTACACAGTGGGAAAACATATTTGAAAATCCCACATGAGACAAATGACTTGTATCTATAATATACAAAGAACTCTCCAAACAACTTAAAAAAATACAACTAGAAAATAGGCAGAAGACAGGAACAGACATTTCATGGAAGAGAATATACACATGGCAAAGAAGCGCATGAAAAGATGCTCAACGTCATTAGCCATTAGGGAAATGCAAATTAAGACCATAATGAGATATCAGAGAATAACGAAAATTAAAGTATAGTGACAACATCAAATGCTGGTGAGTACATAGAAAAATGATATCACATCACTGGTGGGAAAATAAAATGGTTTAGCCACTCTGAGAAACAGCTTGACAGTCTCTTTTAATCCTAAAAGTAGATTCACCCTACAACACAGTAATTGTACTCTTGAGCATTTATCCAAAAGAAACAAAAACTTAATTAAGTTCCCACAGAAACTTACACAGAAATGTTCATAGCAGTTTTATTTATAACAGCCCAAAACTGGCCACTACCCAAATGTCTTTCAATGGATGAATGTTGAAATAAATTGTGATAAAATTTTATGATAGAATACTACCGAGCAACAAAAAGGAACAAATTATTAATATATGCAAAAATTGAAATGAACTTCAAGGGAATGATGCCGAGGGAAAAATTTTAAAAAGCCAATCTCCGAAGATTAAGTAATTCATGATGATATTTACATATTATTCTTAAAATAACAAAACTGTGGAGATGGCGAACAGATTAGAAGTTGCCAAGGGTTAGAGATGGGGGTAGAAAGTACAGCGGGGGAACTTTGTGAGGTTTTTGTGGTCCCAGTACAAATAATACAGCAATCTTGGTTTTAACCCCTAAAGTTGTTTAAAAGCAATTCCTAATAAGAGGTGTCCAGATATTTAGCAATGGCAGCAGATTAGAGGTATAGCTCCCCAACATGACAACTTCAAAACAGATGGTACTAATTCAATGCATATGTTAATTTTAAAAAGGCCAGTCACAATACTTAAATGGTATATATCTTAACGATATTATTCTAAAGGATCCAGCTATACCAGATGGACTAGCAGGATTTTCTGTACATTCAATCTTATTTAAGACAGTAAATCTTATAATAAGACAGTTAAAAAAAGAAAAAGAAAAAAAAACCAACTACAGTTGGATATTCTCATAGGAAGATGAAGTGAAAATATGTAGCAGTGGTTCAAAAGCTTAAGCAGTGGCACCTAAATTTGGCTGCACATTAGACTCATCTGAAGCACTTTTTAAAAACCCTCACACCAACAGTTGGTCATCCTAAACCAATAAAATCATTTTAAATCTCCTCAGACGATGCCACTGTCTAGCCAGAAGTGAGAACCAGCGGACTAAGCAGAAGGGTATGTTTCTACAAAGATTTAACAATAAGTTCTTTCACCCAATCAGATTTACCTTCCTGCAAAGGGGTAAAGAAGGCTAGATGTTGTCCATACTTGCTTAGCTTTAATTAGCACTTGTGACTTGCCCAAAACCTAGATCATGTTTCCCCTAAATTTCATGTTATCCCCTAAGTTTTTCAAATCCAGGGCTAAGGGGTTTGCCAGGATGAGATTTTAAGTGCTCACACAGGGGAAGTCCCTGGCAAACCAGGACAGAGGTCAGTCTACACTGAAATGTAAAGCATCCTAAATAACCCTGCCACTGCTCCCAAATACTAGTCTGTGCCAACCAGTGGAGAAAAGGCATTCTCGATTACTACCACGGTAAATGCTGCTGTACTTGCCTTGGCTACTCCCTATCTTTTCCAGGCGCCTCTCCCCTTCACCTGCTGGTGGACGCTTTGGCAGCTGACAATGCAGATATTTTCAAACTTTAAGGTGAATAAAAATCATCTGGAGGGCCAGTTATAACAGAGATCACTGAGCCCCACTAGAGTTGCTGATTCCATAGGGCTGGGACAGGGCCCTAAAACTTGAATATCTGACACATTATCAGGGGATGCTGGTAAAGCTGGTCAGGTTGTTACCGAATGCATGTTCGTGTGTCTGAAGCACAGTGAGGCCAAAAAAACCGAAAGGTTGGAGTCTGGAGCAGAGAAAGGTTTATTGCAGCATCGAGCAAGGAGAGGGGTGGTCCGTGTTCCAAAAACCCTGAAATCTCCAAAGGATTTCAGCAAAGCATTTTTAAAGGCCAGGTGAGGGAGGGACGTCCCAGGGAATGTGATCAGCTCGTGCACAATCATCTGACTGGCTGATGTTGGGGCCACAGGGCAGGTAACATTATCCATCCTTAGGTGCCAGAAGGTCTGGGGGCTACGTGCTCATGATCATCAAGGAGTTCATTTCTTCCATTGGGTGGTGGTTTTTAGCATCTGAAAACTCAAGAAATATGCCTGAGATACTATTATCTGAGTACTTCAGAGAGGAACTACAGCAGAGGCTAACTCCAAAAGGTAGAAACTGACGTTTGCTTAAAGATTTCAAGGGAAGAAAATATTTTTTCCAGAATCTTTCCAACAGACTACTAAGCGTCATCAGAATGTTTTTACTTATATTAACATAATTGCTTGGTGCTGCCATGGAAGTCATTTTCTTCTGGTTCTTTCCTCCAGGTAACTAGAGTACAGATGCTTCTGGTTTTTAAGGTAATACTCCAGCAAACCCTTAACACATGTCATGAAAAGACCTTAAGACAAACTCCCCCAGGATTCAGGGACTGCCTCACTGCTTCGCTGAAAGGAGATGATCCAAACTGAACTCTCCACTCCAGGAGACAGGAGCTGTGTTCTCATCTGTGTTCCCCTAACTTGGTAGAAAGTTTGTTGAAGGCCAAAACTTTCAACTAGTCAGTATTTGGGGCTACTCAGAGGAAAGAAAACATGCTCTTCCATATATTTAAAAGGGAAGGGCACACTGTGTATCAAGCATGTTACATATATTATATCTTTTAAGTCTTACTACTATCCCAATAGATGTGTATCATTCCCATTGTACAGATGAAGAAACTAAGGCTAAGAGTTAAAGACATTTGCCCAAGGTCACAGAGCTGATGAATGGGTCTGGCAGAACCTTCTACTGCTCATTAGTATCCATTTTCTCCTTTTCTTTCTAGGCACGTCTTAAACTATATTTCCTGGTCCTCTTGCTATTAGGCTGACCGCATTACTGAATTCTGCCCATGAAATAGGGACAAAAGTGATTTTGCCACTTCCAGTCCTAGTGCGTAAAAACCTTGGTCCATCGTGCCCTTTCCCATCACTATCTGGATGACCCAGGGCACCGGGAAGCCATAGAGATGGGAGGAGCTTGCTCCCTCAGTGACTACATGGAACACAGCACCCTTCACCTTGTCCTCTGCTACCTGCACTGGACTGTGACTTGGATGAGGTAAACCTTCACCGTGTTAATCCACTAAGAGTTTAGTTTGTCCTGACAGCAATGGTGAAGGCAAGATCTAAAACCAAATCCAGCAGACTCTAAAGACCATCCTCTCTCATTAAGACATATTGCCACAAATATGGCAGAAATATAAAAGCCCATCTATAAAATATTATCTAATCTCACAGTTCACCTCTCTCCCACCATGCCTCTCCCACAAACAAGAATTAGATTCCTAAAGCTTTTAGAGGAAATCGCGTAAACAAAAACATAAAATCAAGCAAGCAATTGACAAATATTTGTTGACTGCACACTACCTGCCAAGCATAGACAAATCTGCTTTTGTTGTCACCTTGAGGTCATGAACTCTGCCCTTTGCTCTCCCGGATGGGAGGGGAGCAGAGGACAAGGTGGGAGGCAAGCCTATGCCTGTTCTTTTCAGCAATGAGATTCTCCTTGGTTCCCCCAGTGTGTTAATGAGCTACCTGGGGAGTGTCTGATTTTATGCCTGTTCTTTTCAGCAATGAGATTCTCCTTGGTTCTCCCAGTGTGTTAATGAGCTACCTGGGGAGTGTCTGATTTTATGTTTGAGAAGAAGAATAGACTTTCGATCTGAAAAACATTTTTTATATTTAACATACATTGGGACTTCCCTGACGGTCCAGTGGTTAAGACTCCGCACTTCCACTGCAGGGGGCTCAGGTTTGATCCCTGGTCAGGGAACTAAGATCCCACATGCGTGAACACAATAAAAACACAGAGCATTACAAAAAGGAATGTAACTATACATTCAAAGGAGATTTTTTAATTCTTTTAAAAATAAAATAAAATACATTATTTTCCTGAAGTTTGACATTTTACAGATGGGCAGATTGAGACTCAGAGAAGCTTAGAAACAGCCCCAGGCCACAGTGACAGAAGTTAAATTTGAACTCAGCTTTGTGTGATTCCAAGTCCTTGCTCATTGTTTCTTAAACTGGGCTGCTCTTCAGAATCAACAGGGGAATAGTTAAAACACAGATTCCTGGGCTTGGCGCCAGACTCCCAAATCACTGACCTGGGGCAAGCCTCGGCAATCTCTCTTCGCACACACCCCAGGCCTGAGTGAAGACCAGCCAAGTTTGGGATCCACTTCTCTGCACCTCGCAGTGGGAAAGCTAAGAGGGTACACGGATGCCAAGGGAGCGGAGGGGAAGAGAACAGAAGGGGGCCTTCTATGGCCTTGTCCAGGGCTGGCCCTGCTCACAGTTGAGATCCTGGCCATGAGACCCAGAGGACAATTAACGAAAGCAAGAAAAGGCCTTCTGACTCAGCTGTTTTCCTTACGTCTCTGCTGGGCGAAGAGGGTATCATGCCTGTGGAATTCTGCTGCATCCACAGGCATCTCCAGACCTATTTTTTAAATTCGCCAGGAATGAAGAAAGAAAAGTCTGCCAAGGTTCAGAATATGCTAGTCATTTTCTGGATTCGGTAAAACTGCCTTGATTTAGTGTTCATTGCTTCCAAGCCTGTGCTCTCTGAGAGGTGGCTGGGATGAAACTGACTGCCACACTATCTTGGAAGCCAATTCATGAAGAATGGAGACAAAACCGGCAGGAGGGTACTGTTTAGCCGTGAGGAACTGAATGGTTACCTGAAGAAACATTTTAGCATATCTGTAGATATCAATAGGTGCTACAGGAGCTCTGCTGGGGAACAGTAATTACTGCTGCCATTAACTGAGAGCTTAGTATGTACATAGGCTGACCCTATAATTTATCATCCAAACTGAGCAATTGTGAAAGTGAAAGTTGGGAGAGCTATTAATAATTTCACCAGGACAAGGGTAAACCAGAAAATCCCAAGCAAACTGGGATGTGTGACCTCTCTATCCAAAACCCTGAGCCAAATGGGTTTCAAATTCAGACTTTTAAAAGATTTTATAGGTAATACTGTACTTGCGTGTGTATCACACACACATAGAAATACCCTAGAGGAATCCAGGGCAGCACCTCATGATCAAACATTATATTTCTGCAGCAAATATATGAATATTCACAAGAGGGATAAACAGACACTTCAGGTCAAATTTTGCCAGCCAATGATTTCTGAAAAATACTTGTTTTCAGGAAAATTGTTTCTCAAATTGTGGCAAGGGCTTGTGGACCTGTACCAAGAGCTTTAAGTACTTTCCATAGTGTGGCAGAGATGCTAGCTGTCCCACTGTAAAGGTCCTCCCCTTCTCTGATAGTAGGTAAGAGCGCCCATGGTCGTCTGGAATAAAGACTACTTCCCAGTGTTCAAAGAACACTTCCCAGTGTTCCTTGAAGCTAGGTGTGGTCATGTGACTGAGCTGTGGTCAATGAGATTTGCAAGTGGAAAGGTGATCAGGACAACCCACAAGTACAGGTACAGATGTACCTGTTGTTGACAGAGGGCATCCATTCTGATTAATTGAAATCCATGTTGTAAATACTTTGAAAATTACTTCTGGTTTGCAAAAACTTCTGGGAAGTCTCTTTAGAGAGATGGGTACGCTCTTCTCCCCCCTCCCTCCTCCTTCCTCCTGGCTGGAGTGTGGACATGATGGTTGGACCTTGAGCATCCACATCACTTTTGACCACGAAGCTGAGGGCCACAGCTTCTGATGAACCAGAAAGCTGGTAGGATCTTGGGTCTGGATAACTCCCTGGATGGCCTACCTCTGGACTGTTTATGTGAGAAAATAAAACCTTTTTGATTTACGGCACAATTCATTTGTACTTTCGGTTACTCACAAAGGAACCTGTATTCTAGGATTTGCTCTTGGCCATGCCTCAAACTCTCAGATGGTGATCATGTTTATTTCTCATTCAAAGGCCTGCAAGTGGGCTGCGGTGGCTCTGCTTCAGACTGTGGGTCGTGTTCACATCTGTTCCACGCGTCTCTGAATTCTGGGACTAGTGGACGCTCAGGATGTGCTCTGTGTGTCAGGGTGAAGCTCAACCACACGAGCACATTTACAGCTTCTGCTAATGTTATGCTGCATTCCTTTGGCCAAAACAAGTCACAGGACAGCCCAACATCAAGGGGAGGGGACGAGGATAAAGTGAACACTTGCAGGTGATCATCTACAGAACTGATGCACGTGTGACCCCGTCCTACTGCCGCACATGCTCCAGGGGCTTCCAGGCATCACCCCTAGCATCGCGGCGAGCCAGCCGCTTCTCCTGTTCACTTCCCATAGTTCCTGGTATGCTGCCCTCCCCACCCCTAACCCCCAGAGGGCACTACCAAGGGGAGGGCTACAGGACAAGGTGTCCGGTTTGGTGTCCCGTCTCTGTGCTCTCCTCAAGAGCACACACCAGGCTATGCCAGTGCACCTGAGGGAGAGGTTACGCGGGGGAACCTCCTACCTCCATCTGTGTCTGTCTCCCAGGGTCCTCCTTCTTCCAAACCTCCTCCAAGAGTTTCCACCCTGTACTGTGCGCAGCCCCTGCCGCACAACCAGGGAGAGCCAGGGGACTTCCGGAAACATCCTCAGAAGAGTAAGGAAGTGCAGTTCCCACAAACTTCTCCTCGGGCCTTACTGTGCAACCCCAGGTCTCACCCCCGCCAAACAGTACTGTTTGAGGAGAGGTTTAAGTAAATTAGCCTCAGGCACACCCGAAAACGTGAAAGAAAATACTGAGTGAAGCTGGGGGGAGGGGGTGGATGCTTGGGTGTGTTGCCCACTCAGCCAGTAGGGAGCTGGGTTTGAGGGAAGAACAGATGGGCAGATTTTGCCACTAACTGACGGTGTGGCCACCGGCATCCCCTTTTCCAGGCCTCCATGTCTTTTTTTGTTAACAGAGGGGGTTATTCTTGATGGCATTTAAAGTGTCTTCCAGTTCTGACAGGTTGTGACCTAAGGGGGAGGGAATGGGAGGGAAGAGCCAGAGGATGCGTGTCTGGAAGGACACACACAGTGAGGCCCAGGGAGCTGGGCTAGCATGAGGCTGAAGTTCATGTCCTTTGGCGCTTTTCAAATTGTAACGCCCTTACCTGCCTCTGGGACCCATTCAGTGCCATGGTCTAAGGTCACAAAAACTGTCCCCAGCAGGGGGATCCATTGGCACTGACTACAGTAGGATGACACCCCTGGGTGTTGTAGCAGCTCAGGCCTCAGCGCTCACCACTCCCTGCCTTAAGGTCCGGCAACTCTAAACTACCTTTAGTTCCCAGCACACACCTGGTGACTTTTGGCCTCCAGGCTCTTACTTGTGCAGTCCCCTCTCCCTGGGATACCACTGTCTCTTGATCTCCTGTACCCCCACCCCACCTTGCCCAGCCAATGCCTCCTCATCCTCTGCAATTCAGCTTCATCCCCACCCAGGTTCAGGGCTCCTCCACATTGCTCCTGTCTGGAATCCTTCATCATTGCACTCACTCCTATCTGCTTGTGTAACTGTCCTGCCCTACTAGACTCTGAGCTTGTTGAGGGCAGAGACCATGTCTTATACGTTTTCTTTCATGCTCTTTATCTTTCATAGCACCTGACACATGACAAATGAGCAATCTATGATTGACGAATGAATGAACAAATGAACGAACGAGCTGGGAAAGAAAAACGCTAGAAGGAATGTCATACATGGATGGTAAAGACTACCTTTAGCTTCCCACCCCTTCTATTTGCTACACACATCACATCTGTAGTCCCAGGAAATCACGCTGAATAAACACCAGAGGTGGCCTTTAAGCCAGGAAAAAGAGATCGCCAAGGGAAGAAGCACTGTGTCTAACTGGAGGGAAATAAACGCCTTGCCTTAATGATGGTGGGGGAGAGAGTGAGTTTGGGGTGCGAGGTCTAGGAGGGGCAGGACAGTCAGGAAAGGAGTCTTTGAAGAAAGCAGGCCTTCACGGGATCATTGAGAAGGTTGGGTTTGGTGGGCAGGTGGAAACTGAGCTGCCACACATCCATGGCTGCACCTGGGCAAGGAAGAGGCTCTGAGGAGGAAATCTGAGTGTGTGAGGGGTATGTGAGGGCGGAGTGAGAACTTCAGCTGGGTTCCTGAGTCACAGAGGAATCCAGGTGGCAGAAGGAGGGTGGGCTCCCCTTCTCCTCTCTCTCACTCCTCTTTGGCTGTGCAGGGTTGCCTCAGGCCTGGTGATGTGAGCACGGGGGTCAATCCCTCCCGCGGAGCTCCTGGTAAGAGACTTTGTTATGGTCCCTCAGGAGGCTACTTAGTGGGACAGATAAGCGGCGGGGCGGGGGGCGGGGTTTAAAGAAGATGATTAAAATTGCATAGTGATTAGATAGGAATATTCTAGTCAGGAGTTTTACTGATAAGAGAATGTTTCTTTTTAGATGATCTGACAACCACCATTGTTGAGTTTCTCCGCCACGGTTGAGTGTGCACCGGGAGGAAAGATATTAAATACCTGAAGCATCTAAATTGTAATGGATGTAGGAAAGGACATTTGACGTGCCCTAAGCTAATGATCTCCACCCCGGTGGGCCCCCAAGAAGAGGGGACCTCGTCTGTCCCTAAGTGTAAGCATGAATCGAACCCTGAAGTCTCCCACAAAGAGGTCACTTAGCACCAATTAAAATCCAGGCCCTTACCTCAGCAGACTCCATGGCTTTGTCCTCTCCAGAAGCAGGAAAAGGCGGCAAAGGATTCTTAAGGCTGACTGGACTGTCACCAGGACCCAATTTCACTTCCACGCACATCGCAGGAGGTCAGCGCTAACTTGGGGCACAGCCCACGCACACGGTTTATGCTGTGTGCGCAGGTGCTGGTGTGCGCATGCACGGGTGCAGGTGTGCGCATGTGCGGGTGCGGGTGTGCGCATGCGTGGGTGGACCGTTCACATGCGTGGGTACAAGTGTGCGCATGTGCATCACTAGCTGTTCGCGCTCTTGCTGCCTCCGTTCCACCGTCCCAGACCCGGGTCTCCTCATTCAGGGCTGATGAAACATGGCTGTGTAAACTTGTATTCAACTCATTTTAATTGAAGGTCCTGCGGATGACCAGAAATTTTGCCTCAATTCAATAGAACTTGTAAAATGCAAGAACACCTGCTTCTCTCCGCCTAACGAACTCAACCCATTGCCAAGTCACTGGAGATATAACCAGGGCCCCTCAGAAGCCTCTGCTCCTATCAGTGCCTTACCTGGGCGGGGGGTGGGGGGCGGGATGGGGCTGCAGAAAAGACCCAAGGGAGAAGCAGCTGCAGTTACGGCCCTGAGATCAAACTCCTCCCCAGTCCAGCTTCCTCAGAGATGATGTTCCTTCTAATGTTTGTTGTTTGATTTAATCATATTCTTCTAATTCCTTGAAGTTGCGAACAGCCAACCACACTGCCAACTTGGCTGACATAAACAGATATTAGTGTTGTAAATAAATTGAACTTACCCAACAGTTAATAAGACTTGCAAAATGATATGGAGCATATAGTCATTACTTTGTTTCCTGGTAATTAATCATGGTGGAAATAAATAAGCCCAACCACTGCTTCCCAAGGACTGCATCTCCCAAGCCACAGGCTTCACAGAGGCTTTTCTGATTCCTGGATATTAGCTTTGCTGTCTGGCTTTGTGTTGGCTGTGCAGCCTCCAACTCCTCTTTCCTATTGGATGAGAATCTCCCATTGAATAAGGTCTTGGTAAGTGGTTACTTTGGAGACTAAACAGGCCAGGTGCTCCTCTCTGCACCCAGGTGTCCAGGTCATAGGCCTAAACCCCAGCCTGATTCAATATGATACTTCTGCCAAGACTTGTCTTGAACAAGTGATGCAAAGCACAGAGGCACTAGAATTCTTTCCCAGTGTTGAGGGGTCTGTACCAGGCCATTCTGGCTTAAAAGCATTTATTTCAAAAGCTCCTGCTATTTTCTGCCTATTCCTCCAAGCCCCACCCTATATTTTCCTCCCAATAAATTCCCTTTTTGGTTACAGCAACCAGACACTGTTTCTTTCTCCTGAAAGCATTCCCCCAGTAACCCACCAAACAGCTGCTCCAAACCTTTCTTGCTAACAGAATCCCAAGTTTTCAATTGTTCATACATCCATCAGGACCAAGTAGATGTATCATGATTGGTCCGTCACATCCCTTTGTCCAGTGATTGGTTTAAGATTAGACCTGTGACCCAGTTCTGACCAGAGACCCAAAAAGAAGCTACTAGAGCTTCTGAGAAAGATTTTCCTCACCGATTGCACTCTTACCACTTTTCTTCCTACTTGAGAAGCTGCTACATGAGAAGGGAAGCTTGGAGCCACTGCAGCCATCTTGCCACCATGAGGGAAGACAGCGGCAGCCGTGAAGAAGGCAGAGAGAGAAAGTGGAAGAGCCTGAGTCCTCGATGATCTCTCAGAGATTCCACACCAATCCTGGGATCACCTCCCTCTGATCTGCAGGTTTGCTGTGATGAATCAGCCCGATCATTTAGTTCTTTATTCCAAGTGTTTTGTTATTTGCAGCTGAAACATCCTGATATACTGATTCATTAAATTTCACTGTTTTCCAAAATAATTACTCACACATTGTTGGAGCTAGAAGAGAAGCTGGCAGATCAACTAGCTTTGAGTCACTTTGTGATAGAAGACCCTGAGGCAGATGTAGAGACAGAGCCAAAAGGATAAGCTTGGCCTTCTGGGTCTTGCCCCATAGCAGATTCCCCAACACCCTGAGGAGACTGAGCATCCTGGGAAGGGCAATGGTGAGGAACCAGGGGTCAGAGCCTGGATCCTGACATCTGAGAGTCATGGGAAAAGGGGCGAAAAAGAAGGTCAGAGTGGACTAAGCTTGAGCAGGGCTGTGGCCAGAGACACCTGAAACACCAGAGCCTGAGGAAGGGCAAGATGTGTGTCCAGCTTTTTCTGTCAGGGTTCATTCACACACACATACATACACTCAGACACACATACACTCAGAGGCACCCATGCACACACACACTCTCAGGCACCCATGCATACACACACACACAGAGGCACCCATGCATACACATACACACAAACATTCACAGGCACCCATACACAGGCACCCATGCATACACACACACACACACACACACACACACACCACACACACCCCTTCACCCTGCGCTCCATTTCCCAGCTCCTGGAGCCCAGGGATCTCTTGTTTCCCAACTGGCCTGGCAATGAGGTCCTTTTCCTCTCACGGATGAGCACTCTTTGTGGTTTCTGGTTGGTTTCATGCCCTGTATTTTGCTCTACTTCACAATTTTTCTTACAGCTGTGCTTGGACATACTATCTGCAAAGCTGCAAAAGAGTGAACCAAGCCTAGCAGGAATGTCAGCCATGGACAGCAGCCAGCTGGCTGAAATGCCAGCGTGCTGTGATTTCTTCACAGGCTTCAGAAAGACCCCTACACCCCACTCAAAATCATACTTCCTTTGCGTGGGAAATCAGTGCTGAAATTCCACAATTAGAGAAACAGTGTAAATATTTCTGGGACGCAAAATGCCCCATAGAACTCTTCAAGGTGGATGACTTTTTTATGATCCTTTCAAGAGGGCAGACATTGAGAGGAGTATGAGTGGGGTGGTGGTTAATTTTATGAGTCAACTTGGCTCAGCCACAGGATGCCCAGATATCTGATCAAACGTTATTCTGGGTGTTTCTGTGGGGGTGTTTTTGAATGAGTTTAACATTTTAATTGGTAGACTTTGAGCAAAGCAGATTGCCCTTCATAATGTGGGTGGGCCTCCTCCAATCAGCTGAAGGCCTGAATAGAGCAAAAGACCAGCCTCTCTCAAGTAAGAGAATTCTCCAACTGACTGCCTTCAGAATTCATCTGCAACGTTGGCTTATCCTGATTCTACAGCAGATGGCCTTCAGACTGGACCTAGCATTGGTGCTCCTGGGTCTTCAGCCTGCCAGCTCAGCAGATTTCTGAGTTGCCAGCTTCCATAATTGCATGAGCCAATTCATGTATATATACATACATTCTATATATAAATCTGTTCCTCTGGAGAACCTTGACTGTGTAGACCAGTGTATTGGTGAGTTGAGGGTAGCATCAAAAGATTTTTTTTTACCTAGGATAGTCTCTACAATCTGTTCTGTTGACAGAGCATACCCTGGGGAACAAGAGGGTGGTGGGGACAGTGATGTCCCATCCAAGGGGAAGAGTTGGGAGAGGGAAAGGGCAGGGAGAAGGGTGGTGGGGTGCGTCAGGCCATAGTGTGGAGGACCTGAACCGTCAGGGTGAAGAGTGTGTAGTTACATTAGTAGTGGCCACTGGGGAGTCAGTGGAGGTTCCTGAGGAAGGGAGTGACATAATCCAAAAGCTACATCTGGTGGCTCTGTGGAGAGGGATTGCACAGGAGCGCTGATATCAGGGAGCCCAGGGAAAACATAATGAAGGACTGAACTTGGGCATGAGGAGATGGTAGAAAGTTCACACGAGGAAGGAACAGAATAGAATCCAGGTGACCAGACCACCAAGGACATGTAGGAGGAATGCTAACTCCAGTAAGGGAACTAGAAGGTGAGGCCAGGGAGCTGGTTTGTGGGGAAGAAATACCGAGTGTACGGTACTTGTAGGTCATCCAAGTAGAGATATTATTGGAATTATTATTGACTGACACATATTGAGAACATACTCTCTTCTGGGTACCATGTTAAGCCCTTCACACTCATTATCTCATTTAATCCTCACAGCATCCCATTGGGTAGATATTATTATCCCCCTTTTACAGATGAGGAAACTGAGACTCTGAGAAGTTACATACTTCCCAAGTTCCCACAGCTAGTAAGAGCCCAGGCTCGTTACTGCAAAGCTCCCAACCACCTCTAGGCTCTGGCAATTGGACAAGAGGTTAGAAGCTAGTCCACGGCCACAGAGATGATGATGGGGAGCGTCTTAGGAATGTCCTGGGACCTCCAGGAAATTTGGAGGAGGAAAGGGAGAGAAGAACTAGTCTTTATCGAATACCCTTGGACAAGTCACTTCACTGTCACCATCCATCAGTTAGCCTTTAATCAGACCTCAATTCAGCAGGATTTGAATGGGGTTTGGAGTTGGTATTGATGTCCCACTACAGCTCACTAGCCACAGTGCCGTTACCTGAATGTGAAAGAGATCCCTTGCTCCTTCCACTTTCCAACTCAGATTACCAACTTCTTTTTCTTTTCTAATCAATACTTCTTTTCTGGTTGTGAGTGACGGGCAGAACTTTGAAGCAAAATCTAGACAGCAGATGCCGAGGGGGAGCCAGGGTCTGGGGAGCAATTTTGGCGGTCACTGTACTTTTCAATTGTTCCTCGGGAGCTTCAGAGGTAGTCTGGGATGGAGAGGCATTGAAGAGACAAGAAGGTAGACAGGATGGCCAGAGGAAGAGGGGAGATGCTGGAGACAGAGAAACAAGGAAGGAAGGCTCAAGGGAGCTCGGGCCAAGGAAGCATTTACCCTTTCTGCGTCCTCACTTTTATCCCCTCACTGAGCTTCTTGACTCCCTTTTCATCTTCTAAAAGAAAAAAATATCAAGAAAACAAACTGAAACCAAGTTGATCTCCTCCCCTTCCAAGCCAGTTCTATGGCCGCAGCTGTCAGTGGTACCTTCTCTTGGTCCCCCCGGGCACAATCTTCCATGCTTCCTCCTTCCCCATCCCACATCCCTTCAGGAGCCAAGTTCAGTGCAATTAACCTCAAAATCTTCTCCTTCATCAGGCCTGTTCTGTGACCCCATGAGAAAGGGGGTGAGCCTCGGGAGCCTGGAGGAAAGCTCTGACTCATCCACCCCCTGCCACTCAGAGCCTGATGAGCAGAGGGGGTGAAGGGTGGGAGGTCACCCACCTTCAGTCCTTCCCCCTTCAAGTCTGTCTTCCTCACCTGGGCCTGTGCTCCCAGGGCCCAGCACATTCTGGGTCCCTGACTAGTGTTTGCAGAATGAATAAATATAAATGATGGAACATGAAACAAAAGGTGCTGGGCTTCCCTGGTGGCACAGTGGTTGAGAGTCCGCCTGCCAATGCAGGGGACATGGGTTCATGCCCCGGTCCGGGAAGATCCCACATGCTGCGGAGCGGCTAGGCCCGTGAGCCATGGCCGCTGAACCTGCATGTCCGGAGCCTGTGCTCTGCAACGGGAGAGGCCACAACAGTGAGAAGCCCGCGTACCGAAAAAAAAAAATGATGCTGAGAGCAGAGGCTGCTGGATGGAAGAGCCTCCAGTCACCCCGGCTGGCAAGGCAGTGAGTCACACGGCTCTCAGTGAGTCACATGGCTCCAGCACACTTCCAAGTCAAAGCTCTGAAAACCATTAGCAGGCCATTAGCTCTGATTCAAGCCCAGCTGGCATGGAGCAGGCTTTAGTCACCCAGCTGCAGAGCTCACACACTGGGTGCCCATCCTTGGACCAGCAGCCTGACTTCCTGAACCCAACACCCGCAGCCAGGTCCAGTCTCAGACCTCCTGCCATTGCAATGTTTGGGCAAGACTGTGGGGTGGAAGCTCCTAGCAGGTGGGGTCTTTGTCTCACGGCCTGTGTACCTGCAGGAACAGGCTCACCAAAGGAAGGAAGATGGGGTTAATCACTGCTCATTAGGTGCCAGCAGCTGGAACACACCGATGTCATTCAGCCCGCCCAGCAGCTTTAGGAGGCGGGTCCTCCTCAGCCCTCTGCAAAGGAGGAAACAAATACAGGCGAAGAAGTTGCGACTTCCTTAGACCACACAGCTATTTTGGTAGCAGAGACCCAGGGTTGGTTCAGATTACGTCCTTTTGCTCTCAAGCCCGTGTTCCTTCAAGCAACCATAAAAACTCAAATGGATCTGGGGCCTGGAGGAGGGAACCCTGGCATCCTGAAGTCCGTGCATTTAGTTCCCCTTCCCTCCCTGGCCCAGGCAGAGTGGGGGAGGGCAGCACCTACATCTGAGCTTCTCGAGGTGGCTCGCGACTGAGGTGTTGCCATGGCTGGGTCTCTGCAGCCTCTCAGATGCCCAAGATAGGGAAGGGAGGACTCCTTCTGAGACCTGCAGGGCCTGGTATGTGCTGGTTGCCAAGGGATGGCCTCCTGGTTCTACCCAAAACCCTGAGGACCTCCTGATTTTGCTGGGAGCCTTGGAGCCAAGAGAAAACAGCTAGAGGTTAGGACACACGCCACGCTCTTAGAAGGACTAAGTGTCCTGTGGGTGGGAAGAGAGGCAGAGCCAATGAGCCTGGCAAGGGCGAGATGATTCGGCCCTTGACCCCAAAGCAGGCTAAGCTGGTTAAGAGAGTGTGCTCGCAATGGGAATTCAGACAGGACAGAAGCCGTCAGAGGGCAGGGACCGAGGCACGTTCAAAGGGGCCCATCCAGCATCAGTCAAGCATGCTCAGGTGTCTGAGAGGCAGCTTGAAAGGGCCCCCATCATAGTCAGCCGACTCCAGCCGCCTGTGCTCTGCCTTCCAGAGAACTGGGCCCTCAGCAATCACTGGACCTCTCCGAGAGCCCCTTCCTCCTGATCATCACACACTTCAGAAGGCTAGGAGGAGTATCACATGAGACGGTGCATGTGAGCAAAGCACGGTCCAACGGAGCATATGGAAGAAATGGAGAGAAGACATTCAATTTACATTTGTTAAATGGAACTGTTCTTACTACTAGCTACATGTAAGGCTTGCAGATTTCGCTTGATCCGGTTTGGGTACATATTCCCACATATCTTGTCATTCTCCCTTTCAATCTCTACTTAGATGGTTGGGGAGTCCCCGTGAACATTAATTGCAGGTCTAGTATATGCGAGATCAGTCCTTCTCAATACGTGGTCCTGTGACAGGTTGTAGGAGCATCTCGTAATATGCAAATTAGAAATGCACATTCTTGAGCCTCACCCCAGATATACTGATTCAGAAACACCGGGTGGGGCCCAGTGACTAGTATTTTAATAAGTCCTCATGTGGCAAGGAAGGTCCGCATGTACATTGATCAGTGCTGGAGTGCAGCTGCTTCCAAGACGCCTTAGTGAGTGCAGTGGCTGAATGCCGTTATCCCTCCCAGGGTGGCGTGGCCTCTCACAGTTGGGCCCTGGTCATGGAAGGACACGGAGTACCCCAAAGGGTCATCAGTGGCTTCTGAGCAACTGCAGGCCCCGTGGGACATTGGGCTGAACCTAATGCCTGCAGAGGGAAGGGCCACTAAGCAGCCAGTTCCCGCTACACCTGAACTCCTGGACACCAGCCTCAGGAACATGCTGGTGGACGGTCTCATGTACAATTCACGTCAGCCTTCAGGCGAAAATCTCAGAGGCCCTGAGACCTCCACGGTGCAGGGAAATGAACCTAGGAACTCAAAGCTGACGGCACTTAACCTCACGCAGAAACGTGACTCGGTATGCCTCCCCTCACCCCCTATAATGAAGAACACATTTCCGGTACCATTGCTAGGCCTTTGAAAGGGGCACCGTCACCGAGGCCAGACTGAGGCATCGTCACGGCTAAGCCCGTCACCTCACGCAGAAACACTGCTTACCAAAGTGGCCTCACGGAAGCGCCTAGTTTCTCGCGTGGGTTTCTTTTCACCCCGGTAGAAGGTCTGATACCCAAGCTACGTGTCCACAACGACAATGGAGCCTGATGGGAAAGAATTATTTACCCCTTTGAAAACTAGGATGCTTGAGGCCGGAAAAACTGAATAAAAAGCCCTGCGCTCCTCACCTACTACACCCTGCAGGACTACCCAGGGAGGAACGCAGGGTTTCCTCAAAGAAAGAGCGTGCTTGCAATTTCTTGCTAGGAGCACATCCAGCAGCTGACTTCATCTAGGGCGAGTGTCAGCTGAGCGCCAGGCTCAAAGTAAGGTGCAGGAACATGGTGGTGGACGAGTGTACCACAAGTGGCATCTGTGCCTGCTGAACAGCCTCCAGCCACATGGGTCTTTGGGCTCTACTGTTTGGGACGCAGAAGGCCGGGCGACAAAGTCTTTCCTCCATCGGAGAGCTAGATTTCCAGAGCTTGGAAGAAGCCTGAAGATCACGTTTCTAACCGGGCTTCCGGGCAATGCAAGGGGGCCTCATTTTGTAAACCTGAGGCGCTTTGAGAGAAACGCCATGCTTGACCGGCTTCTCGGCATTCACACCTGACCTCTTGCTCCCTCAAGCAGCACCTCGACCCCAGACACAGCGAGAGACCTGTGCAGTCGTCCTCGGAAGATTGCTAGCCCTTTGCAAGATATACCGTGACCGGGGGGGAAACGAAGGCGTTCCCTTACTCGTGCAATTCCGGAGGAACACATGTTTCCCAACGTGCTTTCAGGGAAGGGGTCCAGTGTGCGACCTGTGTCTCTTTTGGCTGCTCAGGCACTTCAGCTACATGAGCTGGGTGTCAATCGAGAAAAGGGCGTCGGACGAGAAAAGTGAAATGTGGCCTGTTGGCAACCCAGAGAGCTGCGTCCTCAGAGCTCCCTGAAAAACAGTCCCGTCGCCTGTCTTGGATTCACCGTAGGAGTTCCCTGGGAGGCAAGGTGAGGCAGAGTGGGTTTTCTCGAAAGAACGGGGGTGCATGCAGTTCAGTGCTCGGAGCTCATCCCCAAGCCTTCCGGCTCGTGGTTCGGAAACCTGCCCACATGCTGCAAAAGGAAGGTCCGCGTGTGCCATGGCAAGTGTTGGAGTGCATTACGGTTCCCGAGAAGGCTTAGTGAATGTGCTGCTTTAACTCTGGTAGGCCTCTCAGGACTGCGAGTTCCCTCGCACCTGGACCCGGCTCGTGGAAGAGCACGGGGTCCCCAACGTGTTATCTGTGGCCTCTGAGCAACCTCCAGGCCCATGGGTCGTTGCGTTCCACTCTAGGCATGCAGAGGGCACGGCACCACGCGACCTGCTCCGGCAGAGAGCCAGATCTCCACCTCTGGAAACCAGTACCAGGAAGACGGTGGCGGACGGTGTCACGTGCAATGCTTGTCAGACTCCCAGCCAAGTTCTGAAATGCGCTGAACCTTACTCGGTGATTAGCATTGCTTCGATGAACTGCAAGCTGACGACCCCTTTACCTCAAGCAGAAACGTGACTTTGGAACCAGCCCGAAATGATGGACACACTTTCCGAAGCACTGCTAGGCCACTGAACTTTCCAGTGTCGCCAAGGCCTGACTGAAGCACTGTTTGGGCTAGGCACCCCACCTGTCGCAGTACCTCTGCTTACAAAAGTGTCCTCACGGGAGAGCCTAGTGTGTCGCATGGCTCTCTGGTCCCCGGGCAGAAGGTGCCGGTCCACAGGCTGGAGGTCCACGTAGAAGCTGGAGCCTGAAGGGTCAAGCATTATTTGCCCCTTTGGAAAGCAGGAGACTTGGGGCAGAAAACGGAAGGAAAAGCACAGGGGTCGCTCATCCTGGACACCCTGCAGGAAGTCCCCGGGAGGAAAAGTGAGATTTCTCGAGAGAAACAGTGCGCCTGCCATTCCTTGCCCGGAGCTCATCCAGCAGAGTACTTCAGCTAAGGCGACAGTCGGCAAAGGAAGGGGCAGGGTTACCATCAGCAGAGTTGATGGTCACAAGTTGACCCGAGGCTTTCGTCACTGAAGTGCTGTAACGCTGGTGTGCCTTTCACAAGTGTGAGGAGCGTCTCGTCTGCACCGTCTCCCCAGGAAAGTCACTGTGTACCGAAAGTGTCGTCTGTGCCTTCTGAGCCACCTCCAGCCCCACGGTCTTTGAGCTCTTGGTATGCAGAAGGCCAGGCAACAAAGTGTTTCCTCTGTCAGAGAGCTGGATACCCAGAGCTTACAAGACTCTCCAGGCACACGTTTCTCCCTGGTCGTCCGGGCAAAGCAAGGGGGACCTCAGACTGTAACCCTGAGCTGCACTGGGAAAAACCTGCGATTACAAGGCCTCTCGGAATTTATAGGGGACGTCTTGCTCCCACAAGCAGCACGTCGACTTCCGGTCCAGCTGGAGAAACGTGCTCTCATCCTCTGATGATTGTTAGGCTGTCGTGCGGCAAGGAAAGTCCGCATAATGCCTTGGTCAGCGCTCGAGGGCGGCAGCTTCCAAGAAGCCTTAGTGAGTGCAGTGGCTGAATGCCGTTATCCCTCCCAGGGTGGCGCGGCCTCTCGCGGCTGGGCCCTGCTCATGGAAGAACACGGAGTACCCCAAAGGGTCATCAGTGGCTTCTGAGCAACTGCAGGCCCCGTGGGACATTGGGCTGAACCCGATGCCTGCAGAGGGAAGGGCCACTAAGCAGCCAGCTCCTGCTACACCTGCACTCCTGGACACCAGCCTCAGGAACATGCTGGTGGACGGTCTCGTGTACAAGTCATGTCAGCCTTCAGGCGAAAATCTCAGAGGCCCTGAGACCTCCCCGGTGCAGGGAAGTGAACCTAGGAACTCAAAGCTGACGGCGCTTAACCTCACGCAGAAACGTGACTCGGTATCCCTCCCCTCACCCCCTATAATGAAGAACACATTTCCGGTACCATTGCTAGGCCTTTGAAAGGGGCACCGTCACCGAGGCCTGACTGAGGCATCGTCACGGCTAAGCCCGTCACCTCACGCAGAAACACTGCTTACCAAAGTGGCCTCACGGAAGCGCCTAGTTTCTCGCGTGGGTTTCCTTTCACCCCGGTAGAAGGTGCTGCTACCCAGGCTACGTGTCCACAACGGCAATGGAGCCTGATGGGAAAGAATTATTTACCCCTTTGAAAACTAGGATGCTTGAGGCCGGAAAAACTGAATAAAAAGCCCTGCGCTCCTCACCTACTACACCCTGCAGGACTACCCAGGGAGGAACGCAGGGTTTCCTCAAAGAAAGAGCGTGCTTGCAATTTCTTGCTAGGAGCACATCCAGCAGCTGACTTCATCTAGGGCGAGTGTCAGCTGAGCGCCAGGCTCAAAGTAAGGTGCAGGAACATGGTGGTGGACGAGTGTACCACAAGTGGCATCTGTGCCTGCTGAACAGCCTCCAGCCACATGGGTCTTTGGGCTCTACTGTTTGGGACGCAGAAGGCCGGGCGACAAAGTCTTTCCTCCATCGGAGAGCTAGATTTCCAGAGCTTGGAAGAAGCCTGAAGATCACGTTTCTAACCGGGCTTCCGGGCAATGCAAGGGGGCCTCATTTTGTAAACCTGAGGCGCTTTGAGAGAAACGCCATGCTTGACCGGCTTCTCGGCATTCACACCTGACCTCTTGCTCCCTCAAGCAGCACCTCGACCCCAGACACAGCGAGAGACCTGTGCAGTCGTCCTCGGAAGATTGCTAGCCCTTTGCAAGATATACCGTGACCGGGGGGGAAACGAAGGCGTTCCCTTACTCGTGCAATTCCGGAGGAACACATGTTTCCCAACGTGCTTTCAGGGAAGGGGTCCAGTGTGCGACCTGTGTCTCTTTTGGCTGCTCAGGCACTTCAGCTACATGAGCTGGGTGTCAATCGAGAAAAGGGCGTCGGACGAGAAAAGTGAAATGTGGCCTGTTGGCAACCCAGAGAGCTGCGTCCTCAGAGCTCCCTGAAAAACAGTCCCGTCGCCTGTCTTGGATTCACCGTAGGAGTTCCCTGGGAGGCAAGGTGAGGCAGAGTGGGTTTTCTCGAAAGAACGGGGGTGCATGCAGTTCAGTGCTCGGAGCTCATCCCCAAGCCTTCCGGCTCGTGGTTCGGAAACCTGCCCACATGCTGCAAAAGGAAGGTCCGCGTGTGCCATGGCAAGTGTTGGAGTGCATTACGGTTCCCGAGAAGGCTTAGTGAATGTGCTGCTTTAACTCTGGTAGGCCTCTCAGGACTGCGAGTTCCCTCGCACCTGGACCCGGCTCGTGGAAGAGCACGGGGTCCCCAACGTGTTATCTGTGGCCTCTGAGCAACCTCCAGGCCCATGGGTCGTTGCGTTCCACTCTAGGCATGCAGAGGGCACGGCACCACGCGACCTGCTCCGGCAGAGAGCCAGATCTCCACCTCTGGAAACCAGTACCAGGAAGACGGTGGCGGACGGTGTCACGTGCAATGCTTGTCAGACTCCCAGCCAAGTTCTGAAATGCGCTGAACCTTACTCGGTGATTAGCATTGCTTCGATGAACTGCAAGCTGACGACCCCTTTACCTCAAGCAGAAACGTGACTTTGGAACCAGCCCGAAATGATGGACGCACTTTCCGAAGCACTGCTAGGCCACTGAACTTTCCAGTGTCGCCAAGGCCTGACTGAAGCACTGTTTGGGCTAGGCACCCCACCTGTCGCAGTACCTCTGCTTACAAAAGTGTCCTCACGGGAGAGCCTAGTGTGTCGCATGGCTCTCTGGTCCCCGGGCAGAAGGTGCCGGTCCACAGGCTGGAGGTCCACGTAGAAGCTGGAGCCTGAAGGGTCAAGCATTATTTGCCCCTTTGGAAAGCAGGAGACTTGGGGCAGAAAACGGAAGGAAAAGCACAGGGGTCGCTCATCCTGGACACCCTGCAGGAAGTCCCCGGGAGGAAAAGTGAGATTTCTCGAGAGAAACAGTGCGCCTGCCATTCCTTGCCCGGAGCTCATCCAGCAGAGTACTTCAGCTAAGGCGACAGTCGGCAAAGGAAGGGGCAGGGTTACCATCAGCAGAGTTGATGGTCACAAGTTGACCCGAGGCTTTCGTCACTGAAGTGCTGTAACGCTGGTGTGCCTTTCACAAGTGTGAGGAGCGTCTCGTCTGCACCGTCTCCCCAGGAAAGTCACTGTGTACCGAAAGTGTCGTCTGTGCCTTCTGAGCCACCTCCAGCCCCACGGTCTTTGAGCTCTTGGTATGCAGAAGGCCAGGCAACAAAGTGTTTCCTCTGTCAGAGAGCTGGATACCCAGAGCTTACAAGACTCTCCAGGCACACGTTTCTCCCTGGTCGTCCGGGCAAAGCAAGGGGGACCTCAGACTGTAACCCTGAGCTGCACTGGGAAAAACCTGCGATTACAAGGCCTCTCGGAATTTATAGGGGACGTCTTGCTCCCACAAGCAGCACGTCGACTTCCGGTCCAGCTGGAGAAACGTGCCCTCATCCTCTGATGATTGTTAGGCTGTCGTGCGGCAAGGAAAGTCCGCATAATGCCTTGGTCAGCGCTCGAGGGCGGCAGCTTCCAAGAAGCCTTAGTGAGTGCAGTGGCTGAATGCCGTTATCCCTCCCAGGGTGGCGCGGCCTCTCGCGGCTGGGCCCTGCTCATGGAAGGACACGGAGTACCCCAAAGGGTCATCAGTGGCTTCTGAGCAACTGCAGGCCCCGTGGGACATTGGGCTGAACCCGATGCCTGCAGAGGGAAGGGCCACTAAGCAGCCAGCTCCTGCTACACCTGCACTCCTGGACACCAGCCTCAGGAACATGCTGGTGGACGGTCTCGTGTACAAGTCATGTCAGCCTTCAGGCGAAAATCTCAGAGGCCCTGAGACCTCCCCGGTGCAGGGAAGTGAACCTAGGAACTCAAAGCTGACGGCGCTTAACCTCACGCAGAAACGTGACTCGGTATCCCTCCCCTCACCCCCTATAATGAAGAACACATTTCCGGTACCATTGCTAGGCCTTTGAAAGGGGCACCGTCACCGAGGCCTGACTGAGGCATCGTCACGGCTAAGCCCGTCACCTCACGCAGAAACACTGCTTACCAAAGTGGCCTCACGGAAGCGCCTAGTTTCTCGCGTGGGTTTCCTTTCACCCCGGTAGAAGGTGCTGCTACCCAGGCTACGTGTCCACAACGGCAATGGAGCCTGATGGGAAAGAATTATTTACCCCTTTGAAAACTAGGATGCTTGAGGCCGGAAAAACTGAATAAAAAGCCCTGCGCTCCTCACCTACTACACCCTGCAGGACTACCCAGGGAGGAACGCAGGGTTTCCTCAAAGAAAGAGCGTGCTTGCAATTTCTTGCTAGGAGCACATCCAGCAGCTGACTTCATCTAGGGCGAGTGTCAGCTGAGCGCCAGGCTCAAAGTAAGGTGCAGGAACATGGTGGTGGACGAGTGTACCACAAGTGGCATCTGTGCCTGCTGAACAGCCTCCAGCCACATGGGTCTTTGGGCTCTACTGTTTGGGACGCAGAAGGCCGGGCGACAAAGTCTTTCCTCCATCGGAGAGCTAGATTTCCAGAGCTTGGAAGAAGCCTGAAGATCACGTTTCTAACCGGGCTTCCGGGCAATGCAAGGGGGCCTCATTTTGTAAACCTGAGGCGCTTTGAGAGAAACGCCATGCTTGACCGGCTTCTCGGCATTCACACCTGACCTCTTGCTCCCTCAAGCAGCACCTCGACCCCAGACACAGCGAGAGACCTGTGCAGTCGTCCTCGGAAGATTGCTAGCCCTTTGCAAGATATACCGTGACCGGGGGGGAAACGAAGGCGTTCCCTTACTCGTGCAATTCCGGAGGAACACATGTTTCCCAACGTGCTTTCAGGGAAGGGGTCCAGTGTGCGACCTGTGTCTCTTTTGGCTGCTCAGGCACTTCAGCTACATGAGCTGGGTGTCAATCGAGAAAAGGGCGTCGGACGAGAAAAGTGAAATGTGGCCTGTTGGCAACCCAGAGAGCTGCGTCCTCAGAGCTCCCTGAAAAACAGTCCCGTCGCCTGTCTTGGATTCACCGTAGGAGTTCCCTGGGAGGCAAGGTGAGGCAGAGTGGGTTTTCTCGAAAGAACGGGGGTGCATGCAGTTCAGTGCTCGGAGCTCATCCCCAAGCCTTCCGGCTCGTGGTTCGGAAACCTGCCCACATGCTGCAAAAGGAAGGTCCGCGTGTGCCATGGCAAGTGTTGGAGTGCATTACGGTTCCCGAGAAGGCTTAGTGAATGTGCTGCTTTAACTCTGGTAGGCCTCTCAGGACTGCGAGTTCCCTCGCACCTGGACCCGGCTCGTGGAAGAGCACGGGGTCCCCAACGTGTTATCTGTGGCCTCTGAGCAACCTCCAGGCCCATGGGTCGTTGCGTTCCACTCTAGGCATGCAGAGGGCACGGCACCACGCGACCTGCTCCGGCAGAGAGCCAGATCTCCACCTCTGGAAACCAGTACCAGGAAGACGGTGGCGGACGGTGTCACGTGCAATGCTTGTCAGACTCCCAGCCAAGTTCTGAAATGCGCTGAACCTTACTCGGTGATTAGCATTGCTTCGATGAACTGCAAGCTGACGACCCCTTTACCTCAAGCAGAAACGTGACTTTGGAACCAGCCCGAAATGATGGACGCACTTTCCGAAGCACTGCTAGGCCACTGAACTTTCCAGTGTCGCCAAGGCCTGACTGAAGCACTGTTTGGGCTAGGCACCCCACCTGTCGCAGTACCTCTGCTTACAAAAGTGTCCTCACGGGAGAGCCTAGTGTGTCGCATGGCTCTCTGGTCCCCGGGCAGAAGGTGCCGGTCCACAGGCTGGAGGTCCACGTAGAAGCTGGAGCCTGAAGGGTCAAGCATTATTTGCCCCTTTGGAAAGCAGGAGACTTGGGGCAGAAAACGGAAGGAAAAGCACAGGGGTCGCTCATCCTGGACACCCTGCAGGAAGTCCCCGGGAGGAAAAGTGAGATTTCTCGAGAGAAACAGTGCGCCTGCCATTCCTTGCCCGGAGCTCATCCAGCAGAGTACTTCAGCTAAGGCGACAGTCGGCAAAGGAAGGGGCAGGGTTACCATCAGCAGAGTTGATGGTCACAAGTTGACCCGAGGCTTTCGTCACTGAAGTGCTGTAACGCTGGTGTGCCTTTCACAAGTGTGAGGAGCGTCTCGTCTGCACCGTCTCCCCAGGAAAGTCACTGTGTACCGAAAGTGTCGTCTGTGCCTTCTGAGCCACCTCCAGCCCCACGGTCTTTGAGCTCTTGGTATGCAGAAGGCCAGGCAACAAAGTGTTTCCTCTGTCAGAGAGCTGGATACCCAGAGCTTACAAGACTCTCCAGGCACACGTTTCTCCCTGGTCGTCCGGGCAAAGCAAGGGGGACCTCAGACTGTAACCCTGAGCTGCACTGGGAAAAACCTGCGATTACAAGGCCTCTCGGAATTTATAGGGGACGTCTTGCTCCCACAAGCAGCACGTCGACTTCCGGTCCAGCTGGAGAAACGTGCCCTCATCCTCTGATGATTGTTAGGCTGTCGTGCGGCAAGGAAAGTCCGCATAATGCCTTGGTCAGCGCTCGAGGGCGGCAGCTTCCAAGAAGCCTTAGTGAGTGCAGTGGCTGAATGCCGTTATCCCTCCCAGGGTGGCGCGGCCTCTCGCGGCTGGGCCCTGCTCATGGAAGGACACGGAGTACCCCAAAGGGTCATCAGTGGCTTCTGAGCAACTGCAGGCCCCGTGGGACATTGGGCTGAACCCGATGCCTGCAGAGGGAAGGGCCACTAAGCAGCCAGCTCCTGCTACACCTGCACTCCTGGACACCAGCCTCAGGAACATGCTGGTGGACGGTCTCGTGTACAAGTCATGTCAGCCTTCAGGCGAAAATCTCAGAGGCCCTGAGACCTCCCCGGTGCAGGGAAGTGAACCTAGGAACTCAAAGCTGACGGCGCTTAACCTCACGCAGAAACGTGACTCGGTATCCCTCCCCTCACCCCCTATAATGAAGAACACATTTCCGGTGCCGAAGGGAGTCGTCCTTGAGGCGTCCCCTGGTTTCACTGGGGACGCACAGTGGTGTTTCTCAGAAGAGCCCAAATCGCTCCCTGGGGCGCACCAGCACGGAATGTTAAGGCTGCTCAGAACTGCGTTCCTGAGGCCGTTTGCAGGCTGAGCAAACGGGAGGTGTCGAGCGAAGAGGGCAGCACTTTGCCATTACTGCTGCCACATCCGTGCAGTTAAAGCAAACGGACGCATTCACTTGCTGCGGCTCAAACGCCACACAAGAGCTGGGCGGCACACAGTGCCCTCTCACAAAAGTGACCACGAACGTGAGTGCGCCATGAGTCCTGCGATACCTTACAGAGTTGACGCTCTCCTTTACCGCCTGCTTCCTCACTAGGGCGGCACGCTTGACTTTACTACCGGAAAACGCTGGACTTTTACTCGAGGCCAGGGCTCACCTTTCTGTCGCCGGCAATCTCCGGAGTGCTCTTGGAGACGCTCCCAGCAAAGAACTGAGACCAGCGAGCCTCATGCGAGTAAACGCGCACTTCTTCCCTGAGGCCTTCCGGAGCATAGAAAAGACGGGCCCCAGGAGTGTGCCTCAGGCACCTTTCTAGCCGCATCTCATCCACCCGGGGTGGGGGGGGGGGAGGGGGAAATTACGTTTGGGCGGGGTCGCCCTGTTTCAAACGGGAGCTCAGACAGTTCTCCTCAGTAGTTTCTGACTACCTCAAGGAAACAGCGGGGAGGAACAGGGCCTTTCCTCGGAGACACTTTTGGACACAGGGTCCCCGGCACTGCATCCCCTGCATAGGTAGTGCAGTACCTGAGGTGGGCCTCAGTGACCAAGGCTCTGTCCCGTACCTAGCCGTGTTAAGTGTGAAAGATGTACCTTGCTTCAGGCTGCGCTCACAGCCTAGCTCGCGCTTCTGCGAGAGGGCCGTCCTGAGTGTTTCCCTGGACTGAGGCGTCAGCACGGGGTGTTTCTGAAGCACAGGTCCGTTTCAGTCAGTGAGGCCGATCGACTTGCAGGGAGGCTGCGCAGCGCTGCTCCCACGCGTCTCTGTTATGACTGGGACACTCTACCTCGGCCCCCAGCAAGCAACACGTGGCCCTTGCTAGGAATGTGAAGAGTGGCTCCCATGGGCCTCCTTCCCCCTGAGGTTCCTCAGAAGCCAGCGGCCGCTCCTCCGGCACAGAGCAGTCACCATGCGAAAGTGGTGCACGGCCGCCTCTCCTATGTGTCCCCGGAGGCATCGGAGAGGGCAGGCCATCCAGCGTGGCGCAAGGATTCATGGCACCCCTGCACCCCCAGCTCTGCTGACGTGAAACACTAGCCCCTGTCTTGGGGCCGCAGGTCACCTTTCATTTGGCCGGAGCTGACTCGGCAGTGCAGTGGTATGAGTCCCTAGAAAGGCACTTGCCAGCACAGGATGGGCTTGGAGAGAACGCAGCCTTGCTGGCCCACAGCGACTACCCTGCAGTGGAGAGACGTCGGGCCGCCAGCGCTGCTCAGGCAGCTTGGAAGGCAGAAACAAGTCGCTCGCAAACGGGCAGAAGGCGTACTTTGCCATCAGGGTCCCACTTTCAGGCTTGATGACACAGCATGTTTGTCTGAACATTCTGTCTAGCTATCTAGAACAAGGGAACGAGGGCCCCCTTCTGGTACGAAAGCTTTCCAGGTGGGGGGTGCCGTCCGTGCAGGAGAGCGTTCCCCACGCTGTGCCAAGTTTGGGACTTGGTGACTCGGGGTGGTCCCGAACGTCCAGCATTGTCCCGGGGACAGCCGTCCATCGTTTTCTTTTTCAGGCTGGACGTAAACATCTAGCTTCCAGGTGCCGAAGGGAGTCGTCCTTGAGGCGTCCCCTGGTTTCACTGGGGACGCACAGTGGTGTTTCTCAGAAGAGCCCAAATCGCTCCCTGGGGCGCACCAGCACGGAATGTTAAGGCTGCTCAGAACTGCGTTCCTGAGGCCGTTTGCAGGCTGAGCAAACGGGAGGTGTCGAGCGAAGAGGGCAGCACTTTGCCATTACTGCTGCCACATCCGTGCAGTTAAAGCAAACGGACGCATTCACTTGCTGCGGCTCAAACGCCACACAAGAGCTGGGCGGCACACAGTGCCCTCTCACAAAAGTGACCACGAACGTGAGTGCGCCATGAGTCCTGCGATACCTTACAGAGTTGACGCTCTCCTTTACCGCCTGCTTCCTCACTAGGGCGGCACGCTTGACTTTACTACCGGAAAACGCTGGACTTTTACTCGAGGCCAGGGCTCACCTTTCTGTCGCCGGCAATCTCCGGAGTGCTCTTGGAGACGCTCCCAGCAAAGAACTGAGACCAGCGAGCCTCATGCGAGTAAACGCGCACTTCTTCCCTGAGGCCTTCCGGAGCATAGAAAAGACGGGCCCCAGGAGTGTGCCTCAGGCACCTTTCTAGCCGCATCTCATCCACCCGGGGTGGGGGGGGGGGAGGGGGAAATTACGTTTGGGCGGGGTCGCCCTGTTTCAAACGGGAGCTCAGACAGTTCTCCTCAGTAGTTTCTGACTACCTCAAGGAAACAGCGGGGAGGAACAGGGCCTTTCCTCGGAGACACTTTTGGACACAGGGTCCCCGGCACTGCATCCCCTGCATAGGTAGTGCAGTACCTGAGGTGGGCCTCAGTGACCAAGGCTCTGTCCCGTACCTAGCCGTGTTAAGTGTGAAAGATGTACCTTGCTTCAGGCTGCGCTCACAGCCTAGCTCGCGCTTCTGCGAGAGGGCCGTCCTGAGTGTTTCCCTGGACTGAGGCGTCAGCACGGGGTGTTTCTGAAGCACAGGTCCGTTTCAGTCAGTGAGGCCGATCGACTTGCAGGGAGGCTGCGCAGCGCTGCTCCCACGCGTCTCTGTTATGACTGGGACACTCTACCTCGGCCCCCAGCAAGCAACACGTGGCCCTTGCTAGGAATGTGAAGAGTGGCTCCCATGGGCCTCCTTTCCCCTGAGGTTCCTCAGAAGCCAGCGGCCGCTCCTCCGGCACAGAGCAGTCACCATGCGAAAGTGGTGCACGGCCGCCTCTCCTATGTGTCCCCGGAGGCATCGGAGAGTGCAGGCCATCCAGCGTGGCGCAAGGATTCATGGCACCCCTGCACCCCCAGCTCTGCTGACGTGAAACACTAGCCCCTGTCTTGGGGCCGCAGGTCACCTTTCATTTGGCCGGAGCTGACTCGGCAGTGCAGTGGTATGAGTCCCTAGAAAGGCACTTGCCAGCACAGGATGGGCTTGGAGAGAACGCAGCCTTGCTGGCCCACAGCGACTACCCTGCAGTGGAGAGACGTCGGGCCGCCAGCGCTGCTCAGGCAGCTTGGAAGGCAGAAACAAGTCGCTCGCAAACGGGCAGAAGGCGTACTTTGCCATCAGGGTCCCACTTTCAGGCTTGATGACACAGCATGTTTGTCTGAACATTCTGTCTAGCTATCTAGTACAAGGGAACGAGGGCCCCCTTCTGGTACGAAAGCTTTCCAGGTGGGGGGTGCCGTCCGTGCAGGAGAGCGTTCCCCACGCTGTGCCAAGTTTGGGACTTGGTGACTCGGGGTGGTCCCGAACGTCCAGCATTGTCCCGGGGACAGCCGTCCATCGTTTTCTTTTTCAGGCTGGACGTAAACATCTAGCTTCCAGGTGCCGAAGGGAGTCGTCCTTGAGGCGTCCCCTGGTTTCACTGGGGACGCACAGTGGTGTTTCTCAGAAGAGCCCAAATCGCTCCCTGGGGCGCACCAGCACGGAATGTTAAGGCTGCTCAGAACTGCGTTCCTGAGGCCGTTTGCAGGCTGAGCAAACGGGAGGTGTCGAGCGAAGAGGGCAGCACTTTGCCATTACTGCTGCCACATCCGTGCAGTTAAAGCAAACGGACGCATTCACTTGCTGCGGCTCAAACGCCACACAAGAGCTGGGCGGCACACAGTGCCCTCTCACAAAAGTGACCACGAACGTGAGTGCGCCATGAGTCCTGCGATACCTTACAGAGTTGACGCTCTCCTTTACCGCCTGCTTCCTCACTAGGGCGGCACGCTTGACTTTACTACCGGAAAACGCTGGACTTTTACTCGAGGCCAGGGCTCACCTTTCTGTCGCCGGCAATCTCCGGAGTGCTCTTGGAGACGCTCCCAGCAAAGAACTGAGACCAGCGAGCCTCATGCGAGTAAACGCGCACTTCTTCCCTGAGGCCTTCCGGAGCATAGAAAAGACGGGCCCCAGGAGTGTGCCTCAGGCACCTTTCTAGCCGCATCTCATCCACCCGGGGTGGGGGGGGGGGAGGGGGAAATTACGTTTGGGCGGGGTCGCCCTGTTTCAAACGGGAGCTCAGACAGTTCTCCTCAGTAGTTTCTGACTACCTCAAGGAAACAGCGGGGAGGAACAGGGCCTTTCCTCGGAGACACTTTTGGACACAGGGTCCCCGGCACTGCATCCCCTGCATAGGTAGTGCAGTACCTGAGGTGGGCCTCAGTGACCAAGGCTCTGTCCCGTACCTAGCCGTGTTAAGTGTGAAAGATGTACCTTGCTTCAGGCTGCGCTCACAGCCTAGCTCGCGCTTCTGCGAGAGGGCCGTCCTGAGTGTTTCCCTGGACTGAGGCGTCAGCACGGGGTGTTTCTGAAGCACAGGTCCGTTTCAGTCAGTGAGGCCGATCGACTTGCAGGGAGGCTGCGCAGCGCTGCTCCCACGCGTCTCTGTTATGACTGGGACACTCTACCTCGGCCCCCAGCAAGCAACACGTGGCCCTTGCTAGGAATGTGAAGAGTGGCTCCCATGGGCCTCCTTCCCCCTGAGGTTCCTCAGAAGCCAGCGGCCGCTCCTCCGGCACAGAGCAGTCACCATGCGAAAGTGGTGCACGGCCGCCTCTCCTATGTGTCCCCGGAGGCATCGGAGAGTGCAGGCCATCCAGCGTGGCGCAAGGATTCATGGCACCCCTGCACCCCCAGCTCTGCTGACGTGAAACACTAGCCCCTGTCTTGGGGCCGCAGGTCACCTTTCATTTGGCCGGAGCTGACTCGGCAGTGCAGTGGTATGAGTCCCTAGAAAGGCACTTGCCAGCACAGGATGGGCTTGGAGAGAACGCAGCCTTGCTGGCCCACAGCGACTACCCTGCAGTGGAGAGACGTCGGGCCGCCAGCGCTGCTCAGGCAGCTTGGAAGGCAGAAACAAGTCGCTCGCAAACGGGCAGAAGGCGTACTTTGCCATCAGGGTCCCACTTTCAGGCTTGATGACACAGCATGTTTGTCTGAACATTCTGTCTAGCTATCTAGTACAAGGGAACGAGGGCCCCCTTCTGGTACGAAAGCTTTCCAGGTGGGGGGTGCCGTCCGTGCAGGAGAGCGTTCCCCACGCTGTGCCAAGTTTGGGACTTGGTGACTCGGGGTGGTCCCGAACGTCCAGCATTGTCCCGGGGACAGCCGTCCATCGTTTTCTTTTTCAGGCTGGACGTAAACATCTAGCTTCCAGGTGCCGAAGGGAGTCGTCCTTGAGGCGTCCCCTGGTTTCACTGGGGACGCACAGTGGTGTTTCTCAGAAGAGCCCAAATCGCTCCCTGGGGCGCACCAGCACGGAATGTTAAGGCTGCTCAGAACTGCGTTCCTGAGGCCGTTTGCAGGCTGAGCAAACGGGAGGTGTCGAGCGAAGAGGGCAGCACTTTGCCATTACTGCTGCCACATCCGTGCAGTTAAAGCAAACGGACGCATTCACTTGCTGCGGCTCAAACGCCACACAAGAGCTGGGCGGCACACAGTGCCCTCTCACAAAAGTGACCACGAACGTGAGTGCGCCATGAGTCCTGCGATACCTTACAGAGTTGACGCTCTCCTTTACCGCCTGCTTCCTCACTAGGGCGGCACGCTTGACTTTACTACCGGAAAACGCTGGACTTTTACTCGAGGCCAGGGCTCACCTTTCTGTCGCCGGCAATCTCCGGAGTGCTCTTGGAGACGCTCCCAGCAAAGAACTGAGACCAGCGAGCCTCATGCGAGTAAACGCGCACTTCTTCCCTGAGGCCTTCCGGAGCATAGAAAAGACGGGCCCCAGGAGTGTGCCTCAGGCACCTTTCTAGCCGCATCTCATCCACCCGGGGTGGGGGGGGGGGAGGGGGAAATTACGTTTGGGCGGGGTCGCCCTGTTTCAAACGGGAGCTCAGACAGTTCTCCTCAGTAGTTTCTGACTACCTCAAGGAAACAGCGGGGAGGAACAGGGCCTTTCCTCGGAGACACTTTTGGACACAGGGTCCCCGGCACTGCATCCCCTGCATAGGTAGTGCAGTACCTGAGGTGGGCCTCAGTGACCAAGGCTCTGTCCCGTACCTAGCCGTGTTAAGTGTGAAAGATGTACCTTGCTTCAGGCTGCGCTCACAGCCTAGCTCGCGCTTCTGCGAGAGGGCCGTCCTGAGTGTTTCCCTGGACTGAGGCGTCAGCACGGGGTGTTTCTGAAGCACAGGTCCGTTTCAGTCAGTGAGGCCGATCGACTTGCAGGGAGGCTGCGCAGCGCTGCTCCCACGCGTCTCTGTTATGACTGGGACACTCTACCTCGGCCCCCAGCAAGCAACACGTGGCCCTTGCTAGGAATGTGAAGAGTGGCTCCCATGGGCCTCCTTCCCCCTGAGGTTCCTCAGAAGCCAGCGGCCGCTCCTCCGGCACAGAGCAGTCACCATGCGAAAGTGGTGCACGGCCGCCTCTCCTATGTGTCCCCGGAGGCATCGGAGAGTGCAGGCCATCCAGCGTGGCGCAAGGATTCATGGCACCCCTGCACCCCCAGCTCTGCTGACGTGAAACACTAGCCCCTGTCTTGGGGCCGCAGGTCACCTTTCATTTGGCCGGAGCTGACTCGGCAGTGCAGTGGTATGAGTCCCTAGAAAGGCACTTGCCAGCACAGGATGGGCTTGGAGAGAACGCAGCCTTGCTGGCCCACAGCGACTACCCTGCAGTGGAGAGACGTCGGGCCGCCAGCGCTGCTCAGGCAGCTTGGAAGGCAGAAACAAGTCGCTCGCAAACGGGCAGAAGGCGTACTTTGCCATCAGGGTCCCACTTTCAGGCTTGATGACACAGCATGTTTGTCTGAACATTCTGTCTAGCTATCTAGAACAAGGGAACGAGGGCCCCCTTCTGGTACGAAAGCTTTCCAGGTGGGGGGTGCCGTCCGTGCAGGAGAGCGTTCCCCACGCTGTGCCAAGTTTGGGACTTGGTGACTCGGGGTGGTCCCGAACGTCCAGCATTGTCCCGGGGACAGCCGTCCATCGTTTTCTTTTTCAGGCTGGACGTAAACATCTAGCTTCCAGGTGCCGAAGGGAGTCGTCCTTGAGGCGTCCCCTGGTTTCACTGGGGACGCACAGTGGTGTTTCTCAGAAGAGCCCAAATCGCTCCCTGGGGCGCACCAGCACGGAATGTTAAGGCTGCTCAGAACTGCGTTCCTGAGGCCGTTTGCAGGCTGAGCAAACGGGAGGTGTCGAGCGAAGAGGGCAGCACTTTGCCATTACTGCTGCCACATCCGTGCAGTTAAAGCAAACGGACGCATTCACTTGCTGCGGCTCAAACGCCACACAAGAGCTGGGCGGCACACAGTGCCCTCTCACAAAAGTGACCACGAACGTGAGTGCGCCATGAGTCCTGCGATACCTTACAGAGTTGACGCTCTCCTTTACCGCCTGCTTCCTCACTAGGGCGGCACGCTTGACTTTACTACCGGAAAACGCTGGACTTTTACTCGAGGCCAGGGCTCACCTTTCTGTCGCCGGCAATCTCCGGAGTGCTCTTGGAGACGCTCCCAGCAAAGAACTGAGACCAGCGAGCCTCATGCGAGTAAACGCGCACTTCTTCCCTGAGGCCTTCCGGAGCATAGAAAAGACGGGCCCCAGGAGTGTGCCTCAGGCACCTTTCTAGCCGCATCTCATCCACCCGGGGTGGGGGGGGGGGGAGGGGGAAATTACGTTTGGGCGGGGTCGCCCTGTTTCAAACGGGAGCTCAGACAGTTCTCCTCAGTAGTTTCTGACTACCTCAAGGAAACAGCGGGGAGGAACAGGGCCTTTCCTCGGAGACACTTTTGGACACAGGGTCCCCGGCACTGCATCCCCTGCATAGGTAGTGCAGTACCTGAGGTGGGCCTCAGTGACCAAGGCTCTGTCCCGTACCTAGCCGTGTTAAGTGTGAAAGATGTACCTTGCTTCAGGCTGCGCTCACAGCCTAGCTCGCGCTTCTGCGAGAGGGCCGTCCTGAGTGTTTCCCTGGACTGAGGCGTCAGCACGGGGTGTTTCTGAAGCACAGGTCCGTTTCAGTCAGTGAGGCCGATCGACTTGCAGGGAGGCTGCGCAGCGCTGCTCCCACGCGTCTCTGTTATGACTGGGACACTCTACCTCGGCCCCCAGCAAGCAACACGTGGCCCTTGCTAGGAATGTGAAGAGTGGCTCCCATGGGCCTCCTTCCCCCTGAGGTTCCTCAGAAGCCAGCGGCCGCTCCTCCGGCACAGAGCAGTCACCATGCGAAAGTGGTGCACGGCCGCCTCTCCTATGTGTCCCCGGAGGCATCGGAGAGTGCAGGCCATCCAGCGTGGCGCAAGGATTCATGGCACCCCTGCACCCCCAGCTCTGCTGACGTGAAACACTAGCCCCTGTCTTGGGGCCGCAGGTCACCTTTCATTTGGCCGGAGCTGACTCGGCAGTGCAGTGGTATGAGTCCCTAGAAAGGCACTTGCCAGCACAGGATGGGCTTGGAGAGAACGCAGCCTTGCTGGCCCACAGCGACTACCCTGCAGTGGAGAGACGTCGGGCCGCCAGCGCTGCTCAGGCAGCTTGGAAGGCAGAAACAAGTCGCTCGCAAACGGGCAGAAGGCGTACTTTGCCATCAGGGTCCCACTTTCAGGCTTGATGACACAGCATGTTTGTCTGAACATTCTGTCTAGCTATCTAGAACAAGGGAACGAGGGCCCCCTTCTGGTACGAAAGCTTTCCAGGTGGGGGGTGCCGTCCGTGCAGGAGAGCGTTCCCCACGCTGTGCCAAGTTTGGGACTTGGTGACTCGGGGTGGTCCCGAACGTCCAGCATTGTCCCGGGGACAGCCGTCCATCGTTTTCTTTTTCAGGCTGGACGTAAACATCTAGCTTCCAGGTGCCGAAGGGAGTCGTCCTTGAGGCGTCCCCTGGTTTCACTGGGGACGCACAGTGGTGTTTCTCAGAAGAGCCCAAATCGCTCCCTGGGGCGCACCAGCACGGAATGTTAAGGCTGCTCAGAACTGCGTTCCTGAGGCCGTTTGCAGGCTGAGCAAACGGGAGGTGTCGAGCGAAGAGGGCAGCACTTTGCCATTACTGCTGCCACATCCGTGCAGTTAAAGCAAACGGACGCATTCACTTGCTGCGGCTCAAACGCCACACAAGAGCTGGGCGGCACACAGTGCCCTCTCACAAAAGTGACCACGAACGTGAGTGCGCCATGAGTCCTGCGATACCTTACAGAGTTGACGCTCTCCTTTACCGCCTGCTTCCTCACTAGGGCGGCACGCTTGACTTTACTACCGGAAAACGCTGGACTTTTACTCGAGGCCAGGGCTCACCTTTCTGTCGCCGGCAATCTCCGGAGTGCTCTTGGAGACGCTCCCAGCAAAGAACTGAGACCAGCGAGCCTCATGCGAGTAAACGCGCACTTCTTCCCTGAGGCCTTCCGGAGCATAGAAAAGACGGGCCCCAGGAGTGTGCCTCAGGCACCTTTCTAGCCGCATCTCATCCACCCGGGGTGGGGGGGGGGGGAGGGGGAAATTACGTTTGGGCGGGGTCGCCCTGTTTCAAACGGGAGCTCAGACAGTTCTCCTCAGTAGTTTCTGACTACCTCAAGGAAACAGCGGGGAGGAACAGGGCCTTTCCTCGGAGACACTTTTGGACACAGGGTCCCCGGCACTGCATCCCCTGCATAGGTAGTGCAGTACCTGAGGTGGGCCTCAGTGACCAAGGCTCTGTCCCGTACCTAGCCGTGTTAAGTGTGAAAGATGTACCTTGCTTCAGGCTGCGCTCACAGCCTAGCTCGCGCTTCTGCGAGAGGGCCGTCCTGAGTGTTTCCCTGGACTGAGGCGTCAGCACGGGGTGTTTCTGAAGCACAGGTCCGTTTCAGTCAGTGAGGCCGATCGACTTGCAGGGAGGCTGCGCAGCGCTGCTCCCACGCGTCTCTGTTATGACTGGGACACTCTACCTCGGCCCCCAGCAAGCAACACGTGGCCCTTGCTAGGAATGTGAAGAGTGGCTCCCATGGGCCTCCTTCCCCCTGAGGTTCCTCAGAAGCCAGCGGCCGCTCCTCCGGCACAGAGCAGTCACCATGCGAAAGTGGTGCACGGCCGCCTCTCCTATGTGTCCCCGGAGGCATCGGAGAGTGCAGGCCATCCAGCGTGGCGCAAGGATTCATGGCACCCCTGCACCCCCAGCTCTGCTGACGTGAAACACTAGCCCCTGTCTTGGGGCCGCAGGTCACCTTTCATTTGGCCGGAGCTGACTCGGCAGTGCAGTGGTATGAGTCCCTAGAAAGGCACTTGCCAGCACAGGATGGGCTTGGAGAGAACGCAGCCTTGCTGGCCCACAGCGACTACCCTGCAGTGGAGAGACGTCGGGCCGCCAGCGCTGCTCAGGCAGCTTGGAAGGCAGAAACAAGTCGCTCGCAAACGGGCAGAAGGCGTACTTTGCCATCAGGGTCCCACTTTCAGGCTTGATGACACAGCATGTTTGTCTGAACATTCTGTCTAGCTATCTAGTACAAGGGAACGAGGGCCCCCTTCTGGTACGAAAGCTTTCCAGGTGGGGGGTGCCGTCCGTGCAGGAGAGCGTTCCCCACGCTGTGCCAAGTTTGGGACTTGGTGACTCGGGGTGGTCCCGAACGTCCAGCATTGTCCCGGGGACAGCCGTCCATCGTTTTCTTTTTCAGGCTGGACGTAAACATCTAGCTTCCAGGTGCCGAAGGGAGTCGTCCTTGAGGCGTCCCCTGGTTTCACTGGGGACGCACAGTGGTGTTTCTCAGAAGAGCCCAAATCGCTCCCTGGGGCGCACCAGCACGGAATGTTAAGGCTGCTCAGAACTGCGTTCCTGAGGCCGTTTGCAGGCTGAGCAAACGGGAGGTGTCGAGCGAAGAGGGCAGCACTTTGCCATTACTGCTGCCACATCCGTGCAGTTAAAGCAAACGGACGCATTCACTTGCTGCGGCTCAAACGCCACACAAGAGCTGGGCGGCACACAGTGCCCTCTCACAAAAGTGACCACGAACGTGAGTGCGCCATGAGTCCTGCGATACCTTACAGAGTTGACGCTCTCCTTTACCGCCTGCTTCCTCACTAGGGCGGCACGCTTGACTTTACTACCGGAAAACGCTGGACTTTTACTCGAGGCCAGGGCTCACCTTTCTGTCGCCGGCAATCTCCGGAGTGCTCTTGGAGACGCTCCCAGCAAAGAACTGAGACCAGCGAGCCTCATGCGAGTAAACGCGCACTTCTTCCCTGAGGCCTTCCGGAGCATAGAAAAGACGGGCCCCAGGAGTGTGCCTCAGGCACCTTTCTAGCCGCATCTCATCCACCCGGGGTGGGGGGGGGGAGGGGGAAATTACGTTTGGGCGGGGTCGCCCTGTTTCAAACGGGAGCTCAGACAGTTCTCCTCAGTAGTTTCTGACTACCTCAAGGAAACAGCGGGGAGGAACAGGGCCTTTCCTCGGAGACACTTTTGGACACAGGGTCCCCGGCACTGCATCCCCTGCATAGGTAGTGCAGTACCTGAGGTGGGCCTCAGTGACCAAGGCTCTGTCCCGTACCTAGCCGTGTTAAGTGTGAAAGATGTACCTTGCTTCAGGCTGCGCTCACAGCCTAGCTCGCGCTTCTGCGAGAGGGCCGTCCTGAGTGTTTCCCTGGACTGAGGCGTCAGCACGGGGTGTTTCTGAAGCACAGGTCCGTTTCAGTCAGTGAGGCCGATCGACTTGCAGGGAGGCTGCGCAGCGCTGCTCCCACGCGTCTCTGTTATGACTGGGACACTCTACCTCGGCCCCCAGCAAGCAACACGTGGCCCTTGCTAGGAATGTGAAGAGTGGCTCCCATGGGCCTCCTTCCCCCTGAGGTTCCTCAGAAGCCAGCGGCCGCTCCTCCGGCACAGAGCAGTCACCATGCGAAAGTGGTGCACGGCCGCCTCTCCTATGTGTCCCCGGAGGCATCGGAGAGGGCAGGCCATCCAGCGTGGCGCAAGGATTCATGGCACCCCTGCACCCCCAGCTCTGCTGACGTGAAACACTAGCCCCTGTCTTGGGGCCGCAGGTCACCTTTCATTTGGCCGGAGCTGACTCGGCAGTGCAGTGGTATGAGTCCCTAGAAAGGCACTTGCCAGCACAGGATGGGCTTGGAGAGAACGCAGCCTTGCTGGCCCACAGCGACTACCCTGCAGTGGAGAGACGTCGGGCCGCCAGCGCTGCTCAGGCAGCTTGGAAGGCAGAAACAAGTCGCTCGCAAACGGGCAGAAGGCGTACTTTGCCATCAGGGTCCCACTTTCAGGCTTGATGACACAGCATGTTTGTCTGAACATTCTGTCTAGCTATCTAGAACAAGGGAACGAGGGCCCCCTTCTGGTACGAAAGCTTTCCAGGTGGGGGGTGCCGTCCGTGCAGGAGAGCGTTCCCCACGCTGTGCCAAGTTTGGGACTTGGTGACTCGGGGTGGTCCCGAACGTCCAGCATTGTCCCGGGGACAGCCGTCCATCGTTTTCTTTTTCAGGCTGGACGTAAACATCTAGCTTCCAGGTGCCGAAGGGAGTCGTCCTTGAGGCGTCCCCTGGTTTCACTGGGGACGCACAGTGGTGTTTCTCAGAAGAGCCCAAATCGCTCCCTGGGGCGCACCAGCACGGAATGTTAAGGCTGCTCAGAACTGCGTTCCTGAGGCCGTTTGCAGGCTGAGCAAACGGGAGGTGTCGAGCGAAGAGGGCAGCACTTTGCCATTACTGCTGCCACATCCGTGCAGTTAAAGCAAACGGACGCATTCACTTGCTGCGGCTCAAACGCCACACAAGAGCTGGGCGGCACACAGTGCCCTCTCACAAAAGTGACCACGAACGTGAGTGCGCCATGAGTCCTGCGATACCTTACAGAGTTGACGCTCTCCTTTACCGCCTGCTTCCTCACTAGGGCGGCACGCTTGACTTTACTACCGGAAAACGCTGGACTTTTACTCGAGGCCAGGGCTCACCTTTCTGTCGCCGGCAATCTCCGGAGTGCTCTTGGAGACGCTCCCAGCAAAGAACTGAGACCAGCGAGCCTCATGCGAGTAAACGCGCACTTCTTCCCTGAGGCCTTCCGGAGCATAGAAAAGACGGGCCCCAGGAGTGTGCCTCAGGCACCTTTCTAGCCGCATCTCATCCACCCGGGGTGGGAGGGGGGGGGGGAGGGGGAAATTACGTTTGGGCGGGGTCGCCCTGTTTCAAACGGGAGCTCAGACAGTTCTCCTCAGTAGTTTCTGACTACCTCAAGGAAACAGCGGGGAGGAACAGGGCCTTTCCTCGGAGACACTTTTGGACACAGGGTCCCCGGCACTGCATCCCCTGCATAGGTAGTGCAGTACCTGAGGTGGGCCTCAGTGACCAAGGCTCTGTCCCGTACCTAGCCGTGTTAAGTGTGAAAGATGTACCTTGCTTCAGGCTGCGCTCACAGCCTAGCTCGCGCTTCTGCGAGAGGGCCGTCCTGAGTGTTTCCCTGGACTGAGGCGTCAGCACGGGGTGTTTCTGAAGCACAGGTCCGTTTCAGTCAGTGAGGCCGATCGACTTGCAGGGAGGCTGCGCAGCGCTGCTCCCACGCGTCTCTGTTATGACTGGGACACTCTACCTCGGCCCCCAGCAAGCAACACGTGGCCCTTGCTAGGAATGTGAAGAGTGGCTCCCATGGGCCTCCTTCCCCCTGAGGTTCCTCAGAAGCCAGCGGCCGCTCCTCCGGCACAGAGCAGTCACCATGCGAAAGTGGTGCACGGCCGCCTCTCCTATGTGTCCCCGGAGGCATCGGAGAGGGCAGGCCATCCAGCGTGGCGCAAGGATTCATGGCACCCCTGCACCCCCAGCTCTGCTGACGTGAAACACTAGCCCCTATCTTGGGGCCGCAGGTCACCTTTCATTTTTGGCCGGAGCTGACTCGGCAGTGCAGTGGTATGAGTCCCTAGAAAGGCACTTGCCAGCACAGGATGGGCTTGGAGAGAACGCAGCCTTGCTGGCCCACAGCGACTACCCTGCAGTGGAGAGACGTCGGGCCGCCAGCGCTGCTCAGGCAGCTTGGAAGGCAGAAACAAGTCGCTCGCAAACGGGCAGAAGGCGTACTTTGCCATCAGGGTCCCACTTTCAGGCTTGATGACACAGCATGTTTGTCTGAACATTCTGTCTAGCTATCTAGTACAAGGGAACGAGGGCCCCCTTCTGGTACGAAAGCTTTCCAGGTGGGGGGTGCCGTCCGTGCAGGAGAGCGTTCCCCACGCTGTGCCAAGTTTGGGACTTGGTGACTCGGGGTGGTCCCGAACGTCCAGCATTGTCCCGGGGACAGCCGTCCATCGTTTTCTTTTTCAGGCTGGACGTAAACATCTAGCTTCCAGGTGCCGAAGGGAGTCGTCCTTGAGGCGTCCCCTGGTTTCACTGGGGACGCACAGTGGTGTTTCTCAGAAGAGCCCAAATCGCTCCCTGGGGCGCACCAGCACGGAATGTTAAGGCTGCTCAGAACTGCGTTCCTGAGGCCGTTTGCAGGCTGAGCAAACGGGAGGTGTCGAGCGAAGAGGGCAGCACTTTGCCATTACTGCTGCCACATCCGTGCAGTTAAAGCAAACGGACGCATTCACTTGCTGCGGCTCAAACGCCACACAAGAGCTGGGCGGCACACAGTGCCCTCTCACAAAAGTGACCACGAACGTGAGTGCGCCATGAGTCCTGCGATACCTTACAGAGTTGACGCTCTCCTTTACCGCCTGCTTCCTCACTAGGGCGGCACGCTTGACTTTACTACCGGAAAACGCTGGACTTTTACTCGAGGCCAGGGCTCACCTTTCTGTCGCCGGCAATCTCCGGAGTGCTCTTGGAGACGCTCCCAGCAAAGAACTGAGACCAGCGAGCCTCATGCGAGTAAACGCGCACTTCTTCCCTGAGGCCTTCCGGAGCATAGAAAAGACGGGCCCCAGGAGTGTGCCTCAGGCACCTTTCTAGCCGCATCTCATCCACCCGGGGTGGGAGGGGGGGGGGAGGGGGAAATTACGTTTGGGCGGGGTCGCCCTGTTTCAAACGGGAGCTCAGACAGTTCTCCTCAGTAGTTTCTGACTACCTCAAGGAAACAGCGGGGAGGAACAGGGCCTTTCCTCGGAGACACTTTTGGACACAGGGTCCCCGGCACTGCATCCCCTGCATAGGTAGTGCAGTACCTGAGGTGGGCCTCAGTGACCAAGGCTCTGTCCCGTACCTAGCCGTGTTAAGTGTGAAAGATGTACCTTGCTTCAGGCTGCGCTCACAGCCTAGCTCGCGCTTCTGCGAGAGGGCCGTCCTGAGTGTTTCCCTGGACTGAGGCGTCAGCACGGGGTGTTTCTGAAGCACAGGTCCGTTTCAGTCAGTGAGGCCGATCGACTTGCAGGGAGGCTGCGCAGCGCTGCTCCCACGCGTCTCTGTTATGACTGGGACACTCTACCTCGGCCCCCAGCAAGCAACACGTGGCCCTTGCTAGGAATGTGAAGAGTGGCTCCCATGGGCCTCCTTCCCCCTGAGGTTCCTCAGAAGCCAGCGGCCGCTCCTCCGGCACAGAGCAGTCACCATGCGAAAGTGGTGCACGGCCGCCTCTCCTATGTGTCCCCGGAGGCATCGGAGAGTGCAGGCCATCCAGCGTGGCGCAAGGATTCATGGCACCCCTGCACCCCCAGCTCTGCTGACGTGAAACACTAGCCCCTATCTTGGGGCCGCAGGTCACCTTTCATTTTTGGCCGGAGCTGACTCGGCAGTGCAGTGGTATGAGTCCCTAGAAAGGCACTTGCCAGCACAGGATGGGCTTGGAGAGAACGCAGCCTTGCTGGCCCACAGCGACTACCCTGCAGTGGAGAGACGTCGGGCCGCCAGCGCTGCTCAGGCAGCTTGGAAGGCAGAAACAAGTCGCTCGCAAACGGGCAGAAGGCGTACTTTGCCATCAGGGTCCCACTTTCAGGCTTGATGACACAGCATGTTTGTCTGAACATTCTGTCTAGCTATCTAGTACAAGGGAACGAGGGCCCCCTTCTGGTACGAAAGCTTTCCAGGTGGGGGGTGCCGTCCGTGCAGGAGAGCGTTCCCCACGCTGTGCCAAGTTTGGGACTTGGTGACTCGGGGTGGTCCCGAACGTCCAGCATTGTCCCGGGGACAGCCGTCCATCGTTTTCTTTTTCAGGCTGGACGTAAACATCTAGCTTCCAGGTGCCGAAGGGAGTCGTCCTTGAGGCGTCCCCTGGTTTCACTGGGGACGCACAGTGGTGTTTCTCAGAAGAGCCCAAATCGCTCCCTGGGGCGCACCAGCACGGAATGTTAAGGCTGCTCAGAACTGCGTTCCTGAGGCCGTTTGCAGGCTGAGCAAACGGGAGGTGTCGAGCGAAGAGGGCAGCACTTTGCCATTACTGCTGCCACATCCGTGCAGTTAAAGCAAACGGACGCATTCACTTGCTGCGGCTCAAACGCCACACAAGAGCTGGGCGGCACACAGTGCCCTCTCACAAAAGTGACCACGAACGTGAGTGCGCCATGAGTCCTGCGATACCTTACAGAGTTGACGCTCTCCTTTACCGCCTGCTTCCTCACTAGGGCGGCACGCTTGACTTTACTACCGGAAAACGCTGGACTTTTACTCGAGGCCAGGGCTCACCTTTCTGTCGCCGGCAATCTCCGGAGTGCTCTTGGAGACGCTCCCAGCAAAGAACTGAGACCAGCGAGCCTCATGCGAGTAAACGCGCACTTCTTCCCTGAGGCCTTCCGGAGCATAGAAAAGACGGGCCCCAGGAGTGTGCCTCAGGCACCTTTCTAGCCGCATCTCATCCACCCGGGGTGGGAGGGGGGGGGGGAGGGGGAAATTACGTTTGGGCGGGGTCGCCCTGTTTCAAACGGGAGCTCAGACAGTTCTCCTCAGTAGTTTCTGACTACCTCAAGGAAACAGCGGGGAGGAACAGGGCCTTTCCTCGGAGACACTTTTGGACACAGGGTCCCCGGCACTGCATCCCCTGCATAGGTAGTGCAGTACCTGAGGTGGGCCTCAGTGACCAAGGCTCTGTCCCGTACCTAGCCGTGTTAAGTGTGAAAGATGTACCTTGCTTCAGGCTGCGCTCACAGCCTAGCTCGCGCTTCTGCGAGAGGGCCGTCCTGAGTGTTTCCCTGGACTGAGGCGTCAGCACGGGGTGTTTCTGAAGCACAGGTCCGTTTCAGTCAGTGAGGCCGATCGACTTGCAGGGAGGCTGCGCAGCGCTGCTCCCACGCGTCTCTGTTATGACTGGGACACTCTACCTCGGCCCCCAGCAAGCAACACGTGGCCCTTGCTAGGAATGTGAAGAGTGGCTCCCATGGGCCTCCTTCCCCCTGAGGTTCCTCAGAAGCCAGCGGCCGCTCCTCCGGCACAGAGCAGTCACCATGCGAAAGTGGTGCACGGCCGCCTCTCCTATGTGTCCCCGGAGGCATCGGAGAGGGCAGGCCATCCAGCGTGGCGCAAGGATTCATGGCACCCCTGCACCCCCAGCTCTGCTGACGTGAAACACTAGCCCCTATCTTGGGGCCGCAGGTCACCTTTCATTTTTGGCCGGAGCTGACTCGGCAGTGCAGTGGTATGAGTCCCTAGAAAGGCACTTGCCAGCACAGGATGGGCTTGGAGAGAACGCAGCCTTGCTGGCCCACAGCGACTACCCTGCAGTGGAGAGACGTCGGGCCGCCAGCGCTGCTCAGGCAGCTTGGAAGGCAGAAACAAGTCGCTCGCAAACGGGCAGAAGGCGTACTTTGCCATCAGGGTCCCACTTTCAGGCTTGATGACACAGCATGTTTGTCTGAACATTCTGTCTAGCTATCTAGTACAAGGGAACGAGGGCCCCCTTCTGGTACGAAAGCTTTCCAGGTGGGGGGTGCCGTCCGTGCAGGAGAGCGTTCCCCACGCTGTGCCAAGTTTGGGACTTGGTGACTCGGGGTGGTCCCGAACGTCCAGCATTGTCCCGGGGACAGCCGTCCATCGTTTTCTTTTTCAGGCTGGACGTAAACATCTAGCTTCCAGGTGCCGAAGGGAGTCGTCCTTGAGGCGTCCCCTGGTTTCACTGGGGACGCACAGTGGTGTTTCTCAGAAGAGCCCAAATCGCTCCCTGGGGCGCACCAGCACGGAATGTTAAGGCTGCTCAGAACTGCGTTCCTGAGGCCGTTTGCAGGCTGAGCAAACGGGAGGTGTCGAGCGAAGAGGGCAGCACTTTGCCATTGCTGCTGCCACATCCGTGCAGTTAAAGCAAACGGACGCATTCACTTGCTGCGGCTCAAACGCCACACAAGAGCTGGGCGGCACACAGTGCCCTCTCACAAAAGTGACCACGAACGTGAGTGCGCCATGAGTCCTGCGATACCTTACAGAGTTGACGCTCTCCTTTACCGCCTGCTTCCTCACTAGGGCGGCACGCTTGACTTTACTACCGGAAAACGCTGGACTTTTACTCGAGGCCAGGGCTCACCTTTCTGTCGCCGGCAATCTCCGGAGTGCTCTTGGAGACGCTCCCAGCAAAGAACTGAGACCAGCGAGCCTCATGCGAGTAAACGCGCACTTCTTCCCTGAGGCCTTCCGGAGCATAGAAAAGACGGGCCCCAGGAGTGTGCCTCAGGCACCTTTCTAGCCGCATCTCATCCACCCGGGGTGGGAGGGGGGGGGGGAGGGGGAAATTACGTTTGGGCGGGGTCGCCCTGTTTCAAACGGGAGCTCAGACAGTTCTCCTCAGTAGTTTCTGACTACCTCAAGGAAACAGCGGGGAGGAACAGGGCCTTTCCTCGGAGACACTTTTGGACACAGGGTCCCCGGCACTGCATCCCCTGCATAGGTAGTGCAGTACCTGAGGTGGGCCTCAGTGACCAAGGCTCTGTCCCGTACCTAGCCGTGTTAAGTGTGAAAGATGTACCTTGCTTCAGGCTGCGCTCACAGCCTAGCTCGCGCTTCTGCGAGAGGGCCGTCCTGAGTGTTTCCCTGGACTGAGGCGTCAGCACGGGGTGTTTCTGAAGCACAGGTCCGTTTCAGTCAGTGAGGCCGATCGACTTGCAGGGAGGCTGCGCAGCGCTGCTCCCACGCGTCTCTGTTATGACTGGGACACTCTACCTCGGCCCCCAGCAAGCAACACGTGGCCCTTGCTAGGAATGTGAAGAGTGGCTCCCATGGGCCTCCTTCCCCCTGAGGTTCCTCAGAAGCCAGCGGCCGCTCCTCCGGCACAGAGCAGTCACCATGCGAAAGTGGTGCACGGCCGCCTCTCCTATGTGTCCCCGGAGGCATCGGAGAGTGCAGGCCATCCAGCGTGGCGCAAGGATTCATGGCACCCCTGCACCCCCAGCTCTGCTGACGTGAAACACTAGCCCCTATCTTGGGGCCGCAGGTCACCTTTCATTTTTGGCCGGAGCTGACTCGGCAGTGCAGTGGTATGAGTCCCTAGAAAGGCACTTGCCAGCACAGGATGGGCTTGGAGAGAACGCAGCCTTGCTGGCCCACAGCGACTACCCTGCAGTGGAGAGACGTCGGGCCGCCAGCGCTGCTCAGGCAGCTTGGAAGGCAGAAACAAGTCGCTCGCAAACGGGCAGAAGGCGTACTTTGCCATCAGGGTCCCACTTTCAGGCTTGATGACACAGCATGTTTGTCTGAACATTCTGTCTAGCTATCTAGTACAAGGGAACGAGGGCCCCCTTCTGGTACGAAAGCTTTCCAGGTGGGGGGTGCCGTCCGTGCAGGAGAGCGTTCCCCACGCTGTGCCAAGTTTGGGACTTGGTGACTCGGGGTGGTCCCGAACGTCCAGCATTGTCCCGGGGACAGCCGTCCATCGTTTTCTTTTTCAGGCTGGACGTAAACATCTAGCTTCCAGGTGCCGAAGGGAGTCGTCCTTGAGGCGTCCCCTGGTTTCACTGGGGACGCACAGTGGTGTTTCTCAGAAGAGCCCAAATCGCTCCCTGGGGCGCACCAGCACGGAATGTTAAGGCTGCTCAGAACTGCGTTCCTGAGGCCGTTTGCAGGCTGAGCAAACGGGAGGTGTCGAGCGAAGAGGGCAGCACTTTGCCATTACTGCTGCCACATCCGTGCAGTTAAAGCAAACGGACGCATTCACTTGCTGCGGCTCAAACGCCACACAAGAGCTGGGCGGCACACAGTGCCCTCTCACAAAAGTGACCACGAACGTGAGTGCGCCATGAGTCCTGCGATACCTTACAGAGTTGACGCTCTCCTTTACCGCCTGCTTCCTCACTAGGGCGGCACGCTTGACTTTACTACCGGAAAACGCTGGACTTTTACTCGAGGCCAGGGCTCACCTTTCTGTCGCCGGCAATCTCCGGAGTGCTCTTGGAGACGCTCCCAGCAAAGAACTGAGACCAGCGAGCCTCATGCGAGTAAACGCGCACTTCTTCCCTGAGGCCTTCCGGAGCATAGAAAAGACGGGCCCCAGGAGTGTGCCTCAGGCACCTTTCTAGCCGCATCTCATCCACCCGGGGTGGGAGGGGGGGGGGGAGGGGGAAATTACGTTTGGGCGGGGTCGCCCTGTTTCAAACGGGAGCTCAGACAGTTCTCCTCAGTAGTTTCTGACTACCTCAAGGAAACAGCGGGGAGGAACAGGGCCTTTCCTCGGAGACACTTTTGGACACAGGGTCCCCGGCACTGCATCCCCTGCATAGGTAGTGCAGTACCTGAGGTGGGCCTCAGTGACCAAGGCTCTGTCCCGTACCTAGCCGTGTTAAGTGTGAAAGATGTACCTTGCTTCAGGCTGCGCTCACAGCCTAGCTCGCGCTTCTGCGAGAGGGCCGTCCTGAGTGTTTCCCTGGACTGAGGCGTCAGCACGGGGTGTTTCTGAAGCACAGGTCCGTTTCAGTCAGTGAGGCCGATCGACTTGCAGGGAGGCTGCGCAGCGCTGCTCCCACGCGTCTCTGTTATGACTGGGACACTCTACCTCGGCCCCCAGCAAGCAACACGTGGCCCTTGCTAGGAATGTGAAGAGTGGCTCCCATGGGCCTCCTTCCCCCTGAGGTTCCTCAGAAGCCAGCGGCCGCTCCTCCGGCACAGAGCAGTCACCATGCGAAAGTGGTGCACGGCCGCCTCTCCTATGTGTCCCCGGAGGCATCGGAGAGGGCAGGCCATCCAGCGTGGCGCAAGGATTCATGGCACCCCTGCACCCCCAGCTCTGCTGACGTGAAACACTAGCCCCTGTCTTGGGGCCGCAGGTCACCTTTCATTTTTGGCCGGAGCTGACTCGGCAGTGCAGTGGTATGAGTCCCTAGAAAGGCACTTGCCAGCACAGGATGGGCTTGGAGAGAACGCAGCCTTGCTGGCCCACAGCGACTACCCTGCAGTGGAGAGACGTCGGGCCGCCAGCGCTGCTCAGGCAGCTTGGAAGGCAGAAACAAGTCGCTCGCAAACGGGCAGAAGGCGTACTTTGCCATCAGGGTCCCACTTTCAGGCTTGATGACACAGCATGTTTGTCTGAACATTCTGTCTAGCTATCTAGTACAAGGGAACGAGGGCCCCCTTCTGGTACGAAAGCTTTCCAGGTGGGGGGTGCCGTCCGTGCAGGAGAGCGTTCCCCACGCTGTGCCAAGTTTGGGACTTGGTGACTCGGGGTGGTCCCGAACGTCCAGCATTGTCCCGGGGACAGCCGTCCATCGTTTTCTTTTTCAGGCTGGACGTAAACATCTAGCTTCCAGGTGCCGAAGGGAGTCGTCCTTGAGGCGTCCCCTGGTTTCACTGGGGACGCACAGTGGTGTTTCTCAGAAGAGCCCAAATCGCTCCCTGGGGCGCACCAGCACGGAATGTTAAGGCTGCTCAGAACTGCGTTCCTGAGGCCGTTTGCAGGCTGAGCAAACGGGAGGTGTCGAGCGAAGAGGGCAGCACTTTGCCATTACTGCTGCCACATCCGTGCAGTTAAAGCAAACGGACGCATTCACTTGCTGCGGCTCAAACGCCACACAAGAGCTGGGCGGCACACAGTGCCCTCTCACAAAAGTGACCACGAACGTGAGTGCGCCATGAGTCCTGCGATACCTTACAGAGTTGACGCTCTCCTTTACCGCCTGCTTCCTCACTAGGGCGGCACGCTTGACTTTACTACCGGAAAACGCTGGACTTTTACTCGAGGCCAGGGCTCACCTTTCTGTCGCCGGCAATCTCCGGAGTGCTCTTGGAGACGCTCCCAGCAAAGAACTGAGACCAGCGAGCCTCATGCGAGTAAACGCGCACTTCTTCCCTGAGGCCTTCCGGAGCATAGAAAAGACGGGCCCCAGGAGTGTGCCTCAGGCACCTTTCTAGCCGCATCTCATCCACCCGGGGTGGGAGGGGGGGAGGGGAGGGGGAAATTACGTTTGGGCGGGGTCGCCCTGTTTCAAACGGGAGCTCAGACAGTTCTCCTCAGTAGTTTCTGACTACCTCAAGGAAACAGCGGGGAGGAACAGGGCCTTTCCTCGGAGACACTTTTGGACACAGGGTCCCCGGCACTGCATCCCCTGCATAGGTAGTGCAGTACCTGAGGTGGGCCTCAGTGACCAAGGCTCTGTCCCGTACCTAGCCGTGTTAAGTGTGAAAGATGTACCTTGCTTCAGGCTGCGCTCACAGCCTAGCTCGCGCTTCTGCGAGAGGGCCGTCCTGAGTGTTTCCCTGGACTGAGGCGTCAGCACGGGGTGTTTCTGAAGCACAGGTCCGTTTCAGTCAGTGAGGCCGATCGACTTGCAGGGAGGCTGCGCAGCGCTGCTCCCACGCGTCTCTGTTATGACTGGGACACTCTACCTCGGCCCCCAGCAAGCAACACGTGGCCCTTGCTAGGAATGTGAAGAGTGGCTCCCATGGGCCTCCTTCCCCCTGAGGTTCCTCAGAAGCCAGCGGCCGCTCCTCCGGCACAGAGCAGTCACCATGCGAAAGTGGTGCACGGCCGCCTCTCCTATGTGTCCCCGGAGGCATCGGAGAGTGCAGGCCATCCAGCGTGGCGCAAGGATTCATGGCACCCCTGCACCCCCAGCTCTGCTGACGTGAAACACTAGCCCCTATCTTGGGGCCGCAGGTCACCTTTCATTTTTGGCCGGAGCTGACTCGGCAGTGCAGTGGTATGAGTCCCTAGAAAGGCACTTGCCAGCACAGGATGGGCTTGGAGAGAACGCAGCCTTGCTGGCCCACAGCGACTACCCTGCAGTGGAGAGACGTCGGGCCGCCAGCGCTGCTCAGGCAGCTTGGAAGGCAGAAACAAGTCGCTCGCAAACGGGCAGAAGGCGTACTTTGCCATCAGGGTCCCACTTTCAGGCTTGATGACACAGCATGTTTGTCTGAACATTCTGTCTAGCTATCTAGTACAAGGGAACGAGGGCCCCCTTCTGGTACGAAAGCTTTCCAGGTGGGGGGTGCCGTCCGTGCAGGAGAGCGTTCCCCACGCTGTGCCAAGTTTGGGACTTGGTGACTCGGGGTGGTCCCGAACGTCCAGCATTGTCCCGGGGACAGCCGTCCATCGTTTTCTTTTTCAGGCTGGACGTAAACATCTAGCTTCCAGGTGCCGAAGGGAGTCGTCCTTGAGGCGTCCCCTGGTTTCACTGGGGACGCACAGTGGTGTTTCTCAGAAGAGCCCAAATCGCTCCCTGGGGCGCACCAGCACGGAATGTTAAGGCTGCTCAGAACTGCGTTCCTGAGGCCGTTTGCAGGCTGAGCAAACGGGAGGTGTCGAGCGAAGAGGGCAGCACTTTGCCATTACTGCTGCCACATCCGTGCAGTTAAAGCAAACGGACGCATTCACTTGCTGCGGCTCAAACGCCACACAAGAGCTGGGCGGCACACAGTGCCCTCTCACAAAAGTGACCACGAACGTGAGTGCGCCATGAGTCCTGCGATACCTTACAGAGTTGACGCTCTCCTTTACCGCCTGCTTCCTCACTAGGGCGGCACGCTTGACTTTACTACCGGAAAACGCTGGACTTTTACTCGAGGCCAGGGCTCACCTTTCTGTCGCCGGCAATCTCCGGAGTGCTCTTGGAGACGCTCCCAGCAAAGAACTGAGACCAGCGAGCCTCATGCGAGTAAACGCGCACTTCTTCCCTGAGGCCTTCCGGAGCATAGAAAAGACGGGCCCCAGGAGTGTGCCTCAGGCACCTTTCTAGCCGCATCTCATCCACCCGGGGTGGGAGGGGGGGGGGGAGGGGGAAATTACGTTTGGGCGGGGTCGCCCTGTTTCAAACGGGAGCTCAGACAGTTCTCCTCAGTAGTTTCTGACTACCTCAAGGAAACAGCGGGGAGGAACAGGGCCTTTCCTCGGAGACACTTTTGGACACAGGGTCCCCGGCACTGCATCCCCTGCATAGGTAGTGCAGTACCTGAGGTGGGCCTCAGTGACCAAGGCTCTGTCCCGTACCTAGCCGTGTTAAGTGTGAAAGATGTACCTTGCTTCAGGCTGCGCTCACAGCCTAGCTCGCGCTTCTGCGAGAGGGCCGTCCTGAGTGTTTCCCTGGACTGAGGCGTCAGCACGGGGTGTTTCTGAAGCACAGGTCCGTTTCAGTCAGTGAGGCCGATCGACTTGCAGGGAGGCTGCGCAGCGCTGCTCCCACGCGTCTCTGTTATGACTGGGACACTCTACCTCGGCCCCCAGCAAGCAACACGTGGCCCTTGCTAGGAATGTGAAGAGTGGCTCCCATGGGCCTCCTTCCCCCTGAGGTTCCTCAGAAGCCAGCGGCCGCTCCTCCGGCACAGAGCAGTCACCATGCGAAAGTGGTGCACGGCCGCCTCTCCTATGTGTCCCCGGAGGCATCGGAGAGTGCAGGCCATCCAGCGTGGCGCAAGGATTCATGGCACCCCTGCACCCCCAGCTCTGCTGACGTGAAACACTAGCCCCTGTCTTGGGGCCGCAGGTCACCTTTCATTTTTGGCCGGAGCTGACTCGGCAGTGCAGTGGTATGAGTCCCTAGAAAGGCACTTGCCAGCACAGGATGGGCTTGGAGAGAACGCAGCCTTGCTGGCCCACAGCGACTACCCTGCAGTGGAGAGACGTCGGGCCGCCAGCGCTGCTCAGGCAGCTTGGAAGGCAGAAACAAGTCGCTCGCAAACGGGCAGAAGGCGTACTTTGCCATCAGGGTCCCACTTTCAGGCTTGATGACACAGCATGTTTGTCTGAACATTCTGTCTAGCTATCTAGTACAAGGGAACGAGGGCCCCCTTCTGGTACGAAAGCTTTCCAGGTGGGGGGTGCCGTCCGTGCAGGAGAGCGTTCCCCACGCTGTGCCAAGTTTGGGACTTGGTGACTCGGGGTGGTCCCGAACGTCCAGCATTGTCCCGGGGACAGCCGTCCATCGTTTTCTTTTTCAGGCTGGACGTAAACATCTAGCTTCCAGGTGCCGAAGGGAGTCGTCCTTGAGGCGTCCCCTGGTTTCACTGGGGACGCACAGTGGTGTTTCTCAGAAGAGCCCAAATCGCTCCCTGGGGCGCACCAGCACGGAATGTTAAGGCTGCTCAGAACTGCGTTCCTGAGGCCGTTTGCAGGCTGAGCAAACGGGAGGTGTCGAGCGAAGAGGGCAGCACTTTGCCATTGCTGCTGCCACATCCGTGCAGTTAAAGCAAACGGACGCATTCACTTGCTGCGGCTCAAACGCCACACAAGAGCTGGGCGGCACACAGTGCCCTCTCACAAAAGTGACCACGAACGTGAGTGCGCCATGAGTCCTGCGATACCTTACAGAGTTGACGCTCTCCTTTACCGCCTGCTTCCTCACTAGGGCGGCACGCTTGACTTTACTACCGGAAAACGCTGGACTTTTACTCGAGGCCAGGGCTCACCTTTCTGTCGCCGGCAATCTCCGGAGTGCTCTTGGAGACGCTCCCAGCAAAGAACTGAGACCAGCGAGCCTCATGCGAGTAAACGCGCACTTCTTCCCTGAGGCCTTCCGGAGCATAGAAAAGACGGGCCCCAGGAGTGTGCCTCAGGCACCTTTCTAGCCGCATCTCATCCACCCGGGGTGGGAGGTGGGGGGGGAGGGGGAAATTACGTTTGGGCGGGGTCGCCCTGTTTCAAACGGGAGCTCAGACAGTTCTCCTCAGTAGTTTCTGACTACCTCAAGGAAACAGCGGGGAGGAACAGGGCCTTTCCTCGGAGACACTTTTGGACACAGGGTCCCCGGCACTGCATCCCCTGCATAGGTAGTGCAGTACCTGAGGTGGGCCTCAGTGACCAAGGCTCTGTCCCGTACCTAGCCGTGTTAAGTGTGAAAGATGTACCTTGCTTCAGGCTGCGCTCACAGCCTAGCTCGCGCTTCTGCGAGAGGGCCGTCCTGAGTGTTTCCCTGGACTGAGGCGTCAGCACGGGGTGTTTCTGAAGCACAGGTCCGTTTCAGTCAGTGAGGCCGATCGACTTGCAGGGAGGCTGCGCAGCGCTGCTCCCACGCGTCTCTGTTATGACTGGGACACTCTACCTCGGCCCCCAGCAAGCAACACGTGGCCCTTGCTAGGAATGTGAAGAGTGGCTCCCATGGGCCTCCTTCCCCCTGAGGTTCCTCAGAAGCCAGCGGCCGCTCCTCCGGCACAGAGCAGTCACCATGCGAAAGTGGTGCACGGCCGCCTCTCCTATGTGTCCCCGGAGGCATCGGAGAGTGCAGGCCATCCAGCGTGGCGCAAGGATTCATGGCACCCCTGCACCCCCAGCTCTGCTGACGTGAAACACTAGCCCCTATCTTGGGGCCGCAGGTCACCTTTCATTTTTGGCCGGAGCTGACTCGGCAGTGCAGTGGTATGAGTCCCTAGAAAGGCACTTGCCAGCACAGGATGGGCTTGGAGAGAACGCAGCCTTGCTGGCCCACAGCGACTACCCTGCAGTGGAGAGACGTCGGGCCGCCAGCGCTGCTCAGGCAGCTTGGAAGGCAGAAACAAGTCGCTCGCAAACGGGCAGAAGGCGTACTTTGCCATCAGGGTCCCACTTTCAGGCTTGATGACACAGCATGTTTGTCTGAACATTCTGTCTAGCTATCTAGTACAAGGGAACGAGGGCCCCCTTCTGGTACGAAAGCTTTCCAGGTGGGGGGTGCCGTCCGTGCAGGAGAGCGTTCCCCACGCTGTGCCAAGTTTGGGACTTGGTGACTCGGGGTGGTCCCGAACGTCCAGCATTGTCCCGGGGACAGCCGTCCATCGTTTTCTTTTTCAGGCTGGACGTAAACATCTAGCTTCCAGGTGCCGAAGGGAGTCGTCCTTGAGGCGTCCCCTGGTTTCACTGGGGACGCACAGTGGTGTTTCTCAGAAGAGCCCAAATCGCTCCCTGGGGCGCACCAGCACGGAATGTTAAGGCTGCTCAGAACTGCGTTCCTGAGGCCGTTTGCAGGCTGAGCAAACGGGAGGTGTCGAGCGAAGAGGGCAGCACTTTGCCATTACTGCTGCCACATCCGTGCAGTTAAAGCAAACGGACGCATTCACTTGCTGCGGCTCAAACGCCACACAAGAGCTGGGCGGCACACAGTGCCCTCTCACAAAAGTGACCACGAACGTGAGTGCGCCATGAGTCCTGCGATACCTTACAGAGTTGACGCTCTCCTTTACCGCCTGCTTCCTCACTAGGGCGGCACGCTTGACTTTACTACCGGAAAACGCTGGACTTTTACTCGAGGCCAGGGCTCACCTTTCTGTCGCCGGCAATCTCCGGAGTGCTCTTGGAGACGCTCCCAGCAAAGAACTGAGACCAGCGAGCCTCATGCGAGTAAACGCGCACTTCTTCCCTGAGGCCTTCCGGAGCATAGAAAAGACGGGCCCCAGGAGTGTGCCTCAGGCACCTTTCTAGCCGCATCTCATCCACCCGGGGTGGGAGGGGGGGGGGGAGGGGGAAATTACGTTTGGGCGGGGTCGCCCTGTTTCAAACGGGAGCTCAGACAGTTCTCCTCAGTAGTTTCTGACTACCTCAAGGAAACAGCGGGGAGGAACAGGGCCTTTCCTCGGAGACACTTTTGGACACAGGGTCCCCGGCACTGCATCCCCTGCATAGGTAGTGCAGTACCTGAGGTGGGCCTCAGTGACCAAGGCTCTGTCCCGTACCTAGCCGTGTTAAGTGTGAAAGATGTACCTTGCTTCAGGCTGCGCTCACAGCCTAGCTCGCGCTTCTGCGAGAGGGCCGTCCTGAGTGTTTCCCTGGACTGAGGCGTCAGCACGGGGTGTTTCTGAAGCACAGGTCCGTTTCAGTCAGTGAGGCCGATCGACTTGCAGGGAGGCTGCGCAGCGCTGCTCCCACGCGTCTCTGTTATGACTGGGACACTCTACCTCGGCCCCCAGCAAGCAACACGTGGCCCTTGCTAGGAATGTGAAGAGTGGCTCCCATGGGCCTCCTTCCCCCTGAGGTTCCTCAGAAGCCAGCGGCCGCTCCTCCGGCACAGAGCAGTCACCATGCGAAAGTGGTGCACGGCCGCCTCTCCTATGTGTCCCCGGAGGCATCGGAGAGTGCAGGCCATCCAGCGTGGCGCAAGGATTCATGGCACCCCTGCACCCCCAGCTCTGCTGACGTGAAACACTAGCCCCTGTCTTGGGGCCGCAGGTCACCTTTCATTTTTGGCCGGAGCTGACTCGGCAGTGCAGTGGTATGAGTCCCTAGAAAGGCACTTGCCAGCACAGGATGGGCTTGGAGAGAACGCAGCCTTGCTGGCCCACAGCGACTACCCTGCAGTGGAGAGACGTCGGGCCGCCAGCGCTGCTCAGGCAGCTTGGAAGGCAGAAACAAGTCGCTCGCAAACGGGCAGAAGGCGTACTTTGCCATCAGGGTCCCACTTTCAGGCTTGATGACACAGCATGTTTGTCTGAACATTCTGTCTAGCTATCTAGTACAAGGGAACGAGGGCCCCCTTCTGGTACGAAAGCTTTCCAGGTGGGGGGTGCCGTCCGTGCAGGAGAGCGTTCCCCACGCTGTGCCAAGTTTGGGACTTGGTGACTCGGGGTGGTCCCGAACGTCCAGCATTGTCCCGGGGACAGCCGTCCATCGTTTTCTTTTTCAGGCTGGACGTAAACATCTAGCTTCCAGGTGCCGAAGGGAGTCGTCCTTGAGGCGTCCCCTGGTTTCACTGGGGACGCACAGTGGTGTTTCTCAGAAGAGCCCAAATCGCTCCCTGGGGCGCACCAGCACGGAATGTTAAGGCTGCTCAGAACTGCGTTCCTGAGGCCGTTTGCAGGCTGAGCAAACGGGAGGTGTCGAGCGAAGAGGGCAGCACTTTGCCATTACTGCTGCCACATCCGTGCAGTTAAAGCAAACGGACGCATTCACTTGCTGCGGCTCAAACGCCACACAAGAGCTGGGCGGCACACAGTGCCCTCTCACAAAAGTGACCACGAACGTGAGTGCGCCATGAGTCCTGCGATACCTTACAGAGTTGACGCTCTCCTTTACCGCCTGCTTCCTCACTAGGGCGGCACGCTTGACTTTACTACCGGAAAACGCTGGACTTTTACTCGAGGCCAGGGCTCACCTTTCTGTCGCCGGCAATCTCCGGAGTGCTCTTGGAGACGCTCCCAGCAAAGAACTGAGACCAGCGAGCCTCATGCGAGTAAACGCGCACTTCTTCCCTGAGGCCTTCCGGAGCATAGAAAAGACGGGCCCCAGGAGTGTGCCTCAGGCACCTTTCTAGCCGCATCTCATCCACCCGGGGTGGGAGGTGGGGGGGGAGGGGGAAATTACGTTTGGGCGGGGTCGCCCTGTTTCAAACGGGAGCTCAGACAGTTCTCCTCAGTAGTTTCTGACTACCTCAAGGAAACAGCGGGGAGGAACAGGGCCTTTCCTCGGAGACACTTTTGGACACAGGGTCCCCGGCACTGCATCCCCTGCATAGGTAGTGCAGTACCTGAGGTGGGCCTCAGTGACCAAGGCTCTGTCCCGTACCTAGCCGTGTTAAGTGTGAAAGATGTACCTTGCTTCAGGCTGCGCTCACAGCCTAGCTCGCGCTTCTGCGAGAGGGCCGTCCTGAGTGTTTCCCTGGACTGAGGCGTCAGCACGGGGTGTTTCTGAAGCACAGGTCCGTTTCAGTCAGTGAGGCCGATCGACTTGCAGGGAGGCTGCGCAGCGCTGCTCCCACGCGTCTCTGTTATGACTGGGACACTCTACCTCGGCCCCCAGCAAGCAACACGTGGCCCTTGCTAGGAATGTGAAGAGTGGCTCCCATGGGCCTCCTTCCCCCTGAGGTTCCTCAGAAGCCAGCGGCCGCTCCTCCGGCACAGAGCAGTCACCATGCGAAAGTGGTGCACGGCCGCCTCTCCTATGTGTCCCCGGAGGCATCGGAGAGTGCAGGCCATCCAGCGTGGCGCAAGGATTCATGGCACCCCTGCACCCCCAGCTCTGCTGACGTGAAACACTAGCCCCTGTCTTGGGGCCGCAGGTCACCTTTCATTTTTGGCCGGAGCTGACTCGGCAGTGCAGTGGTATGAGTCCCTAGAAAGGCACTTGCCAGCACAGGATGGGCTTGGAGAGAACGCAGCCTTGCTGGCCCACAGCGACTACCCTGCAGTGGAGAGACGTCGGGCCGCCAGCGCTGCTCAGGCAGCTTGGAAGGCAGAAACAAGTCGCTCGCAAACGGGCAGAAGGCGTACTTTGCCATCAGGGTCCCACTTTCAGGCTTGATGACACAGCATGTTTGTCTGAACATTCTGTCTAGCTATCTAGTACAAGGGAACGAGGGCCCCCTTCTGGTACGAAAGCTTTCCAGGTGGGGGGTGCCGTCCGTGCAGGAGAGCGTTCCCCACGCTGTGCCAAGTTTGGGACTTGGTGACTCGGGGTGGTCCCGAACGTCCAGCATTGTCCCGGGGACAGCCGTCCATCGTTTTCTTTTTCAGGCTGGACGTAAACATCTAGCTTCCAGGTGCCGAAGGGAGTCGTCCTTGAGGCGTCCCCTGGTTTCACTGGGGACGCACAGTGGTGTTTCTCAGAAGAGCCCAAATCGCTCCCTGGGGCGCACCAGCACGGAATGTTAAGGCTGCTCAGAACTGCGTTCCTGAGGCCGTTTGCAGGCTGAGCAAACGGGAGGTGTCGAGCGAAGAGGGCAGCACTTTGCCATTACTGCTGCCACATCCGTGCAGTTAAAGCAAACGGACGCATTCACTTGCTGCGGCTCAAACGCCACACAAGAGCTGGGCGGCACACAGTGCCCTCTCACAAAAGTGACCACGAACGTGAGTGCGCCATGAGTCCTGCGATACCTTACAGAGTTGACGCTCTCCTTTACCGCCTGCTTCCTCACTAGGGCGGCACGCTTGACTTTACTACCGGAAAACGCTGGACTTTTACTCGAGGCCAGGGCTCACCTTTCTGTCGCCGGCAATCTCCGGAGTGCTCTTGGAGACGCTCCCAGCAAAGAACTGAGACCAGCGAGCCTCATGCGAGTAAACGCGCACTTCTTCCCTGAGGCCTTCCGGAGCATAGAAAAGACGGGCCCCAGGAGTGTGCCTCAGGCACCTTTCTAGCCGCATCTCATCCACCCGGGGTGGGAGGTGGGGGGGGAGGGGGAAATTACGTTTGGGCGGGGTCGCCCTGTTTCAAACGGGAGCTCAGACAGTTCTCCTCAGTAGTTTCTGACTACCTCAAGGAAACAGCGGGGAGGAACAGGGCCTTTCCTCGGAGACACTTTTGGACACAGGGTCCCCGGCACTGCATCCCCTGCATAGGTAGTGCAGTACCTGAGGTGGGCCTCAGTGACCAAGGCTCTGTCCCGTACCTAGCCGTGTTAAGTGTGAAAGATGTACCTTGCTTCAGGCTGCGCTCACAGCCTAGCTCGCGCTTCTGCGAGAGGGCCGTCCTGAGTGTTTCCCTGGACTGAGGCGTCAGCACGGGGTGTTTCTGAAGCACAGGTCCGTTTCAGTCAGTGAGGCCGATCGACTTGCAGGGAGGCTGCGCAGCGCTGCTCCCACGCGTCTCTGTTATGACTGGGACACTCTACCTCGGCCCCCAGCAAGCAACACGTGGCCCTTGCTAGGAATGTGAAGAGTGGCTCCCATGGGCCTCCTTCCCCCTGAGGTTCCTCAGAAGCCAGCGGCCGCTCCTCCGGCACAGAGCAGTCACCATGCGAAAGTGGTGCACGGCCGCCTCTCCTATGTGTCCCCGGAGGCATCGGAGAGTGCAGGCCATCCAGCGTGGCGCAAGGATTCATGGCACCCCTGCACCCCCAGCTCTGCTGACGTGAAACACTAGCCCCTATCTTGGGGCCGCAGGTCACCTTTCATTTTTGGCCGGAGCTGACTCGGCAGTGCAGTGGTATGAGTCCCTAGAAAGGCACTTGCCAGCACAGGATGGGCTTGGAGAGAACGCAGCCTTGCTGGCCCACAGCGACTACCCTGCAGTGGAGAGACGTCGGGCCGCCAGCGCTGCTCAGGCAGCTTGGAAGGCAGAAACAAGTCGCTCGCAAACGGGCAGAAGGCGTACTTTGCCATCAGGGTCCCACTTTCAGGCTTGATGACACAGCATGTTTGTCTGAACATTCTGTCTAGCTATCTAGTACAAGGGAACGAGGGCCCCCTTCTGGTACGAAAGCTTTCCAGGTGGGGGGTGCCGTCCGTGCAGGAGAGCGTTCCCCACGCTGTGCCAAGTTTGGGACTTGGTGACTCGGGGTGGTCCCGAACGTCCAGCATTGTCCCGGGGACAGCCGTCCATCGTTTTCTTTTTCAGGCTGGACGTAAACATCTAGCTTCCAGGTGCCGAAGGGAGTCGTCCTTGAGGCGTCCCCTGGTTTCACTGGGGACGCACAGTGGTGTTTCTCAGAAGAGCCCAAATCGCTCCCTGGGGCGCACCAGCACGGAATGTTAAGGCTGCTCAGAACTGCGTTCCTGAGGCCGTTTGCAGGCTGAGCAAACGGGAGGTGTCGAGCGAAGAGGGCAGCACTTTGCCATTACTGCTGCCACATCCGTGCAGTTAAAGCAAACGGACGCATTCACTTGCTGCGGCTCAAACGCCACACAAGAGCTGGGCGGCACACAGTGCCCTCTCACAAAAGTGACCACGAACGTGAGTGCGCCATGAGTCCTGCGATACCTTACAGAGTTGACGCTCTCCTTTACCGCCTGCTTCCTCACTAGGGCGGCACGCTTGACTTTACTACCGGAAAACGCTGGACTTTTACTCGAGGCCAGGGCTCACCTTTCTGTCGCCGGCAATCTCCGGAGTGCTCTTGGAGACGCTCCCAGCAAAGAACTGAGACCAGCGAGCCTCATGCGAGTAAACGCGCACTTCTTCCCTGAGGCCTTCCGGAGCATAGAAAAGACGGGCCCCAGGAGTGTGCCTCAGGCACCTTTCTAGCCGCATCTCATCCACCCGGGGTGGGAGGTGGGGGGGGAGGGGGAAATTACGTTTGGGCGGGGTCGCCCTGTTTCAAACGGGAGCTCAGACAGTTCTCCTCAGTAGTTTCTGACTACCTCAAGGAAACAGCGGGGAGGAACAGGGCCTTTCCTCGGAGACACTTTTGGACACAGGGTCCCCGGCACTGCATCCCCTGCATAGGTAGTGCAGTACCTGAGGTGGGCCTCAGTGACCAAGGCTCTGTCCCGTACCTAGCCGTGTTAAGTGTGAAAGATGTACCTTGCTTCAGGCTGCGCTCACAGCCTAGCTCGCGCTTCTGCGAGAGGGCCGTCCTGAGTGTTTCCCTGGACTGAGGCGTCAGCACGGGGTGTTTCTGAAGCACAGGTCCGTTTCAGTCAGTGAGGCCGATCGACTTGCAGGGAGGCTGCGCAGCGCTGCTCCCACGCGTCTCTGTTATGACTGGGACACTCTACCTCGGCCCCCAGCAAGCAACACGTGGCCCTTGCTAGGAATGTGAAGAGTGGCTCCCATGGGCCTCCTTCCCCCTGAGGTTCCTCAGAAGCCAGCGGCCGCTCCTCCGGCACAGAGCAGTCACCATGCGAAAGTGGTGCACGGCCGCCTCTCCTATGTGTCCCCGGAGGCATCGGAGAGTGCAGGCCATCCAGCGTGGCGCAAGGATTCATGGCACCCCTGCACCCCCAGCTCTGCTGACGTGAAACACTAGCCCCTATCTTGGGGCCGCAGGTCACCTTTCATTTTTGGCCGGAGCTGACTCGGCAGTGCAGTGGTATGAGTCCCTAGAAAGGCACTTGCCAGCACAGGATGGGCTTGGAGAGAACGCAGCCTTGCTGGCCCACAGCGACTACCCTGCAGTGGAGAGACGTCGGGCCGCCAGCGCTGCTCAGGCAGCTTGGAAGGCAGAAACAAGTCGCTCGCAAACGGGCAGAAGGCGTACTTTGCCATCAGGGTCCCACTTTCAGGCTTGATGACACAGCATGTTTGTCTGAACATTCTGTCTAGCTATCTAGTACAAGGGAACGAGGGCCCCCTTCTGGTACGAAAGCTTTCCAGGTGGGGGGTGCCGTCCGTGCAGGAGAGCGTTCCCCACGCTGTGCCAAGTTTGGGACTTGGTGACTCGGGGTGGTCCCGAACGTCCAGCATTGTCCCGGGGACAGCCGTCCATCGTTTTCTTTTTCAGGCTGGACGTAAACATCTAGCTTCCAGGTGCCGAAGGGAGTCGTCCTTGAGGCGTCCCCTGGTTTCACTGGGGACGCACAGTGGTGTTTCTCAGAAGAGCCCAAATCGCTCCCTGGGGCGCACCAGCACGGAATGTTAAGGCTGCTCAGAACTGCGTTCCTGAGGCCGTTTGCAGGCTGAGCAAACGGGAGGTGTCGAGCGAAGAGGGCAGCACTTTGCCATTACTGCTGCCACATCCGTGCAGTTAAAGCAAACGGACGCATTCACTTGCTGCGGCTCAAACGCCACACAAGAGCTGGGCGGCACACAGTGCCCTCTCACAAAAGTGACCACGAACGTGAGTGCGCCATGAGTCCTGCGATACCTTACAGAGTTGACGCTCTCCTTTACCGCCTGCTTCCTCACTAGGGCGGCACGCTTGACTTTACTACCGGAAAACGCTGGACTTTTACTCGAGGCCAGGGCTCACCTTTCTGTCGCCGGCAATCTCCGGAGTGCTCTTGGAGACGCTCCCAGCAAAGAACTGAGACCAGCGAGCCTCATGCGAGTAAACGCGCACTTCTTCCCTGAGGCCTTCCGGAGCATAGAAAAGACGGGCCCCAGGAGTGTGCCTCAGGCACCTTTCTAGCCGCATCTCATCCACCCGGGGTGGGAGGGGGGGGGGGAGGGGGAAATTACGTTTGGGCGGGATCGCCCTGTTTCAAACGGGAGCTCAGACAGTTCTCCTCAGTAGTTTCTGACTACCTCAAGGAAACAGCGGGGAGGAACAGGGCCTTTCCTCGGAGACACTTTTGGACACAGGGTCCCCGGCACTGCATCCCCTGCATAGGTAGTGCAGTACCTGAGGTGGGCCTCAGTGACCAAGGCTCTGTCCCGTACCTAGCCGTGTTAAGTGTGAAAGATGTACCTTGCTTCAGGCTGCGCTCACAGCCTAGCTCGCGCTTCTGCGAGAGGGCCGTCCTGAGTGTTTCCCTGGACTGAGGCGTCAGCACGGGGTGTTTCTGAAGCACAGGTCCGTTTCAGTCAGTGAGGCCGATCGACTTGCAGGGAGGCTGCGCAGCGCTGCTCCCACGCGTCTCTGTTATGACTGGGACACTCTACCTCGGCCCCCAGCAAGCAACACGTGGCCCTTGCTAGGAATGTGAAGAGTGGCTCCCATGGGCCTCCTTCCCCCTGAGGTTCCTCAGAAGCCAGCGGCCGCTCCTCCGGCACAGAGCAGTCACCATGCGAAAGTGGTGCACGGCCGCCTCTCCTATGTGTCCCCGGAGGCATCGGAGAGTGCAGGCCATCCAGCGTGGCGCAAGGATTCATGGCACCCCTGCACCCCCAGCTCTGCTGACGTGAAACACTAGCCCCTATCTTGGGGCCGCAGGTCACCTTTCATTTTTGGCCGGAGCTGACTCGGCAGTGCAGTGGTATGAGTCCCTAGAAAGGCACTTGCCAGCACAGGATGGGCTTGGAGAGAACGCAGCCTTGCTGGCCCACAGCGACTACCCTGCAGTGGAGAGACGTCGGGCCGCCAGCGCTGCTCAGGCAGCTTGGAAGGCAGAAACAAGTCGCTCGCAAACGGGCAGAAGGCGTACTTTGCCATCAGGGTCCCACTTTCAGGCTTGATGACACAGCATGTTTGTCTGAACATTCTGTCTAGCTATCTAGTACAAGGGAACGAGGGCCCCCTTCTGGTACGAAAGCTTTCCAGGTGGGGGGTGCCGTCCGTGCAGGAGAGCGTTCCCCACGCTGTGCCAAGTTTGGGACTTGGTGACTCGGGGTGGTCCCGAACGTCCAGCATTGTCCCGGGGACAGCCGTCCATCGTTTTCTTTTTCAGGCTGGACGTAAACATCTAGCTTCCAGGTGCCGAAGGGAGTCGTCCTTGAGGCGTCCCCTGGTTTCACTGGGGACGCACAGTGGTGTTTCTCAGAAGAGCCCAAATCGCTCCCTGGGGCGCACCAGCACGGAATGTTAAGGCTGCTCAGAACTGCGTTCCTGAGGCCGTTTGCAGGCTGAGCAAACGGGAGGTGTCGAGCGAAGAGGGCAGCACTTTGCCATTACTGCTGCCACATCCGTGCAGTTAAAGCAAACGGACGCATTCACTTGCTGCGGCTCAAACGCCACACAAGAGCTGGGCGGCACACAGTGCCCTCTCACAAAAGTGACCACGAACGTGAGTGCGCCATGAGTCCTGCGATACCTTACAGAGTTGACGCTCTCCTTTACCGCCTGCTTCCTCACTAGGGCGGCACGCTTGACTTTACTACCGGAAAACGCTGGACTTTTACTCGAGGCCAGGGCTCACCTTTCTGTCGCCGGCAATCTCCGGAGTGCTCTTGGAGACGCTCCCAGCAAAGAACTGAGACCAGCGAGCCTCATGCGAGTAAACGCGCACTTCTTCCCTGAGGCCTTCCGGAGCATAGAAAAGACGGGCCCCAGGAGTGTGCCTCAGGCACCTTTCTAGCCGCATCTCATCCACCCGGGGTGGGAGGGGGGGGGGAGGGGGAAATTACGTTTGGGCGGGGTCGCCCTGTTTCAAACGGGAGCTCAGACAGTTCTCCTCAGTAGTTTCTGACTACCTCAAGGAAACAGCGGGGAGGAACAGGGCCTTTCCTCGGAGACACTTTTGGACACAGGGTCCCCGGCACTGCATCCCCTGCATAGGTAGTGCAGTACCTGAGGTGGGCCTCAGTGACCAAGGCTCTGTCCCATACCTAGCCGTGTTAAGTGTGAAAGATGTACCTTGCTTCAGGCTGCGCTCACAGCCTAGCTCGCGCTTCTGCGAGAGGGCCGTCCTGAGTGTTTCCCTGGACTGAGGCGTCAGCACGGGGTGTTTCTGAAGCACAGGTCCGTTTCAGTCAGTGAGGCCGATCGACTTGCAGGGAGGCTGCGCAGCGCTGCTCCCACGCGTCTCTGTTATGACTGGGACACTCTACCTCGGCCCCCAGCAAGCAACACGTGGCCCTTGCTAGGAATGTGAAGAGTGGCTCCCATGGGCCTCCTTCCCCCTGAGGTTCCTCAGAAGCCAGCGGCCGCTCCTCCGGCACAGAGCAGTCACCATGCGAAAGTGGTGCACGGCCGCCTCTCCTATGTGTCCCCGGAGGCATCGGAGAGTGCAGGCCATCCAGCGTGGCGCAAGGATTCATGGCACCCCTGCACCCCCAGCTCTGCTGACGTGAAACACTAGCCCCTATCTTGGGGCCGCAGGTCACCTTTCATTTTTGGCCGGAGCTGACTCGGCAGTGCAGTGGTATGAGTCCCTAGAAAGGCACTTGCCAGCACAGGATGGGCTTGGAGAGAACGCAGCCTTGCTGGCCCACAGCGACTACCCTGCAGTGGAGAGACGTCGGGCCGCCAGCGCTGCTCAGGCAGCTTGGAAGGCAGAAACAAGTCGCTCGCAAACGGGCAGAAGGCGTACTTTGCCATCAGGGTCCCACTTTCAGGCTTGATGACACAGCATGTTTGTCTGAACATTCTGTCTAGCTATCTAGTACAAGGGAACGAGGGCCCCCTTCTGGTACGAAAGCTTTCCAGGTGGGGGGTGCCGTCCGTGCAGGAGAGCGTTCCCCACGCTGTGCCAAGTTTGGGACTTGGTGACTCGGGGTGGTCCCGAACGTCCAGCATTGTCCCGGGGACAGCCGTCCATCGTTTTCTTTTTCAGGCTGGACGTAAACATCTAGCTTCCAGGTGCCGAAGGGAGTCGTCCTTGAGGCGTCCCCTGGTTTCACTGGGGACGCACAGTGGTGTTTCTCAGAAGAGCCCAAATCGCTCCCTGGGGCGCACCAGCACGGAATGTTAAGGCTGCTCAGAACTGCGTTCCTGAGGCCGTTTGCAGGCTGAGCAAACGGGAGGTGTCGAGCGAAGAGGGCAGCACTTTGCCATTACTGCTGCCACATCCGTGCAGTTAAAGCAAACGGACGCATTCACTTGCTGCGGCTCAAACGCCACACAAGAGCTGGGCGGCACACAGTGCCCTCTCACAAAAGTGACCACGAACGTGAGTGCGCCATGAGTCCTGCGATACCTTACAGAGTTGACGCTCTCCTTTACCGCCTGCTTCCTCACTAGGGCGGCACGCTTGACTTTACTACCGGAAAACGCTGGACTTTTACTCGAGGCCAGGGCTCACCTTTCTGTCGCCGGCAATCTCCGGAGTGCTCTTGGAGACGCTCCCAGCAAAGAACTGAGACCAGCGAGCCTCATGCGAGTAAACGCGCACTTCTTCCCTGAGGCCTTCCGGAGCATAGAAAAGACGGGCCCCAGGAGTGTGCCTCAGGCACCTTTCTAGCCGCATCTCATCCACCCGGGGTGGGAGGGGGGGGGGGAGGGGGAAATTACGTTTGGGCGGGGTCGCCCTGTTTCAAACGGGAGCTCAGACAGTTCTCCTCAGTAGTTTCTGACTACCTCAAGGAAACAGCGGGGAGGAACAGGGCCTTTCCTCGGAGACACTTTTGGACACAGGGTCCCCGGCACTGCATCCCCTGCATAGGTAGTGCAGTACCTGAGGTGGGCCTCAGTGACCAAGGCTCTGTCCCGTACCTAGCCGTGTTAAGTGTGAAAGATGTACCTTGCTTCAGGCTGCGCTCACAGCCTAGCTCGCGCTTCTGCGAGAGGGCCGTCCTGAGTGTTTCCCTGGACTGAGGCGTCAGCACGGGGTGTTTCTGAAGCACAGGTCCGTTTCAGTCAGTGAGGCCGATCGACTTGCAGGGAGGCTGCGCAGCGCTGCTCCCACGCGTCTCTGTTATGACTGGGACACTCTACCTCGGCCCCCAGCAAGCAACACGTGGCCCTTGCTAGGAATGTGAAGAGTGGCTCCCATGGGCCTCCTTCCCCCTGAGGTTCCTCAGAAGCCAGCGGCCGCTCCTCCGGCACAGAGCAGTCACCATGCGAAAGTGGTGCACGGCCGCCTCTCCTATGTGTCCCCGGAGGCATCGGAGAGTGCAGGCCATCCAGCGTGGCGCAAGGATTCATGGCACCCCTGCACCCCCAGCTCTGCTGACGTGAAACACTAGCCCCTATCTTGGGGCCGCAGGTCACCTTTCATTTTTGGCCGGAGCTGACTCGGCAGTGCAGTGGTATGAGTCCCTAGAAAGGCACTTGCCAGCACAGGATGGGCTTGGAGAGAACGCAGCCTTGCTGGCCCACAGCGACTACCCTGCAGTGGAGAGACGTCGGGCCGCCAGCGCTGCTCAGGCAGCTTGGAAGGCAGAAACAAGTCGCTCGCAAACGGGCAGAAGGCGTACTTTGCCATCAGGGTCCCACTTTCAGGCTTGATGACACAGCATGTTTGTCTGAACATTCTGTCTAGCTATCTAGTACAAGGGAACGAGGGCCCCCTTCTGGTACGAAAGCTTTCCAGGTGGGGGGTGCCGTCCGTGCAGGAGAGCGTTCCCCACGCTGTGCCAAGTTTGGGACTTGGTGACTCGGGGTGGTCCCGAACGTCCAGCATTGTCCCGGGGACAGCCGTCCATCGTTTTCTTTTTCAGGCTGGACGTAAACATCTAGCTTCCAGGTGCCGAAGGGAGTCGTCCTTGAGGCGTCCCCTGGTTTCACTGGGGACGCACAGTGGTGTTTCTCAGAAGAGCCCAAATCGCTCCCTGGGGCGCACCAGCACGGAATGTTAAGGCTGCTCAGAACTGCGTTCCTGAGGCCGTTTGCAGGCTGAGCAAACGGGAGGTGTCGAGCGAAGAGGGCAGCACTTTGCCATTGCTGCTGCCACATCCGTGCAGTTAAAGCAAACGGACGCATTCACTTGCTGCGGCTCAAACGCCACACAAGAGCTGGGCGGCACACAGTGCCCTCTCACAAAAGTGACCACGAACGTGAGTGCGCCATGAGTCCTGCGATACCTTACAGAGTTGACGCTCTCCTTTACCGCCTGCTTCCTCACTAGGGCGGCACGCTTGACTTTACTACCGGAAAACGCTGGACTTTTACTCGAGGCCAGGGCTCACCTTTCTGTCGCCGGCAATCTCCGGAGTGCTCTTGGAGACGCTCCCAGCAAAGAACTGAGACCAGCGAGCCTCATGCGAGTAAACGCGCACTTCTTCCCTGAGGCCTTCCGGAGCATAGAAAAGACGGGCCCCAGGAGTGTGCCTCAGGCACCTTTCTAGCCGCATCTCATCCACCCGGGGTGGGAGGGGGGGGGGAGGGGGAAATTACGTTTGGGCGGGGTCGCCCTGTTTCAAACGGGAGCTCAGACAGTTCTCCTCAGTAGTTTCTGACTACCTCAAGGAAACAGCGGGGAGGAACAGGGCCTTTCCTCGGAGACACTTTTGGACACAGGGTCCCCGGCACTGCATCCCCTGCATAGGTAGTGCAGTACCTGAGGTGGGCCTCAGTGACCAAGGCTCTGTCCCATACCTAGCCGTGTTAAGTGTGAAAGATGTACCTTGCTTCAGGCTGCGCTCACAGCCTAGCTCGCGCTTCTGCGAGAGGGCCGTCCTGAGTGTTTCCCTGGACTGAGGCGTCAGCACGGGGTGTTTCTGAAGCACAGGTCCGTTTCAGTCAGTGAGGCCGATCGACTTGCAGGGAGGCTGCGCAGCGCTGCTCCCACGCGTCTCTGTTATGACTGGGACACTCTACCTCGGCCCCCAGCAAGCAACACGTGGCCCTTGCTAGGAATGTGAAGAGTGGCTCCCATGGGCCTCCTTCCCCCTGAGGTTCCTCAGAAGCCAGCGGCCGCTCCTCCGGCACAGAGCAGTCACCATGCGAAAGTGGTGCACGGCCGCCTCTCCTATGTGTCCCCGGAGGCATCGGAGAGTGCAGGCCATCCAGCGTGGCGCAAGGATTCATGGCACCCCTGCACCCCCAGCTCTGCTGACGTGAAACACTAGCCCCTATCTTGGGGCCGCAGGTCACCTTTCATTTTTGGCCGGAGCTGACTCGGCAGTGCAGTGGTATGAGTCCCTAGAAAGGCACTTGCCAGCACAGGATGGGCTTGGAGAGAACGCAGCCTTGCTGGCCCACAGCGACTACCCTGCAGTGGAGAGACGTCGGGCCGCCAGCGCTGCTCAGGCAGCTTGGAAGGCAGAAACAAGTCGCTCGCAAACGGGCAGAAGGCGTACTTTGCCATCAGGGTCCCACTTTCAGGCTTGATGACACAGCATGTTTGTCTGAACATTCTGTCTAGCTATCTAGTACAAGGGAACGAGGGCCCCCTTCTGGTACGAAAGCTTTCCAGGTGGGGGGTGCCGTCCGTGCAGGAGAGCGTTCCCCACGCTGTGCCAAGTTTGGGACTTGGTGACTCGGGGTGGTCCCGAACGTCCAGCATTGTCCCGGGGACAGCCGTCCATCGTTTTCTTTTTCAGGCTGGACGTAAACATCTAGCTTCCAGGTGCCGAAGGGAGTCGTCCTTGAGGCGTCCCCTGGTTTCACTGGGGACGCACAGTGGTGTTTCTCAGAAGAGCCCAAATCGCTCCCTGGGGCGCACCAGCACGGAATGTTAAGGCTGCTCAGAACTGCGTTCCTGAGGCCGTTTGCAGGCTGAGCAAACGGGAGGTGTCGAGCGAAGAGGGCAGCACTTTGCCATTACTGCTGCCACATCCGTGCAGTTAAAGCAAACGGACGCATTCACTTGCTGCGGCTCAAACGCCACACAAGAGCTGGGCGGCACACAGTGCCCTCTCACAAAAGTGACCACGAACGTGAGTGCGCCATGAGTCCTGCGATACCTTACAGAGTTGACGCTCTCCTTTACCGCCTGCTTCCTCACTAGGGCGGCACGCTTGACTTTACTACCGGAAAACGCTGGACTTTTACTCGAGGCCAGGGCTCACCTTTCTGTCGCCGGCAATCTCCGGAGTGCTCTTGGAGACGCTCCCAGCAAAGAACTGAGACCAGCGAGCCTCATGCGAGTAAACGCGCACTTCTTCCCTGAGGCCTTCCGGAGCATAGAAAAGACGGGCCCCAGGAGTGTGCCTCAGGCACCTTTCTAGCCGCATCTCATCCACCCGGGGTGGGAGGGGGGGGGGAGGGGGAAATTACGTTTGGGCGGGGTCGCCCTGTTTCAAACGGGAGCTCAGACAGTTCTCCTCAGTAGTTTCTGACTACCTCAAGGAAACAGCGGGGAGGAACAGGGCCTTTCCTCGGAGACACTTTTGGACACAGGGTCCCCGGCACTGCATCCCCTGCATAGGTAGTGCAGTACCTGAGGTGGGCCTCAGTGACCAAGGCTCTGTCCCATACCTAGCCGTGTTAAGTGTGAAAGATGTACCTTGCTTCAGGCTGCGCTCACAGCCTAGCTCGCGCTTCTGCGAGAGGGCCGTCCTGAGTGTTTCCCTGGACTGAGGCGTCAGCACGGGGTGTTTCTGAAACACAGGTCCGTTTCAGTCAGTGAGGCCGATCGACTTGCAGGGAGGCTGCGCAGCGCTGCTCCCACGCGTCTCTGTTATGACTGGGACACTCTACCTCGGCCCCCAGCAAGCAACACGTGGCCCTTGCTAGGAATGTGAAGAGTGGCTCCCATGGGCCTCCTTCCCCCTGAGGTTCCTCAGAAGCCAGCGGCCGCTCCTCCGGCACAGAGCAGTCACCATGCGAAAGTGGTGCACGGCCGCCTCTCCTATGTGTCCCCGGAGGCATCGGAGAGTGCAGGCCATCCAGCGTGGCGCAAGGATTCATGGCACCCCTGCACCCCCAGCTCTGCTGACGTGAAACACTAGCCCCTATCTTGGGGCCGCAGGTCACCTTTCATTTTTGGCCGGAGCTGACTCGGCAGTGCAGTGGTATGAGTCCCTAGAAAGGCACTTGCCAGCACAGGATGGGCTTGGAGAGAACGCAGCCTTGCTGGCCCACAGCGACTACCCTGCAGTGGAGAGACGTCGGGCCGCCAGCGCTGCTCAGGCAGCTTGGAAGGCAGAAACAAGTCGCTCGCAAACGGGCAGAAGGCGTACTTTGCCATCAGGGTCCCACTTTCAGGCTTGATGACACAGCATGTTTGTCTGAACATTCTGTCTAGCTATCTAGTACAAGGGAACGAGGGCCCCCTTCTGGTACGAAAGCTTTCCAGGTGGGGGGTGCCGTCCGTGCAGGAGAGCGTTCCCCACGCTGTGCCAAGTTTGGGACTTGGTGACTCGGGGTGGTCCCGAACGTCCAGCATTGTCCCGGGGACAGCCGTCCATCGTTTTCTTTTTCAGGCTGGACGTAAACATCTAGCTTCCAGGTGCCGAAGGGAGTCGTCCTTGAGGCGTCCCCTGGTTTCACTGGGGACGCACAGTGGTGTTTCTCAGAAGAGCCCAAATCGCTCCCTGGGGCGCACCAGCACGGAATGTTAAGGCTGCTCAGAACTGCGTTCCTGAGGCCGTTTGCAGGCTGAGCAAACGGGAGGTGTCGAGCGAAGAGGGCAGCACTTTGCCATTGCTGCTGCCACATCCGTGCAGTTAAAGCAAACGGACGCATTCACTTGCTGCGGCTCAAACGCCACACAAGAGCTGGGCGGCACACAGTGCCCTCTCACAAAAGTGACCACGAACGTGAGTGCGCCATGAGTCCTGCGATACCTTACAGAGTTGACGCTCTCCTTTACCGCCTGCTTCCTCACTAGGGCGGCACGCTTGACTTTACTACCGGAAAACGCTGGACTTTTACTCGAGGCCAGGGCTCACCTTTCTGTCGCCGGCAATCTCCGGAGTGCTCTTGGAGACGCTCCCAGCAAAGAACTGAGACCAGCGAGCCTCATGCGAGTAAACGCGCACTTCTTCCCTGAGGCCTTCCGGAGCATAGAAAAGACGGGCCCCAGGAGTGTGCCTCAGGCACCTTTCTAGCCGCATCTCATCCACCCGGGGTGGGAGGGGGGGGGGAGGGGGAAATTACGTTTGGGCGGGGTCGCCCTGTTTCAAACGGGAGCTCAGACAGTTCTCCTCAGTAGTTTCTGACTACCTCAAGGAAACAGCGGGGAGGAACAGGGCCTTTCCTCGGAGACACTTTTGGACACAGGGTCCCCGGCACTGCATCCCCTGCATAGGTAGTGCAGTACCTGAGGTGGGCCTCAGTGACCAAGGCTCTGTCCCATACCTAGCCGTGTTAAGTGTGAAAGATGTACCTTGCTTCAGGCTGCGCTCACAGCCTAGCTCGCGCTTCTGCGAGAGGGCCGTCCTGAGTGTTTCCCTGGACTGAGGCGTCAGCACGGGGTGTTTCTGAAGCACAGGTCCGTTTCAGTCAGTGAGGCCGATCGACTTGCAGGGAGGCTGCGCAGCGCTGCTCCCACGCGTCTCTGTTATGACTGGGACACTCTACCTCGGCCCCCAGCAAGCAACACGTGGCCCTTGCTAGGAATGTGAAGAGTGGCTCCCATGGGCCTCCTTCCCCCTGAGGTTCCTCAGAAGCCAGCGGCCGCTCCTCCGGCACAGAGCAGTCACCATGCGAAAGTGGTGCACGGCCGCCTCTCCTATGTGTCCCCGGAGGCATCGGAGAGTGCAGGCCATCCAGCGTGGCGCAAGGATTCATGGCACCCCTGCACCCCCAGCTCTGCTGACGTGAAACACTAGCCCCTATCTTGGGGCCGCAGGTCACCTTTCATTTTTGGCCGGAGCTGACTCGGCAGTGCAGTGGTATGAGTCCCTAGAAAGGCACTTGCCAGCACAGGATGGGCTTGGAGAGAACGCAGCCTTGCTGGCCCACAGCGACTACCCTGCAGTGGAGAGACGTCGGGCCGCCAGCGCTGCTCAGGCAGCTTGGAAGGCAGAAACAAGTCGCTCGCAAACGGGCAGAAGGCGTACTTTGCCATCAGGGTCCCACTTTCAGGCTTGATGACACAGCATGTTTGTCTGAACATTCTGTCTAGCTATCTAGTACAAGGGAACGAGGGCCCCCTTCTGGTACGAAAGCTTTCCAGGTGGGGGGTGCCGTCCGTGCAGGAGAGCGTTCCCCACGCTGTGCCAAGTTTGGGACTTGGTGACTCGGGGTGGTCCCGAACGTCCAGCATTGTCCCGGGGACAGCCGTCCATCGTTTTCTTTTTCAGGCTGGACGTAAACATCTAGCTTCCAGGTGCCGAAGGGAGTCGTCCTTGAGGCGTCCCCTGGTTTCACTGGGGACGCACAGTGGTGTTTCTCAGAAGAGCCCAAATCGCTCCCTGGGGCGCACCAGCACGGAATGTTAAGGCTGCTCAGAACTGCGTTCCTGAGGCCGTTTGCAGGCTGAGCAAACGGGAGGTGTCGAGCGAAGAGGGCAGCACTTTGCCATTACTGCTGCCACATCCGTGCAGTTAAAGCAAACGGACGCATTCACTTGCTGCGGCTCAAACGCCACACAAGAGCTGGGCGGCACACAGTGCCCTCTCACAAAAGTGACCACGAACGTGAGTGCGCCATGAGTCCTGCGATACCTTACAGAGTTGACGCTCTCCTTTACCGCCTGCTTCCTCACTAGGGCGGCACGCTTGACTTTACTACCGGAAAACGCTGGACTTTTACTCGAGGCCAGGGCTCACCTTTCTGTCGCCGGCAATCTCCGGAGTGCTCTTGGAGACGCTCCCAGCAAAGAACTGAGACCAGCGAGCCTCATGCGAGTAAACGCGCACTTCTTCCCTGAGGCCTTCCGGAGCATAGAAAAGACGGCCCCCAGGAGTGTGCCTCAGGCACCTTTCTAGCCGCATCTCATCCACCCGGGGTGGGAGGGGGGGGGGAGGGGGAAATTACGTTTGGGCGGGGTCGCCCTGTTTCAAACGGGAGCTCAGACAGTTCTCCTCAGTAGTTTCTGACTACCTCAAGGAAACAGCGGGGAGGAACAGGGCCTTTCCTCGGAGACACTTTTGGACACAGGGTCCCCGGCACTGCATCCCCTGCATAGGTAGTGCAGTACCTGAGGTGGGCCTCAGTGACCAAGGCTCTGTCCCATACCTAGCCGTGTTAAGTGTGAAAGATGTACCTTGCTTCAGGCTGCGCTCACAGCCTAGCTCGCGCTTCTGCGAGAGGGCCGTCCTGAGTGTTTCCCTGGACTGAGGCGTCAGCACGGGGTGTTTCTGAAGCACAGGTCCGTTTCAGTCAGTGAGGCCGATCGACTTGCAGGGAGGCTGCGCAGCGCTGCTCCCACGCGTCTCTGTTATGACTGGGACACTCTACCTCGGCCCCCAGCAAGCAACACGTGGCCCTTGCTAGGAATGTGAAGAGTGGCTCCCATGGGCCTCCTTCCCCCTGAGGTTCCTCAGAAGCCAGCGGCCGCTCCTCCGGCACAGAGCAGTCACCATGCGAAAGTGGTGCACGGCCGCCTCTCCTATGTGTCCCCGGAGGCATCGGAGAGTGCAGGCCATCCAGCGTGGCGCAAGGATTCATGGCACCCCTGCACCCCCAGCTCTGCTGACGTGAAACACTAGCCCCTATCTTGGGGCCGCAGGTCACCTTTCATTTTTGGCCGGAGCTGACTCGGCAGTGCAGTGGTATGAGTCCCTAGAAAGGCACTTGCCAGCACAGGATGGGCTTGGAGAGAACGCAGCCTTGCTGGCCCACAGCGACTACCCTGCAGTGGAGAGACGTCGGGCCGCCAGCGCTGCTCAGGCAGCTTGGAAGGCAGAAACAAGTCGCTCGCAAACGGGCAGAAGGCGTACTTTGCCATCAGGGTCCCACTTTCAGGCTTGATGACACAGCATGTTTGTCTGAACATTCTGTCTAGCTATCTAGTACAAGGGAACGAGGGCCCCCTTCTGGTACGAAAGCTTTCCAGGTGGGGGGTGCCGTCCGTGCAGGAGAGCGTTCCCCACGCTGTGCCAAGTTTGGGACTTGGTGACTCGGGGTGGTCCCGAACGTCCAGCATTGTCCCGGGGACAGCCGTCCATCGTTTTCTTTTTCAGGCTGGACGTAAACATCTAGCTTCCAGGTGCCGAAGGGAGTCGTCCTTGAGGCGTCCCCTGGTTTCACTGGGGACGCACAGTGGTGTTTCTCAGAAGAGCCCAAATCGCTCCCTGGGGCGCACCAGCACGGAATGTTAAGGCTGCTCAGAACTGCGTTCCTGAGGCCGTTTGCAGGCTGAGCAAACGGGAGGTGTCGAGCGAAGAGGGCAGCACTTTGCCATTGCTGCTGCCACATCCGTGCAGTTAAAGCAAACGGACGCATTCACTTGCTGCGGCTCAAACGCCACACAAGAGCTGGGCGGCACACAGTGCCCTCTCACAAAAGTGACCACGAACGTGAGTGCGCCATGAGTCCTGCGATACCTTACAGAGTTGACGCTCTCCTTTACCGCCTGCTTCCTCACTAGGGCGGCACGCTTGACTTTACTACCGGAAAACGCTGGACTTTTACTCGAGGCCAGGGCTCACCTTTCTGTCGCCGGCAATCTCCGGAGTGCTCTTGGAGACGCTCCCAGCAAAGAACTGAGACCAGCGAGCCTCATGCGAGTAAACGCGCACTTCTTCCCTGAGGCCTTCCGGAGCATAGAAAAGACGGGCCCCAGGAGTGTGCCTCAGGCACCTTTCTAGCCGCATCTCATCCACCCGGGGTGGGAGGGGGGGGGGAGGGGGAAATTACGTTTGGGCGGGGTCGCCCTGTTTCAAACGGGAGCTCAGACAGTTCTCCTCAGTAGTTTCTGACTACCTCAAGGAAACAGCGGGGAGGAACAGGGCCTTTCCTCGGAGACACTTTTGGACACAGGGTCCCCGGCACTGCATCCCCTGCATAGGTAGTGCAGTACCTGAGGTGGGCCTCAGTGACCAAGGCTCTGTCCCATACCTAGCCGTGTTAAGTGTGAAAGATGTACCTTGCTTCAGGCTGCGCTCACAGCCTAGCTCGCGCTTCTGCGAGAGGGCCGTCCTGAGTGTTTCCCTGGACTGAGGCGTCAGCACGGGGTGTTTCTGAAGCACAGGTCCGTTTCAGTCAGTGAGGCCGATCGACTTGCAGGGAGGCTGCGCAGCGCTGCTCCCACGCGTCTCTGTTATGACTGGGACACTCTACCTCGGCCCCCAGCAAGCAACACGTGGCCCTTGCTAGGAATGTGAAGAGTGGCTCCCATGGGCCTCCTTCCCCCTGAGGTTCCTCAGAAGCCAGCGGCCGCTCCTCCGGCACAGAGCAGTCACCATGCGAAAGTGGTGCACGGCCGCCTCTCCTATGTGTCCCCGGAGGCATCGGAGAGTGCAGGCCATCCAGCGTGGCGCAAGGATTCATGGCACCCCTGCACCCCCAGCTCTGCTGACGTGAAACACTAGCCCCTATCTTGGGGCCGCAGGTCACCTTTCATTTTTGGCCGGAGCTGACTCGGCAGTGCAGTGGTATGAGTCCCTAGAAAGGCACTTGCCAGCACAGGATGGGCTTGGAGAGAACGCAGCCTTGCTGGCCCACAGCGACTACCCTGCAGTGGAGAGACGTCGGGCCGCCAGCGCTGCTCAGGCAGCTTGGAAGGCAGAAACAAGTCGCTCGCAAACGGGCAGAAGGCGTACTTTGCCATCAGGGTCCCACTTTCAGGCTTGATGACACAGCATGTTTGTCTGAACATTCTGTCTAGCTATCTAGTACAAGGGAACGAGGGCCCCCTTCTGGTACGAAAGCTTTCCAGGTGGGGGGTGCCGTCCGTGCAGGAGAGCGTTCCCCACGCTGTGCCAAGTTTGGGACTTGGTGACTCGGGGTGGTCCCGAACGTCCAGCATTGTCCCGGGGACAGCCGTCCATCGTTTTCTTTTTCAGGCTGGACGTAAACATCTAGCTTCCAGGTGCCGAAGGGAGTCGTCCTTGAGGCGTCCCCTGGTTTCACTGGGGACGCACAGTGGTGTTTCTCAGAAGAGCCCAAATCGCTCCCTGGGGCGCACCAGCACGGAATGTTAAGGCTGCTCAGAACTGCGTTCCTGAGGCCGTTTGCAGGCTGAGCAAACGGGAGGTGTCGAGCGAAGAGGGCAGCACTTTGCCATTACTGCTGCCACATCCGTGCAGTTAAAGCAAACGGACGCATTCACTTGCTGCGGCTCAAACGCCACACAAGAGCTGGGCGGCACACAGTGCCCTCTCACAAAAGTGACCACGAACGTGAGTGCGCCATGAGTCCTGCGATACCTTACAGAGTTGACGCTCTCCTTTACCGCCTGCTTCCTCACTAGGGCGGCACGCTTGACTTTACTACCGGAAAACGCTGGACTTTTACTCGAGGCCAGGGCTCACCTTTCTGTCGCCGGCAATCTCCGGAGTGCTCTTGGAGACGCTCCCAGCAAAGAACTGAGACCAGCGAGCCTCATGCGAGTAAACGCGCACTTCTTCCCTGAGGCCTTCCGGAGCATAGAAAAGACGGGCCCCAGGAGTGTGCCTCAGGCACCTTTCTAGCCGCATCTCATCCACCCGGGGTGGGAGGGGGGGGGGAGGGGGAAATTACGTTTGGGCGGGGTCGCCCTGTTTCAAACGGGAGCTCAGACAGTTCTCCTCAGTAGTTTCTGACTACCTCAAGGAAACAGCGGGGAGGAACAGGGCCTTTCCTCGGAGACACTTTTGGACACAGGGTCCCCGGCACTGCATCCCCTGCATAGGTAGTGCAGTACCTGAGGTGGGCCTCAGTGACCAAGGCTCTGTCCCATACCTAGCCGTGTTAAGTGTGAAAGATGTACCTTGCTTCAGGCTGCGCTCACAGCCTAGCTCGCGCTTCTGCGAGAGGGCCGTCCTGAGTGTTTCCCTGGACTGAGGCGTCAGCACGGGGTGTTTCTGAAGCACAGGTCCGTTTCAGTCAGTGAGGCCGATCGACTTGCAGGGAGGCTGCGCAGCGCTGCTCCCACGCGTCTCTGTTATGACTGGGACACTCTACCTCGGCCCCCAGCAAGCAACACGTGGCCCTTGCTAGGAATGTGAAGAGTGGCTCCCATGGGCCTCCTTCCCCCTGAGGTTCCTCAGAAGCCAGCGGCCGCTCCTCCGGCACAGAGCAGTCACCATGCGAAAGTGGTGCACGGCCGCCTCTCCTATGTGTCCCCGGAGGCATCGGAGAGTGCAGGCCATCCAGCGTGGCGCAAGGATTCATGGCACCCCTGCACCCCCAGCTCTGCTGACGTGAAACACTAGCCCCTATCTTGGGACCGCAGGTCACCTTTCATTTTTGGCCGGAGCTGACTCGGCAGTGCAGTGGTATGAGTCCCTAGAAAGGCACTTGCCAGCACAGGATGGGCTTGGAGAGAACGCAGCCTTGCTGGCCCACAGCGACTACCCTGCAGTGGAGAGACGTCGGGCCGCCAGCGCTGCTCAGGCAGCTTGGAAGGCAGAAACAAGTCGCTCGCAAACGGGCAGAAGGCGTACTTTGCCATCAGGGTCCCACTTTCAGGCTTGATGACACAGCATGTTTGTCTGAACATTCTGTCTAGCTATCTAGTACAAGGGAACGAGGGCCCCCTTCTGGTACGAAAGCTTTCCAGGTGGGGGGTGCCGTCCGTGCAGGAGAGCGTTCCCCACGCTGTGCCAAGTTTGGGACTTGGTGACTCGGGGTGGTCCCGAACGTCCAGCATTGTCCCGGGGACAGCCGTCCATCGTTTTCTTTTTCAGGCTGGACGTAAACATCTAGCTTCCAGGTGCCGAAGGGAGTCGTCCTTGAGGCGTCCCCTGGTTTCACTGGGGACGCACAGTGGTGTTTCTCAGAAGAGCCCAAATCGCTCCCTGGGGCGCACCAGCACGGAATGTTAAGGCTGCTCAGAACTGCGTTCCTGAGGCCGTTTGCAGGCTGAGCAAACGGGAGGTGTCGAGCGAAGAGGGCAGCACTTTGCCATTGCTGCTGCCACATCCGTGCAGTTAAAGCAAACGGACGCATTCACTTGCTGCGGCTCAAACGCCACACAAGAGCTGGGCGGCACACAGTGCCCTCTCACAAAAGTGACCACGAACGTGAGTGCGCCATGAGTCCTGCGATACCTTACAGAGTTGACGCTCTCCTTTACCGCCTGCTTCCTCACTAGGGCGGCACGCTTGACTTTACTACCGGAAAACGCTGGACTTTTACTCGAGGCCAGGGCTCACCTTTCTGTCGCCGGCAATCTCCGGAGTGCTCTTGGAGACGCTCCCAGCAAAGAACTGAGACCAGCGAGCCTCATGCGAGTAAACGCGCACTTCTTCCCTGAGGCCTTCCGGAGCATAGAAAAGACGGGCCCCAGGAGTGTGCCTCAGGCACCTTTCTAGCCGCATCTCATCCACCCGGGGTGGGAGGGGGGGGGGAGGGGGAAATTACGTTTGGGCGGGGTCGCCCTGTTTCAAACGGGAGCTCAGACAGTTCTCCTCAGTAGTTTCTGACTACCTCAAGGAAACAGCGGGGAGGAACAGGGCCTTTCCTCGGAGACACTTTTGGACACAGGGTCCCCGGCACTGCATCCCCTGCATAGGTAGTGCAGTACCTGAGGTGGGCCTCAGTGACCAAGGCTCTGTCCCATACCTAGCCGTGTTAAGTGTGAAAGATGTACCTTGCTTCAGGCTGCGCTCACAGCCTAGCTCGCGCTTCTGCGAGAGGGCCGTCCTGAGTGTTTCCCTGGACTGAGGCGTCAGCACGGGGTGTTTCTGAAGCACAGGTCCGTTTCAGTCAGTGAGGCCGATCGACTTGCAGGGAGGCTGCGCAGCGCTGCTCCCACGCGTCTCTGTTATGACTGGGACACTCTACCTCGGCCCCCAGCAAGCAACACGTGGCCCTTGCTAGGAATGTGAAGAGTGGCTCCCATGGGCCTCCTTCCCCCTGAGGTTCCTCAGAAGCCAGCGGCCGCTCCTCCGGCACAGAGCAGTCACCATGCGAAAGTGGTGCACGGCCGCCTCTCCTATGTGTCCCCGGAGGCATCGGAGAGTGCAGGCCATCCAGCGTGGCGCAAGGATTCATGGCACCCCTGCACCCCCAGCTCTGCTGACGTGAAACACTAGCCCCTATCTTGGGGCCGCAGGTCACCTTTCATTTTTGGCCGGAGCTGACTCGGCAGTGCAGTGGTATGAGTCCCTAGAAAGGCACTTGCCAGCACAGGATGGGCTTGGAGAGAACGCAGCCTTGCTGGCCCACAGCGACTACCCTGCAGTGGAGAGACGTCGGGCCGCCAGCGCTGCTCAGGCAGCTTGGAAGGCAGAAACAAGTCGCTCGCAAACGGGCAGAAGGCGTACTTTGCCATCAGGGTCCCACTTTCAGGCTTGATGACACAGCATGTTTGTCTGAACATTCTGTCTAGCTATCTAGTACAAGGGAACGAGGGCCCCCTTCTGGTACGAAAGCTTTCCAGGTGGGGGGTGCCGTCCGTGCAGGAGAGCGTTCCCCACGCTGTGCCAAGTTTGGGACTTGGTGACTCGGGGTGGTCCCGAACGTCCAGCATTGTCCCGGGGACAGCCGTCCATCGTTTTCTTTTTCAGGCTGGACGTAAACATCTAGCTTCCAGGTGCCGAAGGGAGTCGTCCTTGAGGCGTCCCCTGGTTTCACTGGGGACGCACAGTGGTGTTTCTCAGAAGAGCCCAAATCGCTCCCTGGGGCGCACCAGCACGGAATGTTAAGGCTGCTCAGAACTGCGTTCCTGAGGCCGTTTGCAGGCTGAGCAAACGGGAGGTGTCGAGCGAAGAGGGCAGCACTTTGCCATTGCTGCTGCCACATCCGTGCAGTTAAAGCAAACGGACGCATTCACTTGCTGCGGCTCAAACGCCACACAAGAGCTGGGCGGCACACAGTGCCCTCTCACAAAAGTGACCACGAACGTGAGTGCGCCATGAGTCCTGCGATACCTTACAGAGTTGACGCTCTCCTTTACCGCCTGCTTCCTCACTAGGGCGGCACGCTTGACTTTACTACCGGAAAACGCTGGACTTTTACTCGAGGCCAGGGCTCACCTTTCTGTCGCCGGCAATCTCCGGAGTGCTCTTGGAGACGCTCCCAGCAAAGAACTGAGACCAGCGAGCCTCATGCGAGTAAACGCGCACTTCTTCCCTGAGGCCTTCCGGAGCATAGAAAAGACGGGCCCCAGGAGTGTGCCTCAGGCACCTTTCTAGCCGCATCTCATCCACCCGGGGTGGGAGGGGGGGGGGAGGGGGAAATTACGTTTGGGCGGGGTCGCCCTGTTTCAAACGGGAGCTCAGACAGTTCTCCTCAGTAGTTTCTGACTACCTCAAGGAAACAGCGGGGAGGAACAGGGCCTTTCCTCGGAGACACTTTTGGACACAGGGTCCCCGGCACTGCATCCCCTGCATAGGTAGTGCAGTACCTGAGGTGGGCCTCAGTGACCAAGGCTCTGTCCCATACCTAGCCGTGTTAAGTGTGAAAGATGTACCTTGCTTCAGGCTGCGCTCACAGCCTAGCTCGCGCTTCTGCGAGAGGGCCGTCCTGAGTGTTTCCCTGGACTGAGGCGTCAGCACGGGGTGTTTCTGAAGCACAGGTCCGTTTCAGTCAGTGAGGCCGATCGACTTGCAGGGAGGCTGCGCAGCGCTGCTCCCACGCGTCTCTGTTATGACTGGGACACTCTACCTCGGCCCCCAGCAAGCAACACGTGGCCCTTGCTAGGAATGTGAAGAGTGGCTCCCATGGGCCTCCTTCCCCCTGAGGTTCCTCAGAAGCCAGCGGCCGCTCCTCCGGCACAGAGCAGTCACCATGCGAAAGTGGTGCACGGCCGCCTCTCCTATGTGTCCCCGGAGGCATCGGAGAGTGCAGGCCATCCAGCGTGGCGCAAGGATTCATGGCACCCCTGCACCCCCAGCTCTGCTGACGTGAAACACTAGCCCCTATCTTGGGGCCGCAGGTCACCTTTCATTTTTGGCCGGAGCTGACTCGGCAGTGCAGTGGTATGAGTCCCTAGAAAGGCACTTGCCAGCACAGGATGGGCTTGGAGAGAACGCAGCCTTGCTGGCCCACAGCGACTACCCTGCAGTGGAGAGACGTCGGGCCGCCAGCGCTGCTCAGGCAGCTTGGAAGGCAGAAACAAGTCGCTCGCAAACGGGCAGAAGGCGTACTTTGCCATCAGGGTCCCACTTTCAGGCTTGATGACACAGCATGTTTGTCTGAACATTCTGTCTAGCTATCTAGTACAAGGGAACGAGGGCCCCCTTCTGGTACGAAAGCTTTCCAGGTGGGGGGTGCCGTCCGTGCAGGAGAGCGTTCCCCACGCTGTGCCAAGTTTGGGACTTGGTGACTCGGGGTGGTCCCGAACGTCCAGCATTGTCCCGGGGACAGCCGTCCATCGTTTTCTTTTTCAGGCTGGACGTAAACATCTAGCTTCCAGGTGCCGAAGGGAGTCGTCCTTGAGGCGTCCCCTGGTTTCACTGGGGACGCACAGTGGTGTTTCTCAGAAGAGCCCAAATCGCTCCCTGGGGCGCACCAGCACGGAATGTTAAGGCTGCTCAGAACTGCGTTCCTGAGGCCGTTTGCAGGCTGAGCAAACGGGAGGTGTCGAGCGAAGAGGGCAGCACTTTGCCATTACTGCTGCCACATCCGTGCAGTTAAAGCAAACGGACGCATTCACTTGCTGCGGCTCAAACGCCACACAAGAGCTGGGCGGCACACAGTGCCCTCTCACAAAAGTGACCACGAACGTGAGTGCGCCATGAGTCCTGCGATACCTTACAGAGTTGACGCTCTCCTTTACCGCCTGCTTCCTCACTAGGGCGGCACGCTTGACTTTACTACCGGAAAACGCTGGACTTTTACTCGAGGCCAGGGCTCACCTTTCTGTCGCCGGCAATCTCCGGAGTGCTCTTGGAGACGCTCCCAGCAAAGAACTGAGACCAGCGAGCCTCATGCGAGTAAACGCGCACTTCTTCCCTGAGGCCTTCCGGAGCATAGAAAAGACGGGCCCCAGGAGTGTGCCTCAGGCACCTTTCTAGCCGCATCTCATCCACCCGGGGTGGGAGGGGGGGGGGAGGGGGAAATTACGTTTGGGCGGGGTCGCCCTGTTTCAAACGGGAGCTCAGACAGTTCTCCTCAGTAGTTTCTGACTACCTCAAGGAAACAGCGGGGAGGAACAGGGCCTTTCCTCGGAGACACTTTTGGACACAGGGTCCCCGGCACTGCATCCCCTGCATAGGTAGTGCAGTACCTGAGGTGGGCCTCAGTGACCAAGGCTCTGTCCCATACCTAGCCGTGTTAAGTGTGAAAGATGTACCTTGCTTCAGGCTGCGCTCACAGCCTAGCTCGCGCTTCTGCGAGAGGGCCGTCCTGAGTGTTTCCCTGGACTGAGGCGTCAGCACGGGGTGTTTCTGAAGCACAGGTCCGTTTCAGTCAGTGAGGCCGATCGACTTGCAGGGAGGCTGCGCAGCGCTGCTCCCACGCGTCTCTGTTATGACTGGGACACTCTACCTCGGCCCCCAGCAAGCAACACGTGGCCCTTGCTAGGAATGTGAAGAGTGGCTCCCATGGGCCTCCTTCCCCCTGAGGTTCCTCAGAAGCCAGCGGCCGCTCCTCCGGCACAGAGCAGTCACCATGCGAAAGTGGTGCACGGCCGCCTCTCCTATGTGTCCCCGGAGGCATCGGAGAGTGCAGGCCATCCAGCGTGGCGCAAGGATTCATGGCACCCCTGCACCCCCAGCTCTGCTGACGTGAAACACTAGCCCCTATCTTGGGGCCGCAGGTCACCTTTCATTTTTGGCCGGAGCTGACTCGGCAGTGCAGTGGTATGAGTCCCTAGAAAGGCACTTGCCAGCACAGGATGGGCTTGGAGAGAACGCAGCCTTGCTGGCCCACAGCGACTACCCTGCAGTGGAGAGACGTCGGGCCGCCAGCGCTGCTCAGGCAGCTTGGAAGGCAGAAACAAGTCGCTCGCAAACGGGCAGAAGGCGTACTTTGCCATCAGGGTCCCACTTTCAGGCTTGATGACACAGCATGTTTGTCTGAACATTCTGTCTAGCTATCTAGTACAAGGGAACGAGGGCCCCCTTCTGGTACGAAAGCTTTCCAGGTGGGGGGTGCCGTCCGTGCAGGAGAGCGTTCCCCACGCTGTGCCAAGTTTGGGACTTGGTGACTCGGGGTGGTCCCGAACGTCCAGCATTGTCCCGGGGACAGCCGTCCATCGTTTTCTTTTTCAGGCTGGACGTAAACATCTAGCTTCCAGGTGCCGAAGGGAGTCGTCCTTGAGGCGTCCCCTGGTTTCACTGGGGACGCACAGTGGTGTTTCTCAGAAGAGCCCAAATCGCTCCCTGGGGCGCACCAGCACGGAATGTTAAGGCTGCTCAGAACTGCGTTCCTGAGGCCGTTTGCAGGCTGAGCAAACGGGAGGTGTCGAGCGAAGAGGGCAGCACTTTGCCATTACTGCTGCCACATCCGTGCAGTTAAAGCAAACGGACGCATTCACTTGCTGCGGCTCAAACGCCACACAAGAGCTGGGCGGCACACAGTGCCCTCTCACAAAAGTGACCACGAACGTGAGTGCGCCATGAGTCCTGCGATACCTTACAGAGTTGACGCTCTCCTTTACCGCCTGCTTCCTCACTAGGGCGGCACGCTTGACTTTACTACCGGAAAACGCTGGACTTTTACTCGAGGCCAGGGCTCACCTTTCTGTCGCCGGCAATCTCCGGAGTGCTCTTGGAGACGCTCCCAGCAAAGAACTGAGACCAGCGAGCCTCATGCGAGTAAACGCGCACTTCTTCCCTGAGGCCTTCCGGAGCATAGAAAAGACGGGCCCCAGGAGTGTGCCTCAGGCACCTTTCTAGCCGCATCTCATCCACCCGGGGTGGGAGGGGGGGGGGAGGGGGAAATTACGTTTGGGCGGGGTCGCCCTGTTTCAAACGGGAGCTCAGACAGTTCTCCTCAGTAGTTTCTGACTACCTCAAGGAAACAGCGGGGAGGAACAGGGCCTTTCCTCGGAGACACTTTTGGACACAGGGTCCCCGGCACTGCATCCCCTGCATAGGTAGTGCAGTACCTGAGGTGGGCCTCAGTGACCAAGGCTCTGTCCCATACCTAGCCGTGTTAAGTGTGAAAGATGTACCTTGCTTCAGGCTGCGCTCACAGCCTAGCTCGCGCTTCTGCGAGAGGGCCGTCCTGAGTGTTTCCCTGGACTGAGGCGTCAGCACGGGGTGTTTCTGAAGCACAGGTCCGTTTCAGTCAGTGAGGCCGATCGACTTGCAGGGAGGCTGCGCAGCGCTGCTCCCACGCGTCTCTGTTATGACTGGGACACTCTACCTCGGCCCCCAGCAAGCAACACGTGGCCCTTGCTAGGAATGTGAAGAGTGGCTCCCATGGGCCTCCTTCCCCCTGAGGTTCCTCAGAAGCCAGCGGCCGCTCCTCCGGCACAGAGCAGTCACCATGCGAAAGTGGTGCACGGCCGCCTCTCCTATGTGTCCCCGGAGGCATCGGAGAGTGCAGGCCATCCAGCGTGGCGCAAGGATTCATGGCACCCCTGCACCCCCAGCTCTGCTGACGTGAAACACTAGCCCCTATCTTGGGGCCGCAGGTCACCTTTCATTTTTGGCCGGAGCTGACTCGGCAGTGCAGTGGTATGAGTCCCTAGAAAGGCACTTGCCAGCACAGGATGGGCTTGGAGAGAACGCAGCCTTGCTGGCCCACAGCGACTACCCTGCAGTGGAGAGACGTCGGGCCGCCAGCGCTGCTCAGGCAGCTTGGAAGGCAGAAACAAGTCGCTCGCAAACGGGCAGAAGGCGTACTTTGCCATCAGGGTCCCACTTTCAGGCTTGATGACACAGCATGTTTGTCTGAACATTCTGTCTAGCTATCTAGTACAAGGGAACGAGGGCCCCCTTCTGGTACGAAAGCTTTCCAGGTGGGGGGTGCCGTCCGTGCAGGAGAGCGTTCCCCACGCTGTGCCAAGTTTGGGACTTGGTGACTCGGGGTGGTCCCGAACGTCCAGCATTGTCCCGGGGACAGCCGTCCATCGTTTTCTTTTTCAGGCTGGACGTAAACATCTAGCTTCCAGGTGCCGAAGGGAGTCGTCCTTGAGGCGTCCCCTGGTTTCACTGGGGACGCACAGTGGTGTTTCTCAGAAGAGCCCAAATCGCTCCCTGGGGCGCACCAGCACGGAATGTTAAGGCTGCTCAGAACTGCGTTCCTGAGGCCGTTTGCAGGCTGAGCAAACGGGAGGTGTCGAGCGAAGAGGGCAGCACTTTGCCATTGCTGCTGCCACATCCGTGCAGTTAAAGCAAACGGACGCATTCACTTGCTGCGGCTCAAACGCCACACAAGAGCTGGGCGGCACACAGTGCCCTCTCACAAAAGTGACCACGAACGTGAGTGCGCCATGAGTCCTGCGATACCTTACAGAGTTGACGCTCTCCTTTACCGCCTGCTTCCTCACTAGGGCGGCACGCTTGACTTTACTACCGGAAAACGCTGGACTTTTACTCGAGGCCAGGGCTCACCTTTCTGTCGCCGGCAATCTCCGGAGTGCTCTTGGAGACGCTCCCAGCAAAGAACTGAGACCAGCGAGCCTCATGCGAGTAAACGCGCACTTCTTCCCTGAGGCCTTCCGGAGCATAGAAAAGACGGGCCCCAGGAGTGTGCCTCAGGCACCTTTCTAGCCGCATCTCATCCACCCGGGGTGGGGGGCGGGGGGGAGGGGGAAATTACGTTTGGGCGGGGTCGCCCTGTTTCAAACGGGAGCTCAGACAGTTCTCCTCAGTAGTTTCTGACTACCTCAAGGAAACAGCGGGGAGGAACAGGGCCTTTCCTCGGAGACACTTTTGGACACAGGGTCCCCGGCACTGCATCCCCTGCATAGGTAGTGCAGTACCTGAGGTGGGCCTCAGTGACCAAGGCTCTGTCCCATACCTAGCCGTGTTAAGTGTGAAAGATGTACCTTGCTTCAGGCTGCGCTCACAGCCTAGCTCGCGCTTCTGCGAGAGGGCCGTCCTGAGTGTTTCCCTGGACTGAGGCGTCAGCACGGGGTGTTTCTGAAGCACAGGTCCGTTTCAGTCAGTGAGGCCGATCGACTTGCAGGGAGGCTGCGCAGCGCTGCTCCCACGCGTCTCTGTTATGACTGGGACACTCTACCTCGGCCCCCAGCAAGCAACACGTGGCCCTTGCTAGGAATGTGAAGAGTGGCTCCCATGGGCCTCCTTCCCCCTGAGGTTCCTCAGAAGCCAGCGGCCGCTCCTCCGGCACAGAGCAGTCACCATGCGAAAGTGGTGCACGGCCGCCTCTCCTATGTGTCCCCGGAGGCATCGGAGAGTGCAGGCCATCCAGCGTGGCGCAAGGATTCATGGCACCCCTGCACCCCCAGCTCTGCTGACGTGAAACACTAGCCCCTGTCTTGGGGCCGCAGGTCACCTTTCATTTTTGGCCGGAGCTGACTCGGCAGTGCAGTGGTATGAGTCCCTAGAAAGGCACTTGCCAGCACAGGATGGGCTTGGAGAGAACGCAGCCTTGCTGGCCCACAGCGACTACCCTGCAGTGGAGAGACGTCGGGCCGCCAGCGCTGCTCAGGCAGCTTGGAAGGCAGAAACAAGTCGCTCGCAAACGGGCAGAAGGCGTACTTTGCCATCAGGGTCCCACTTTCAGGCTTGATGACACAGCATGTTTGTCTGAACATTCTGTCTAGCTATCTAGTACAAGGGAACGAGGGCCCCCTTCTGGTACGAAAGCTTTCCAGGTGGGGGGTGCCGTCCGTGCAGGAGAGCGTTCCCCACGCTGTGCCAAGTTTGGGACTTGGTGACTCGGGGTGGTCCCGAACGTCCAGCATTGTCCCGGGGACAGCCGTCCATCGTTTTCTTTTTCAGGCTGGACGTAAACATCTAGCTTCCAGGTGCCGAAGGGAGTCGTCCTTGAGGCGTCCCCTGGTTTCACTGGGGACGCACAGTGGTGTTTCTCAGAAGAGCCCAAATCGCTCCCTGGGGCGCACCAGCACGGAATGTTAAGGCTGCTCAGAACTGCGTTCCTGAGGCCGTTTGCAGGCTGAGCAAACGGGAGGTGTCGAGCGAAGAGGGCAGCACTTTGCCATTACTGCTGCCACATCCGTGCAGTTAAAGCAAACGGACGCATTCACTTGCTGCGGCTCAAACGCCACACAAGAGCTGGGCGGCACACAGTGCCCTCTCACAAAAGTGACCACGAACGTGAGTGCGCCATGAGTCCTGCGATACCTTACAGAGTTGACGCTCTCCTTTACCGCCTGCTTCCTCACTAGGGCGGCACGCTTGACTTTACTACCGGAAAACGCTGGACTTTTACTCGAGGCCAGGGCTCACCTTTCTGTCGCCGGCAATCTCCGGAGTGCTCTTGGAGACGCTCCCAGCAAAGAACTGAGACCAGCGAGCCTCATGCGAGTAAACGCGCACTTCTTCCCTGAGGCCTTCCGGAGCATAGAAAAGACGGGCCCCAGGAGTGTGCCTCAGGCACCTTTCTAGCCGCATCTCATCCACCCGGGGTGGGAGGGGGGGGGAGGGGGAAATTACGTTTGGGCGGGGTCGCCCTGTTTCAAACGGGAGCTCAGACAGTTCTCCTCAGTAGTTTCTGACTACCTCAAGGAAACAGCGGGGAGGAACAGGGCCTTTCCTCGGAGACACTTTTGGACACAGGGTCCCCGGCACTGCATCCCCTGCATAGGTAGTGCAGTACCTGAGGTGGGCCTCAGTGACCAAGGCTCTGTCCCATACCTAGCCGTGTTAAGTGTGAAAGATGTACCTTGCTTCAGGCTGCGCTCACAGCCTAGCTCGCGCTTCTGCGAGAGGGCCGTCCTGAGTGTTTCCCTGGACTGAGGCGTCAGCACGGGGTGTTTCTGAAGCACAGGTCCGTTTCAGTCAGTGAGGCCGATCGACTTGCAGGGAGGCTGCGCAGCGCTGCTCCCACGCGTCTCTGTTATGACTGGGACACTCTACCTCGGCCCCCAGCAAGCAACACGTGGCCCTTGCTAGGAATGTGAAGAGTGGCTCCCATGGGCCTCCTTCCCCCTGAGGTTCCTCAGAAGCCAGCGGCCGCTCCTCCGGCACAGAGCAGTCACCATGCGAAAGTGGTGCACGGCCGCCTCTCCTATGTGTCCCCGGAGGCATCGGAGAGTGCAGGCCATCCAGCGTGGCGCAAGGATTCATGGCACCCCTGCACCCCCAGCTCTGCTGACGTGAAACACTAGCCCCTATCTTGGGGCCGCAGGTCACCTTTCATTTTTGGCCGGAGCTGACTCGGCAGTGCAGTGGTATGAGTCCCTAGAAAGGCACTTGCCAGCACAGGATGGGCTTGGAGAGAACGCAGCCTTGCTGGCCCACAGCGACTACCCTGCAGTGGAGAGACGTCGGGCCGCCAGCGCTGCTCAGGCAGCTTGGAAGGCAGAAACAAGTCGCTCGCAAACGGGCAGAAGGCGTACTTTGCCATCAGGGTCCCACTTTCAGGCTTGATGACACAGCATGTTTGTCTGAACATTCTGTCTAGCTATCTAGTACAAGGGAACGAGGGCCCCCTTCTGGTACGAAAGCTTTCCAGGTGGGGGGTGCCGTCCGTGCAGGAGAGCGTTCCCCACGCTGTGCCAAGTTTGGGACTTGGTGACTCGGGGTGGTCCCGAACGTCCAGCATTGTCCCGGGGACAGCCGTCCATCGTTTTCTTTTTCAGGCTGGACGTAAACATCTAGCTTCCAGGTGCCGAAGGGAGTCGTCCTTGAGGCGTCCCCTGGTTTCACTGGGGACGCACAGTGGTGTTTCTCAGAAGAGCCCAAATCGCTCCCTGGGGCGCACCAGCACGGAATGTTAAGGCTGCTCAGAACTGCGTTCCTGAGGCCGTTTGCAGGCTGAGCAAACGGGAGGTGTCGAGCGAAGAGGGCAGCACTTTGCCATTACTGCTGCCACATCCGTGCAGTTAAAGCAAACGGACGCATTCACTTGCTGCGGCTCAAACGCCACACAAGAGCTGGGCGGCACACAGTGCCCTCTCACAAAAGTGACCACGAACGTGAGTGCGCCATGAGTCCTGCGATACCTTACAGAGTTGACGCTCTCCTTTACCGCCTGCTTCCTCACTAGGGCGGCACGCTTGACTTTACTACCGGAAAACGCTGGACTTTTACTCGAGGCCAGGGCTCACCTTTCTGTCGCCGGCAATCTCCGGAGTGCTCTTGGAGACGCTCCCAGCAAAGAACTGAGACCAGCGAGCCTCATGCGAGTAAACGCGCACTTCTTCCCTGAGGCCTTCCGGAGCATAGAAAAGACGGGCCCCAGGAGTGTGCCTCAGGCACCTTTCTAGCCGCATCTCATCCACCCGGGGTGGGGGGCGGGGGGGAGGGGGAAATTACGTTTGGGCGGGGTCGCCCTGTTTCAAACGGGAGCTCAGACAGTTCTCCTCAGTAGTTTCTGACTACCTCAAGGAAACAGCGGGGAGGAACAGGGCCTTTCCTCGGAGACACTTTTGGACACAGGGTCCCCGGCACTGCATCCCCTGCATAGGTAGTGCAGTACCTGAGGTGGGCCTCAGTGACCAAGGCTCTGTCCCATACCTAGCCGTGTTAAGTGTGAAAGATGTACCTTGCTTCAGGCTGCGCTCACAGCCTAGCTCGCGCTTCTGCGAGAGGGCCGTCCTGAGTGTTTCCCTGGACTGAGGCGTCAGCACGGGGTGTTTCTGAAGCACAGGTCCGTTTCAGTCAGTGAGGCCGATCGACTTGCAGGGAGGCTGCGCAGCGCTGCTCCCACGCGTCTCTGTTATGACTGGGACACTCTACCTCGGCCCCCAGCAAGCAACACGTGGCCCTTGCTAGGAATGTGAAGAGTGGCTCCCATGGGCCTCCTTCCCCCTGAGGTTCCTCAGAAGCCAGCGGCCGCTCCTCCGGCACAGAGCAGTCACCATGCGAAAGTGGTGCACGGCCGCCTCTCCTATGTGTCCCCGGAGGCATCGGAGAGTGCAGGCCATCCAGCGTGGCGCAAGGATTCATGGCACCCCTGCACCCCCAGCTCTGCTGACGTGAAACACTAGCCCCTGTCTTGGGGCCGCAGGTCACCTTTCATTTTTGGCCGGAGCTGACTCGGCAGTGCAGTGGTATGAGTCCCTAGAAAGGCACTTGCCAGCACAGGATGGGCTTGGAGAGAACGCAGCCTTGCTGGCCCACAGCGACTACCCTGCAGTGGAGAGACGTCGGGCCGCCAGCGCTGCTCAGGCAGCTTGGAAGGCAGAAACAAGTCGCTCGCAAACGGGCAGAAGGCGTACTTTGCCATCAGGGTCCCACTTTCAGGCTTGATGACACAGCATGTTTGTCTGAACATTCTGTCTAGCTATCTAGTACAAGGGAACGAGGGCCCCCTTCTGGTACGAAAGCTTTCCAGGTGGGGGGTGCCGTCCGTGCAGGAGAGCGTTCCCCACGCTGTGCCAAGTTTGGGACTTGGTGACTCGGGGTGGTCCCGAACGTCCAGCATTGTCCCGGGGACAGCCGTCCATCGTTTTCTTTTTCAGGCTGGACGTAAACATCTAGCTTCCAGGTGCCGAAGGGAGTCGTCCTTGAGGCGTCCCCTGGTTTCACTGGGGACGCACAGTGGTGTTTCTCAGAAGAGCCCAAATCGCTCCCTGGGGCGCACCAGCACGGAATGTTAAGGCTGCTCAGAACTGCGTTCCTGAGGCCGTTTGCAGGCTGAGCAAACGGGAGGTGTCGAGCGAAGAGGGCAGCACTTTGCCATTACTGCTGCCACATCCGTGCAGTTAAAGCAAACGGACGCATTCACTTGCTGCGGCTCAAACGCCACACAAGAGCTGGGCGGCACACAGTGCCCTCTCACAAAAGTGACCACGAACGTGAGTGCGCCATGAGTCCTGCGATACCTTACAGAGTTGACGCTCTCCTTTACCGCCTGCTTCCTCACTAGGGCGGCACGCTTGACTTTACTACCGGAAAACGCTGGACTTTTACTCGAGGCCAGGGCTCACCTTTCTGTCGCCGGCAATCTCCGGAGTGCTCTTGGAGACGCTCCCAGCAAAGAACTGAGACCAGCGAGCCTCATGCGAGTAAACGCGCACTTCTTCCCTGAGGCCTTCCGGAGCATAGAAAAGACGGGCCCCAGGAGTGTGCCTCAGGCACCTTTCTAGCCGCATCTCATCCACCCGGGGTGGGAGGGGGGGGGGAGGGGGAAATTACGTTTGGGCGGGGTCGCCCTGTTTCAAACGGGAGCTCAGACAGTTCTCCTCAGTAGTTTCTGACTACCTCAAGGAAACAGCGGGGAGGAACAGGGCCTTTCCTCGGAGACACTTTTGGACACAGGGTCCCCGGCACTGCATCCCCTGCATAGGTAGTGCAGTACCTGAGGTGGGCCTCAGTGACCAAGGCTCTGTCCCATACCTAGCCGTGTTAAGTGTGAAAGATGTACCTTGCTTCAGGCTGCGCTCACAGCCTAGCTCGCGCTTCTGCGAGAGGGCCGTCCTGAGTGTTTCCCTGGACTGAGGCGTCAGCACGGGGTGTTTCTGAAGCACAGGTCCGTTTCAGTCAGTGAGGCCGATCGACTTGCAGGGAGGCTGCGCAGCGCTGCTCCCACGCGTCTCTGTTATGACTGGGACACTCTACCTCGGCCCCCAGCAAGCAACACGTGGCCCTTGCTAGGAATGTGAAGAGTGGCTCCCATGGGCCTCCTTCCCCCTGAGGTTCCTCAGAAGCCAGCGGCCGCTCCTCCGGCACAGAGCAGTCACCATGCGAAAGTGGTGCACGGCCGCCTCTCCTATGTGTCCCCGGAGGCATCGGAGAGTGCAGGCCATCCAGCGTGGCGCAAGGATTCATGGCACCCCTGCACCCCCAGCTCTGCTGACGTGAAACACTAGCCCCTGTCTTGGGGCCGCAGGTCACCTTTCATTTTTGGCCGGAGCTGACTCGGCAGTGCAGTGGTATGAGTCCCTAGAAAGGCACTTGCCAGCACAGGATGGGCTTGGAGAGAACGCAGCCTTGCTGGCCCACAGCGACTACCCTGCAGTGGAGAGACGTCGGGCCGCCAGCGCTGCTCAGGCAGCTTGGAAGGCAGAAACAAGTCCCTCGCAAACGGGCAGAAGGCGTACTTTGCCATCAGGGTCCCACTTTCAGGCTTGATGACACAGCATGTTTGTCTGAACATTCTGTCTAGCTATCTAGTACAAGGGAACGAGGGCCCCCTTCTGGTACGAAAGCTTTCCAGGTGGGGGGTGCCGTCCGTGCAGGAGAGCGTTCCCCACGCTGTGCCAAGTTTGGGACTTGGTGACTCGGGGTGGTCCCGAACGTCCAGCATTGTCCCGGGGACAGCCGTCCATCGTTTTCTTTTTCAGGCTGGACGTAAACATCTAGCTTCCAGGTGCCGAAGGGAGTCGTCCTTGAGGCGTCCCCTGGTTTCACTGGGGACGCACAGTGGTGTTTCTCAGAAGAGCCCAAATCGCTCCCTGGGGCGCACCAGCACGGAATGTTAAGGCTGCTCAGAACTGCGTTCCTGAGGCCGTTTGCAGGCTGAGCAAACGGGAGGTGTCGAGCGAAGAGGGCAGCACTTTGCCATTACTGCTGCCACATCCGTGCAGTTAAAGCAAACGGACGCATTCACTTGCTGCGGCTCAAACGCCACACAAGAGCTGGGCGGCACACAGTGCCCTCTCACAAAAGTGACCACGAACGTGAGTGCGCCATGAGTCCTGCGATACCTTACAGAGTTGACGCTCTCCTTTACCGCCTGCTTCCTCACTAGGGCGGCACGCTTGACTTTACTACCGGAAAACGCTGGACTTTTACTCGAGGCCAGGGCTCACCTTTCTGTCGCCGGCAATCTCCGGAGTGCTCTTGGAGACGCTCCCAGCAAAGAACTGAGACCAGCGAGCCTCATGCGAGTAAACGCGCACTTCTTCCCTGAGGCCTTCCGGAGCATAGAAAAGACGGGCCCCAGGAGTGTGCCTCAGGCACCTTTCTAGCCGCATCTCATCCACCCGGGGTGGGGGGCGGGGGGGAGGGGGAAATTACGTTTGGGCGGGGTCGCCCTGTTTCAAACGGGAGCTCAGACAGTTCTCCTCAGTAGTTTCTGACTACCTCAAGGAAACAGCGGGGAGGAACAGGGCCTTTCCTCGGAGACACTTTTGGACACAGGGTCCCCGGCACTGCATCCCCTGCATAGGTAGTGCAGTACCTGAGGTGGGCCTCAGTGACCAAGGCTCTGTCCCATACCTAGCCGTGTTAAGTGTGAAAGATGTACCTTGCTTCAGGCTGCGCTCACAGCCTAGCTCGCGCTTCTGCGAGAGGGCCGTCCTGAGTGTTTCCCTGGACTGAGGCGTCAGCACGGGGTGTTTCTGAAGCACAGGTCCGTTTCAGTCAGTGAGGCCGATCGACTTGCAGGGAGGCTGCGCAGCGCTGCTCCCACGCGTCTCTGTTATGACTGGGACACTCTACCTCGGCCCCCAGCAAGCAACACGTGGCCCTTGCTAGGAATGTGAAGAGTGGCTCCCATGGGCCTCCTTCCCCCTGAGGTTCCTCAGAAGCCAGCGGCCGCTCCTCCGGCACAGAGCAGTCACCATGCGAAAGTGGTGCACGGCCGCCTCTCCTATGTGTCCCCGGAGGCATCGGAGAGTGCAGGCCATCCAGCGTGGCGCAAGGATTCATGGCACCCCTGCACCCCCAGCTCTGCTGACGTGAAACACTAGCCCCTGTCTTGGGGCCGCAGGTCACCTTTCATTTTTGGCCGGAGCTGACTCGGCAGTGCAGTGGTATGAGTCCCTAGAAAGGCACTTGCCAGCACAGGATGGGCTTGGAGAGAACGCAGCCTTGCTGGCCCACAGCGACTACCCTGCAGTGGAGAGACGTCGGGCCGCCAGCGCTGCTCAGGCAGCTTGGAAGGCAGAAACAAGTCGCTCGCAAACGGGCAGAAGGCGTACTTTGCCATCAGGGTCCCACTTTCAGGCTTGATGACACAGCATGTTTGTCTGAACATTCTGTCTAGCTATCTAGTACAAGGGAACGAGGGCCCCCTTCTGGTACGAAAGCTTTCCAGGTGGGGGGTGCCGTCCGTGCAGGAGAGCGTTCCCCACGCTGTGCCAAGTTTGGGACTTGGTGACTCGGGGTGGTCCCGAACGTCCAGCATTGTCCCGGGGACAGCCGTCCATCGTTTTCTTTTTCAGGCTGGACGTAAACATCTAGCTTCCAGGTGCCGAAGGGAGTCGTCCTTGAGGCGTCCCCTGGTTTCACTGGGGACGCACAGTGGTGTTTCTCAGAAGAGCCCAAATCGCTCCCTGGGGCGCACCAGCACGGAATGTTAAGGCTGCTCAGAACTGCGTTCCTGAGGCCGTTTGCAGGCTGAGCAAACGGGAGGTGTCGAGCGAAGAGGGCAGCACTTTGCCATTACTGCTGCCACATCCGTGCAGTTAAAGCAAACGGACGCATTCACTTGCTGCGGCTCAAACGCCACACAAGAGCTGGGCGGCACACAGTGCCCTCTCACAAAAGTGACCACGAACGTGAGTGCGCCATGAGTCCTGCGATACCTTACAGAGTTGACGCTCTCCTTTACCGCCTGCTTCCTCACTAGGGCGGCACGCTTGACTTTACTACCGGAAAACGCTGGACTTTTACTCGAGGCCAGGGCTCACCTTTCTGTCGCCGGCAATCTCCGGAGTGCTCTTGGAGACGCTCCCAGCAAAGAACTGAGACCAGCGAGCCTCATGCGAGTAAACGCGCACTTCTTCCCTGAGGCCTTCCGGAGCATAGAAAAGACGGGCCCCAGGAGTGTGCCTCAGGCACCTTTCTAGCCGCATCTCATCCACCCGGGGTGGGGGGCGGGGGGGAGGGGGAAATTACGTTTGGGCGGGGTCGCCCTGTTTCAAACGGGAGCTCAGACAGTTCTCCTCAGTAGTTTCTGACTACCTCAAGGAAACAGCGGGGAGGAACAGGGCCTTTCCTCGGAGACACTTTTGGACACAGGGTCCCCGGCACTGCATCCCCTGCATAGGTAGTGCAGTACCTGAGGTGGGCCTCAGTGACCAAGGCTCTGTCCCATACCTAGCCGTGTTAAGTGTGAAAGATGTACCTTGCTTCAGGCTGCGCTCACAGCCTAGCTCGCGCTTCTGCGAGAGGGCCGTCCTGAGTGTTTCCCTGGACTGAGGCGTCAGCACGGGGTGTTTCTGAAGCACAGGTCCGTTTCAGTCAGTGAGGCCGATCGACTTGCAGGGAGGCTGCGCAGCGCTGCTCCCACGCGTCTCTGTTATGACTGGGACACTCTACCTCGGCCCCCAGCAAGCAACACGTGGCCCTTGCTAGGAATGTGAAGAGTGGCTCCCATGGGCCTCCTTCCCCCTGAGGTTCCTCAGAAGCCAGCGGCCGCTCCTCCGGCACAGAGCAGTCACCATGCGAAAGTGGTGCACGGCCGCCTCTCCTATGTGTCCCCGGAGGCATCGGAGAGTGCAGGCCATCCAGCGTGGCGCAAGGATTCATGGCACCCCTGCACCCCCAGCTCTGCTGACGTGAAACACTAGCCCCTGTCTTGGGGCCGCAGGTCACCTTTCATTTTTGGCCGGAGCTGACTCGGCAGTGCAGTGGTATGAGTCCCTAGAAAGGCACTTGCCAGCACAGGATGGGCTTGGAGAGAACGCAGCCTTGCTGGCCCACAGCGACTACCCTGCAGTGGAGAGACGTCGGGCCGCCAGCGCTGCTCAGGCAGCTTGGAAGGCAGAAACAAGTCGCTCGCAAACGGGCAGAAGGCGTACTTTGCCATCAGGGTCCCACTTTCAGGCTTGATGACACAGCATGTTTGTCTGAACATTCTGTCTAGCTATCTAGTACAAGGGAACGAGGGCCCCCTTCTGGTACGAAAGCTTTCCAGGTGGGGGGTGCCGTCCGTGCAGGAGAGCGTTCCCCACGCTGTGCCAAGTTTGGGACTTGGTGACTCGGGGTGGTCCCGAACGTCCAGCATTGTCCCGGGGACAGCCGTCCATCGTTTTCTTTTTCAGGCTGGACGTAAACATCTAGCTTCCAGGTGCCGAAGGGAGTCGTCCTTGAGGCGTCCCCTGGTTTCACTGGGGACGCACAGTGGTGTTTCTCAGAAGAGCCCAAATCGCTCCCTGGGGCGCACCAGCACGGAATGTTAAGGCTGCTCAGAACTGCGTTCCTGAGGCCGTTTGCAGGCTGAGCAAACGGGAGGTGTCGAGCGAAGAGGGCAGCACTTTGCCATTACTGCTGCCACATCCGTGCAGTTAAAGCAAACGGACGCATTCACTTGCTGCGGCTCAAACGCCACACAAGAGCTGGGCGGCACACAGTGCCCTCTCACAAAAGTGACCACGAACGTGAGTGCGCCATGAGTCCTGCGATACCTTACAGAGTTGACGCTCTCCTTTACCGCCTGCTTCCTCACTAGGGCGGCACGCTTGACTTTACTACCGGAAAACGCTGGACTTTTACTCGAGGCCAGGGCTCACCTTTCTGTCGCCGGCAATCTCCGGAGTGCTCTTGGAGACGCTCCCAGCAAAGAACTGAGACCAGCGAGCCTCATGCGAGTAAACGCGCACTTCTTCCCTGAGGCCTTCCGGAGCATAGAAAAGACGGGCCCCAGGAGTGTGCCTCAGGCACCTTTCTAGCCGCATCTCATCCACCCGGGGTGGGGGGCGGGGGGGAGGGGGAAATTACGTTTGGGCGGGGTCGCCCTGTTTCAAACGGGAGCTCAGACAGTTCTCCTCAGTAGTTTCTGACTACCTCAAGGAAACAGCGGGGAGGAACAGGGCCTTTCCTCGGAGACACTTTTGGACACAGGGTCCCCGGCACTGCATCCCCTGCATAGGTAGTGCAGTACCTGAGGTGGGCCTCAGTGACCAAGGCTCTGTCCCATACCTAGCCGTGTTAAGTGTGAAAGATGTACCTTGCTTCAGGCTGCGCTCACAGCCTAGCTCGCGCTTCTGCGAGAGGGCCGTCCTGAGTGTTTCCCTGGACTGAGGCGTCAGCACGGGGTGTTTCTGAAGCACAGGTCCGTTTCAGTCAGTGAGGCCGATCGACTTGCAGGGAGGCTGCGCAGCGCTGCTCCCACGCGTCTCTGTTATGACTGGGACACTCTACCTCGGCCCCCAGCAAGCAACACGTGGCCCTTGCTAGGAATGTGAAGAGTGGCTCCCATGGGCCTCCTTCCCCCTGAGGTTCCTCAGAAGCCAGCGGCCGCTCCTCCGGCACAGAGCAGTCACCATGCGAAAGTGGTGCACGGCCGCCTCTCCTATGTGTCCCCGGAGGCATCGGAGAGTGCAGGCCATCCAGCGTGGCGCAAGGATTCATGGCACCCCTGCACCCCCAGCTCTGCTGACGTGAAACACTAGCCCCTGTCTTGGGGCCGCAGGTCACCTTTCATTTTTGGCCGGAGCTGACTCGGCAGTGCAGTGGTATGAGTCCCTAGAAAGGCACTTGCCAGCACAGGATGGGCTTGGAGAGAACGCAGCCTTGCTGGCCCACAGCGACTACCCTGCAGTGGAGAGACGTCGGGCCGCCAGCGCTGCTCAGGCAGCTTGGAAGGCAGAAACAAGTCGCTCGCAAACGGGCAGAAGGCGTACTTTGCCATCAGGGTCCCACTTTCAGGCTTGATGACACAGCATGTTTGTCTGAACATTCTGTCTAGCTATCTAGTACAAGGGAACGAGGGCCCCCTTCTGGTACGAAAGCTTTCCAGGTGGGGGGTGCCGTCCGTGCAGGAGAGCGTTCCCCACGCTGTGCCAAGTTTGGGACTTGGTGACTCGGGGTGGTCCCGAACGTCCAGCATTGTCCCGGGGACAGCCGTCCATCGTTTTCTTTTTCAGGCTGGACGTAAACATCTAGCTTCCAGGTGCCGAAGGGAGTCGTCCTTGAGGCGTCCCCTGGTTTCACTGGGGACGCACAGTGGTGTTTCTCAGAAGAGCCCAAATCGCTCCCTGGGGCGCACCAGCACGGAATGTTAAGGCTGCTCAGAACTGCGTTCCTGAGGCCGTTTGCAGGCTGAGCAAACGGGAGGTGTCGAGCGAAGAGGGCAGCACTTTGCCATTACTGCTGCCACATCCGTGCAGTTAAAGCAAACGGACGCATTCACTTGCTGCGGCTCAAACGCCACACAAGAGCTGGGCGGCACACAGTGCCCTCTCACAAAAGTGACCACGAACGTGAGTGCGCCATGAGTCCTGCGATACCTTACAGAGTTGACGCTCTCCTTTACCGCCTGCTTCCTCACTAGGGCGGCACGCTTGACTTTACTACCGGAAAACGCTGGACTTTTACTCGAGGCCAGGGCTCACCTTTCTGTCGCCGGCAATCTCCGGAGTGCTCTTGGAGACGCTCCCAGCAAAGAACTGAGACCAGCGAGCCTCATGCGAGTAAACGCGCACTTCTTCCCTGAGGCCTTCCGGAGCATAGAAAAGACGGGCCCCAGGAGTGTGCCTCAGGCACCTTTCTAGCCGCATCTCATCCACCCGGGGTGGGAGGGGGGGGGGAGGGGGAAATTACGTTTGGGCGGGGTCGCCCTGTTTCAAACGGGAGCTCAGACAGTTCTCCTCAGTAGTTTCTGACTACCTCAAGGAAACAGCGGGGAGGAACAGGGCCTTTCCTCGGAGACACTTTTGGACACAGGGTCCCCGGCACTGCATCCCCTGCATAGGTAGTGCAGTACCTGAGGTGGGCCTCAGTGACCAAGGCTCTGTCCCATACCTAGCCGTGTTAAGTGTGAAAGATGTACCTTGCTTCAGGCTGCGCTCACAGCCTAGCTCGCGCTTCTGCGAGAGGGCCGTCCTGAGTGTTTCCCTGGACTGAGGCGTCAGCACGGGGTGTTTCTGAAGCACAGGTCCGTTTCAGTCAGTGAGGCCGATCGACTTGCAGGGAGGCTGCGCAGCGCTGCTCCCACGCGTCTCTGTTATGACTGGGACACTCTACCTCGGCCCCCAGCAAGCAACACGTGGCCCTTGCTAGGAATGTGAAGAGTGGCTCCCATGGGCCTCCTTCCCCCTGAGGTTCCTCAGAAGCCAGCGGCCGCTCCTCCGGCACAGAGCAGTCACCATGCGAAAGTGGTGCACGGCCGCCTCTCCTATGTGTCCCCGGAGGCATCGGAGAGTGCAGGCCATCCAGCGTGGCGCAAGGATTCATGGCACCCCTGCACCCCCAGCTCTGCTGACGTGAAACACTAGCCCCTGTCTTGGGGCCGCAGGTCACCTTTCATTTTTGGCCGGAGCTGACTCGGCAGTGCAGTGGTATGAGTCCCTAGAAAGGCACTTGCCAGCACAGGATGGGCTTGGAGAGAACGCAGCCTTGCTGGCCCACAGCGACTACCCTGCAGTGGAGAGACGTCGGGCCGCCAGCGCTGCTCAGGCAGCTTGGAAGGCAGAAACAAGTCGCTCGCAAACGGGCAGAAGGCGTACTTTGCCATCAGGGTCCCACTTTCAGGCTTGATGACACAGCATGTTTGTCTGAACATTCTGTCTAGCTATCTAGTACAAGGGAACGAGGGCCCCCTTCTGGTACGAAAGCTTTCCAGGTGGGGGGTGCCGTCCGTGCAGGAGAGCGTTCCCCACGCTGTGCCAAGTTTGGGACTTGGTGACTCGGGGTGGTCCCGAACGTCCAGCATTGTCCCGGGGACAGCCGTCCATCGTTTTCTTTTTCAGGCTGGACGTAAACATCTAGCTTCCAGGTGCCGAAGGGAGTCGTCCTTGAGGCGTCCCCTGGTTTCACTGGGGACGCACAGTGGTGTTTCTCAGAAGAGCCCAAATCGCTCCCTGGGGCGCACCAGCACGGAATGTTAAGGCTGCTCAGAACTGCGTTCCTGAGGCCGTTTGCAGGCTGAGCAAACGGGAGGTGTCGAGCGAAGAGGGCAGCACTTTGCCATTACTGCTGCCACATCCGTGCAGTTAAAGCAAACGGACGCATTCACTTGCTGCGGCTCAAACGCCACACAAGAGCTGGGCGGCACACAGTGCCCTCTCACAAAAGTGACCACGAACGTGAGTGCGCCATGAGTCCTGCGATACCTTACAGAGTTGACGCTCTCCTTTACCGCCTGCTTCCTCACTAGGGCGGCACGCTTGACTTTACTACCGGAAAACGCTGGACTTTTACTCGAGGCCAGGGCTCACCTTTCTGTCGCCGGCAATCTCCGGAGTGCTCTTGGAGACGCTCCCAGCAAAGAACTGAGACCAGCGAGCCTCATGCGAGTAAACGCGCACTTCTTCCCTGAGGCCTTCCGGAGCATAGAAAAGACGGGCCCCAGGAGTGTGCCTCAGGCACCTTTCTAGCCGCATCTCATCCACCCGGGGTGGGGGGCGGGGGGGAGGGGGAAATTACGTTTGGGCGGGGTCGCCCTGTTTCAAACGGGAGCTCAGACAGTTCTCCTCAGTAGTTTCTGACTACCTCAAGGAAACAGCGGGGAGGAACAGGGCCTTTCCTCGGAGACACTTTTGGACACAGGGTCCCCGGCACTGCATCCCCTGCATAGGTAGTGCAGTACCTGAGGTGGGCCTCAGTGACCAAGGCTCTGTCCCATACCTAGCCGTGTTAAGTGTGAAAGATGTACCTTGCTTCAGGCTGCGCTCACAGCCTAGCTCGCGCTTCTGCGAGAGGGCCGTCCTGAGTGTTTCCCTGGACTGAGGCGTCAGCACGGGGTGTTTCTGAAGCACAGGTCCGTTTCAGTCAGTGAGGCCGATCGACTTGCAGGGAGGCTGCGCAGCGCTGCTCCCACGCGTCTCTGTTATGACTGGGACACTCTACCTCGGCCCCCAGCAAGCAACACGTGGCCCTTGCTAGGAATGTGAAGAGTGGCTCCCATGGGCCTCCTTCCCCCTGAGGTTCCTCAGAAGCCAGCGGCCGCTCCTCCGGCACAGAGCAGTCACCATGCGAAAGTGGTGCACGGCCGCCTCTCCTATGTGTCCCCGGAGGCATCGGAGAGTGCAGGCCATCCAGCGTGGCGCAAGGATTCATGGCACCCCTGCACCCCCAGCTCTGCTGACGTGAAACACTAGCCCCTGTCTTGGGGCCGCAGGTCACCTTTCATTTTTGGCCGGAGCTGACTCGGCAGTGCAGTGGTATGAGTCCCTAGAAAGGCACTTGCCAGCACAGGATGGGCTTGGAGAGAACGCAGCCTTGCTGGCCCACAGCGACTACCCTGCAGTGGAGAGACGTCGGGCCGCCAGCGCTGCTCAGGCAGCTTGGAAGGCAGAAACAAGTCGCTCGCAAACGGGCAGAAGGCGTACTTTGCCATCAGGGTCCCACTTTCAGGCTTGATGACACAGCATGTTTGTCTGAACATTCTGTCTAGCTATCTAGTACAAGGGAACGAGGGCCCCCTTCTGGTACGAAAGCTTTCCAGGTGGGGGGTGCCGTCCGTGCAGGAGAGCGTTCCCCACGCTGTGCCAAGTTTGGGACTTGGTGACTCGGGGTGGTCCCGAACGTCCAGCATTGTCCCGGGGACAGCCGTCCATCGTTTTCTTTTTCAGGCTGGACGTAAACATCTAGCTTCCAGGTGCCGAAGGGAGTCGTCCTTGAGGCGTCCCCTGGTTTCACTGGGGACGCACAGTGGTGTTTCTCAGAAGAGCCCAAATCGCTCCCTGGGGCGCACCAGCACGGAATGTTAAGGCTGCTCAGAACTGCGTTCCTGAGGCCGTTTGCAGGCTGAGCAAACGGGAGGTGTCGAGCGAAGAGGGCAGCACTTTGCCATTACTGCTGCCACATCCGTGCAGTTAAAGCAAACGGACGCATTCACTTGCTGCGGCTCAAACGCCACACAAGAGCTGGGCGGCACACAGTGCCCTCTCACAAAAGTGACCACGAACGTGAGTGCGCCATGAGTCCTGCGATACCTTACAGAGTTGACGCTCTCCTTTACCGCCTGCTTCCTCACTAGGGCGGCACGCTTGACTTTACTACCGGAAAACGCTGGACTTTTACTCGAGGCCAGGGCTCACCTTTCTGTCGCCGGCAATCTCCGGAGTGCTCTTGGAGACGCTCCCAGCAAAGAACTGAGACCAGCGAGCCTCATGCGAGTAAACGCGCACTTCTTCCCTGAGGCCTTCCGGAGCATAGAAAAGACGGGCCCCAGGAGTGTGCCTCAGGCACCTTTCTAGCCGCATCTCATCCACCCGGGGTGGGAGGGGGGGGGAGGGGGAAATTACGTTTGGGCGGGGTCGCCCTGTTTCAAACGGGAGCTCAGACAGTTCTCCTCAGTAGTTTCTGACTACCTCAAGGAAACAGCGGGGAGGAACAGGGCCTTTCCTCGGAGACACTTTTGGACACAGGGTCCCCGGCACTGCATCCCCTGCATAGGTAGTGCAGTACCTGAGGTGGGCCTCAGTGACCAAGGCTCTGTCCCATACCTAGCCGTGTTAAGTGTGAAAGATGTACCTTGCTTCAGGCTGCGCTCACAGCCTAGCTCGCGCTTCTGCGAGAGGGCCGTCCTGAGTGTTTCCCTGGACTGAGGCGTCAGCACGGGGTGTTTCTGAAGCACAGGTCCGTTTCAGTCAGTGAGGCCGATCGACTTGCAGGGAGGCTGCGCAGCGCTGCTCCCACGCGTCTCTGTTATGACTGGGACACTCTACCTCGGCCCCCAGCAAGCAACACGTGGCCCTTGCTAGGAATGTGAAGAGTGGCTCCCATGGGCCTCCTTCCCCCTGAGGTTCCTCAGAAGCCAGCGGCCGCTCCTCCGGCACAGAGCAGTCACCATGCGAAAGTGGTGCACGGCCGCCTCTCCTATGTGTCCCCGGAGGCATCGGAGAGTGCAGGCCATCCAGCGTGGCGCAAGGATTCATGGCACCCCTGCACCCCCAGCTCTGCTGACGTGAAACACTAGCCCCTGTCTTGGGGCCGCAGGTCACCTTTCATTTTTGGCCGGAGCTGACTCGGCAGTGCAGTGGTATGAGTCCCTAGAAAGGCACTTGCCAGCACAGGATGGGCTTGGAGAGAACGCAGCCTTGCTGGCCCACAGCGACTACCCTGCAGTGGAGAGACGTCGGGCCGCCAGCGCTGCTCAGGCAGCTTGGAAGGCAGAAACAAGTCCCTCGCAAACGGGCAGAAGGCGTACTTTGCCATCAGGGTCCCACTTTCAGGCTTGATGACACAGCATGTTTGTCTGAACATTCTGTCTAGCTATCTAGTACAAGGGAACGAGGGCCCCCTTCTGGTACGAAAGCTTTCCAGGTGGGGGGTGCCGTCCGTGCAGGAGAGCGTTCCCCACGCTGTGCCAAGTTTGGGACTTGGTGACTCGGGGTGGTCCCGAACGTCCAGCATTGTCCCGGGGACAGCCGTCCATCGTTTTCTTTTTCAGGCTGGACGTAAACATCTAGCTTCCAGGTGCCGAAGGGAGTCGTCCTTGAGGCGTCCCCTGGTTTCACTGGGGACGCACAGTGGTGTTTCTCAGAAGAGCCCAAATCGCTCCCTGGGGCGCACCAGCACGGAATGTTAAGGCTGCTCAGAACTGCGTTCCTGAGGCCGTTTGCAGGCTGAGCAAACGGGAGGTGTCGAGCGAAGAGGGCAGCACTTTGCCATTACTGCTGCCACATCCGTGCAGTTAAAGCAAACGGACGCATTCACTTGCTGCGGCTCAAACGCCACACAAGAGCTGGGCGGCACACAGTGCCCTCTCACAAAAGTGACCACGAACGTGAGTGCGCCATGAGTCCTGCGATACCTTACAGAGTTGACGCTCTCCTTTACCGCCTGCTTCCTCACTAGGGCGGCACGCTTGACTTTACTACCGGAAAACGCTGGACTTTTACTCGAGGCCAGGGCTCACCTTTCTGTCGCCGGCAATCTCCGGAGTGCTCTTGGAGACGCTCCCAGCAAAGAACTGAGACCAGCGAGCCTCATGCGAGTAAACGCGCACTTCTTCCCTGAGGCCTTCCGGAGCATAGAAAAGACGGGCCCCAGGAGTGTGCCTCAGGCACCTTTCTAGCCGCATCTCATCCACCCGGGGTGGGGGGCGGGGGGGAGGGGGAAATTACGTTTGGGCGGGGTCGCCCTGTTTCAAACGGGAGCTCAGACAGTTCTCCTCAGTAGTTTCTGACTACCTCAAGGAAACAGCGGGGAGGAACAGGGCCTTTCCTCGGAGACACTTTTGGACACAGGGTCCCCGGCACTGCATCCCCTGCATAGGTAGTGCAGTACCTGAGGTGGGCCTCAGTGACCAAGGCTCTGTCCCATACCTAGCCGTGTTAAGTGTGAAAGATGTACCTTGCTTCAGGCTGCGCTCACAGCCTAGCTCGCGCTTCTGCGAGAGGGCCGTCCTGAGTGTTTCCCTGGACTGAGGCGTCAGCACGGGGTGTTTCTGAAGCACAGGTCCGTTTCAGTCAGTGAGGCCGATCGACTTGCAGGGAGGCTGCACAGCGCTGCTCCCACGCGTCTCTGTTATGACTGGGACACTCTACCTCGGCCCCCAGCAAGCAACACGTGGCCCTTGCTAGGAATGTGAAGAGTGGCTCCCATGGGCCTCCTTCCCCCTGAGGTTCCTCAGAAGCCAGCGGCCGCTCCTCCGGCACAGAGCAGTCACCATGCGAAAGTGGTGCACGGCCGCCTCTCCTATGTGTCCCCGGAGGCATCGGAGAGTGCAGGCCATCCAGCGTGGCGCAAGGATTCATGGCACCCCTGCACCCCCAGCTCTGCTGACGTGAAACACTAGCCCCTATCTTGGGGCCGCAGGTCACCTTTCATTTTTGGCCGGAGCTGACTCGGCAGTGCAGTGGTATGAGTCCCTAGAAAGGCACTTGCCAGCACAGGATGGGCTTGGAGAGAACGCAGCCTTGCTGGCCCACAGCGACTACCCTGCAGTGGAGAGACGTCGGGCCGCCAGCGCTGCTCAGGCAGCTTGGAAGGCAGAAACAAGTCGCTCGCAAACGGGCAGAAGGCGTACTTTGCCATCAGGGTCCCACTTTCAGGCTTGATGACACAGCATGTTTGTCTGAACATTCTGTCTAGCTATCTAGTACAAGGGAACGAGGGCCCCCTTCTGGTACGAAAGCTTTCCAGGTGGGGGGTGCCGTCCGTGCAGGAGAGCGTTCCCCACGCTGTGCCAAGTTTGGGACTTGGTGACTCGGGGTGGTCCCGAACGTCCAGCATTGTCCCGGGGACAGCCGTCCATCGTTTTCTTTTTCAGGCTGGACGTAAACATCTAGCTTCCAGGTGCCGAAGGGAGTCGTCCTTGAGGCGTCCCCTGGTTTCACTGGGGACGCACAGTGGTGTTTCTCAGAAGAGCCCAAATCGCTCCCTGGGGCGCACCAGCACGGAATGTTAAGGCTGCTCAGAACTGCGTTCCTGAGGCCGTTTGCAGGCTGAGCAAACGGGAGGTGTCGAGCGAAGAGGGCAGCACTTTGCCATTACTGCTGCCACATCCGTGCAGTTAAAGCAAACGGACGCATTCACTTGCTGCGGCTCAAACGCCACACAAGAGCTGGGCGGCACACAGTGCCCTCTCACAAAAGTGACCACGAACGTGAGTGCGCCATGAGTCCTGCGATACCTTACAGAGTTGACGCTCTCCTTTACCGCCTGCTTCCTCACTAGGGCGGCACGCTTGACTTTACTACCGGAAAACGCTGGACTTTTACTCGAGGCCAGGGCTCACCTTTCTGTCGCCGGCAATCTCCGGAGTGCTCTTGGAGACGCTCCCAGCAAAGAACTGAGACCAGCGAGCCTCATGCGAGTAAACGCGCACTTCTTCCCTGAGGCCTTCCGGAGCATAGAAAAGACGGGCCCCAGGAGTGTGCCTCAGGCACCTTTCTAGCCGCATCTCATCCACCCGGGGTGGGGGGCGGGGGGGAGGGGGAAATTACGTTTGGGCGGGGTCGCCCTGTTTCAAACGGGAGCTCAGACAGTTCTCCTCAGTAGTTTCTGACTACCTCAAGGAAACAGCGGGGAGGAACAGGGCCTTTCCTCGGAGACACTTTTGGACACAGGGTCCCCGGCACTGCATCCCCTGCATAGGTAGTGCAGTACCTGAGGTGGGCCTCAGTGACCAAGGCTCTGTCCCATACCTAGCCGTGTTAAGTGTGAAAGATGTACCTTGCTTCAGGCTGCGCTCACAGCCTAGCTCGCGCTTCTGCGAGAGGGCCGTCCTGAGTGTTTCCCTGGACTGAGGCGTCAGCACGGGGTGTTTCTGAAGCACAGGTCCGTTTCAGTCAGTGAGGCCGATCGACTTGCAGGGAGGCTGCGCAGCGCTGCTCCCACGCGTCTCTGTTATGACTGGGACACTCTACCTCGGCCCCCAGCAAGCAACACGTGGCCCTTGCTAGGAATGTGAAGAGTGGCTCCCATGGGCCTCCTTCCCCCTGAGGTTCCTCAGAAGCCAGCGGCCGCTCCTCCGGCACAGAGCAGTCACCATGCGAAAGTGGTGCACGGCCGCCTCTCCTATGTGTCCCCGGAGGCATCGGAGAGTGCAGGCCATCCAGCGTGGCGCAAGGATTCATGGCACCCCTGCACCCCCAGCTCTGCTGACGTGAAACACTAGCCCCTGTCTTGGGGCCGCAGGTCACCTTTCATTTTTGGCCGGAGCTGACTCGGCAGTGCAGTGGTATGAGTCCCTAGAAAGGCACTTGCCAGCACAGGATGGGCTTGGAGAGAACGCAGCCTTGCTGGCCCACAGCGACTACCCTGCAGTGGAGAGACGTCGGGCCGCCAGCGCTGCTCAGGCAGCTTGGAAGGCAGAAACAAGTCGCTCGCAAACGGGCAGAAGGCGTACTTTGCCATCAGGGTCCCACTTTCAGGCTTGATGACACAGCATGTTTGTCTGAACATTCTGTCTAGCTATCTAGTACAAGGGAACGAGGGCCCCCTTCTGGTACGAAAGCTTTCCAGGTGGGGGGTGCCGTCCGTGCAGGAGAGCGTTCCCCACGCTGTGCCAAGTTTGGGACTTGGTGACTCGGGGTGGTCCCGAACGTCCAGCATTGTCCCGGGGACAGCCGTCCATCGTTTTCTTTTTCAGGCTGGACGTAAACATCTAGCTTCCAGGTGCCGAAGGGAGTCGTCCTTGAGGCGTCCCCTGGTTTCACTGGGGACGCACAGTGGTGTTTCTCAGAAGAGCCCAAATCGCTCCCTGGGGCGCACCAGCACGGAATGTTAAGGCTGCTCAGAACTGCGTTCCTGAGGCCGTTTGCAGGCTGAGCAAACGGGAGGTGTCGAGCGAAGAGGGCAGCACTTTGCCATTGCTGCTGCCACATCCGTGCAGTTAAAGCAAACGGACGCATTCACTTGCTGCGGCTCAAACGCCACACAAGAGCTGGGCGGCACACAGTGCCCTCTCACAAAAGTGACCACGAACGTGAGTGCGCCATGAGTCCTGCGATACCTTACAGAGTTGACGCTCTCCTTTACCGCCTGCTTCCTCACTAGGGCGGCACGCTTGACTTTACTACCGGAAAACGCTGGACTTTTACTCGAGGCCAGGGCTCACCTTTCTGTCGCCGGCAATCTCCGGAGTGCTCTTGGAGACGCTCCCAGCAAAGAACTGAGACCAGCGAGCCTCATGCGAGTAAACGCGCACTTCTTCCCTGAGGCCTTCCGGAGCATAGAAAAGACGGGCCCCAGGAGTGTGCCTCAGGCACCTTTCTAGCCGCATCTCATCCACCCGGGGTGGGAGGGGGGGGGAGGGGGAAATTACGTTTGGGCGGGGTCGCCCTGTTTCAAACGGGAGCTCAGACAGTTCTCCTCAGTAGTTTCTGACTACCTCAAGGAAACAGCGGGGAGGAACAGGGCCTTTCCTCGGAGACACTTTTGGACACAGGGTCCCCGGCACTGCATCCCCTGCATAGGTAGTGCAGTACCTGAGGTGGGCCTCAGTGACCAAGGCTCTGTCCCATACCTAGCCGTGTTAAGTGTGAAAGATGTACCTTGCTTCAGGCTGCGCTCACAGCCTAGCTCGCGCTTCTGCGAGAGGGCCGTCCTGAGTGTTTCCCTGGACTGAGGCGTCAGCACGGGGTGTTTCTGAAGCACAGGTCCGTTTCAGTCAGTGAGGCCGATCGACTTGCAGGGAGGCTGCGCAGCGCTGCTCCCACGCGTCTCTGTTATGACTGGGACACTCTACCTCGGCCCCCAGCAAGCAACACGTGGCCCTTGCTAGGAATGTGAAGAGTGGCTCCCATGGGCCTCCTTCCCCCTGAGGTTCCTCAGAAGCCAGCGGCCGCTCCTCCGGCACAGAGCAGTCACCATGCGAAAGTGGTGCACGGCCGCCTCTCCTATGTGTCCCCGGAGGCATCGGAGAGTGCAGGCCATCCAGCGTGGCGCAAGGATTCATGGCACCCCTGCACCCCCAGCTCTGCTGACGTGAAACACTAGCCCCTATCTTGGGGCCGCAGGTCACCTTTCATTTTTGGCCGGAGCTGACTCGGCACTGCAGTGGTATGAGTCCCTAGAAAGGCACTTGCCAGCACAGGATGGGCTTGGAGAGAACGCAGCCTTGCTGGCCCACAGCGACTACCCTGCAGTGGAGAGACGTCGGGCCGCCAGCGCTGCTCAGGCAGCTTGGAAGGCAGAAACAAGTCGCTCGCAAACGGGCAGAAGGCGTACTTTGCCATCAGGGTCCCACTTTCAGGCTTGATGACACAGCATGTTTGTCTGAACATTCTGTCTAGCTATCTAGTACAAGGGAACGAGGGCCCCCTTCTGGTACGAAAGCTTTCCAGGTGGGGGGTGCCGTCCGTGCAGGAGAGCGTTCCCCACGCTGTGCCAAGTTTGGGACTTGGTGACTCGGGGTGGTCCCGAACGTCCAGCATTGTCCCGGGGACAGCCGTCCATCGTTTTCTTTTTCAGGCTGGACGTAAACATCTAGCTTCCAGGTGCCGAAGGGAGTCGTCCTTGAGGCGTCCCCTGGTTTCACTGGGGACGCACAGTGGTGTTTCTCAGAAGAGCCCAAATCGCTCCCTGGGGCGCACCAGCACGGAATGTTAAGGCTGCTCAGAACTGCGTTCCTGAGGCCGTTTGCAGGCTGAGCAAACGGGAGGTGTCGAGCGAAGAGGGCAGCACTTTGCCATTGCTGCTGCCACATCCGTGCAGTTAAAGCAAACGGACGCATTCACTTGCTGCGGCTCAAACGCCACACAAGAGCTGGGCGGCACACAGTGCCCTCTCACAAAAGTGACCACGAACGTGAGTGCGCCATGAGTCCTGCGATACCTTACAGAGTTGACGCTCTCCTTTACCGCCTGCTTCCTCACTAGGGCGGCACGCTTGACTTTACTACCGGAAAACGCTGGACTTTTACTCGAGGCCAGGGCTCACCTTTCTGTCGCCGGCAATCTCCGGAGTGCTCTTGGAGACGCTCCCAGCAAAGAACTGAGACCAGCGAGCCTCATGCGAGTAAACGCGCACTTCTTCCCTGAGGCCTTCCGGAGCATAGAAAAGACGGGCCCCAGGAGTGTGCCTCAGGCACCTTTCTAGCCGCATCTCATCCACCCGGGGTGGGGGGCGGGGGGGAGGGGGAAATTACGTTTGGGCGGGGTCGCCCTGTTTCAAACGGGAGCTCAGACAGTTCTCCTCAGTAGTTTCTGACTACCTCAAGGAAACAGCGGGGAGGAACAGGGCCTTTCCTCGGAGACACTTTTGGACACAGGGTCCCCGGCACTGCATCCCCTGCATAGGTAGTGCAGTACCTGAGGTGGGCCTCAGTGACCAAGGCTCTGTCCCATACCTAGCCGTGTTAAGTGTGAAAGATGTACCTTGCTTCAGGCTGCGCTCACAGCCTAGCTCGCGCTTCTGCGAGAGGGCCGTCCTGAGTGTTTCCCTGGACTGAGGCGTCAGCACGGGGTGTTTCTGAAGCACAGGTCCGTTTCAGTCAGTGAGGCCGATCGACTTGCAGGGAGGCTGCGCAGCGCTGCTCCCACGCGTCTCTGTTATGACTGGGACACTCTACCTCGGCCCCCAGCAAGCAACACGTGGCCCTTGCTAGGAATGTGAAGAGTGGCTCCCATGGGCCTCCTTCCCCCTGAGGTTCCTCAGAAGCCAGCGGCCGCTCCTCCGGCACAGAGCAGTCACCATGCGAAAGTGGTGCACGGCCGCCTCTCCTATGTGTCCCCGGAGGCATCGGAGAGTGCAGGCCATCCAGCGTGGCGCAAGGATTCATGGCACCCCTGCACCCCCAGCTCTGCTGACGTGAAACACTAGCCCCTGTCTTGGGGCCGCAGGTCACCTTTCATTTTTGGCCGGAGCTGACTCGGCAGTGCAGTGGTATGAGTCCCTAGAAAGGCACTTGCCAGCACAGGATGGGCTTGGAGAGAACGCAGCCTTGCTGGCCCACAGCGACTACCCTGCAGTGGAGAGACGTCGGGCCGCCAGCGCTGCTCAGGCAGCTTGGAAGGCAGAAACAAGTCGCTCGCAAACGGGCAGAAGGCGTACTTTGCCATCAGGGTCCCACTTTCAGGCTTGATGACACAGCATGTTTGTCTGAACATTCTGTCTAGCTATCTAGTACAAGGGAACGAGGGCCCCCTTCTGGTACGAAAGCTTTCCAGGTGGGGGGTGCCGTCCGTGCAGGAGAGCGTTCCCCACGCTGTGCCAAGTTTGGGACTTGGTGACTCGGGGTGGTCCCGAACGTCCAGCATTGTCCCGGGGACAGCCGTCCATCGTTTTCTTTTTCAGGCTGGACGTAAACATCTAGCTTCCAGGTGCCGAAGGGAGTCGTCCTTGAGGCGTCCCCTGGTTTCACTGGGGACGCACAGTGGTGTTTCTCAGAAGAGCCCAAATCGCTCCCTGGGGCGCACCAGCACGGAATGTTAAGGCTGCTCAGAACTGCGTTCCTGAGGCCGTTTGCAGGCTGAGCAAACGGGAGGTGTCGAGCGAAGAGGGCAGCACTTTGCCATTACTGCTGCCACATCCGTGCAGTTAAAGCAAACGGACGCATTCACTTGCTGCGGCTCAAACGCCACACAAGAGCTGGGCGGCACACAGTGCCCTCTCACAAAAGTGACCACGAACGTGAGTGCGCCATGAGTCCTGCGATACCTTACAGAGTTGACGCTCTCCTTTACCGCCTGCTTCCTCACTAGGGCGGCACGCTTGACTTTACTACCGGAAAACGCTGGACTTTTACTCGAGGCCAGGGCTCACCTTTCTGTCGCCGGCAATCTCCGGAGTGCTCTTGGAGACGCTCCCAGCAAAGAACTGAGACCAGCGAGCCTCATGCGAGTAAACGCGCACTTCTTCCCTGAGGCCTTCCGGAGCATAGAAAAGACGGGCCCCAGGAGTGTGCCTCAGGCACCTTTCTAGCCGCATCTCATCCACCCGGGGTGGGGGGCGGGGGGGAGGGGGAAATTACGTTTGGGCGGGGTCGCCCTGTTTCAAACGGGAGCTCAGACAGTTCTCCTCAGTAGTTTCTGACTACCTCAAGGAAACAGCGGGGAGGAACAGGGCCTTTCCTCGGAGACACTTTTGGACACAGGGTCCCCGGCACTGCATCCCCTGCATAGGTAGTGCAGTACCTGAGGTGGGCCTCAGTGACCAAGGCTCTGTCCCATACCTAGCCGTGTTAAGTGTGAAAGATGTACCTTGCTTCAGGCTGCGCTCACAGCCTAGCTCGCGCTTCTGCGAGAGGGCCGTCCTGAGTGTTTCCCTGGACTGAGGCGTCAGCACGGGGTGTTTCTGAAGCACAGGTCCGTTTCAGTCAGTGAGGCCGATCGACTTGCAGGGAGGCTGCGCAGCGCTGCTCCCACGCGTCTCTGTTATGACTGGGACACTCTACCTCGGCCCCCAGCAAGCAACACGTGGCCCTTGCTAGGAATGTGAAGAGTGGCTCCCATGGGCCTCCTTCCCCCTGAGGTTCCTCAGAAGCCAGCGGCCGCTCCTCCGGCACAGAGCAGTCACCATGCGAAAGTGGTGCACGGCCGCCTCTCCTATGTGTCCCCGGAGGCATCGGAGAGTGCAGGCCATCCAGCGTGGCGCAAGGATTCATGGCACCCCTGCACCCCCAGCTCTGCTGACGTGAAACACTAGCCCCTGTCTTGGGGCCGCAGGTCACCTTTCATTTTTGGCCGGAGCTGACTCGGCAGTGCAGTGGTATGAGTCCCTAGAAAGGCACTTGCCAGCACAGGATGGGCTTGGAGAGAACGCAGCCTTGCTGGCCCACAGCGACTACCCTGCAGTGGAGAGACGTCGGGCCGCCAGCGCTGCTCAGGCAGCTTGGAAGGCAGAAACAAGTCGCTCGCAAACGGGCAGAAGGCGTACTTTGCCATCAGGGTCCCACTTTCAGGCTTGATGACACAGCATGTTTGTCTGAACATTCTGTCTAGCTATCTAGTACAAGGGAACGAGGGCCCCCTTCTGGTACGAAAGCTTTCCAGGTGGGGGGTGCCGTCCGTGCAGGAGAGCGTTCCCCACGCTGTGCCAAGTTTGGGACTTGGTGACTCGGGGTGGTCCCGAACGTCCAGCATTGTCCCGGGGACAGCCGTCCATCGTTTTCTTTTTCAGGCTGGACGTAAACATCTAGCTTCCAGGTGCCGAAGGGAGTCGTCCTTGAGGCGTCCCCTGGTTTCACTGGGGACGCACAGTGGTGTTTCTCAGAAGAGCCCAAATCGCTCCCTGGGGCGCACCAGCACGGAATGTTAAGGCTGCTCAGAACTGCGTTCCTGAGGCCGTTTGCAGGCTGAGCAAACGGGAGGTGTCGAGCGAAGAGGGCAGCACTTTGCCATTGCTGCTGCCACATCCGTGCAGTTAAAGCAAACGGACGCATTCACTTGCTGCGGCTCAAACGCCACACAAGAGCTGGGCGGCACACAGTGCCCTCTCACAAAAGTGACCACGAACGTGAGTGCGCCATGAGTCCTGCGATACCTTACAGAGTTGACGCTCTCCTTTACCGCCTGCTTCCTCACTAGGGCGGCACGCTTGACTTTACTACCGGAAAACGCTGGACTTTTACTCGAGGCCAGGGCTCACCTTTCTGTCGCCGGCAATCTCCGGAGTGCTCTTGGAGACGCTCCCAGCAAAGAACTGAGACCAGCGAGCCTCATGCGAGTAAACGCGCACTTCTTCCCTGAGGCCTTCCGGAGCATAGAAAAGACGGGCCCCAGGAGTGTGCCTCAGGCACCTTTCTAGCCGCATCTCATCCACCCGGGGTGGGGGGCGGGGGGGAGGGGGAAATTACGTTTGGGCGGGGTCGCCCTGTTTCAAACGGGAGCTCAGACAGTTCTCCTCAGTAGTTTCTGACTACCTCAAGGAAACAGCGGGGAGGAACAGGGCCTTTCCTCGGAGACACTTTTGGACACAGGGTCCCCGGCACTGCATCCCCTGCATAGGTAGTGCAGTACCTGAGGTGGGCCTCAGTGACCAAGGCTCTGTCCCATACCTAGCCGTGTTAAGTGTGAAAGATGTACCTTGCTTCAGGCTGCGCTCACAGCCTAGCTCGCGCTTCTGCGAGAGGGCCGTCCTGAGTGTTTCCCTGGACTGAGGCGTCAGCACGGGGTGTTTCTGAAGCACAGGTCCGTTTCAGTCAGTGAGGCCGATCGACTTGCAGGGAGGCTGCGCAGCGCTGCTCCCACGCGTCTCTGTTATGACTGGGACACTCTACCTCGGCCCCCAGCAAGCAACACGTGGCCCTTGCTAGGAATGTGAAGAGTGGCTCCCATGGGCCTCCTTCCCCCTGAGGTTCCTCAGAAGCCAGCGGCCGCTCCTCCGGCACAGAGCAGTCACCATGCGAAAGTGGTGCACGGCCGCCTCTCCTATGTGTCCCCGGAGGCATCGGAGAGTGCAGGCCATCCAGCGTGGCGCAAGGATTCATGGCACCCCTGCACCCCCAGCTCTGCTGACGTGAAACACTAGCCCCTGTCTTGGGGCCGCAGGTCACCTTTCATTTTTGGCCGGAGCTGACTCGGCAGTGCAGTGGTATGAGTCCCTAGAAAGGCACTTGCCAGCACAGGATGGGCTTGGAGAGAACGCAGCCTTGCTGGCCCACAGCGACTACCCTGCAGTGGAGAGACGTCGGGCCGCCAGCGCTGCTCAGGCAGCTTGGAAGGCAGAAACAAGTCGCTCGCAAACGGGCAGAAGGCGTACTTTGCCATCAGGGTCCCACTTTCAGGCTTGATGACACAGCATGTTTGTCTGAACATTCTGTCTAGCTATCTAGTACAAGGGAACGAGGGCCCCCTTCTGGTACGAAAGCTTTCCAGGTGGGGGGTGCCGTCCGTGCAGGAGAGCGTTCCCCACGCTGTGCCAAGTTTGGGACTTGGTGACTCGGGGTGGTCCCGAACGTCCAGCATTGTCCCGGGGACAGCCGTCCATCGTTTTCTTTTTCAGGCTGGACGTAAACATCTAGCTTCCAGGTGCCGAAGGGAGTCGTCCTTGAGGCGTCCCCTGGTTTCACTGGGGACGCACAGTGGTGTTTCTCAGAAGAGCCCAAATCGCTCCCTGGGGCGCACCAGCACGGAATGTTAAGGCTGCTCAGAACTGCGTTCCTGAGGCCGTTTGCAGGCTGAGCAAACGGGAGGTGTCGAGCGAAGAGGGCAGCACTTTGCCATTACTGCTGCCACATCCGTGCAGTTAAAGCAAACGGACGCATTCACTTGCTGCGGCTCAAACGCCACACAAGAGCTGGGCGGCACACAGTGCCCTCTCACAAAAGTGACCACGAACGTGAGTGCGCCATGAGTCCTGCGATACCTTACAGAGTTGACGCTCTCCTTTACCGCCTGCTTCCTCACTAGGGCGGCACGCTTGACTTTACTACCGGAAAACGCTGGACTTTTACTCGAGGCCAGGGCTCACCTTTCTGTCGCCGGCAATCTCCGGAGTGCTCTTGGAGACGCTCCCAGCAAAGAACTGAGACCAGCGAGCCTCATGCGAGTAAACGCGCACTTCTTCCCTGAGGCCTTCCGGAGCATAGAAAAGACGGGCCCCAGGAGTGTGCCTCAGGCACCTTTCTAGCCGCATCTCATCCACCCGGGGTGGGAGGGGGGGGGGAGGGGGAAATTACGTTTGGGCGGGGTCGCCCTGTTTCAAACGGGAGCTCAGACAGTTCTCCTCAGTAGTTTCTGACTACCTCAAGGAAACAGCGGGGAGGAACAGGGCCTTTCCTCGGAGACACTTTTGGACACAGGGTCCCCGGCACTGCATCCCCTGCATAGGTAGTGCAGTACCTGAGGTGGGCCTCAGTGACCAAGGCTCTGTCCCATACCTAGCCGTGTTAAGTGTGAAAGATGTACCTTGCTTCAGGCTGCGCTCACAGCCTAGCTCGCGCTTCTGCGAGAGGGCCGTCCTGAGTGTTTCCCTGGACTGAGGCGTCAGCACGGGGTGTTTCTGAAGCACAGGTCCGTTTCAGTCAGTGAGGCCGATCGACTTGCAGGGAGGCTGCGCAGCGCTGCTCCCACGCGTCTCTGTTATGACTGGGACACTCTACCTCGGCCCCCAGCAAGCAACACGTGGCCCTTGCTAGGAATGTGAAGAGTGGCTCCCATGGGCCTCCTTCCCCCTGAGGTTCCTCAGAAGCCAGCGGCCGCTCCTCCGGCACAGAGCAGTCACCATGCGAAAGTGGTGCACGGCCGCCTCTCCTATGTGTCCCCGGAGGCATCGGAGAGTGCAGGCCATCCAGCGTGGCGCAAGGATTCATGGCACCCCTGCACCCCCAGCTCTGCTGACGTGAAACACTAGCCCCTGTCTTGGGGCCGCAGGTCACCTTTCATTTTTGGCCGGAGCTGACTCGGCAGTGCAGTGGTATGAGTCCCTAGAAAGGCACTTGCCAGCACAGGATGGGCTTGGAGAGAACGCAGCCTTGCTGGCCCACAGCGACTACCCTGCAGTGGAGAGACGTCGGGCCGCCAGCGCTGCTCAGGCAGCTTGGAAGGCAGAAACAAGTCGCTCGCAAACGGGCAGAAGGCGTACTTTGCCATCAGGGTCCCACTTTCAGGCTTGATGACACAGCATGTTTGTCTGAACATTCTGTCTAGCTATCTAGTACAAGGGAACGAGGGCCCCCTTCTGGTACGAAAGCTTTCCAGGTGGGGGGTGCCGTCCGTGCAGGAGAGCGTTCCCCACGCTGTGCCAAGTTTGGGACTTGGTGACTCGGGGTGGTCCCGAACGTCCAGCATTGTCCCGGGGACAGCCGTCCATCGTTTTCTTTTTCAGGCTGGACGTAAACATCTAGCTTCCAGGTGCCGAAGGGAGTCGTCCTTGAGGCGTCCCCTGGTTTCACTGGGGACGCACAGTGGTGTTTCTCAGAAGAGCCCAAATCGCTCCCTGGGGCGCACCAGCACGGAATGTTAAGGCTGCTCAGAACTGCGTTCCTGAGGCCGTTTGCAGGCTGAGCAAACGGGAGGTGTCGAGCGAAGAGGGCAGCACTTTGCCATTACTGCTGCCACATCCGTGCAGTTAAAGCAAACGGACGCATTCACTTGCTGCGGCTCAAACGCCACACAAGAGCTGGGCGGCACACAGTGCCCTCTCACAAAAGTGACCACGAACGTGAGTGCGCCATGAGTCCTGCGATACCTTACAGAGTTGACGCTCTCCTTTACCGCCTGCTTCCTCACTAGGGCGGCACGCTTGACTTTACTACCGGAAAACGCTGGACTTTTACTCGAGGCCAGGGCTCACCTTTCTGTCGCCGGCAATCTCCGGAGTGCTCTTGGAGACGCTCCCAGCAAAGAACTGAGACCAGCGAGCCTCATGCGAGTAAACGCGCACTTCTTCCCTGAGGCCTTCCGGAGCATAGAAAAGACGGGCCCCAGGAGTGTGCCTCAGGCACCTTTCTAGCCGCATCTCATCCACCCGGGGTGGGGGGCGGGGGGGAGGGGGAAATTACGTTTGGGCGGGGTCGCCCTGTTTCAAACGGGAGCTCAGACAGTTCTCCTCAGTAGTTTCTGACTACCTCAAGGAAACAGCGGGGAGGAACAGGGCCTTTCCTCGGAGACACTTTTGGACACAGGGTCCCCGGCACTGCATCCCCTGCATAGGTAGTGCAGTACCTGAGGTGGGCCTCAGTGACCAAGGCTCTGTCCCATACCTAGCCGTGTTAAGTGTGAAAGATGTACCTTGCTTCAGGCTGCGCTCACAGCCTAGCTCGCGCTTCTGCGAGAGGGCCGTCCTGAGTGTTTCCCTGGACTGAGGCGTCAGCACGGGGTGTTTCTGAAGCACAGGTCCGTTTCAGTCAGTGAGGCCGATCGACTTGCAGGGAGGCTGCGCAGCGCTGCTCCCACGCGTCTCTGTTATGACTGGGACACTCTACCTCGGCCCCCAGCAAGCAACACGTGGCCCTTGCTAGGAATGTGAAGAGTGGCTCCCATGGGCCTCCTTCCCCCTGAGGTTCCTCAGAAGCCAGCGGCCGCTCCTCCGGCACAGAGCAGTCACCATGCGAAAGTGGTGCACGGCCGCCTCTCCTATGTGTCCCCGGAGGCATCGGAGAGTGCAGGCCATCCAGCGTGGCGCAAGGATTCATGGCACCCCTGCACCCCCAGCTCTGCTGACGTGAAACACTAGCCCCTGTCTTGGGGCCGCAGGTCACCTTTCATTTTTGGCCGGAGCTGACTCGGCAGTGCAGTGGTATGAGTCCCTAGAAAGGCACTTGCCAGCACAGGATGGGCTTGGAGAGAACGCAGCCTTGCTGGCCCACAGCGACTACCCTGCAGTGGAGAGACGTCGGGCCGCCAGCGCTGCTCAGGCAGCTTGGAAGGCAGAAACAAGTCGCTCGCAAACGGGCAGAAGGCGTACTTTGCCATCAGGGTCCCACTTTCAGGCTTGATGACACAGCATGTTTGTCTGAACATTCTGTCTAGCTATCTAGTACAAGGGAACGAGGGCCCCCTTCTGGTACGAAAGCTTTCCAGGTGGGGGGTGCCGTCCGTGCAGGAGAGCGTTCCCCACGCTGTGCCAAGTTTGGGACTTGGTGACTCGGGGTGGTCCCGAACGTCCAGCATTGTCCCGGGGACAGCCGTCCATCGTTTTCTTTTTCAGGCTGGACGTAAACATCTAGCTTCCAGGTGCCGAAGGGAGTCGTCCTTGAGGCGTCCCCTGGTTTCACTGGGGACGCACAGTGGTGTTTCTCAGAAGAGCCCAAATCGCTCCCTGGGGCGCACCAGCACGGAATGTTAAGGCTGCTCAGAACTGCGTTCCTGAGGCCGTTTGCAGGCTGAGCAAACGGGAGGTGTCGAGCGAAGAGGGCAGCACTTTGCCATTACTGCTGCCACATCCGTGCAGTTAAAGCAAACGGACGCATTCACTTGCTGCGGCTCAAACGCCACACAAGAGCTGGGCGGCACACAGTGCCCTCTCACAAAAGTGACCACGAACGTGAGTGCGCCATGAGTCCTGCGATACCTTACAGAGTTGACGCTCTCCTTTACCGCCTGCTTCCTCACTAGGGCGGCACGCTTGACTTTACTACCGGAAAACGCTGGACTTTTACTCGAGGCCAGGGCTCACCTTTCTGTCGCCGGCAATCTCCGGAGTGCTCTTGGAGACGCTCCCAGCAAAGAACTGAGACCAGCGAGCCTCATGCGAGTAAACGCGCACTTCTTCCCTGAGGCCTTCCGGAGCATAGAAAAGACGGGCCCCAGGAGTGTGCCTCAGGCACCTTTCTAGCCGCATCTCATCCACCCGGGGTGGGGGGGGGGGGAGGGGGAAATTACGTTTGGGCGGGGTCGCCCTGTTTCAAACGGGAGCTCAGACAGTTCTCCTCAGTAGTTTCTGACTACCTCAAGGAAACAGCGGGGAGGAACAGGGCCTTTCCTCGGAGACACTTTTGGACACAGGGTCCCCGGCACTGCATCCCCTGCATAGGTAGTGCAGTACCTGAGGTGGGCCTCAGTGACCAAGGCTCTGTCCCGTACCTAGCCGTGTTAAGTGTGAAAGATGTACCTTGCTTCAGGCTGCGCTCACAGCCTAGCTCGCGCTTCTGCGAGAGGGCCGTCCTGAGTGTTTCCCTGGACTGAGGCGTCAGCACGGGGTGTTTCTGAAGCACAGGTCCGTTTCAGTCAGTGAGGCCGATCGACTTGCAGGGAGGCTGCGCAGCGCTGCTCCCACGCGTCTCTGTTATGACTGGGACACTCTACCTCGGCCCCCAGCAAGCAACACGTGGCCCTTGCTAGGAATGTGAAGAGAGGCTCCCATGGGCCTCCTTCCCCCTGAGGTTCCTCAGAAGCCAGCGGCCGCTCCTCCGGCACAGAGCAGTCACCATGCGAAAGTGGTGCACGGCCGCCTCTCCTATGTGTCCCCGGAGGCATCGGAGAGTGCAGGCCATCCAGCGTGGCGCAAGGATTCATGGCACCCCTGCACCCCCAGCTCTGCTGACGTGAAACACTAGCCCCTGTCTTGGGGCCGCAGGTCACCTTTCATTTTTGGCCGGAGCTGACTCGGCAGTGCAGTGGTATGAGTCCCTAGAAAGGCACTTGCCAGCACAGGATGGGCTTGGAGAGAACGCAGCCTTGCTGGCCCACAGCGACTACCCTGCAGTGGAGAGACGTCGGGCCGCCAGCGCTGCTCAGGCAGCTTGGAAGGCAGAAACAAGTCGCTCGCAAACGGGCAGAAGGCGTACTTTGCCATCAGGGTCCCACTTTCAGGCTTGATGACACAGCATGTTTGTCTGAACATTCTGTCTAGCTATCTAGTACAAGGGAACGAGGGCCCCCTTCTGGTACGAAAGCTTTCCAGGTGGGGGGTGCCGTCCGTGCAGGAGAGCGTTCCCCACGCTGTGCCAAGTTTGGGACTTGGTGACTCGGGGTGGTCCCGAACGTCCAGCATTGTCCCGGGGACAGCCGTCCATCGTTTTCTTTTTCAGGCTGGACGTAAACATCTAGCTTCCAGGTGCCGAAGGGAGTCGTCCTTGAGGCGTCCCCTGGTTTCACTGGGGACGCACAGTGGTGTTTCTCAGAAGAGCCCAAATCGCTCCCTGGGGCGCACCAGCACGGAATGTTAAGGCTGCTCAGAACTGCGTTCCTGAGGCCGTTTGCAGGCTGAGCAAACGGGAGGTGTCGAGCGAAGAGGGCAGCACTTTGCCATTGCTGCTGCCACATCCGTGCAGTTAAAGCAAACGGACGCATTCACTTGCTGCGGCTCAAACGCCACACAAGAGCTGGGCGGCACACAGTGCCCTCTCACAAAAGTGACCACGAACGTGAGTGCGCCATGAGTCCTGCGATACCTTACAGAGTTGACGCTCTCCTTTACCGCCTGCTTCCTCACTAGGGCGGCACGCTTGACTTTACTACCGGAAAACGCTGGACTTTTACTCGAGGCCAGGGCTCACCTTTCTGTCGCCGGCAATCTCCGGAGTGCTCTTGGAGACGCTCCCAGCAAAGAACTGAGACCAGCGAGCCTCATGCGAGTAAACGCGCACTTCTTCCCTGAGGCCTTCCGGAGCATAGAAAAGACGGGCCCCAGGAGTGTGCCTCAGGCACCTTTCTAGCCGCATCTCATCCACCCGGGGTGGGGGGGGGGGGAGGGGGAAATTACGTTTGGGCGGGGTCGCCCTGTTTCAAACGGGAGCTCAGACAGTTCTCCTCAGTAGTTTCTGACTACCTCAAGGAAACAGCGGGGAGGAACAGGGCCTTTCCTCGGAGACACTTTTGGACACAGGGTCCCCGGCACTGCATCCCCTGCATAGGTAGTGCAGTACCTGAGGTGGGCCTCAGTGACCAAGGCTCTGTCCCGTACCTAGCCGTGTTAAGTGTGAAAGATGTACCTTGCTTCAGGCTGCGCTCACAGCCTAGCTCGCGCTTCTGCGAGAGGGCCGTCCTGAGTGTTTCCCTGGACTGAGGCGTCAGCACGGGGTGTTTCTGAAGCACAGGTCCGTTTCAGTCAGTGAGGCCGATCGACTTGCAGGGAGGCTGCGCAGCGCTGCTCCCACGCGTCTCTGTTATGACTGGGACACTCTACCTCGGCCCCCAGCAAGCAACACGTGGCCCTTGCTAGGAATGTGAAGAGAGGCTCCCATGGGCCTCCTTCCCCCTGAGGTTCCTCAGAAGCCAGCGGCCGCTCCTCCGGCACAGAGCAGTCACCATGCGAAAGTGGTGCACGGCCGCCTCTCCTATGTGTCCCCGGAGGCATCGGAGAGTGCAGGCCATCCAGCGTGGCGCAAGGATTCATGGCACCCCTGCACCCCCAGCTCTGCTGACGTGAAACACTAGCCCCTGTCTTGGGGCCGCAGGTCACCTTTCATTTTTGGCCGGAGCTGACTCGGCAGTGCAGTGGTATGAGTCCCTAGAAAGGCACTTGCCAGCACAGGATGGGCTTGGAGAGAACGCAGCCTTGCTGGCCCACAGCGACTACCCTGCAGTGGAGAGACGTCGGGCCGCCAGCGCTGCTCAGGCAGCTTGGAAGGCAGAAACAAGTCGCTCGCAAACGGGCAGAAGGCGTACTTTGCCATCAGGGTCCCACTTTCAGGCTTGATGACACAGCATGTTTGTCTGAACATTCTGTCTAGCTATCTAGTACAAGGGAACGAGGGCCCCCTTCTGGTACGAAAGCTTTCCAGGTGGGGGGTGCCGTCCGTGCAGGAGAGCGTTCCCCACGCTGTGCCAAGTTTGGGACTTGGTGACTCGGGGTGGTCCCGAACGTCCAGCATTGTCCCGGGGACAGCCGTCCATCGTTTTCTTTTTCAGGCTGGACGTAAACATCTAGCTTCCAGGTGCCGAAGGGAGTCGTCCTTGAGGCGTCCCCTGGTTTCACTGGGGACGCACAGTGGTGTTTCTCAGAAGAGCCCAAATCGCTCCCTGGGGCGCACCAGCACGGAATGTTAAGGCTGCTCAGAACTGCGTTCCTGAGGCCGTTTGCAGGCTGAGCAAACGGGAGGTGTCGAGCGAAGAGGGCAGCACTTTGCCATTACTGCTGCCACATCCGTGCAGTTAAAGCAAACGGACGCATTCACTTGCTGCGGCTCAAACGCCACACAAGAGCTGGGCGGCACACAGTGCCCTCTCACAAAAGTGACCACGAACGTGAGTGCGCCATGAGTCCTGCGATACCTTACAGAGTTGACGCTCTCCTTTACCGCCTGCTTCCTCACTAGGGCGGCACGCTTGACTTTACTACCGGAAAACGCTGGACTTTTACTCGAGGCCAGGGCTCACCTTTCTGTCGCCGGCAATCTCCGGAGTGCTCTTGGAGACGCTCCCAGCAAAGAACTGAGACCAGCGAGCCTCATGCGAGTAAACGCGCACTTCTTCCCTGAGGCCTTCCGGAGCATAGAAAAGACGGGCCCCAGGAGTGTGCCTCAGGCACCTTTCTAGCCGCATCTCATCCACCCGGGGTGGGGGGGGGGGGAGGGGGAAATTACGTTTGGGCGGGGTCGCCCTGTTTCAAACGGGAGCTCAGACAGTTCTCCTCAGTAGTTTCTGACTACCTCAAGGAAACAGCGGGGAGGAACAGGGCCTTTCCTCGGAGACACTTTTGGACACAGGGTCCCCGGCACTGCATCCCCTGCATAGGTAGTGCAGTACCTGAGGTGGGCCTCAGTGACCAAGGCTCTGTCCCATACCTAGCCGTGTTAAGTGTGAAAGATGTACCTTGCTTCAGGCTGCGCTCACAGCCTAGCTCGCGCTTCTGCGAGAGGGCCGTCCTGAGTGTTTCCCTGGACTGAGGCGTCAGCACGGGGTGTTTCTGAAGCACAGGTCCGTTTCAGTCAGTGAGGCCGATCGACTTGCAGGGAGGCTGCGCAGCGCTGCTCCCACGCGTCTCTGTTATGACTGGGACACTCTACCTCGGCCCCCAGCAAGCAACACGTGGCCCTTGCTAGGAATGTGAAGAGTGGCTCCCATGGGCCTCCTTCCCCCTGAGGTTCCTCAGAAGCCAGCGGCCGCTCCTCCGGCACAGAGCAGTCACCATGCGAAAGTGGTGCACGGCCGCCTCTCCTATGTGTCCCCGGAGGCATCGGAGAGTGCAGGCCATCCAGCGTGGCGCAAGGATTCATGGCACCCCTGCACCCCCAGCTCTGCTGACGTGAAACACTAGCCCCTGTCTTGGGGCCGCAGGTCACCTTTCATTTTTGGCCGGAGCTGACTCGGCAGTGCAGTGGTATGAGTCCCTAGAAAGGCACTTGCCAGCACAGGATGGGCTTGGAGAGAACGCAGCCTTGCTGGCCCACAGCGACTACCCTGCAGTGGAGAGACGTCGGGCCGCCAGCGCTGCTCAGGCAGCTTGGAAGGCAGAAACAAGTCGCTCGCAAACGGGCAGAAGGCGTACTTTGCCATCAGGGTCCCACTTTCAGGCTTGATGACACAGCATGTTTGTCTGAACATTCTGTCTAGCTATCTAGTACAAGGGAACGAGGGCCCCCTTCTGGTACGAAAGCTTTCCAGGTGGGGGGTGCCGTCCGTGCAGGAGAGCGTTCCCCACGCTGTGCCAAGTTTGGGACTTGGTGACTCGGGGTGGTCCCGAACGTCCAGCATTGTCCCGGGGACAGCCGTCCATCGTTTTCTTTTTCAGGCTGGACGTAAACATCTAGCTTCCAGGTGCCGAAGGGAGTCGTCCTTGAGGCGTCCCCTGGTTTCACTGGGGACGCACAGTGGTGTTTCTCAGAAGAGCCCAAATCGCTCCCTGGGGCGCACCAGCACGGAATGTTAAGGCTGCTCAGAACTGCGTTCCTGAGGCCGTTTGCAGGCTGAGCAAACGGGAGGTGTCGAGCGAAGAGGGCAGCACTTTGCCATTGCTGCTGCCACATCCGTGCAGTTAAAGCAAACGGACGCATTCACTTGCTGCGGCTCAAACGCCACACAAGAGCTGGGCGGCACACAGTGCCCTCTCACAAAAGTGACCACGAACGTGAGTGCGCCATGAGTCCTGCGATACCTTACAGAGTTGACGCTCTCCTTTACCGCCTGCTTCCTCACTAGGGCGGCACGCTTGACTTTACTACCGGAAAACGCTGGACTTTTACTCGAGGCCAGGGCTCACCTTTCTGTCGCCGGCAATCTCCGGAGTGCTCTTGGAGACGCTCCCAGCAAAGAACTGAGACCAGCGAGCCTCATGCGAGTAAACGCGCACTTCTTCCCTGAGGCCTTCCGGAGCATAGAAAAGACGGGCCCCAGGAGTGTGCCTCAGGCACCTTTCTAGCCGCATCTCATCCACCCGGGGTGGGGGGGGGGGGAGGGGGAAATTACGTTTGGGCGGGGTCGCCCTGTTTCAAACGGGAGCTCAGACAGTTCTCCTCAGTAGTTTCTGACTACCTCAAGGAAACAGCGGGGAGGAACAGGGCCTTTCCTCGGAGACACTTTTGGACACAGGGTCCCCGGCACTGCATCCCCTGCATAGGTAGTGCAGTACCTGAGGTGGGCCTCAGTGACCAAGGCTCTGTCCCGTACCTAGCCGTGTTAAGTGTGAAAGATGTACCTTGCTTCAGGCTGCGCTCACAGCCTAGCTCGCGCTTCTGCGAGAGGGCCGTCCTGAGTGTTTCCCTGGACTGAGGCGTCAGCACGGGGTGTTTCTGAAGCACAGGTCCGTTTCAGTCAGTGAGGCCGATCGACTTGCAGGGAGGCTGCGCAGCGCTGCTCCCACGCGTCTCTGTTATGACTGGGACACTCTACCTCGGCCCCCAGCAAGCAACACGTGGCCCTTGCTAGGAATGTGAAGAGTGGCTCCCATGGGCCTCCTTCCCCCTGAGGTTCCTCAGAAGCCAGCGGCCGCTCCTCCGGCACAGAGCAGTCACCATGCGAAAGTGGTGCACGGCCGCCTCTCCTATGTGTCCCCGGAGGCATCGGAGAGTGCAGGCCATCCAGCGTGGCGCAAGGATTCATGGCACCCCTGCACCCCCAGCTCTGCTGACGTGAAACACTAGCCCCTATCTTGGGGCCGCAGGTCACCTTTCATTTTTGGCCGGAGCTGACTCGGCAGTGCAGTGGTATGAGTCCCTAGAAAGGCACTTGCCAGCACAGGATGGGCTTGGAGAGAACGCAGCCTTGCTGGCCCACAGCGACTACCCTGCAGTGGAGAGACGTCGGGCCGCCAGCGCTGCTCAGGCAGCTTGGAAGGCAGAAACAAGTCGCTCGCAAACGGGCAGAAGGCGTACTTTGCCATCAGGGTCCCACTTTCAGGCTTGATGACACAGCATGTTTGTCTGAACATTCTGTCTAGCTATCTAGTACAAGGGAACGAGGGCCCCCTTCTGGTACGAAAGCTTTCCAGGTGGGGGGTGCCGTCCGTGCAGGAGAGCGTTCCCCACGCTGTGCCAAGTTTGGGACTTGGTGACTCGGGGTGGTCCCGAACGTCCAGCATTGTCCCGGGGACAGCCGTCCATCGTTTTCTTTTTCAGGCTGGACGTAAACATCTAGCTTCCAGGTGCCGAAGGGAGTCGTCCTTGAGGCGTCCCCTGGTTTCACTGGGGACGCACAGTGGTGTTTCTCAGAAGAGCCCAAATCGCTCCCTGGGGCGCACCAGCACGGAATGTTAAGGCTGCTCAGAACTGCGTTCCTGAGGCCGTTTGCAGGCTGAGCAAACGGGAGGTGTCGAGCGAAGAGGGCAGCACTTTGCCATTACTGCTGCCACATCCGTGCAGTTAAAGCAAACGGACGCATTCACTTGCTGCGGCTCAAACGCCACACAAGAGCTGGGCGGCACACAGTGCCCTCTCACAAAAGTGACCACGAACGTGAGTGCGCCATGAGTCCTGCGATACCTTACAGAGTTGACGCTCTCCTTTACCGCCTGCTTCCTCACTAGGGCGGCACGCTTGACTTTACTACCAGAAAACGCTGGACTTTTACTCGAGGCCAGGGCTCACCTTTCTGTCGCCGGCAATCTCCGGAGTGCTCTTGGAGACGCTCCCAGCAAAGAACTGAGACCAGCGAGCCTCATGCGAGTAAACGCGCACTTCTTCCCTGAGGCCTTCCGGAGCATAGAAAAGACGGGCCCCAGGAGTGTGCCTCAGGCACCTTTCTAGCCGCATCTCATCCACCCGGGGTGGGGGGGGGGAGGGGGAAATTACGTTTGGGCGGGGTCGCCCTGTTTCAAACGGGAGCTCAGACAGTTCTCCTCAGTAGTTTCTGACTACCTCAAGGAAACAGCGGGGAGGAACAGGGCCTTTCCTCGGAGACACTTTTGGACACAGGGTCCCCGGCACTGCATCCCCTGCATAGGTAGTGCAGTACCTGAGGTGGGCCTCAGTGACCAAGGCTCTGTCCCGTACCTAGCCGTGTTAAGTGTGAAAGATGTACCTTGCTTCAGGCTGCGCTCACAGCCTAGCTCGCGCTTCTGCGAGAGGGCCGTCCTGAGTGTTTCCCTGGACTGAGGCGTCAGCACGGGGTGTTTCTGAAGCACAGGTCCGTTTCAGTCAGTGAGGCCGATCGACTTGCAGGGAGGCTGCGCAGCGCTGCTCCCACGCGTCTCTGTTATGACTGGGACACTCTACCTCGGCCCCCAGCAAGCAACACGTGGCCCTTGCTAGGAATGTGAAGAGAGGCTCCCATGGGCCTCCTTCCCCCTGAGGTTCCTCAGAAGCCAGCGGCCGCTCCTCCGGCACAGAGCAGTCACCATGCGAAAGTGGTGCACGGCCGCCTCTCCTATGTGTCCCCGGAGGCATCGGAGAGTGCAGGCCATCCAGCGTGGCGCAAGGATTCATGGCACCCCTGCACCCCCAGCTCTGCTGACGTGAAACACTAGCCCCTGTCTTGGGGCCGCAGGTCACCTTTCATTTTTGGCCGGAGCTGACTCGGCAGTGCAGTGGTATGAGTCCCTAGAAAGGCACTTGCCAGCACAGGATGGGCTTGGAGAGAACGCAGCCTTGCTGGCCCACAGCGACTACCCTGCAGTGGAGAGACGTCGGGCCGCCAGCGCTGCTCAGGCAGCTTGGAAGGCAGAAACAAGTCGCTCGCAAACGGGCAGAAGGCGTACTTTGCCATCAGGGTCCCACTTTCAGGCTTGATGACACAGCATGTTTGTCTGAACATTCTGTCTAGCTATCTAGTACAAGGGAACGAGGGCCCCCTTCTGGTACGAAAGCTTTCCAGGTGGGGGGTGCCGTCCGTGCAGGAGAGCGTTCCCCACGCTGTGCCAAGTTTGGGACTTGGTGACTCGGGGTGGTCCCGAACGTCCAGCATTGTCCCGGGGACAGCCGTCCATCGTTTTCTTTTTCAGGCTGGACGTAAACATCTAGCTTCCAGGTGCCGAAGGGAGTCGTCCTTGAGGCGTCCCCTGGTTTCACTGGGGACGCACAGTGGTGTTTCTCAGAAGAGCCCAAATCGCTCCCTGGGGCGCACCAGCACGGAATGTTAAGGCTGCTCAGAACTGCGTTCCTGAGGCCGTTTGCAGGCTGAGCAAACGGGAGGTGTCGAGCGAAGAGGGCAGCACTTTGCCATTGCTGCTGCCACATCCGTGCAGTTAAAGCAAACGGACGCATTCACTTGCTGCGGCTCAAACGCCACACAAGAGCTGGGCGGCACACAGTGCCCTCTCACAAAAGTGACCACGAACGTGAGTGCGCCATGAGTCCTGCGATACCTTACAGAGTTGACGCTCTCCTTTACCGCCTGCTTCCTCACTAGGGCGGCACGCTTGACTTTACTACCGGAAAACGCTGGACTTTTACTCGAGGCCAGGGCTCACCTTTCTGTCGCCGGCAATCTCCGGAGTGCTCTTGGAGACGCTCCCAGCAAAGAACTGAGACCAGCGAGCCTCATGCGAGTAAACGCGCACTTCTTCCCTGAGGCCTTCCGGAGCATAGAAAAGACGGGCCCCAGGAGTGTGCCTCAGGCACCTTTCTAGCCGCATCTCATCCACCCGGGGTGGGGGGGGGGGGAGGGGGAAATTACGTTTGGGCGGGGTCGCCCTGTTTCAAACGGGAGCTCAGACAGTTCTCCTCAGTAGTTTCTGACTACCTCAAGGAAACAGCGGGGAGGAACAGGGCCTTTCCTCGGAGACACTTTTGGACACAGGGTCCCCGGCACTGCATCCCCTGCATAGGTAGTGCAGTACCTGAGGTGGGCCTCAGTGACCAAGGCTCTGTCCCGTACCTAGCCGTGTTAAGTGTGAAAGATGTACCTTGCTTCAGGCTGCGCTCACAGCCTAGCTCGCGCTTCTGCGAGAGGGCCGTCCTGAGTGTTTCCCTGGACTGAGGCGTCAGCACGGGGTGTTTCTGAAGCACAGGTCCGTTTCAGTCAGTGAGGCCGATCGACTTGCAGGGAGGCTGCGCAGCGCTGCTCCCACGCGTCTCTGTTATGACTGGGACACTCTACCTCGGCCCCCAGCAAGCAACACGTGGCCCTTGCTAGGAATGTGAAGAGAGGCTCCCATGGGCCTCCTTCCCCCTGAGGTTCCTCAGAAGCCAGCGGCCGCTCCTCCGGCACAGAGCAGTCACCATGCGAAAGTGGTGCACGGCCGCCTCTCCTATGTGTCCCCGGAGGCATCGGAGAGTGCAGGCCATCCAGCGTGGCGCAAGGATTCATGGCACCCCTGCACCCCCAGCTCTGCTGACGTGAAACACTAGCCCCTGTCTTGGGGCCGCAGGTCACCTTTCATTTTTGGCCGGAGCTGACTCGGCAGTGCAGTGGTATGAGTCCCTAGAAAGGCACTTGCCAGCACAGGATGGGCTTGGAGAGAACGCAGCCTTGCTGGCCCACAGCGACTACCCTGCAGTGGAGAGACGTCGGGCCGCCAGCGCTGCTCAGGCAGCTTGGAAGGCAGAAACAAGTCGCTCGCAAACGGGCAGAAGGCGTACTTTGCCATCAGGGTCCCACTTTCAGGCTTGATGACACAGCATGTTTGTCTGAACATTCTGTCTAGCTATCTAGTACAAGGGAACGAGGGCCCCCTTCTGGTACGAAAGCTTTCCAGGTGGGGGGTGCCGTCCGTGCAGGAGAGCGTTCCCCACGCTGTGCCAAGTTTGGGACTTGGTGACTCGGGGTGGTCCCGAACGTCCAGCATTGTCCCGGGGACAGCCGTCCATCGTTTTCTTTTTCAGGCTGGACGTAAACATCTAGCTTCCAGGTGCCGAAGGGAGTCGTCCTTGAGGCGTCCCCTGGTTTCACTGGGGACGCACAGTGGTGTTTCTCAGAAGAGCCCAAATCGCTCCCTGGGGCGCACCAGCACGGAATGTTAAGGCTGCTCAGAACTGCGTTCCTGAGGCCGTTTGCAGGCTGAGCAAACGGGAGGTGTCGAGCGAAGAGGGCAGCACTTTGCCATTGCTGCTGCCACATCCGTGCAGTTAAAGCAAACGGACGCATTCACTTGCTGCGGCTCAAACGCCACACAAGAGCTGGGCGGCACACAGTGCCCTCTCACAAAAGTGACCACGAACGTGAGTGCGCCATGAGTCCTGCGATACCTTACAGAGTTGACGCTCTCCTTTACCGCCTGCTTCCTCACTAGGGCGGCACGCTTGACTTTACTACCGGAAAACGCTGGACTTTTACTCGAGGCCAGGGCTCACCTTTCTGTCGCCGGCAATCTCCGGAGTGCTCTTGGAGACGCTCCCAGCAAAGAACTGAGACCAGCGAGCCTCATGCGAGTAAACGCGCACTTCTTCCCTGAGGCCTTCCGGAGCATAGAAAAGACGGGCCCCAGGAGTGTGCCTCAGGCACCTTTCTAGCCGCATCTCATCCACCCGGGGTGGGGGGGGGGGGAGGGGGAAATTACGTTTGGGCGGGGTCGCCCTGTTTCAAACGGGAGCTCAGACAGTTCTCCTCAGTAGTTTCTGACTACCTCAAGGAAACAGCGGGGAGGAACAGGGCCTTTCCTCGGAGACACTTTTGGACACAGGGTCCCCGGCACTGCATCCCCTGCATAGGTAGTGCAGTACCTGAGGTGGGCCTCAGTGACCAAGGCTCTGTCCCGTACCTAGCCGTGTTAAGTGTGAAAGATGTACCTTGCTTCAGGCTGCGCTCACAGCCTAGCTCGCGCTTCTGCGAGAGGGCCGTCCTGAGTGTTTCCCTGGACTGAGGCGTCAGCACGGGGTGTTTCTGAAGCACAGGTCCGTTTCAGTCAGTGAGGCCGATCGACTTGCAGGGAGGCTGCGCAGCGCTGCTCCCACGCGTCTCTGTTATGACTGGGACACTCTACCTCGGCCCCCAGCAAGCAACACGTGGCCCTTGCTAGGAATGTGAAGAGAGGCTCCCATGGGCCTCCTTCCCCCTGAGGTTCCTCAGAAGCCAGCGGCCGCTCCTCCGGCACAGAGCAGTCACCATGCGAAAGTGGTGCACGGCCGCCTCTCCTATGTGTCCCCGGAGGCATCGGAGAGTGCAGGCCATCCAGCGTGGCGCAAGGATTCATGGCACCCCTGCACCCCCAGCTCTGCTGACGTGAAACACTAGCCCCTGTCTTGGGGCCGCAGGTCACCTTTCATTTTTGGCCGGAGCTGACTCGGCAGTGCAGTGGTATGAGTCCCTAGAAAGGCACTTGCCAGCACAGGATGGGCTTGGAGAGAACGCAGCCTTGCTGGCCCACAGCGACTACCCTGCAGTGGAGAGACGTCGGGCCGCCAGCGCTGCTCAGGCAGCTTGGAAGGCAGAAACAAGTCGCTCGCAAACGGGCAGAAGGCGTACTTTGCCATCAGGGTCCCACTTTCAGGCTTGATGACACAGCATGTTTGTCTGAACATTCTGTCTAGCTATCTAGTACAAGGGAACGAGGGCCCCCTTCTGGTACGAAAGCTTTCCAGGTGGGGGGTGCCGTCCGTGCAGGAGAGCGTTCCCCACGCTGTGCCAAGTTTGGGACTTGGTGACTCGGGGTGGTCCCGAACGTCCAGCATTGTCCCGGGGACAGCCGTCCATCGTTTTCTTTTTCAGGCTGGACGTAAACATCTAGCTTCCAGGTGCCGAAGGGAGTCGTCCTTGAGGCGTCCCCTGGTTTCACTGGGGACGCACAGTGGTGTTTCTCAGAAGAGCCCAAATCGCTCCCTGGGGCGCACCAGCACGGAATGTTAAGGCTGCTCAGAACTGCGTTCCTGAGGCCGTTTGCAGGCTGAGCAAACGGGAGGTGTCGAGCGAAGAGGGCAGCACTTTGCCATTGCTGCTGCCACATCCGTGCAGTTAAAGCAAACGGACGCATTCACTTGCTGCGGCTCAAACGCCACACAAGAGCTGGGCGGCACACAGTGCCCTCTCACAAAAGTGACCACGAACGTGAGTGCGCCATGAGTCCTGCGATACCTTACAGAGTTGACGCTCTCCTTTACCGCCTGCTTCCTCACTAGGGCGGCACGCTTGACTTTACTACCGGAAAACGCTGGACTTTTACTCGAGGCCAGGGCTCACCTTTCTGTCGCCGGCAATCTCCGGAGTGCTCTTGGAGACGCTCCCAGCAAAGAACTGAGACCAGCGAGCCTCATGCGAGTAAACGCGCACTTCTTCCCTGAGGCCTTCCGGAGCATAGAAAAGACGGGCCCCAGGAGTGTGCCTCAGGCACCTTTCTAGCCGCATCTCATCCACCCGGGGTGGGGGGGGGGGGAGGGGGAAATTACGTTTGGGCGGGGTCGCCCTGTTTCAAACGGGAGCTCAGACAGTTCTCCTCAGTAGTTTCTGACTACCTCAAGGAAACAGCGGGGAGGAACAGGGCCTTTCCTCGGAGACACTTTTGGACACAGGGTCCCCGGCACTGCATCCCCTGCATAGGTAGTGCAGTACCTGAGGTGGGCCTCAGTGACCAAGGCTCTGTCCCGTACCTAGCCGTGTTAAGTGTGAAAGATGTACCTTGCTTCAGGCTGCGCTCACAGCCTAGCTCGCGCTTCTGCGAGAGGGCCGTCCTGAGTGTTTCCCTGGACTGAGGCGTCAGCACGGGGTGTTTCTGAAGCACAGGTCCGTTTCAGTCAGTGAGGCCGATCGACTTGCAGGGAGGCTGCGCAGCGCTGCTCCCACGCGTCTCTGTTATGACTGGGACACTCTACCTCGGCCCCCAGCAAGCAACACGTGGCCCTTGCTAGGAATGTGAAGAGAGGCTCCCATGGGCCTCCTTCCCCCTGAGGTTCCTCAGAAGCCAGCGGCCGCTCCTCCGGCACAGAGCAGTCACCATGCGAAAGTGGTGCACGGCCGCCTCTCCTATGTGTCCCCGGAGGCATCGGAGAGTGCAGGCCATCCAGCGTGGCGCAAGGATTCATGGCACCCCTGCACCCCCAGCTCTGCTGACGTGAAACACTAGCCCCTGTCTTGGGGCCGCAGGTCACCTTTCATTTTTGGCCGGAGCTGACTCGGCAGTGCAGTGGTATGAGTCCCTAGAAAGGCACTTGCCAGCACAGGATGGGCTTGGAGAGAACGCAGCCTTGCTGGCCCACAGCGACTACCCTGCAGTGGAGAGACGTCGGGCCGCCAGCGCTGCTCAGGCAGCTTGGAAGGCAGAAACAAGTCGCTCGCAAACGGGCAGAAGGCGTACTTTGCCATCAGGGTCCCACTTTCAGGCTTGATGACACAGCATGTTTGTCTGAACATTCTGTCTAGCTATCTAGTACAAGGGAACGAGGGCCCCCTTCTGGTACGAAAGCTTTCCAGGTGGGGGGTGCCGTCCGTGCAGGAGAGCGTTCCCCACGCTGTGCCAAGTTTGGGACTTGGTGACTCGGGGTGGTCCCGAACGTCCAGCATTGTCCCGGGGACAGCCGTCCATCGTTTTCTTTTTCAGGCTGGACGTAAACATCTAGCTTCCAGGTGCCGAAGGGAGTCGTCCTTGAGGCGTCCCCTGGTTTCACTGGGGACGCACAGTGGTGTTTCTCAGAAGAGCCCAAATCGCTCCCTGGGGCGCACCAGCACGGAATGTTAAGGCTGCTCAGAACTGCGTTCCTGAGGCCGTTTGCAGGCTGAGCAAACGGGAGGTGTCGAGCGAAGAGGGCAGCACTTTGCCATTGCTGCTGCCACATCCGTGCAGTTAAAGCAAACGGACGCATTCACTTGCTGCGGCTCAAACGCCACACAAGAGCTGGGCGGCACACAGTGCCCTCTCACAAAAGTGACCACGAACGTGAGTGCGCCATGAGTCCTGCGATACCTTACAGAGTTGACGCTCTCCTTTACCGCCTGCTTCCTCACTAGGGCGGCACGCTTGACTTTACTACCGGAAAACGCTGGACTTTTACTCGAGGCCAGGGCTCACCTTTCTGTCGCCGGCAATCTCCGGAGTGCTCTTGGAGACGCTCCCAGCAAAGAACTGAGACCAGCGAGCCTCATGCGAGTAAACGCGCACTTCTTCCCTGAGGCCTTCCGGAGCATAGAAAAGACGGGCCCCAGGAGTGTGCCTCAGGCACCTTTCTAGCCGCATCTCATCCACCCGGGGTGGGGGGGGGGGAGGGGGAAATTACGTTTGGGCGGGGTCGCCCTGTTTCAAACGGGAGCTCAGACAGTTCTCCTCAGTAGTTTCTGACTACCTCAAGGAAACAGCGGGGAGGAACAGGGCCTTTCCTCGGAGACACTTTTGGACACAGGGTCCCCGGCACTGCATCCCCTGCATAGGTAGTGCAGTACCTGAGGTGGGCCTCAGTGACCAAGGCTCTGTCCCGTACCTAGCCGTGTTAAGTGTGAAAGATGTACCTTGCTTCAGGCTGCGCTCACAGCCTAGCTCGCGCTTCTGCGAGAGGGCCGTCCTGAGTGTTTCCCTGGACTGAGGCGTCAGCACGGGGTGTTTCTGAAGCACAGGTCCGTTTCAGTCAGTGAGGCCGATCGACTTGCAGGGAGGCTGCGCAGCGCTGCTCCCACGCGTCTCTGTTATGACTGGGACACTCTACCTCGGCCCCCAGCAAGCAACACGTGGCCCTTGCTAGGAATGTGAAGAGTGGCTCCCATGGGCCTCCTTCCCCCTGAGGTTCCTCAGAAGCCAGCGGCCGCTCCTCCGGCACAGAGCAGTCACCATGCGAAAGTGGTGCACGGCCGCCTCTCCTATGTGTCCCCGGAGGCATCGGAGAGTGCAGGCCATCCAGCGTGGCGCAAGGATTCATGGCACCCCTGCACCCCCAGCTCTGCTGACGTGAAACACTAGCCCCTGTCTTGGGGCCGCAGGTCACCTTTCATTTTTGGCCGGAGCTGACTCGGCAGTGCAGTGGTATGAGTCCCTAGAAAGGCACTTGCCAGCACAGGATGGGCTTGGAGAGAACGCAGCCTTGCTGGCCCACAGCGACTACCCTGCAGTGGAGAGACGTCGGGCCGCCAGCGCTGCTCAGGCAGCTTGGAAGGCAGAAACAAGTCGCTCGCAAACGGGCAGAAGGCGTACTTTGCCATCAGGGTCCCACTTTCAGGCTTGATGACACAGCATGTTTGTCTGAACATTCTGTCTAGCTATCTAGTACAAGGGAACGAGGGCCCCCTTCTGGTACGAAAGCTTTCCAGGTGGGGGGTGCCGTCCGTGCAGGAGAGCGTTCCCCACGCTGTGCCAAGTTTGGGACTTGGTGACTCGGGGTGGTCCCGAACGTCCAGCATTGTCCCGGGGACAGCCGTCCATCGTTTTCTTTTTCAGGCTGGACGTAAACATCTAGCTTCCAGGTGCCGAAGGGAGTCGTCCTTGAGGCGTCCCCTGGTTTCACTGGGGACGCACAGTGGTGTTTCTCAGAAGAGCCCAAATCGCTCCCTGGGGCGCACCAGCACGGAATGTTAAGGCTGCTCAGAACTGCGTTCCTGAGGCCGTTTGCAGGCTGAGCAAACGGGAGGTGTCGAGCGAAGAGGGCAGCACTTTGCCATTACTGCTGCCACATCCGTGCAGTTAAAGCAAACGGACGCATTCACTTGCTGCGGCTCAAACGCCACACAAGAGCTGGGCGGCACACAGTGCCCTCTCACAAAAGTGACCACGAACGTGAGTGCGCCATGAGTCCTGCGATACCTTACAGAGTTGACGCTCTCCTTTACCGCCTGCTTCCTCACTAGGGCGGCACGCTTGACTTTACTACCGGAAAACGCTGGACTTTTACTCGAGGCCAGGGCTCACCTTTCTGTCGCCGGCAATCTCCGGAGTGCTCTTGGAGACGCTCCCAGCAAAGAACTGAGACCAGCGAGCCTCATGCGAGTAAACGCGCACTTCTTCCCTGAGGCCTTCCGGAGCATAGAAAAGACGGGCCCCAGGAGTGTGCCTCAGGCACCTTTCTAGCCGCATCTCATCCACCCGGGGTGGGGGGGGGGGGAGGGGGAAATTACGTTTGGGCGGGGTCGCCCTGTTTCAAACGGGAGCTCAGACAGTTCTCCTCAGTAGTTTCTGACTACCTCAAGGAAACAGCGGGGAGGAACAGGGCCTTTCCTCGGAGACACTTTTGGACACAGGGTCCCCGGCACTGCATCCCCTGCATAGGTAGTGCAGTACCTGAGGTGGGCCTCAGTGACCAAGGCTCTGTCCCGTACCTAGCCGTGTTAAGTGTGAAAGATGTACCTTGCTTCAGGCTGCGCTCACAGCCTAGCTCGCGCTTCTGCGAGAGGGCCGTCCTGAGTGTTTCCCTGGACTGAGGCGTCAGCACGGGGTGTTTCTGAAGCACAGGTCCGTTTCAGTCAGTGAGGCCGATCGACTTGCAGGGAGGCTGCGCAGCGCTGCTCCCACGCGTCTCTGTTATGACTGGGACACTCTACCTCGGCCCCCAGCAAGCAACACGTGGCCCTTGCTAGGAATGTGAAGAGAGGCTCCCATGGGCCTCCTTCCCCCTGAGGTTCCTCAGAAGCCAGCGGCCGCTCCTCCGGCACAGAGCAGTCACCATGCGAAAGTGGTGCACGGCCGCCTCTCCTATGTGTCCCCGGAGGCATCGGAGAGTGCAGGCCATCCAGCGTGGCGCAAGGATTCATGGCACCCCTGCACCCCCAGCTCTGCTGACGTGAAACACTAGCCCCTGTCTTGGGGCCGCAGGTCACCTTTCATTTTTGGCCGGAGCTGACTCGGCAGTGCAGTGGTATGAGTCCCTAGAAAGGCACTTGCCAGCACAGGATGGGCTTGGAGAGAACGCAGCCTTGCTGGCCCACAGCGACTACCCTGCAGTGGAGAGACGTCGGGCCGCCAGCGCTGCTCAGGCAGCTTGGAAGGCAGAAACAAGTCGCTCGCAAACGGGCAGAAGGCGTACTTTGCCATCAGGGTCCCACTTTCAGGCTTGATGACACAGCATGTTTGTCTGAACATTCTGTCTAGCTATCTAGTACAAGGGAACGAGGGCCCCCTTCTGGTACGAAAGCTTTCCAGGTGGGGGGTGCCGTCCGTGCAGGAGAGCGTTCCCCACGCTGTGCCAAGTTTGGGACTTGGTGACTCGGGGTGGTCCCGAACGTCCAGCATTGTCCCGGGGACAGCCGTCCATCGTTTTCTTTTTCAGGCTGGACGTAAACATCTAGCTTCCAGGTGCCGAAGGGAGTCGTCCTTGAGGCGTCCCCTGGTTTCACTGGGGACGCACAGTGGTGTTTCTCAGAAGAGCCCAAATCGCTCCCTGGGGCGCACCAGCACGGAATGTTAAGGCTGCTCAGAACTGCGTTCCTGAGGCCGTTTGCAGGCTGAGCAAACGGGAGGTGTCGAGCGAAGAGGGCAGCACTTTGCCATTACTGCTGCCACATCCGTGCAGTTAAAGCAAACGGACGCATTCACTTGCTGCGGCTCAAACGCCACACAAGAGCTGGGCGGCACACAGTGCCCTCTCACAAAAGTGACCACGAACGTGAGTGCGCCATGAGTCCTGCGATACCTTACAGAGTTGACGCTCTCCTTTACCGCCTGCTTCCTCACTAGGGCGGCACGCTTGACTTTACTACCGGAAAACGCTGGACTTTTACTCGAGGCCAGGGCTCACCTTTCTGTCGCCGGCAATCTCCGGAGTGCTCTTGGAGACGCTCCCAGCAAAGAACTGAGACCAGCGAGCCTCATGCGAGTAAACGCGCACTTCTTCCCTGAGGCCTTCCGGAGCATAGAAAAGACGGGCCCCAGGAGTGTGCCTCAGGCACCTTTCTAGCCGCATCTCATCCACCCGGGGTGGGGGGGGGGGGAGGGGGAAATTACGTTTGGGCGGGGTCGCCCTGTTTCAAACGGGAGCTCAGACAGTTCTCCTCAGTAGTTTCTGACTACCTCAAGGAAACAGCGGGGAGGAACAGGGCCTTTCCTCGGAGACACTTTTGGACACAGGGTCCCCGGCACTGCATCCCCTGCATAGGTAGTGCAGTACCTGAGGTGGGCCTCAGTGACCAAGGCTCTGTCCCGTACCTAGCCGTGTTAAGTGTGAAAGATGTACCTTGCTTCAGGCTGCGCTCACAGCCTAGCTCGCGCTTCTGCGAGAGGGCCGTCCTGAGTGTTTCCCTGGACTGAGGCGTCAGCACGGGGTGTTTCTGAAGCACAGGTCCGTTTCAGTCAGTGAGGCCGATCGACTTGCAGGGAGGCTGCGCAGCGCTGCTCCCACGCGTCTCTGTTATGACTGGGACACTCTACCTCGGCCCCCAGCAAGCAACACGTGGCCCTTGCTAGGAATGTGAAGAGAGGCTCCCATGGGCCTCCTTCCCCCTGAGGTTCCTCAGAAGCCAGCGGCCGCTCCTCCGGCACAGAGCAGTCACCATGCGAAAGTGGTGCACGGCCGCCTCTCCTATGTGTCCCCGGAGGCATCGGAGAGTGCAGGCCATCCAGCGTGGCGCAAGGATTCATGGCACCCCTGCACCCCCAGCTCTGCTGACGTGAAACACTAGCCCCTGTCTTGGGGCCGCAGGTCACCTTTCATTTTTGGCCGGAGCTGACTCGGCAGTGCAGTGGTATGAGTCCCTAGAAAGGCACTTGCCAGCACAGGATGGGCTTGGAGAGAACGCAGCCTTGCTGGCCCACAGCGACTACCCTGCAGTGGAGAGACGTCGGGCCGCCAGCGCTGCTCAGGCAGCTTGGAAGGCAGAAACAAGTCGCTCGCAAACGGGCAGAAGGCGTACTTTGCCATCAGGGTCCCACTTTCAGGCTTGATGACACAGCATGTTTGTCTGAACATTCTGTCTAGCTATCTAGTACAAGGGAACGAGGGCCCCCTTCTGGTACGAAAGCTTTCCAGGTGGGGGGTGCCGTCCGTGCAGGAGAGCGTTCCCCACGCTGTGCCAAGTTTGGGACTTGGTGACTCGGGGTGGTCCCGAACGTCCAGCATTGTCCCGGGGACAGCCGTCCATCGTTTTCTTTTTCAGGCTGGACGTAAACATCTAGCTTCCAGGTGCCGAAGGGAGTCGTCCTTGAGGCGTCCCCTGGTTTCACTGGGGACGCACAGTGGTGTTTCTCAGAAGAGCCCAAATCGCTCCCTGGGGCGCACCAGCACGGAATGTTAAGGCTGCTCAGAACTGCGTTCCTGAGGCCGTTTGCAGGCTGAGCAAACGGGAGGTGTCGAGCGAAGAGGGCAGCACTTTGCCATTGCTGCTGCCACATCCGTGCAGTTAAAGCAAACGGACGCATTCACTTGCTGCGGCTCAAACGCCACACAAGAGCTGGGCGGCACACAGTGCCCTCTCACAAAAGTGACCACGAACGTGAGTGCGCCATGAGTCCTGCGATACCTTACAGAGTTGACGCTCTCCTTTACCGCCTGCTTCCTCACTAGGGCGGCACGCTTGACTTTACTACCGGAAAACGCTGGACTTTTACTCGAGGCCAGGGCTCACCTTTCTGTCGCCGGCAATCTCCGGAGTGCTCTTGGAGACGCTCCCAGCAAAGAACTGAGACCAGCGAGCCTCATGCGAGTAAACGCGCACTTCTTCCCTGAGGCCTTCCGGAGCATAGAAAAGACGGGCCCCAGGAGTGTGCCTCAGGCACCTTTCTAGCCGCATCTCATCCACCCGGGGTGGGGCGGGGGGGGAGGGGGAAATTACGTTTGGGCGGGGTCGCCCTGTTTCAAACGGGAGCTCAGACAGTTCTCCTCAGTAGTTTCTGACTACCTCAAGGAAACAGCGGGGAGGAACAGGGCCTTTCCTCGGAGACACTTTTGGACACAGGGTCCCCGGCACTGCATCCCCTGCATAGGTAGTGCAGTACCTGAGGTGGGCCTCAGTGACCAAGGCTCTGTCCCGTACCTAGCCGTGTTAAGTGTGAAAGATGTACCTTGCTTCAGGCTGCGCTCACAGCCTAGCTCGCGCTTCTGCGAGAGGGCCGTCCTGAGTGTTTCCCTGGACTGAGGCGTCAGCACGGGGTGTTTCTGAAGCACAGGTCCGTTTCAGTCAGTGAGGCCGATCGACTTGCAGGGAGGCTGCGCAGCGCTGCTCCCACGCGTCTCTGTTATGACTGGGACACTCTACCTCGGCCCCCAGCAAGCAACACGTGGCCCTTGCTAGGAATGTGAAGAGAGGCTCCCATGGGCCTCCTTCCCCCTGAGGTTCCTCAGAAGCCAGCGGCCGCTCCTCCGGCACAGAGCAGTCACCATGCGAAAGTGGTGCACGGCCGCCTCTCCTATGTGTCCCCGGAGGCATCGGAGAGTGCAGGCCATCCAGCGTGGCGCAAGGATTCATGGCACCCCTGCACCCCCAGCTCTGCTGACGTGAAACACTAGCCCCTGTCTTGGGGCCGCAGGTCACCTTTCATTTTTGGCCGGAGCTGACTCGGCAGTGCAGTGGTATGAGTCCCTAGAAAGGCACTTGCCAGCACAGGATGGGCTTGGAGAGAACGCAGCCTTGCTGGCCCACAGCGACTACCCTGCAGTGGAGAGACGTCGGGCCGCCAGCGCTGCTCAGGCAGCTTGGAAGGCAGAAACAAGTCGCTCGCAAACGGGCAGAAGGCGTACTTTGCCATCAGGGTCCCACTTTCAGGCTTGATGACACAGCATGTTTGTCTGAACATTCTGTCTAGCTATCTAGTACAAGGGAACGAGGGCCCCCTTCTGGTACGAAAGCTTTCCAGGTGGGGGGTGCCGTCCGTGCAGGAGAGCGTTCCCCACGCTGTGCCAAGTTTGGGACTTGGTGACTCGGGGTGGTCCCGAACGTCCAGCATTGTCCCGGGGACAGCCGTCCATCGTTTTCTTTTTCAGGCTGGACGTAAACATCTAGCTTCCAGGTGCCGAAGGGAGTCGTCCTTGAGGCGTCCCCTGGTTTCACTGGGGACGCACAGTGGTGTTTCTCAGAAGAGCCCAAATCGCTCCCTGGGGCGCACCAGCACGGAATGTTAAGGCTGCTCAGAACTGCGTTCCTGAGGCCGTTTGCAGGCTGAGCAAACGGGAGGTGTCGAGCGAAGAGGGCAGCACTTTGCCATTGCTGCTGCCACATCCGTGCAGTTAAAGCAAACGGACGCATTCACTTGCTGCGGCTCAAACGCCACACAAGAGCTGGGCGGCACACAGTGCCCTCTCACAAAAGTGACCACGAACGTGAGTGCGCCATGAGTCCTGCGATACCTTACAGAGTTGACGCTCTCCTTTACCGCCTGCTTCCTCACTAGGGCGGCACGCTTGACTTTACTACCGGAAAACGCTGGACTTTTACTCGAGGCCAGGGCTCACCTTTCTGTCGCCGGCAATCTCCGGAGTGCTCTTGGAGACGCTCCCAGCAAAGAACTGAGACCAGCGAGCCTCATGCGAGTAAACGCGCACTTCTTCCCTGAGGCCTTCCGGAGCATAGAAAAGACGGGCCCCAGGAGTGTGCCTCAGGCACCTTTCTAGCCGCATCTCATCCACCCGGGGTGGGGGGGGGGGGAGGGGGAAATTACGTTTGGGCGGGGTCGCCCTGTTTCAAACGGGAGCTCAGACAGTTCTCCTCAGTAGTTTCTGACTACCTCAAGGAAACAGCGGGGAGGAACAGGGCCTTTCCTCGGAGACACTTTTGGACACAGGGTCCCCGGCACTGCATCCCCTGCATAGGTAGTGCAGTACCTGAGGTGGGCCTCAGTGACCAAGGCTCTGTCCCGTACCTAGCCGTGTTAAGTGTGAAAGATGTACCTTGCTTCAGGCTGCGCTCACAGCCTAGCTCGCGCTTCTGCGAGAGGGCCGTCCTGAGTGTTTCCCTGGACTGAGGCGTCAGCACGGGGTGTTTCTGAAGCACAGGTCCGTTTCAGTCAGTGAGGCCGATCGACTTGCAGGGAGGCTGCGCAGCGCTGCTCCCACGCGTCTCTGTTATGACTGGGACACTCTACCTCGGCCCCCAGCAAGCAACACGTGGCCCTTGCTAGGAATGTGAAGAGAGGCTCCCATGGGCCTCCTTCCCCCTGAGGTTCCTCAGAAGCCAGCGGCCGCTCCTCCGGCACAGAGCAGTCACCATGCGAAAGTGGTGCACGGCCGCCTCTCCTATGTGTCCCCGGAGGCATCGGAGAGTGCAGGCCATCCAGCGTGGCGCAAGGATTCATGGCACCCCTGCACCCCCAGCTCTGCTGACGTGAAACACTAGCCCCTGTCTTGGGGCCGCAGGTCACCTTTCATTTTTGGCCGGAGCTGACTCGGCAGTGCAGTGGTATGAGTCCCTAGAAAGGCACTTGCCAGCACAGGATGGGCTTGGAGAGAACGCAGCCTTGCTGGCCCACAGCGACTACCCTGCAGTGGAGAGACGTCGGGCCGCCAGCGCTGCTCAGGCAGCTTGGAAGGCAGAAACAAGTCGCTCGCAAACGGGCAGAAGGCGTACTTTGCCATCAGGGTCCCACTTTCAGGCTTGATGACACAGCATGTTTGTCTGAACATTCTGTCTAGCTATCTAGTACAAGGGAACGAGGGCCCCCTTCTGGTACGAAAGCTTTCCAGGTGGGGGGTGCCGTCCGTGCAGGAGAGCGTTCCCCACGCTGTGCCAAGTTTGGGACTTGGTGACTCGGGGTGGTCCCGAACGTCCAGCATTGTCCCGGGGACAGCCGTCCATCGTTTTCTTTTTCAGGCTGGACGTAAACATCTAGCTTCCAGGTGCCGAAGGGAGTCGTCCTTGAGGCGTCCCCTGGTTTCACTGGGGACGCACAGTGGTGTTTCTCAGAAGAGCCCAAATCGCTCCCTGGGGCGCACCAGCACGGAATGTTAAGGCTGCTCAGAACTGCGTTCCTGAGGCCGTTTGCAGGCTGAGCAAACGGGAGGTGTCGAGCGAAGAGGGCAGCACTTTGCCATTGCTGCTGCCACATCCGTGCAGTTAAAGCAAACGGACGCATTCACTTGCTGCGGCTCAAACGCCACACAAGAGCTGGGCGGCACACAGTGCCCTCTCACAAAAGTGACCACGAACGTGAGTGCGCCATGAGTCCTGCGATACCTTACAGAGTTGACGCTCTCCTTTACCGCCTGCTTCCTCACTAGGGCGGCACGCTTGACTTTACTACCGGAAAACGCTGGACTTTTACTCGAGGCCAGGGCTCACCTTTCTGTCGCCGGCAATCTCCGGAGTGCTCTTGGAGACGCTCCCAGCAAAGAACTGAGACCAGCGAGCCTCATGCGAGTAAACGCGCACTTCTTCCCTGAGGCCTTCCGGAGCATAGAAAAGACGGGCCCCAGGAGTGTGCCTCAGGCACCTTTCTAGCCGCATCTCATCCACCCGGGGTGGGGGGGGGGGAGGGGGAAATTACGTTTGGGCGGGGTCGCCCTGTTTCAAACGGGAGCTCAGACAGTTCTCCTCAGTAGTTTCTGACTACCTCAAGGAAACAGCGGGGAGGAACAGGGCCTTTCCTCGGAGACACTTTTGGACACAGGGTCCCCGGCACTGCATCCCCTGCATAGGTAGTGCAGTACCTGAGGTGGGCCTCAGTGACCAAGGCTCTGTCCCGTACCTAGCCGTGTTAAGTGTGAAAGATGTACCTTGCTTCAGGCTGCGCTCACAGCCTAGCTCGCGCTTCTGCGAGAGGGCCGTCCTGAGTGTTTCCCTGGACTGAGGCGTCAGCACGGGGTGTTTCTGAAGCACAGGTCCGTTTCAGTCAGTGAGGCCGATCGACTTGCAGGGAGGCTGCGCAGCGCTGCTCCCACGCGTCTCTGTTATGACTGGGACACTCTACCTCGGCCCCCAGCAAGCAACACGTGGCCCTTGCTAGGAATGTGAAGAGTGGCTCCCATGGGCCTCCTTCCCCCTGAGGTTCCTCAGAAGCCAGCGGCCGCTCCTCCGGCACAGAGCAGTCACCATGCGAAAGTGGTGCACGGCCGCCTCTCCTATGTGTCCCCGGAGGCATCGGAGAGTGCAGGCCATCCAGCGTGGCGCAAGGATTCATGGCACCCCTGCACCCCCAGCTCTGCTGACGTGAAACACTAGCCCCTGTCTTGGGGCCGCAGGTCACCTTTCATTTTTGGCCGGAGCTGACTCGGCAGTGCAGTGGTATGAGTCCCTAGAAAGGCACTTGCCAGCACAGGATGGGCTTGGAGAGAACGCAGCCTTGCTGGCCCACAGCGACTACCCTGCAGTGGAGAGACGTCGGGCCGCCAGCGCTGCTCAGGCAGCTTGGAAGGCAGAAACAAGTCGCTCGCAAACGGGCAGAAGGCGTACTTTGCCATCAGGGTCCCACTTTCAGGCTTGATGACACAGCATGTTTGTCTGAACATTCTGTCTAGCTATCTAGTACAAGGGAACGAGGGCCCCCTTCTGGTACGAAAGCTTTCCAGGTGGGGGGTGCCGTCCGTGCAGGAGAGCGTTCCCCACGCTGTGCCAAGTTTGGGACTTGGTGACTCGGGGTGGTCCCGAACGTCCAGCATTGTCCCGGGGACAGCCGTCCATCGTTTTCTTTTTCAGGCTGGACGTAAACATCTAGCTTCCAGGTGCCGAAGGGAGTCGTCCTTGAGGCGTCCCCTGGTTTCACTGGGGACGCACAGTGGTGTTTCTCAGAAGAGCCCAAATCGCTCCCTGGGGCGCACCAGCACGGAATGTTAAGGCTGCTCAGAACTGCGTTCCTGAGGCCGTTTGCAGGCTGAGCAAACGGGAGGTGTCGAGCGAAGAGGGCAGCACTTTGCCATTACTGCTGCCACATCCGTGCAGTTAAAGCAAACGGACGCATTCACTTGCTGCGGCTCAAACGCCACACAAGAGCTGGGCGGCACACAGTGCCCTCTCACAAAAGTGACCACGAACGTGAGTGCGCCATGAGTCCTGCGATACCTTACAGAGTTGACGCTCTCCTTTACCGCCTGCTTCCTCACTAGGGCGGCACGCTTGACTTTACTACCGGAAAACGCTGGACTTTTACTCGAGGCCAGGGCTCACCTTTCTGTCGCCGGCAATCTCCGGAGTGCTCTTGGAGACGCTCCCAGCAAAGAACTGAGACCAGCGAGCCTCATGCGAGTAAACGCGCACTTCTTCCCTGAGGCCTTCCGGAGCATAGAAAAGACGGGCCCCAGGAGTGTGCCTCAGGCACCTTTCTAGCCGCATCTCATCCACCCGGGGTGGGGGGGGGGGGGGAGGGGGAAATTACGTTTGGGCGGGGTCGCCCTGTTTCAAACGGGAGCTCAGACAGTTCTCCTCAGTAGTTTCTGACTACCTCAAGGAAACAGCGGGGAGGAACAGGGCCTTTCCTCGGAGACACTTTTGGACACAGGGTCCCCGGCACTGCATCCCCTGCATAGGTAGTGCAGTACCTGAGGTGGGCCTCAGTGACCAAGGCTCTGTCCCATACCTAGCCGTGTTAAGTGTGAAAGATGTACCTTGCTTCAGGCTGCGCTCACAGCCTAGCTCGCGCTTCTGCGAGAGGGCCGTCCTGAGTGTTTCCCTGGACTGAGGCGTCCGCACGGGGTGTTTCTGAAGCACAGGTCCGTTTCAGTCAGTGAGGCCGATCGACTTGCAGGGAGGCTGCGCAGCGCTGCTCCCACGCGTCTCTGTTATGACTGGGACACTCTACCTCGGCCCCCAGCAAGCAACACGTGGCCCTTGCTAGGAATGTGAAGAGTGGCTCCCATGGGCCTCCTTCCCCCTGAGGTTCCTCAGAAGCCAGCGGCCGCTCCTCCGGCACAGAGCAGTCACCATGCGAAAGTGGTGCACGGCCGCCTCTCCTATGTGTCCCCGGAGGCATCGGAGAGTGCAGGCCATCCAGCGTGGCGCAAGGATTCATGGCACCCCTGCACCCCCAGCTCTGCTGACGTGAAACACTAGCCCCTGTCTTGGGGCCGCAGGTCACCTTTCATTTTTGGCCGGAGCTGACTCGGCAGTGCAGTGGTATGAGTCCCTAGAAAGGCACTTGCCAGCACAGGATGGGCTTGGAGAGAACGCAGCCTTGCTGGCCCACAGCGACTACCCTGCAGTGGAGAGACGTCGGGCCGCCAGCGCTGCTCAGGCAGCTTGGAAGGCAGAAACAAGTCGCTCGCAAACGGGCAGAAGGCGTACTTTGCCATCAGGGTCCCACTTTCAGGCTTGATGACACAGCATGTTTGTCTGAACATTCTGTCTAGCTATCTAGTACAAGGGAACGAGGGCCCCCTTCTGGTACGAAAGCTTTCCAGGTGGGGGGTGCCGTCCGTGCAGGAGAGCGTTCCCCACGCTGTGCCAAGTTTGGGACTTGGTGACTCGGGGTGGTCCCGAACGTCCAGCATTGTCCCGGGGACAGCCGTCCATCGTTTTCTTTTTCAGGCTGGACGTAAACATCTAGCTTCCAGGTGCCGAAGGGAGTCGTCCTTGAGGCGTCCCCTGGTTTCACTGGGGACGCACAGTGGTGTTTCTCAGAAGAGCCCAAATCGCTCCCTGGGGCGCACCAGCACGGAATGTTAAGGCTGCTCAGAACTGCGTTCCTGAGGCCGTTTGCAGGCTGAGCAAACGGGAGGTGTCGAGCGAAGAGGGCAGCACTTTGCCATTACTGCTGCCACATCCGTGCAGTTAAAGCAAACGGACGCATTCACTTGCTGCGGCTCAAACGCCACACAAGAGCTGGGCGGCACACAGTGCCCTCTCACAAAAGTGACCACGAACGTGAGTGCGCCATGAGTCCTGCGATACCTTACAGAGTTGACGCTCTCCTTTACCGCCTGCTTCCTCACTAGGGCGGCACGCTTGACTTTACTACCGGAAAACGCTGGACTTTTACTCGAGGCCAGGGCTCACCTTTCTGTCGCCGGCAATCTCCGGAGTGCTCTTGGAGACGCTCCCAGCAAAGAACTGAGACCAGCGAGCCTCATGCGAGTAAACGCGCACTTCTTCCCTGAGGCCTTCCGGAGCATAGAAAAGACGGGCCCCAGGAGTGTGCCTCAGGCACCTTTCTAGCCGCATCTCATCCACCCGGGGTGGGGGGGGGGGGGAGGGGGAAATTACGTTTGGGCGGGGTCGCCCTGTTTCAAACGGGAGCTCAGACAGTTCTCCTCAGTAGTTTCTGACTACCTCAAGGAAACAGCGGGGAGGAACAGGGCCTTTCCTCGGAGACACTTTTGGACACAGGGTCCCCGGCACTGCATCCCCTGCATAGGTAGTGCAGTACCTGAGGTGGGCCTCAGTGACCAAGGCTCTGTCCCATACCTAGCCGTGTTAAGTGTGAAAGATGTACCTTGCTTCAGGCTGCGCTCACAGCCTAGCTCGCGCTTCTGCGAGAGGGCCGTCCTGAGTGTTTCCCTGGACTGAGGCGTCAGCACGGGGTGTTTCTGAAGCACAGGTCCGTTTCAGTCAGTGAGGCCGATCGACTTGCAGGGAGGCTGCGCAGCGCTGCTCCCACGCGTCTCTGTTATGACTGGGACACTCTACCTCGGCCCCCAGCAAGCAACACGTGGCCCTTGCTAGGAATGTGAAGAGTGGCTCCCATGGGCCTCCTTCCCCCTGAGGTTCCTCAGAAGCCAGCGGCCGCTCCTCCGGCACAGAGCAGTCACCATGCGAAAGTGGTGCACGGCCGCCTCTCCTATGTGTCCCCGGAGGCATCGGAGAGTGCAGGCCATCCAGCGTGGCGCAAGGATTCATGGCACCCCTGCACCCCCAGCTCTGCTGACGTGAAACACTAGCCCCTGTCTTGGGGCCGCAGGTCACCTTTCATTTTTGGCCGGAGCTGACTCGGCAGTGCAGTGGTATGAGTCCCTAGAAAGGCACTTGCCAGCACAGGATGGGCTTGGAGAGAACGCAGCCTTGCTGGCCCACAGCGACTACCCTGCAGTGGAGAGACGTCGGGCCGCCAGCGCTGCTCAGGCAGCTTGGAAGGCAGAAACAAGTCGCTCGCAAACGGGCAGAAGGCGTACTTTGCCATCAGGGTCCCACTTTCAGGCTTGATGACACAGCATGTTTGTCTGAACATTCTGTCTAGCTATCTAGTACAAGGGAACGAGGGCCCCCTTCTGGTACGAAAGCTTTCCAGGTGGGGGGTGCCGTCCGTGCAGGAGAGCGTTCCCCACGCTGTGCCAAGTTTGGGACTTGGTGACTCGGGGTGGTCCCGAACGTCCAGCATTGTCCCGGGGACAGCCGTCCATCGTTTTCTTTTTCAGGCTGGACGTAAACATCTAGCTTCCAGGTGCCGAAGGGAGTCGTCCTTGAGGCGTCCCCTGGTTTCACTGGGGACGCACAGTGGTGTTTCTCAGAAGAGCCCAAATCGCTCCCTGGGGCGCACCAGCACGGAATGTTAAGGCTGCTCAGAACTGCGTTCCTGAGGCCGTTTGCAGGCTGAGCAAACGGGAGGTGTCGAGCGAAGAGGGCAGCACTTTGCCATTACTGCTGCCACATCCGTGCAGTTAAAGCAAACGGACGCATTCACTTGCTGCGGCTCAAACGCCACACAAGAGCTGGGCGGCACACAGTGCCCTCTCACAAAAGTGACCACGAACGTGAGTGCGCCATGAGTCCTGCGATACCTTACAGAGTTGACGCTCTCCTTTACCGCCTGCTTCCTCACTAGGGCGGCACGCTTGACTTTACTACCGGAAAACGCTGGACTTTTACTCGAGGCCAGGGCTCACCTTTCTGTCGCCGGCAATCTCCGGAGTGCTCTTGGAGACGCTCCCAGCAAAGAACTGAGACCAGCGAGCCTCATGCGAGTAAACGCGCACTTCTTCCCTGAGGCCTTCCGGAGCATAGAAAAGACGGGCCCCAGGAGTGTGCCTCAGGCACCTTTCTAGCCGCATCTCATCCACCCGGGGTGGGGGGGGGGAGGGGGAAATTACGTTTGGGCGGGGTCGCCCTGTTTCAAACGGGAGCTCAGACAGTTCTCCTCAGTAGTTTCTGACTACCTCAAGGAAACAGCGGGGAGGAACAGGGCCTTTCCTCGGAGACACTTTTGGACACAGGGTCCCCGGCACTGCATCCCCTGCATAGGTAGTGCAGTACCTGAGGTGGGCCTCAGTGACCAAGGCTCTGTCCCGTACCTAGCCGTGTTAAGTGTGAAAGATGTACCTTGCTTCAGGCTGCGCTCACAGCCTAGCTCGCGCTTCTGCGAGAGGGCCGTCCTGAGTGTTTCCCTGGACTGAGGCGTCAGCACGGGGTGTTTCTGAAGCACAGGTCCGTTTCAGTCAGTGAGGCCGATCGACTTGCAGGGAGGCTGCGCAGCGCTGCTCCCACGCGTCTCTGTTATGACTGGGACACTCTACCTCGGCCCCCAGCAAGCAACACGTGGCCCTTGCTAGGAATGTGAAGAGTGGCTCCCATGGGCCTCCTTCCCCCTGAGGTTCCTCAGAAGCCAGCGGCCGCTCCTCCGGCACAGAGCAGTCACCATGCGAAAGTGGTGCACGGCCGCCTCTCCTATGTGTCCCCGGAGGCATCGGAGAGTGCAGGCCATCCAGCGTGGCGCAAGGATTCATGGCACCCCTGCACCCCCAGCTCTGCTGACGTGAAACACTAGCCCCTATCTTGGGGCCGCAGGTCACCTTTCATTTTTGGCCGGAGCTGACTCGGCAGTGCAGTGGTATGAGTCCCTAGAAAGGCACTTGCCAGCACAGGATGGGCTTGGAGAGAACGCAGCCTTGCTGGCCCACAGCGACTACCCTGCAGTGGAGAGACGTCGGGCCGCCAGCGCTGCTCAGGCAGCTTGGAAGGCAGAAACAAGTCGCTCGCAAACGGGCAGAAGGCGTACTTTGCCATCAGGGTCCCACTTTCAGGCTTGATGACACAGCATGTTTGTCTGAACATTCTGTCTAGCTATCTAGTACAAGGGAACGAGGGCCCCCTTCTGGTACGAAAGCTTTCCAGGTGGGGGGTGCCGTCCGTGCAGGAGAGCGTTCCCCACGCTGTGCCAAGTTTGGGACTTGGTGACTCGGGGTGGTCCCGAACGTCCAGCATTGTCCCGGGGACAGCCGTCCATCGTTTTCTTTTTCAGGCTGGACGTAAACATCTAGCTTCCAGGTGCCGAAGGGAGTCGTCCTTGAGGCGTCCCCTGGTTTCACTGGGGACGCACAGTGGTGTTTCTCAGAAGAGCCCAAATCGCTCCCTGGGGCGCACCAGCACGGAATGTTAAGGCTGCTCAGAACTGCGTTCCTGAGGCCGTTTGCAGGCTGAGCAAACGGGAGGTGTCGAGCGAAGAGGGCAGCACTTTGCCATTACTGCTGCCACATCCGTGCAGTTAAAGCAAACGGACGCATTCACTTGCTGCGGCTCAAACGCCACACAAGAGCTGGGCGGCACACAGTGCCCTCTCACAAAAGTGACCACGAACGTGAGTGCGCCATGAGTCCTGCGATACCTTACAGAGTTGACGCTCTCCTTTACCGCCTGCTTCCTCACTAGGGCGGCACGCTTGACTTTACTACCGGAAAACGCTGGACTTTTACTCGAGGCCAGGGCTCACCTTTCTGTCGCCGGCAATCTCCGGAGTGCTCTTGGAGACGCTCCCAGCAAAGAACTGAGACCAGCGAGCCTCATGCGAGTAAACGCGCACTTCTTCCCTGAGGCCTTCCGGAGCATAGAAAAGACGGGCCCCAGGAGTGTGCCTCAGGCACCTTTCTAGCCGCATCTCATCCACCCGGGGTGGGGGGGGGGGGAGGGGGAAATTACGTTTGGGCGGGGTCGCCCTGTTTCAAACGGGAGCTCAGACAGTTCTCCTCAGTAGTTTCTGACTACCTCAAGGAAACAGCGGGGAGGAACAGGGCCTTTCCTCGGAGACACTTTTGGACACAGGGTCCCCGGCACTGCATCCCCTGCATAGGTAGTGCAGTACCTGAGGTGGGCCTCAGTGACCAAGGCTCTGTCCCGTACCTAGCCGTGTTAAGTGTGAAAGATGTACCTTGCTTCAGGCTGCGCTCACAGCCTAGCTCGCGCTTCTGCGAGAGGGCCGTCCTGAGTGTTTCCCTGGACTGAGGCGTCAGCACGGGGTGTTTCTGAAGCACAGGTCCGTTTCAGTCAGTGAGGCCGATCGACTTGCAGGGAGGCTGCGCAGCGCTGCTCCCACGCGTCTCTGTTATGACTGGGACACTCTACCTCGGCCCCCAGCAAGCAACACGTGGCCCTTGCTAGGAATGTGAAGAGTGGCTCCCATGGGCCTCCTTCCCCCTGAGGTTCCTCAGAAGCCAGCGGCCGCTCCTCCGGCACAGAGCAGTCACCATGCGAAAGTGGTGCACGGCCGCCTCTCCTATGTGTCCCCGGAGGCATCGGAGAGTGCAGGCCATCCAGCGTGGCGCAAGGATTCATGGCACCCCTGCACCCCCAGCTCTGCTGACGTGAAACACTAGCCCCTATCTTGGGGCCGCAGGTCACCTTTCATTTTTGGCCGGAGCTGACTCGGCAGTGCAGTGGTATGAGTCCCTAGAAAGGCACTTGCCAGCACAGGATGGGCTTGGAGAGAACGCAGCCTTGCTGGCCCACAGCGACTACCCTGCAGTGGAGAGACGTCGGGCCGCCAGCGCTGCTCAGGCAGCTTGGAAGGCAGAAACAAGTCGCTCGCAAACGGGCAGAAGGCGTACTTTGCCATCAGGGTCCCACTTTCAGGCTTGATGACACAGCATGTTTGTCTGAACATTCTGTCTAGCTATCTAGTACAAGGGAACGAGGGCCCCCTTCTGGTACGAAAGCTTTCCAGGTGGGGGGTGCCGTCCGTGCAGGAGAGCGTTCCCCACGCTGTGCCAAGTTTGGGACTTGGTGACTCGGGGTGGTCCCGAACGTCCAGCATTGTCCCGGGGACAGCCGTCCATCGTTTTCTTTTTCAGGCTGGACGTAAACATCTAGCTTCCAGGTGCCGAAGGGAGTCGTCCTTGAGGCGTCCCCTGGTTTCACTGGGGACGCACAGTGGTGTTTCTCAGAAGAGCCCAAATCGCTCCCTGGGGCGCACCAGCACGGAATGTTAAGGCTGCTCAGAACTGCGTTCCTGAGGCCGTTTGCAGGCTGAGCAAACGGGAGGTGTCGAGCGAAGAGGGCAGCACTTTGCCATTACTGCTGCCACATCCGTGCAGTTAAAGCAAACGGACGCATTCACTTGCTGCGGCTCAAACGCCACACAAGAGCTGGGCGGCACACAGTGCCCTCTCACAAAAGTGACCACGAACGTGAGTGCGCCATGAGTCCTGCGATACCTTACAGAGTTGACGCTCTCCTTTACCGCCTGCTTCCTCACTAGGGCGGCACGCTTGACTTTACTACCGGAAAACGCTGGACTTTTACTCGAGGCCAGGGCTCACCTTTCTGTCGCCGGCAATCTCCGGAGTGCTCTTGGAGACGCTCCCAGCAAAGAACTGAGACCAGCGAGCCTCATGCGAGTAAACGCGCACTTCTTCCCTGAGGCCTTCCGGAGCATAGAAAAGACGGGCCCCAGGAGTGTGCCTCAGGCACCTTTCTAGCCGCATCTCATCCACCCGGGGTGGGGGGGGGGGAGGGGGAAATTACGTTTGGGCGGGGTCGCCCTGTTTCAAACGGGAGCTCAGACAGTTCTCCTCAGTAGTTTCTGACTACCTCAAGGAAACAGCGGGGAGGAACAGGGCCTTTCCTCGGAGACACTTTTGGACACAGGGTCCCCGGCACTGCATCCCCTGCATAGGTAGTGCAGTACCTGAGGTGGGCCTCAGTGACCAAGGCTCTGTCCCGTACCTAGCCGTGTTAAGTGTGAAAGATGTACCTTGCTTCAGGCTGCGCTCACAGCCTAGCTCGCGCTTCTGCGAGAGGGCCGTCCTGAGTGTTTCCCTGGACTGAGGCGTCAGCACGGGGTGTTTCTGAAGCACAGGTCCGTTTCAGTCAGTGAGGCCGATCGACTTGCAGGGAGGCTGCGCAGCGCTGCTCCCACGCGTCTCTGTTATGACTGGGACACTCTACCTCGGCCCCCAGCAAGCAACACGTGGCCCTTGCTAGGAATGTGAAGAGTGGCTCCCATGGGCCTCCTTCCCCCTGAGGTTCCTCAGAAGCCAGCGGCCGCTCCTCCGGCACAGAGCAGTCACCATGCGAAAGTGGTGCACGGCCGCCTCTCCTATGTGTCCCCGGAGGCATCGGAGAGTGCAGGCCATCCAGCGTGGCGCAAGGATTCATGGCACCCCTGCACCCCCAGCTCTGCTGACGTGAAACACTAGCCCCTGTCTTGGGGCCGCAGGTCACCTTTCATTTGGCCGGAGCTGACTCGGCAGTGCAGTGGTATGAGTCCCTAGAAAGGCACTTGCCAGCACAGGATGGGCTTGGAGAGAACGCAGCCTTGCTGGCCCACAGCGACTACCCTGCAGTGGAGAGACGTCGGGCCGCCAGCGCTGCTCAGGCAGCTTGGAAGGCAGAAACAAGTCGCTCGCAAACGGGCAGAAGGCGTACTTTGCCATCAGGGTCCCACTTTCAGGCTTGATGACACAGCATGTTTGTCTGAACATTCTGTCTAGCTATCTAGTACAAGGGAACGAGGGCCCCCTTCTGGTACGAAAGCTTTCCAGGTGGGGGGTGCCGTCCGTGCAGGAGAGCGTTCCCCACGCTGTGCCAAGTTTGGGACTTGGTGACTCGGGGTGGTCCCGAACGTCCAGCATTGTCCCGGGGACAGCCGTCCATCGTTTTCTTTTTCAGGCTGGACGTAAACATCTAGCTTCCAGGTGCCGAAGGGAGTCGTCCTTGAGGCGTCCCCTGGTTTCACTGGGGACGCACAGTGGTGTTTCTCAGAAGAGCCCAAATCGCTCCCTGGGGCGCACCAGCACGGAATTGACATCAATCACCAAAAACACTGTAAACATGGGCACTGTCACCATGAGCATGGTCACCATGAGCACTGCCACAATGAGCACTGTTATTTATGGCACTGCCAACATGAGCACTATCACCATGAGCACTGTCACCATGGGCATGACACCATGGGCACTCTCACCATGGGCATTGTCACCCTAGGTACTCTCACCATAGGAATTATCACTGTGAGAATTGTGAACATGGGCACTGTCACCATGGGCACTATCAATTTGAGCACTCTCAATGTGGTCACTGTCACCATGGGCACTGTTACCATGAGCACTGTTACCATAGGCAATGGCGCCATGGGCACTGTCACCGTGTGTACTGTCATCATGGGCAGTGTCACCATGGGCACTGTCACCATGTGCACTGACACCATGGTCACTATCACTGTGAGCACTTTCACCATGGGTACTGAAACCATGAGAACTGTCACCATGAGTACTGTCTGCATGGGTTGTCACCGTATGCACTGTCTCCATAAGAACTGTCAACATGGGCACTGTCACCATTTTTCACTGCCACCATGTGCAATGTTACCATGGGCACTATCACCGTGAGAACTGTCTTCCTGAATAATGTCATCATGGGCACTGTCACCAAGGGCACGGGCACCATGTGCACAGTTACCATGGTCACTATCACTGTGAGCACTGTCACCATGGGAACTACCAACATGGGCAATGTCATCATGAGCACTTTCACAATGGGAACTGCCACGATGGGCACTATCAACATGCGGACTCTCACCATGGGCACTGTCACCGTGAGCGTTGTCACCGCTGGCAGCTTCACCATGGGCACTGTCACCATGGGCACTGTCACCATTGGCACTATCACCATGAACAATATCACCATGGGCACTGTCACCATTTTGCACTGCCACCATGTGGAGTGTCACCATGGACACTTTTACCAAGAGTACTGTCACCATGGGTAATATCACCATGGGCACTGTCACTGTGAGCACTGTCACTATGAGAATTTTCACCATAGGCACTGTCACCGTGAGAACTGTCACCATGGGCACTGTCAACATGGAGACCATCACCTTGAGCACTGTCACCATGATCATTGTCACCATGAGCAATGTCACCATGGTTACATTCAATGTAACAACTGTCACCACGGTGACTATCACCATTGACACTGTCACCGTGGGGTTGTCACCATTAGCACTATCACCATGGGCAATGTCTCCATGGGCAGTTTCACCATGAGCACTGTCACCATGAGCACTGTCAACATGGGCCTTGTCACACTGTGCGCTGTCACCATGGGCACTGTCACCATGGCACTGTCACAATGGGATGTATCACCATGGGCTTTGTCAGCGTGGGCACTCTCCCCGTTTCCACTCACACCGTGACATCTATCACCATAAACACTGTAAACATGGGCACTGTCACCATGAACATTGTCTCCATTAGCAATGTCACCATGGACATGACACCATGGGCACTGTCACCATGGTCATTCTCACCCTAGGTACTCTCAGCATAGGAATTATCACTGTGAAAATTGTAAACATGGGCACTGTCAGCATGGGCACTATCACCATGAGCAATGTCACCATGAGTACTGTCACCCTGGGTATTTTCACCATGGGCACTGTCACTGTGAGCACTACACCATGCGAATTGTGACTATTGGCACTGTCACCATGGACACTCTCACCATGGGAGCTATCACCATGAACACTGTCACCATGAACACTGTCACTGTGTGCAGTGTCACTATGCGCACTGTCACTGTAAGGACTATCACCGTAAGCAAGTTCACCATGAGCAATGTCACCATGGGCACTGTCACCATTTTGCACTGCCACCATATGCAGTGTCACCATGCGTAATATCACCATAGGCACTTTCACCGTGAGAAATGTGACCGTGCGGTATGTCTCTATGGGCACTGGCACCATGGGCATTGTCACTGTGGCACTGTCACAACGGGCACTATCACCATGAGAAATCTCACCATGCTAACTGTCCCCATGGGCACTGTCACCGTGAGAAGTGTCACCATCAGCACTGTCACTGTCAGCACTGTCATTGTGGGCACTGTCACCATGGCCACTGCCACCTTGGGCTCTGTCACCATGAACACTGTAACTATGCCATTATCACCGTGTGCACTGTCACCATGGGCACTATCAGCATGAGCACGGTTAGCATGTGCACTGTCACTATTCAGCAGTGTCACCAGGTGAACTACCACCATGGGCACTGTCCCGATGTGCACTATCACCTTGAACACAGTTACAATGGGCACTGTAACAATGTGCAGTGTCACCATCGGTACTGTCCCCATGGGAACTGCCACCAAGAGCACTGTCACCATTATCACTGTCAACAAGAGCACTGCCATATTGGGCACTGCTATTATGAGCACTGTCACCATGAGAACTGTCGCTATGAGAATTGTCACCATGGGTATTTTCAACATGAGTACTGTCACCATGGGTATTGTCACCATTTGCACTGTCACCATGAGCAATATTACCATGAGCACTATCACCGTGAGCACTCTCACTGTGGTCACTGTCACTATGAGCACTGTTGCCATGGGTACTGGCACAATGCGGACTGGCACCATGAGCTCTGTAACCATGGGAACTATGACTGTGAGCACACTCACCATGGTCACTGTCACCATAGGCAATGGCCCCGTGGGCACTGTCACCATGGGCACTGTCATCATGGGCAGTGTCACCATGGGCACTGCCACCATGGGCATTATCACTGTGAGCACTGTCACCATGTGTACTGCAACCATGAGAACTGTCACCGTGAGTACTGTCTGCATGGGTTGTCACCATGTGCACTGTCACTATGAGAACTGTTAAAATAGGCACTGTCACCATTTTTCACTGTCACCATGTGGAATGTCACCATGGGCACTATCACCGTGAGAACTGTCACCATGAGTACTGTCATCATGGGCACTCTCACCAAGGGCGCAGCCACCATGTGCACTGTTACCATGTTCACTACCACCATGAGCACTGTCACCATGGGAACTACCAACATGGGCAATGTCATCATGAGCACTTTCACAATGGGAACTGCCACCATGGGCACTATCAACGTGCAGACCCTCACCATGGGCACTATCACCATGGGCACTGCCACCGTGAGCACTATTACCATGAACACTGCTACCGTGAGCACTATCATGATAAGAACTGTCACCATGGGCACGGACAACATGGGCACTCTCACAGTGTGCACTGTCACCATGGGCACTGTCACCATGAGCACTGTAACCATGGGCACTGTCACTATTTTGCACTGCCACCAGACGCACCATGACCATGTGCACTGTCACCATGGGCAGTGTCACCATCGGTAGTCTCACCATGGGCACTGCCACCATGAGCACTGTCACAAGAACTGTCACTATGAGAACTGCCACCATGGGCACTTTCACTATGATTACTGTCACCGTGGTTATTGTCACCATGGGCACTGTCAATGTGAGTACTATCACTGTGAGCACTATCACCCTTCGCACTGTCACCACGGGCACAGCCTCAATGTGGACTGTCACCATGAACACTGTCACTATGGGCACTACCACGGTGAGAACAGTCTCCGTGGTCACTGTCATCATGGGCACTGTCACTGTGAGCACTGTCACTAAGAGCATTTTCACCATAGGCACTGTCACCATGAAAACAGTCACCATGGGCAATGTTAACATGGATACTATCACCTTGAGCACTCTCACCTTGAGCAATTACAACAGGGTCACTTTCACTGTGAGAACGGTCACCACAGGGACTCTCACAATTGGCACTGATTCCGAGGAGTTGTCATGATGAGCACTATCAACATGGGCAGTGTCTCCATGGGCAGTTTCACCATGAGCACTCTCACTATTGGCACTATCATCATTGGCACTGTCAGCATCAGCACGGTCACAGTGAGCACTGTCACAATGGGTGTTGTCACACTGGGGGCTGTCACCATGGGCACAGTCACCATTAAGACGCTCACCATGGGCACTGTGATCTTGGGCACTGTCACCATGGGCACTGTCACCGTGGGCACTGTCACAATGGGAAGTATCACCATGGGCTTTGTCAGCGTGGGCACTGACACTGTGACATCTATCACCATAAACACTGTAAACATGGGCACTGTCACTATGAGCACGGTCACCATGAGCACTGCCACAATGAGCACTGTTATTTATGGCACTGCCAACATGAGCACTGTCACCATGAGCACTCTCACTATGGGCAAGACACCATGGGCACTGTCACCATGAGCATTGCCACCCTAGGTACTCTCACCATAGGCATTATCACTGTGAGAATTGTGAACATGGGCAGTGTCACCATCGTTAGTCTCACCATGAGCACTGTCACCATGAGTACTGTCACCCTGGGTATTGTCACCATGGGCACTCTCACTGTGAGCACTACACCATGAGAATTGTGACTATGGCCACTGTCACCATGGACACTCTCACCATGGGAACTATCACCGTGAACACTGTCACCACAAACACTGTCACTGTGTGCAGTGACACCATGCACACTGTCACCGTAAGGACTATCACCGTAAGCAAAGTCACCATGAGCAATGTCACCATGGGCACTGTCACAATTTTGCACTGCCACCATGTGCAGTGTCACTATGCCTAATATCACCATAGGCACTTTCACTGTGAGAAATGTGACCATGCAGAATGTCTCTATGGTCACTGGCACCATGGGCATTGTCACTGTGAGCACTGTCACAACTGGCACTAACACTGTGAGAAATCTCACCATGCTAACTGTCCCCATGGGCACTGTCACCATGGGCACTGTCACTGTCGCCACTGTCACCATGGTCACTGTCATTGTGGGCACTGTCACCATGGCCACTGCCACCTTGGGCTCTGTCACCATGAGCACTGTAACAATGCCCATTATCACCGTGTGCACTGTCCCCATGGGCACTATCACCATGAGCACTGTCAGCATGTGCACTGTCACTATTTAGCAGTGTCACCAGGTGAACTACCACCATGGGCACAGTCACAATGTGCACTATCACCGTGAGCACGGTTACCATGGGCACTGTAACAACGTGCAGTGTCACCCTCAGTAGTATCCCTATGGGAACTGCCATCAAGAGCACTGTCACCATTACCACTGTCACCACAAGCACTGCCACCTTGGGCACTGATATTATGAGCACTGTCACCATGAGAACTGTCGCTATGAGAACTGCCACCATGGGTATTTTCAACATGAGTACTGTCACCATGGGTATTGTCACCATTTGCACAGTCACCATGAGCACTATTACTGTGAGCACTATCACCGTGAGCACTCTCATTGTGGTCACTGTCACCATGAGCACTGTCACCATGAGCACTGTCACCATGGGTACTGGCACAATGAGGACTGGCACCATGAGACCTGTCACCATGGGCACTATCACTGTGAGCACTCTCACTGTGGTCACTGTCACCATGGGCACTGTTACCATGAGCACTCTCACCATAGGCAATGGCGCCTTGGGCACTGTCACCATCTGCACTCTCATCATGGGCAGTGTCACCATGGGCACTGTCACCATGGGCACTGCCACCATGGGCATTATCACTGTGAGCACTGTCACCATGGGTACTGCAAAAAATGGAACTGTCACCGTGAGTACTGTCTGCATGGGTTGACACCATGTGCACTGTCACCATGAGAACTGTCAACATGGGCACTGTCACCATTTTTCACTTCCACCATGTGCAGTGTCACCGTGTGCACTATCACCATGAGTACTGTCATCATGGGCACTGTCACAAAGGGCACAGCCAACATGTGCACTGTTACCATGGTCACTATCACCGTGAGCACTGTCACCATGGGAACTACCAACATGGGCACAGTCATCATGAGCACTTTCACAATGGGAACTGCCATCATGGGCACTATTAACGTGAGCACACTCACCATGGGCACTATCACCAAGGGCACTGTCAGTTTCAGCACTACCACCATGGGTACTGCAACCATGATCACTGTCACCATTCTCAGTATCACCATTTGCACTGTCACCATGAGCACTATCACCATGAGAACTGTCAGCCTGGGCACTGTCACCATGAGTATTGTGACTTTGGGCACTCTCACCGTGAGCACTGTCACGATATGCAATGTCACCGTGTGCAATCACACTATGGGCACTGTCACCATGAGCACTATCACTGTGAGGGTTGTGACCAATCACACTGTCACCATGGGCACTATCGACGTGAGCACTGTCACCATGAATACTGTCTACATGGGCATCATCACCAAGGGCATGGTCACAGTGTGCACTCTTACCATGGTCACTATCACTGTGAGCACTGTCGCCATGGGCAATACCATCATGGGCACTCTCATCATTAGTATTTTCCCCATGGTAAATGTCACCATGGGCACTTTCAACATGGGCACTATCTACTTGACGACTGTCACAATGGGCACTATCACCATGAGCATGTATCACCATGGTCACTGTCACAGTGGGCACTGTCACGGTGGCACTGTCACCATGGGCACTGTTACGATGATCATTTTCACCATAGGCACTGTCACCGTGAGAACTGTAACCATGCTCACTGTCACCATGGGCACTATCACCTTGAGCATTCTCAACATATGTACTCTCACCATGGGCACTGTCACTGTGAGCACTATCACCATAGGGAATGTCACCGTGGGAACTGTCACCATTGGCACTGTCATCATGGGTAGTGTCACCATGAGCACTGTCACCATGGGCACTGTCACTGTGATCACTGTCACCATGCGTACTGCAACCATGAGTAATATCACCATGAGTACTGTCAGCATGGGTTCTCACCTTGTGCACTACGACCATGTGCACTCTCACCATGGACACTATCACCGTGAGCACTTTCACCATGAGTACTTTCGTCATGGGCACTGTCACCAAGGACATGGCCACAATGTCAAATGTTACCATGGTCAGTATCACTGTGAGCACTGTCACCATGGGAACTTCCAACATAGGCACTGTCATCATGAGCACTTTTAGAATAGGAACTGTCACCATGGGCACTATCAGCATGAGGACTCTCACCATCGCCACTATCGCCATGGGCACTATCAGCTTGAGCATTATCACCATGAGTACCGTCACCATGGGTATTGTCACTATGGGCACTATCAGCATTAGAACTGTCACTGTGGTGACTGTCACCTTGGGCTTTGTCACTGTGAGCACTTTCATGATAGACAAAGTCACGGTTTGCACTGTTCCCATGGGCCTTGTCACTGTGAGCACTATAACCTTGAGGGTAGTTTCCATGGGCACTGTCACCATGGGCACTACCAACTTGAGAATTATCACCATGCGTACTGTCAGCATTGGCATGGTCAACAAGTGCACTATCACTATGCTCACTATTACAGTGAGCACTTACACCATGGGCACCTTAACCATGGGCACTATCACCATGGGCACTATCACCATGATCACTGTCACCATGGACGCCATTGTCGTGAGTACAGTTACCATGTGCAATGTCACTGTTAGCACTGTCACCATGGGTAATGCAACCATGAGCACAGTCAACGTGAGCACTGTCAGCATGGGTTGTCACCCTGTGCACTGTCACCATGAGCACTGTCACCATGCACACTGTCACCATTTTTTACTGCCACCATGTGCACTACAACCATGTGCACTGTCACCGTGGACACTATCACCATGAGCTCTGTCACCATGAGTACTGTCATCATGGACAATGTCACCAAGGGCACAGCCACCATCTGCACTCTTACAATGGTCATTATCACTGTCAGCACTGTCACCATGGGAACTACCAACATTGGCACTGTCATCATGAACACTTTCACCATGCGAACTCTCACCATGGGCTCTTTCACCATGAAAACTCTCAGCATGGGCACTGTCACCGTGGTCACTTCCACCATAGGCAATGTCACCATGGGCACTATCCACGTGAGAACTGTCACCATGCGCACTGTCAACAAGGGCACTATCACGTTGAGCAGTATCACCATGTGTACTGTCACCATGGGCACGGTCACCAAGTACACTATCACTATGCTCACTATTACTGTGAGCACTGTCACCATGGGCACCTTAACCATGGGCACTATGACCAGGATCATTATCAGCATCAGCACAACAGTCTTGATAACTGTCACCATGGGTCATATCACCGTGAGCACATTTACCATGGGCACTGTCACCATGTGCACTACCCCATCGGTACTCTCACCATGGTAAATTCCACCATGAGCACTGTCACCATGAGAACTGTCACTATGTGAATTGTTACCATGGGCACTTTCTCGATGAGTACTGTCACCATGGGTATTTTCACTTTGGGCACTGTCACTGTAAGCAGCATTACCATGAGCACTTTCACTGTGAGCAGTGTCACCATGGACACTGGCACAATGCGGACTGTCACCATGAGCCCTGTCACCATGGACAATGTCACCGTTAGAGGTGTCACCATAGGCAATGTCACCGTGGGCACTATCACTGTGAGCATTGTCAACATGAGCATATCACCATGGGCACTGTCATCATGGCTACTCTCTCCAAGGGCAATGTCACCATGAGCATTGTCAGCATGGGCAATTTCACCATGAGCACTGTCACCAAAGGCACTGTCACCACGAGCAATGTCATCGTGGGCACTGTCACCATGGGCACTTTCACTATTGGCACTATCATCGTGAACACTATCACCATGAGGATGGTCACAATGGGCACTGTCACCATTTTTCACTGCCACCATGTGCACTACCACCATGACCACTATCAGTGTGAGCACTGTCACCGTGAGAACTGTCATCATGGGCACTGTCACCAAGGGCACGGCCACCATGTGCACTGTTATCATGGTCACTATCACCGTGAGCAATATCACCATGGGAACTACCAGCATGGGCACTGTCATCATGATCACTTTCACAATGGGAACTGTCACCATGGGCACTATTAACGTGAGGACTCTCATCATGGGCACTATCACCATGGGAACTGTCACCATGGGCACTGTCACGATGAGAATTTTCACCATAGGCACTGTCATAGTTACAAATATCACCATGCGCAATATCACCATGGGCACTATTACTGTTAGCAGTATCACCATGTGTAAAGTCATCATTGGCACTGTCACAATGGCTACGGCCACCTAGTGTACTATCACAATGGGCACTATCACTGTGAGGGCGGTCACCATGGGAACTGTCGCCATGGGCACTTTCAACATTTGCACTATCAATGTGAGGACTGTCACCATGGGCACTATGACGTAGAGCAGTATCAACCTGGTCACTATCACCATGGCAGTGTCACCGTGGCAGTGTCACCATGGGCACTGTCACGATGAGCATTGTCACCATAGTTACTGTCACCATGAGAACTGTCACCATGCACACTGTCACCATGGGCACTATCACCTTGAGCATTATTACCATGTGTACTGTCACCATTGGCATGGTCACCAAGTGCACTACCACTATGCTCACTATTACCATGAACAATGTCACCATGGGCAACTTAACCACGGGCACTATCACCATGAGCACTATCACCATCGGCACTATCACCATGATCACTGTCACCATGGGCACTATCACCATGAGCACTGTTACCATGGACACTGTCATGATGTACACTGCCCCCTCCAGTAATCTCACCATGGGAACTACCAGCATCAGCATTGTCGCCATGAGCACTGTCACCACGAGCACTGTAACTTAGGGCACTGCCACCGTGAGCACTGTCACCAGAGAAATCTCACTGTGAGAATTGCCACCATGGGAACTTTCACCATGAGTACTGTCACCATGGGCACTGCCAGCATCAGCATTGTCACCATGAGCACTGTCACCACGAGCACTGCAACTTAGGGCACTGCCACCGTGAGCACTGTCACCAGAGAAATCTCACTGTGAGAATTGCCACCATGGGAACTTTCACCATGGGCGTTATCCAACTGGGCTCTGTCACCATTGGCACTGTCACCATTAGCACTATCACCATGGGCAGTGTGATGTTGGGCACTATCACCATGGGCACTGTCACCATGAGCACTGTCATTGTGTGCAGTGTCACTATGCGCAATATCAATGTTAGGACTATCACCGTAAGCAATGTCACCATGAGCAATGTCAGCATGGGCACTGTCACCGTGCGAACTCTCACCATGGGATCTGTCACGGTCGGCAGTGTCCATGGGCACTGTCACTGTGAGCACTGCCACCGTGAGCATTATTACCATGAATACTGCTACCGTGTGCACTATCATCATAAGTAGTGTCACCAGGGGCACTGTCACCATTGGCATGGCCACCATGGGCACTCTCACGGTGTGCTCTGTCACCAGGGGCACTGCCACCATGGGTACTGTCACCATGAACACTGTAACCATGGGCACTGTCACCATGGGCACTGTCACCACGAGCACTCTCGCTATGAGAATTGCCACCATGGGCACTTTCACCATGAGTAATGTCACTATGGGCCTTGTCCAACTGGGTGCTGTCACCATTGGCACTGTTACCATTAGCAGTGTCACCATGGGCAGTGTGATGTTGGGCACAGTCACCATGAGCACTATCACTGTCTGCAGTGTCACCATGCACACTATCATCGTAAGGACTATCACCGTAAGCAATGTCAGCATGTACAATGTCAGCATGGACACTATCACGATTTTGCACTGCCACCATATGCAGTGTCACCATGGGCACTTTAACCATGAGTACTGTCACCATGGGTAATATCACCATGGGAACTGTCACCGTGAGAACTGTCACCATTCGGAATGTCTCAATGGGCACTGGTACCATGGGCATTTTCACCATGAGCACTGTCACAATGGGCACTATCATAGTGAGAAATCTCACCCTGCTAACTGTCCCCATGGGCATTGTCCCTGTGAGACTGTCACCATGGGCACTGTCACTCTCAGTACTGTCACCATAGGCACTGACATTGTGGGCACTGCCACTGTGAGCACTATTACCATGAACACTGTTACCCAGAGCACTATGATCAAAAGCACTGTCACCATGGACACTCTCAGCATTGGAAGTGCCTCCAGGGGCACTATCACAGTGTGCACTGTCACCATGGCAACTGCCACCTTGGGCTCTGTCACAATGAACACTGTAAAAATGCCCATTATCACCGTCTGCACTGTCACCATGGGCACTATTACCATGAGCACTGTCAGCATGTGCACTGTCACTATTTTGCTCTCTCACCAGGTGCACTGCCACCATGGGCACTGTCACCATGTGCACTATCACCGTGTGCACGGTTACCATGACCACTGTCACAATGTGCAGTGTCACCATCGGTACTGTCCCCATGGGAACTGCCACCAAGAGCACTGTCACCACGAGATCTGCCACATTTGGCACTGCTTTTATGAGCACTGTCACCATGAGAAATGTCGCTATGAGAACTGCCACCATTGGTATTTTCACCATGAGTACTGTCACCATGGGTATTGTCACCATTTGCATGGTCACCATGAGCACTATTACCGTGAGCACTATCACCGTGAGCACTGTCACCACGGGCATTGGCACAATGCAGACTATCAACATGAGCTCTGTCACCATGGGCACTGTCACACGGTTAGAACTGTCACCATGGTTACTGTCACCATGGGCACTGTCACTGTGAGCACTAGCACCGTGAGGGTTGTGACCATGGGCACTCTCGCCAAGGGCAGTGTCCCCATGGAGAATTTCACTGGGAGTACTGTAATCATGGAAACTATCACTTTGGGCACTGTCACTGTGGGCACTGTTACCATGGGCTCTATCACCATGAGCAATGTCACCAAGAGAACTGTCACCATGAGCACTGTAACTATTTTGCACTGCCACCAGGTGCACTTCCACCATGGGTACTGTCACCATTGGCACTATCACCATGAGCACCATTACCATTGGCACTGTCACCATGTACAGTGTCACCATCGGTACTCTCACCATGGGCAATGCCACTATGAGTACTGTCACCAAGAGCACTGTCACCAAGAGCACTGCCACCTTGGGCGCTGCCTTCATGAGCACTGTCACAATGAGAACTGTTACTATGAGAACTGGGCACTTTCACCATGATTACTGTCACCGTGGGTATTGTCACTTTGGGCACTGTCACCATGAGCACTATAACCGTGAGCAGTATAACCCTGAGCACTGTCACCATGGGCACAGAAACAGTGAGGACTGTCACCATGAGCACTGTCATCATGGGCATTATCACCATGAGCACTCTCATCGTGGTCACTGTCACCATGGTCACTGTCAATGTGAGCACTGTCACCATAGACAATGTCACCATGGGCACTGCCACCATGGGCACTGTCACTGTGATCACTGTCATGACGAGTACTGCAACCATGAGCATTGTCACCGTGAGCACTGTCAGCATGTGTTGTCAGCACTAATACTATTAGCACTGTCACCATGAGTACTTTCATCATGGGCACTGTCACTAGGTCACGGCCACCATGTACACTGTAACCATGGTCACTATCACTGTGAGCACTGTCACAATATGAACTACAAACATGGGCACTATCATCATGAGCACTTTCATAATGGGAACTGTCACCATGTGCACTATCAACGTGAGGACTCTGACCATGGGCAGTATCACCATGGGCAATGTCAACATGGAGACTCTCACCTTGAGCACTGTCACCATGAGCACTGTCATCATGGGCACTGTCACCATGAGCACTGTCATCATGGGCAATGTGACCAAGGGCACGGCCAGCATGTGCACTCTTACCATGGTCACTATCACTGTGAGCACTGTCACCATGGGAACTACCAACACGGGCACTATCATCATGAGCACTTTCACCATGCAAGCTGTCACCATGGGCACTTTCACCATGGGCACTATCAACGTGAGAACTCTCACCATGAGCACTGGCACTGTGTGCAGTGTTATCATGAGCATTGTCACATGGGCACTCTCACCATTTTTCACTGCCACCATGTGCAGTACCCCAATGTGCACTGTCACCATGGATACTACCAACATGAGCACTATCACTGTGAGCACTGTCAACATGAGCACATCACCATTGGCACTAGCAACATGGGTAATCTCTCCAAGGGCAAGGTCACTGTGAGCATTGTCCACATGGGCAATTTCACCATGAGCACAGTCACCAAAGGCACTATCACCATGAGCAATGTCACCGTGGGCACAGTCACCATGGGCACCTTCACCATGGACACTATCACTGTGAGCACTGTGACAATGAGCACTGTCACCATGTGCAGTGTCCCATGAGCACTGTCATCATGGGCACTGTCACCATTTTTCACTGCCACCATGTGCACTACCACCATGTGCACTGTCACCATGGGCACTATCACCGTAAGCACTGTCACCATAAGCCCTGTCACCACGAGCACTGCCACCTAGGGCACTGCCACCAGGAGCACTGTCACCATGAGAAATCTCATTTTGAGAATTGACACCATGGGCACTTTCACCATGAGTACTGTCACCATGGGTATTTTCACAATGGGCACTGTCACTGTGATCAGTGTCACCTTGGACACTGGCACAATGCGGACTGTCACCATAAGCACTGTCACCATGGGCACTATCACAATTAGAACTGTCATCATGGTCACTGTCACCATGGGCATTGTCACTGTGAGCACTGTCACGATAGGCAATGTCACTGTTTGCACTGTCACAATGGGCACTGTCACCGTGAGAACTATCACCATGAGGGTTGTGACCATGGGCACTGTCACCATGGGTACTGTCCCCATGGACAATTCACTGTGAGTAGTGTCACCATGGACACTATCACTATTGGCACTGTCACCCTGGGTTCTGTCACCTTGGGCACTTTCACCATGAGCACTGCCACTGTGACCACTCTCAGCATAAGCACTGTCACCATGGGCATATTCACCATGGGCACTTCCACCATGGGCACTAACACCATAAGCACTGTCACCAAGAGCACTTTCAGGGTGGGCAGTGTCACCATGTGCACAATCACTGCAAGGACTCTCACCATAAGCAATGTCAGCATGAGAAATGTCACCATGGGCACTGTCACCATTTGGCACTGCCACCATGTGCACTATCACCATGGGCACTGTCACCATGGGCCCTTTATCATTGAGTACTGTCACCATGCGTAATATCACCACAGACACTGTCACCATGAAAACTATCACCATGAACAATGTCATGATGGGCAATGGTGCCATCGGCCTTGTCACTATAAGCACTCTCACAATGGGCACTATCACCATGAGCAGTCTCACCGTTGTATCTGTCACCATGGGCACTGTCACCATGAGAACTGTAACCATGGACACTGTCACTGTCAGCATTGTCCATGGCCACTGTCACTGTGGGCAGTGCCACCATGAGTATTATTACCATGAACACTGCTACCATGAGCACCATCATCATAAGTACTGTCACCAGGGTCACTGTCACAATTGGCATGGCCACCATGGGCACTCTCACGGTGTGCACTGTCACCAGGGGCACTGCCACCATAGGCACTGTCACCATGAGCACTGTCACCATGGGCACTATCACCATGAGCACTGTTACCATGGGCACTGTCACGATGTGCACTGCCCCCACTGGTAATCTCATCATGGTAACTGCCAGCATGAGCATTGTCACCATGAGAACTCTCACTATGAGAATTGCCACCATGGGCACTTTCACCATGAGTACTGTCACCATGGGCCTTGTCACACTGGGCACTGACACAATTGGCACTGTCGCCATTAGCACTGTCACTATGGGCATTGTGATGTTGGGCACTATCACCATGGGCACTGTCACCATGGGCCCTGTCATCATGGACAGTGTCACTGTGGGCACTGCCACCATGTTCACTGTCACTGTTAGCACTGTCACCATGGGTACTGCAGCCATGAGCACTGTCACCGTGAGCACTTTCAGCATGTGTTCTCACCGTGTGCACTGTCACTATGAGCACTGTCACCGTGGGCACTGTCACCATTTTTCACTGCCACAATGTGCACTACCAACATGAGCACTGTCACCATGGGCACTATCTCGTGAGCACTGTCACCATGAGGACTGTCATCATGGGCACTGTCAACAAGGGCACGGCTCTCATGTGCATTCTTACCATGGTCACAATCACCGTGAGCACTGTCATCATGGGAAGTAGCATCATGGGAACTGTCATCATGAGCATTTTCACAATGGGAACTGTCACCATGGGCACTATCAACGTGAGGACTATCAGCATGGGCACTATCAGCATGGGCACTATCTCCATGGGCACTCTCACCGTGAGCACTGTCACCGTGGACACTATCACCATGAGAATTTTCACCATAGGCACTGTCATAGTGAGTAATGTCACCATACGCACTGTCACCATTGGCACTATCACCGTTAGCACTATCACAATGGAGTCTGTCACAATGGGCACAGCCAGCAAGTATACTATCACCATGGGCACTATCACTTTTAGGACTGTAACCATGGGCACTATCACAATGAGATGTATCACCATGGGCACTCTCACCATGAGAACTGTCACTGTGGTCACTGTCACCATTGACACCATCACCATGAGCAGTATCACCATGTGTACTGTCACCATGGGCATGGCCACCAAGTGCACTATCACTACGGGCACTCTTACTGTGAGCACTGTCACCATGGGCACTTTATCCATGGGCCCTATCACTCTGAGCACAGTTACCATGGGCACCATCACCATTTTTCAGTGCCACCATGTGCACTACAACTATGTGCACTGTCCCTATGAGCATTATAACCGTGAGCACTGTCACGATGTGCACTGTCACCATTTATCTCTGCCACCATATGCACTGTCACCATGGGCACTATCACCGTGAGCAGTGTCACCATGATTACTGTCATCATGGGCATTTTTACCAAGGGCACGGCCACCATGTGCACCCTTTCCATGGTCAGTATCACTGTGAGCACTGTCACCATGGAAAATACCAACATGGGCACTGTCCTCATGAGCACTTTCACCATGCGAACTGTCACCATGGGCACTATCACTGTGAGCACTGTCACCATGAGTACTGTCATCATGGGCACTGTCAACAAGGGCAGGGCAACCATGTGCACTGTTACCATGGTCACTATCACCCTGAGCACTATCACCATGGAAACTACCTACATGGGCACTGTCATCATGACCACGTTCACAATCAGAACTGTCACCATGGGCACTATCAAAGTGAGGTCTCACCATGGGCACTATCACCATAAGAACTGTCACCGTGAGCACTGTCACCGTGGGCAATGTCACCATGGGCACTTTCACTGTGAGCACTGTCACCATGAGTAATCTCATCATGGGCACTTTCACCAATGCCACAGCCACCATGTGCACTGTTACCATGGTCACTATCACCATGAGGACTCTCACCATGGGCAGTATCACCATGGGCACTGTCACCATGAGCACTGTCAACGTGGACACTGTCACCATGAGAATTGTCACCATAGGCACTGTCATAGTGACAATTATCACCATGCACAGTGTCACCATGGGCACTATCACCATCAGCAGTATCACCATATATGCTGTCACCATGGGCACTGTCACAATGGGTACGGCCAACAAGTGTACTACAACCATGGGCACTATCACTGTGAGGATGGTCACCATCAGAACTACCAACATGGACACTGTCATCATGAGCACTTTCACCGTGGGAACTGTCACCATGGGCAATTTCACCATGGGCACTATCAATGTGAGGCCTGTCACCATGGACACTATCACCTTGAGCAGTATCACCATGGGCAATGTCACCATGGGCACTGCCACCATGGCAGTGTCACCATGGGAAATGTCACGATGAGCATTGTCACCATAGTCACTGTCACCATGAGAACGGTCAGCATGTGCACTGTCACCATGGGCTCTATCACCTTGAGACGTATCACCACGTGTGGTGTCACCATGGGCACAGTCACCACATGCACTAACACTATGCTCAACATTACCGTGAGCACTGTCACCATCGGCACCTTAACCACATAAAATATCACCATGAGCACTATCACCATCGGCTCCATCACCATGAACACGGTTACCATTAGCACTATCACTGTGTGCAGTGTCACTATGTGCACTATCACCGTAAGGAATCTCACCATAAGCAGTGTCACCATGAGCAATGTCACCATGGGCACTGTCACCATTTTGCACTGCCACCATGTGCAGGGTGACCATGGGCACTTTAACCATAAGCAATGTCACCATTGGTCATATCACCATGGGCACTGTCACCATAAGAAATGTGACTGTGTGGAATGTCTCGATGGGCACTGGCACAATGGGCATTGTCACGGTGAGCACTGTCACAATGGGCACTATCATAGTGAGAAATCTCACCATGCTAACTGTCCCTATGGGTGCTGTCACCGTGAGAACTGTCACCATGGGCACTGTAACTGTTGGTACTGTTACTATGGGCATTGATATTGTGGGCACTGCCCACATGAGCACTATTTAAATGAACACTGTTACCATGAGCACTATGATCAAAAGGACTGTCACCATGGGCACTCTCACCATTGGCACTGCCACCATGGGCACTATCATGGTGTGCACTGTCACCATGGCAACTGCCACCTCGGGTTCTGTTACCATGAACATTGTAACAATGTCCATTTTCACCGTCTGCACTGTCACCATGGGCACTATCACCATGAGCACTGTTAGCATGTGCACTGTCACTATTCAGCAGTGTCACCAGGTGAACTACCACCATGGGCACTGTCCCGATGTGCACTATCACCTTGAGCATGGTTACAATGGGCACTGTAACAATGTGCAGTGTCACCATCGGTACTGTCCCCATGGAAACTGCCACCAAGAGCATTGTCACCATTAGCAGTGTCACAACGAGTACTGCCACCTTGGGCACTGCAATTATGAGCACTGTCACCATGAGAACTGTTGCTATGAGAACTGCCACCAGGGGTATTTTCACCAAGAGTACTGTCATCATGTGTATTGTCGCCATTAGCACTGTCACCATGGGCAATGCGAACTTGGGCACTGTCACCATGGGCACTGTAACCCTGGGCACTGTCACCATGAGTACTGTCACCCTGGGTATTGACACCATGGGCATTGTCACCATGAGCAATACACTGTGAGAATTGTGACTAGGGGCACTGTCACCATGGGCCCTTTCACCATGGGCACTGTCACCATGAACACTGTCACCATGAGCACTGTCACTGTGGGCAGTGTCACCATGAGCACTATCACCGTGACAAATGCCACTGTAAACACTACCACCATAATCACTATCACCATGGGCACTCTCACCATGGGCATTTTAACAATGAGTACTGTCACCATGGGTAATATCACCATGAGCACTCTCACCATGAGAACTGTCACCATGCGGAATGTCTCTATGGGAACTGGCACCATGGATATTGTCACTATGAGCACTGTCAAAATGGGCACTATCACTGTGAGCAGTCTCACCGTGATAACTGTCACCATGGGCACTCTCACTGTCGGCACTGTCCATGGGCACTGTCACTGTGGTCACTGCCACCGTGAGCATTATTACCATGAACACAGCTACCGTGAGCACTATCATCATAAGTACTGTCACCATGGGCTCTGTCACCATTGGCATGGCCAGCATGGGCACTCTCACGGTGTACAATGTCACCAAGGGCACTGCCACGATGAGCAATGTCACCGTGAGCACTGTCACCATGGGCACTGGCACAATGCAGACTGTCACCATGAGCCCTGTCTCCATGGGCACTATCACTGTGAGCAGTCTCATCATGGTCACTGTCACTATGGGCACTGTCACCGTGAGCAGTTTCACTATAGGCAATGTAACCATATGCACTGTCACCATAGGCTGTGTCATCATGGGCAGTGTCACGGTGGGCACTGTCACCATGGGCACTGCCACCATGGGCACTGTCACTGTTGGCACTATCACCATGGCCACTGCCACCATGGGCGCTGTCACTGTGATCACTTTCAGCATGGGCTCTCACTGTGTGCACTGTCACCATGAGCACTATCACCATGGGGCCTGTCACCATTTTTCACTGCCACAATGTGCACTACCAACATGAGCACTGTCACCATGGGCATTATCCCTGTGAGCACTGTCACCATGAGTACTGTCATCATGGGCAATGTCACCAAGGGCACGGCCACCATGTGCACTCTTACTATGGTCACTATCACCGTGAGCACTGTCATCATGGGAACTAGCATTTTGGGCAATGTCATTATGAGCACTTTCACAATGGGAACTGTCACCATGGGTGCTATCAATGTGAGGAGTATCAACATGGGCACTCTCACCGTGATCACTGTCACCATGGGCACTGTCACTATGGGCACTGTCACCATGAGAATTGTCACCATAGCCATTGTCATAGTGAGAAATATCACCATGTGTACTGTCACTATGGGCATTGTCACCTTGGGCACGGCCACCAAGTGCACTATCACTATGGGCACTATTTCCGTGAGCACTGTCACCATGGGCAGTTTAACCATGGGCACTATCACTGTTAGCACTGTCACCATGGGCACTATCACATTGAGCACGGTTACCATCGGCACTCTCACCATTTTTCACTGCCACCATGTGCACTACAACCATGTACACAGTCACCATGATCACTATCACCATAAGCACTGTCACCATCTGTACTGTAATCATGGGCATTGTCACCAAGGTCATGGCCACCGTATTCATTCTTACCATGGTCAGTATCACTGTGAGCTCTGTCACCATGGGAACTACCAACATGGTCAATGTCATCATGAGCACTTTCACCATTGGAACTCTCACAATGGGCACTTTCACCATGGCCACTATCAACGTGAGGACTGTCACTATGGGCACTATCACCTTGAGCAGTGTCACCATGTGTACTGTCACCATGGGCACAGTCACCAAGTGCAATGTCACTATGCTCACTATTACGGTGAGCACTGTCACCATGGGCAAATTAACAATGGGCATTATCACCATGAGCACTATCATCATCGGCACTGTCACCGTGAGCACTGTCACCATGGACACTTTATCATTGAGTACTCTCACTATGGGTAATATCACCATGGGCACTGTCACCATGAGAACTATCACCGTGAGCAATATAATGATGGGCAGTGGCACCATGGGACTTGTCACTATGAGCGCTCTCACAATAGGCATTATCACCATGAGCAGTCTCACCATGGTTACTATCACCGTGGGCACAGTCACCTTGGCACTGTCCCTGAGCACCGTCACGGTGGGCACTGCCACCGTGAGCATTATTACCATGAACACTGCTACCGTGTGCACTATCATAATAAGTACTGTCATTATGGGCACTGTCAGTTTCCACACTGTCCATGGGCACTGTCATTGTGGGCAATGCCACCGTGAGCATTATTACCATGAACACTGCTACTGTGAGCGCTATCATCATAAGTACTGTCACCATGGGCACTGTCACAATTGCCATGGCCACCATGGACACTCTCACAGTGTGCACTGTCACCATTGGCACTGTCATCATGCGCACTGTCACTGTTGGCACTGTCATCATGGGCACTATCACAATGAGCAATGTCACCATGAGAACTGTCACCATGGGCACTTTCACTATTTTCCACTGCCACTAGGTGCACTACCAACGTGGGAACTGTCACCATGGGCACTATCACCATGAGCACCATTACCATGGGCACTGTCACAATGTGCAGTGTCACCATTGGTACTCTCACTGTGGGCACTGCCACCATGAGCACTGTCACAATGAGAACTATCACTATGTGAACTGCCTCCATGGCCACATTCACTATGATTACTGTCACCGTGGGTATTGTCACCTTGGGCACTGTCACCATGGGCACTGGCACAATGCGGACTGTCACCATGAGCCCAGTCTCCATGGGCATTATCACCATGAGTAACCTCACCGTGGTCACTGTCACCATGAGCACTGTCATCATGGGCAGTGTCACCATGAGCAGTGTCTCCATGGGCACTGCCACCATGGGCATTGTCACCGTGAGCAAATTCAGCATGGGTTCTCGCCGTTTGCACTGTCACCATGAGCACTTTCACTGTGGGCACTGTCACCATTTTTCATTGCCACAATGTGCACTACCAACATGAGCACTGTTACCATGGGCACTATCTCCGTGAGCATTGTCACCATGAGTACTGTCATCATGGGCATTGTCACCAAGGGCATGGCCACCATGTGCACTCTTACTATGGTCAGTATCACCGTGAGCACTGTCATAATGGGAAATAGCATTATGGGCACTGTCATCATGAGCACTTCACAATGGGAACTGTCACCATGGGTACTATCAACGTGAGAACTATCATCATGGGCACTATCAGCATGGGGACTCTCACCGTAGGCACTGTCACCATTAGAATTTTCACCATAGGCACTGTCATAGTGAGAACTATCACCATGCACACTGTCACCATGGGCACTATCACCATGAGAAGTGTCACTGTGTGCACTGTCACCATGGGCACTATCACTGTGAGAAGTATCACCATGTGTACTGTCACCATGGGCAGTGTCACCAAGGGCACAGCCTCTAAGTGCACTATCACTATGGGCACTATTACCGTGAGCACGGTTACCATGGGCACCATCACCAATTTTCACTGTCACCAATTGCACTACAACCATGTGCACTGTCCCCATGAGCATGATAACTGTGAGCACTGTCATCATGTGCACTGTCACCATTTATCTCTGCCACCATATACACTACAACCATGTGCAAAATCACCATGGGCACTATCACCATGAGCAGTGTCACCATAAGTTTTGTCATCATGGGCATTTTTACCAAGGACATGGCCACAATGTGCACTGTCACCATGGTCACTATCACTGTGAGCACTGTCACCATGGGTACTACCAACATAGGCACTGTCATCATCAGAACTTTCGGCATGTGAACTCTCACCTTGGGCACTTTCACCATGGGCACTCTCAATGTGAGGACTGTCACCATGGGCACTATCACCTTGAGCATTTTTCACTGCCACCATGTGCACTACAACCATGTGCACTGTCACCCTGGGCACTCTCACTGTAAGCACTGTCACCATCAGTACTGTCATCATGCACATTGTCACCAAGGGCACGGCCACCATATTGACTCTTACCATGGTCACTGTCACCATGGGCACTGTCACCATGGGCACTGTCTCCATGAGCATTGTCACCATAGGCACTGTCATAGTGAGAAATATCACCATGTGAACTGTCACCATGGGCACTGTCACAATGGACACAGCCACCAAGTGTACTATCACCATGGGCACTATCACTATGAGGACTGTCACCATGGGCATTATCACCATGAGCTGTATCACCATGGGCACTGTCACCATGAGAAATGTCACCATGGGCACTGGCACCATGGGAACTATCACCATGAGCAATGTCAGCATGTGTACTGTCACCGTGAGCACTGTCACCATAGGCATAGCCACTAAGTGCACTATCACTATGGGCACTATTACCATGAGCACTGTCACCATGGGCAGTTTAACCATGGGCACTATCACCCTGAACACTGTCACCATGGGCACTATCACCGTGAGCCCGGTTACCATGGGCACCGTCACCATTTTTCACTGCCACCATGTGCACTACAACCATGTGCACTGCCACCATCAGTACTCTCACCATGAGAACTGACACCATGAGCACTGTCACCATCGGTGCTCTCACCATGGGAACTGCCACCATGGGCAGTGTCACCATTTGGCACTGCCAACATGTGCACTCTCACCATGGGCATTGTCACTATAGGCACTTTATCATTGAGTATTGTCATCATGGGTAATATCACCATGGGCACTATCACCATGAGAACTGTCAGCATGGGCCCTGTCACTATTTTCCACTGCCACCAGGTGCACTACAACCATGGGCACTGTCACCATTGGCAGTATCATGATGAGCACCGTAATCATGGGCACTGTCACCATGTGCAGTGTCACCATCGGTACTCTCACCATGGGCACTGCCACCATGAGCAATGTCACCAAGAGCACTGTCACCACGAGAACTGCCACCTTGGGGAATGCCTCCATGAGCACTGTCACAATGTGAACTGTCACTATGAGAACTGCCACCATGGGCACATTCACCATGATTGCTGTCACCGTGGGTGTTTTCACCTTGGGCACTGTCACCATGAGCACTATCACTGTGAGCACTATCACCCTGAACACTATCACCATGGGCACAGCCACAATGCGGACTGTCACCATGGGCACTATCACGGTGAGAACAGTCACCATGGTCACTGTCACCATGAGCATTGTTACCATGAGCAATGTCACCATGGTCACTTTCACCCTGAGAACTGTCACCATGGGGACTATCATCATTGGCACTGTCACCGTGGGATTGTCAACATGAGCACTATCACTATGGGCAATGTCTCCATGAGCAGTTTCACCGTGAGCACTGTCAGTATGGGAACTATCACCATCGGCACTGTCACCATGGGCAAGGTCACCTTGAGCACTGTCACAATTGGCCTTGTGACATGGGGCACTGTCACCATGAGCACTCTCACCAATAACACTGTCACCATGGGCACTGTCACCATAAGCACTGTCATCGTGGGCACTGTCACAATGGGAAGTATCACCATGTGCTTTGTTAGCATGGGCACTGTCACCATGGACACTGCCACCGTGATGTCTATCACCATGAGCATTCTCACCACGAGGACTGCCACTTAGGGCACTGCCACCTTGAGCCCTGTCGCCATGAGAACTGTCACTATGAGAATTGCCACCATGGGCACTTTCACCATGAGTACTGTCACCATGGATATTGTCACTATAGGCACTGTCACCATGAGCACTGTCCACTTGGGCCCTGACACAATGCCGACTGTCACCATGAGCATTGTCTCCATGGGCACTATCACCATTAGAGCTGTCACTGTGGTCACTGTCACCATGGGCACTGTCACTGTGAGCACTGTCACGATAGGCAATGTCACCATTTGTTGCGTCAACATGGGCACTGTCACTGTGAGCACTGTCACGATAGGCAATGTCAACATTTGTTGTGTCACCATGGGCACTGTCACTGTGAGCACTGTCACCATGAGCACATTCACCGTGACCACGATCACCGTGAGGATTGTGACCATGGGCACTATCACCATGGGCAGTGTCCCCATGGACAATTTCACTGTGAGCACTGTCACCATGAGTACTGTCACCCTGGGTTGTGTCACCATGGGCACTATCACTGTGAGAATTGTGAACATGGGCACTATCACCATGAGCAATGTCACCATGAGAACTGTCACCCTGTTTATTTTCACCATGGGCACTTTCACAATAGGCACTATCACTGTGAGCACTGTCACCATGAGCACTGTCACTGTGTGCAGTGTCACCATGCACCATATCACCATAAGGACTCTCACCGTAAGCAATGTCACCATGAACAATGTCACAATGGGCACTGTCACCATTTTGCACTGCCACCATGTGACGTGTCACAATGGGCACTTTAACCATTAGTACTGTCACCATGGGTAATATCACCATGGGCACTGTCACCATGAGAACTGTCACCATGCGGCATGTCTCGATGGGCACTTGCACCATGGGCATTGTCACTATGAGCACTGTCACAGTAGGCACTATCATCATGAGAAATCTCACCATGCTAACTGTCCCTATGGGCACTGTCACCTTGAGAACTGTCACCATGGGCACTGGCACAGTGAGCACTGCCACCATGGGCAATGTCACCATGGGCACTATCACTGTGAGCCCTGTCAAAATGAGCACGTCACCATGGTCAATGTCAACATGGGTAGTCTCTCCAAGGGAAATTTCTCCATGAGCACTGTCACCAAAGGCTCTGTCACCCTGAGCATTGTCACCTTGGACACTGTCACCAGGGGCACTGACACCATGGGCACTGTCAGTTTGAGCACTGTCACCATGGGTAATGCAACCATGAGCACTGTCACCATTGGGAGTATCATCATGTGCACTCTCACCATGGGCACTATCACCATGAGAACTGTCAGCATGGGCACTGTCACTGTGGGCACTGGTGCTGTGGGCACTGCCACAATGGGCAATGTCACCATGGGCAATATCACTGTGAACACTGTCACTGTGTTCTGTGTCACCATGCATACTATCACCGCAAGGACAATCACCTTAAGCAATGTCACCATGAGCAATGTCCCCTGGGCACTGTCACCATTTTGCACTACCACCATGTGCAGTGTCACCATGGGCACTTTAACCATGAGTACTGTTACTGTGGGTAATATCACCATGGGCACTGTCAGTGTGAGAACTGTCACCATGCGGAATGTCTCGATGGGCCCTGGCACCATGGGCATTGTCACTATGAGCACTATAACAATGGGCACTATCACATTGAGAATTCTCACCGTGCTACCCGCCCCCATGGGCACTGTCACCGTGAGAACTGTCACCATGGGCACTGTCACTGTCGGTACTGTCACCATGGGCACTGACATTGTGGGCACTGCCACCATGAGCACTATTACCATAAACACTGTTACCCTGAGCACTATGATCAAAAGCACTGTCACCATGGGCACTCTCACTATTGGCATGGCCAGCATGGGCAATATCATGGTGTGCACTGTCACCATCGCAACTGCCACCTTGGGCTCTGTCACCCTGAACAATGTAACAATGCTCATTATCACCGTGTGCACTGTCACCTTGGGCACTATCACCATGAGTCCTCTCAGCATGTGCACTGTCACTATTTTGCAGTCTTACCAGGTGCACTACCACCATGGGCACTGTCACTATGTGCACTATCACTGTGAGCACGTTTACACGGTGTCACAATGTGCAGTGTCACCTTCGGTACTGTCCCCATGGGAATTGCCCCCAAGGGCCCTGTCACTATTAGCACTCTCACCACGAGAACTGCTACCTTGGGCACTGCAGTTATGAGCACTGTCACCATGAGAAATGTCGCTATGAGAACTGCCACCATTTGTATCTTCACCATGTGTACTGTCACCATGGGTATAGTCACCATTTGCACTGTCACCATGAGCACTATTACCGTGAGCACTATCACCGTGAGCACTCTCACCGTGGTCACTGTCACCATGAGCAGTGTCACCATGGGCACTGTCATCATGGGCAGTGTCACCGTAGGCACGGTCACCATGTGCACTGCCACCATGGGACCTGTCACTGTGCACACTGTCACCATGGGACTGCAACCATGAGCACTTTCACTGTGAGCACTGTCAGCATGGGTTGTCACCCAGTGCACTCTCACCATGAGCACTGTCACCATGGGCACTGTCACCATTTTTCACTTCCACCATGTGCAATACCACCATGTGCACTCTCACCATGGGCAATATGACCATAAGCACTGTCACCATGGGTACTGCCATCCTGGGCACTGTCACCTAGGGCATGGACACCATCTGCACTGTTGCCACGGTCACTATCACCATGAGCACTCTCACCATGGGAACTACCAACATGGGAAGTGTCATCATGAGCACTTTCACCATGGCAACTGTCACCATGGGCACTTTCACCTTGGGCACTATCATGGTGAGAAATCTCACCATGGACAATATCACCATGAGCAGTATCACCATGGGCACTGTCACAATGGGCACTGTCACACTGGGCACTGTCACCATGAGAATTTTCACCATAGGCACTGTCATAGTGAGAAATATCACCATACGCACTGTCACCATGGGCACTATCACCGTTAGCACTATCACCATGTGTACTGTCACCATGGGCACTGGAACAATGGCACGGCCACCAAGTGTAGTATCAGCATGGGCACCATCACTGTGAGGACTGTCATCATGGGCACTATCACAATAAGCTGTATCACCATGGGCACTCTCACTGTGAGAACTGTCACCGTGGGCACTGTCACCATGGCACTATTGCCATGAGCAGTATTACCATGTGTATTGTCACCATTGGCACTGTCACCATGGGCATGGCCACCAAGTGCACTATTACTGTGAGCACTGTCACCATGGGCACATCCACAATGTGGACTGTCACCATGGGCACTATCACGGTGACAACAGTCACCATGGTCACTGTTACCATGGGCACTGTCAACATGAGCACTGTCACTATGATAATTATCACCATAGGCATTGTCACCGTGAGAACTGTCACCATGGGCACTGTCAACATGGAGACTATCACCTTGAGCACTATCACCATGAGCACTGTCACAATGAGCAATGTCACCAAGGTCACTTTCACCCTGAGATCTGTCACCATGAGGACTATCACAATTGGCACTGTCAACGTGGGACTGTCACCATGAGCACTATCACAATGGGCAATGTCTCCATGGGCAGTTTCACCTTGAGCATGTTCTCTAGTGGCACTATCACCATAGGCACTGTCACCATGGGCACGGTCACTATGAGCACTGTCACCATGGGCCTTTTCACACTGGGCACTGTCACCATCAGCACAGTCATCATTAGCACTGTCACCATGGACACGGTCACCATGGGCACTGTCACCATGGACACTGTCACAATGGGAAGTATCACTATGGGCTTTGTTAGTGTGGGCACTGTCACAGTGGGCACTGCCACCGTGACGTCTATCACCATGAGCACTCTCACCACAGGCACTGCCACCTAGCACACTGCCACCATGAGAAATGTCACTATGAGAATTGTCACCATGGGCACTTTCACCATAAGTACTGTCACCATGGGTATTGTCACTATGGGGACTCTCACCGTGAGCACTGTCATCTTGGGCCCTGGCACAATGCAGACTGTCACCATGAGCACTGTCTCTATGGGCACTATCACCATTAGAGCTGTCACCGTGGTCACTCTCAGCATGGGCACTGTCACTGTGAGCACTGTCACGATAGGCAATGTCACGTTTGCAGTGTCACCATAGGCACTGTCACCTTGAGCAATATCACCGTGAGGGTTGTGACCATGGGCACTGTCACCATGGGCAGTGACCCCTTGGATAATTTCACTGTGAGTACTGTCACTCTGGGTATAGTCACCATGGGCACTATCACCGTGAACACTTCACCGTGAGAATTTGACTATGGGCGCTGTCAACAGGGGCACTTTCACAATGGGCACTATCACCGTGAGCACTGTCACCATGAGCACTGTCGCTGTGTGCAATGTCATCATGCGCAATATCACCATAAGAACTATCACTCTAAGCAATGTCACCATGAGCAAAGTCACCATGGGCACTGTCACCATTTTGCACTGCCACCATGTGCCATGTCAGAATGGGGATTTTAACCATGAGTACTGTCACCATGGGTAATATCACCATGGGCACTGTCACCATGAGAACTGTCACTGTGCAGCATGTCTCGATGGGCTCTGGCACCATGGGCATTGTCACTACGAGCACTGTCACAATAGGCACTATCATGAGAAATCTCACCCTGCTAACTGTTCCCATGGGCACTGTCACCGTGAGAACTGTCACCATGGGCACTACCACTGTTAGATCTGTCCTCATGGTCACTGTCACCATGGGCACTCTCACTGTGAGCCCTGTCACTGTAGGCAATGTCACCATTTGCACTGTCACCATGGGCACTGTCACTGTGAGCACTATCATCGTGAGGGTTGTGACCATGGGCACTGCCACTATGGGCAGTGTCCCCATGGACAGTTTCACTGGGAGTACTGTCACCATGGACACTATCACTATGGGCACTGTCACCATGAGAACTGTCACCATGCATACTGTCAACAAGGGCACTATCACCTTGAGCAGTATCACCATGTGTACTGTCACCATGGGCACTGTCACCATGGGCACAGTCAACAAGTACAGTATCACTATGCTCACTATTACTGTGAGCACTGTCATGATGGGCACCTTAGCCATGGGCACTAACACCGTGAGCACTATCAGCATCGGAACTACCACCGTGATAACTGTCTCCATGGGTCATCTCACCCTGAGCATAGTTATCATGGGCACTGTCACCATGTGCACTGTCCCATTGGTACTCTCACCATGGGAACTGCCACCATGAGCACTGTCACCACGAGCACTGCCACCTAGGGCACTGCCACCATGAGCACTGTCACCCTGAGAAATGTCACTATGAGAATTTCCACAAAGGGCACTTTATCGATGAGTACTGTCACCATGGGTATTTTCACCTTGGGCACTGTCACCATGAGCAGTATTATCATGAGCACTTTCACTGTGAGCACTGTCACCATGGGCACTGGCACAATGCGGACTCTCACCATGAGCTCGGTCACCATGGGCAATGTCACCGTGAGAAGTGTCTCCATAGGCAATGTCACCGTGGGCACAGTCACCATGGGCACAGGCACCATGGGCACTGTCATTTTGATCACTTTCACCATGGGTAGTGCAACCATGAGCACTGTCACCATGAGCAGTGTCACCATTGGCAGTATTACCATGTGCACTGTCACCATGGGCATTATCACCATGAGACTGTCAGCATGGGCCCTGTGGGAACTGTGGGAACTGGGAGCGTGGGCACTTCCACCATGGACACTATCACTGTGAGCACTGTCAACATGAGCACATCACCATGGGCACTGTCAATATGGGTACTCTCTCCAAGGGAAATGTCACCGTGATCATTGTCACAATGGGCAATTTCAAAATGAGCAGTGTCATCAAAGGCACAATCACCATGAGCAATGTCACCGTGGGCACTGTCACCAGGGGCACTATCACCTTGGGTAATGTTATCATTGGAACTTTCCCCGTGAGCACTGTCACCATGGGCACTGTCATCATGGGCACGGTCACCCGGGGCACTGTCACCGTGAGCACTGTCACCATGGCCATTCTCTCCATGGGCACTGTCACCATTGTCACTGTCACCGTGAGCTCTCTCACCATTGCAATGTGATCGTGGGCACTGTCACCACGGGTCTATCACCGTGGGTATTGCCAGCATGAGCAGTGTCACTATGGGCACTGCCACCATGAGCACTATCACCATGAGCACAGACACTGTGAACACTATCACCATAAGCACTGTCATCATTGGCACTGTCACCATGAGCACTGCCATAATGAGCGGGGTCTCCATGGGCAGTTTCACAATGGGCACTCTCACTGTGTGCAGTATCACCGAGAGCAAGGTTACCATTGGCACTGTCACAATGTGCAGTGTCACCATTGGTACTGTTCCCATGGGAACTGCCACCAAGAGCACTGTCACCATGAGCACTCTCACCACGAGCACTGCCACCTTGGGCACTGCTCTATGAGTACTGTCACCATGAGAACTGTTGCTATGAGAACTGCCACCATGGGTATTTTCACCAAGAGTACTGTCATCATGGGTATTGTCACCATTTGCACTGTCACCATGCACACTATTACCGTGAGCACTATCACCCTGAGAACTGTCACAATGGGCACTGGGACAACAGGGACTGTCACCATGATCGCTGTCACCATGGGCACTATCACCATGAGGACTCTCACTGTGGACACTCTCACCATGGCCACTGTCACCATGAGCACTGTCAACATAGGTAATGTCACTGTGGGCACTGTCACCATGGGCACTCTCATCATGGGCAGTGTCATTGTGAGTACTGTCACCAGGGTCATTGCCACCATGGGAAGTGTCACTGTGAGCACTGTCACCATGGGTACTGCAACCATGAGAAGTGTCACCATGAGTACTGTCAGCATAGGTTCTAATCATGTACACTGTCACCATTAGCACTGTCACCATGTGAACTGTCACCATTTTTCACTGCCACCATGTGCACTCTCACCATGGACACTATCACCGTGAGCACTGTCAACATGAGTATTGTCATCATGAGCAGTGTCACCAAGGGCACGGCCACCATGTGAACTTTTACCATGGTCAGTAGCACCGTGAGCACTGTCACCATTTGGACTACCAACATGGGCACTGTCATCATGAGCACTTTCAGAATGGGAAGTGTCACCATGGGCCCTATCAGTGTGATGACTCTCACCATGGGCACTATCGCCAGGGGCACTATCAACTTGAGCATTATCATCATGAGTACTGTCACCATGGATATTGTCACTATGGGCACTATCAGCATTAGAAATGTCACCGTGGTCACTGTCACCATGGGCACTCTCACTGTGAGCACTGTCACAATAGGCAATGTCACCGTTTGCACGGTCACCATGGGCCCTGTCACCGTGAGCAGTATCACTGTTAGGGTGTTAACCATGGACACTGTCACCATGGGCAGATTCCATGGAAAATTTCACTGTGAGTGCTGTCACCATGGACACTATCACTATGGACACTGTCTCCGGGGCCTCTGTCACCATGGGCACCTTCACCATGGGCTCTTACACCATGGGCCCTATCACCATGAGCACTGTCACCAAGAGCACTGTCATGGTGGGCAGTGTCACCATGCGCACTATCACCACAAAGGCTATCACCTTGAGCAATGTCACCATGGGCACTGTCACCATGAGCCTTTATCATTGAGTAATGTCACGATAGGTAATATCACCATGGGCACTGTCACTGTGAGAACTATCGTCATGAGCAATATCATGATGGGCACTGGCGCCATGGGCATTGTCACTATGAGCAATGTCACAATGGGCACTATCACCATGAGCAATCTCACCATGGTAACTTTCACCATGGGCACTGTCACCGTGAGAAATATCACCATGGGCACTGTCACTGTTGGCACTGTCCATGGGCTCTGTCACCGTAGGCACAGAGACCGTGAGCATTATTTCCATGAACACTGCCACCGTAAGAATTATCATCATAAGTACTCTCACCATGGGCACTGTCACCATTGGCATGGCCACTATGGTCACTCTTGTGGTGTGCACTGTTACCAGGGACACTGCCACCATGAGCACTGTCAACATGAGCACTGTAACCATGGGCACTGTCACCATGGGCACTATCACCATGAACAATGTCACCATGAGAACTGTCACCTGGGGCACTTCCACTATTTTCCACTGCCACCAGGAGCACAACCACCATGGGCACTCTCACCATGGGCACCATCACCATGAGCAACGTTACCATGAGCACTGTCAGCATGTGAAGTGTCACCATCGGTACTCTCACCATGTGCACTGCCACCATAAGCACTGTTACCAAGAGCATTGCTACCTTTGGCACTGCCACTATGAGCACTGTAAATATGAGAACTGTTACTATGAGAACAGCCACCATGGACATTTTCACCATGATTACTGTCACCGTGGGTAGTGTCACCTTGGGCAATGTCACCCTGAGCACTATCTCCGTGAGCAATATCACCCTGAGCACTGTCACCATGGGCACAGAAACAATGAGGACTGTCACCAGGAGCACTCTCACCATGGGCACTATCACCGTGAGCACTCTCACTGTGGTCAATATCTCCATGGTCACTGTAACCATGAGCACTGTCACCATAGGCAATGTCACCATGGGCACTGCCACCATGGGCACTGCCACCATGGTCTCTGTCACTGTGAGCACTGTCACCACAGGTACTGCAACCATGATCACTGTCACCATGAGCACTGTCACCATGAGTACTGTCATCATGGGCACTGACACCAGGGCATGGCTACCATGTACACTGTTACCATGGTCACTATCACCGTGTGCACTGTCACAATGTGAGCTACAAACCTGGGCACTGTCATCATGAGCCCTTTCACAATGGGAACTGTCACCATGTGCACTATCAACGTGAGGACTCTCAACATGACCACTATCACCATGGGCATTGTCAACATGGAGACTATCACCTTGAGCACTGTCACCATGAGCAATGTCACCATGGTCACTTTCATGCTGAGAACTGTCACAACGGGGACTATCACCTTTGGCACTGTCACTGTGGTGTTGTCACCATGAGCACTTTCACCATGGGCAATGTCTCCAAGGCCAGTTTCACCATGAGCACTGTCACTATTGGCACTATCACCATCGGCACTGTCACCATCGGCACAGTCACTGTGAGCAGTGTCAACATGGGCGCTGCCAAAATGACCACTGTCACTTATGGCACTGCCAACATGAGCAGTGTCAGCACTGTCACCATGTGCATGACACCCTCTGTATTGTCACCATGGGCACTGTCACCATGAGCACTCTCAGCATGGGCATTTCACCCTAGGTACTGTCACCATGGGCACTTTTACCGTGAGCACTGTTACCATGAGCTCTGTCACCCTGGGTATTGTCACCATGGGCACTATCACCGTGAGAATTATGATCATGGGCACTATCACCATGGACACTATCACCATGAGCACTGTCATCATGAGTACTGTCACCCTGGGTATTGTCACCATGGGCACTGTCACTGTGAGCCGTACACTGTGAGAATTGTGACTATGGACACTATCACCAGGTACAATACCACCATGGGCACTGTTGCCATGTGCCCTATCACCGTGAGCAAGTTGACCATGGGCACTGTCACAATGTAGGGAGTCACCTTCGGTACTGTCCCCATTGGAACTGCCACCACGAGCCCTGTCACCATTAACAATGTCAACACAAGCACTTCCACCTTGGGCACTGTTGCTATGAGCACTGTCACCATGAGAACTGTCGCTATGAAAACTGTCACCATGTGTATTTTCACCATGAGTACTCTCACTATAGGCATTGTCACCATTTGCACTGTCAGCATCAGCAATATTACGGTGAGCACTATCACCTTTAGCACTTTCATCATGGGCAGTGGCAAAATTCGGACTGTCACCATAAGCTTGTCACCAGAGGCACTATCACCATAAGCACTGTCACCATAGGCATTGGCACCATGGGCACTGTCACCGTGGGAACTGTCATCATGGGCAGTGTCACCGTAGGAACTGTTAACATGGGCACTGCCACAATGGGCACTTTCACTATGAGCACTGTCAACAAGAGAAATGTCATGGTGGGAAATGTCACCATGCGCTCTATCACCGCAAGTACTATCACCTTAAGCAATGTCACCATGGGCACTGTCACCATGGGCAGTGTCACCGTGGGCACTATCAACATGGGTACTGCAACCTTGAGCACTGTCACTGTGAGGAATGTCAGCGTGGGTTGTCACCATGTGCACTGTAACCATGAGCACTGTCACCGTGGGCACTGTCACCATGGGCATTATCACCGGGAGCACTGTCACCATCGGTACTGTCATCATGGGCACAGCCACCATATGCACTCTTTCCATGGTCAGTTTCACTGTGGGCACTGTCATCATGAGCACTTTCACTTGGGAACTCTCACCATGGGCACTTTCACCACGGGAACTATCAACGTGAGGAATGTAACCATGGGGACTATCACCTTGTGCAGTATCACCATGGTCACTGTCACCATTGGCATGGTCACCATGGGCACTGTCACGATTATCATTGTCATCATAGGCACCAGTCCCGTGAGAAGAGTCAACATGAGCACCGTCACCATGGGCACTGTCACCATGGCAGGGTCACCATGGGCACTGTCAGGATGAGCATTGTCACCATAGGCACTGTCACCATGCACACTGTCAACATGGGCACTATCACCTTGAGCAGTATCACCATGTGTAATGTCACCATGGGCACGGTCACCAAGTGCACTATGACTATGCTCACTATTACCGTGAGCACTGTCACCATGGGCACCTTAACCATGGGCACTATCATCGTGAGCACTATCACCATCGGCACTATCACCATGAGCACTGTCACCATGGGCACTATCACCGTGATCATGGTTACCATGGGGACTGTCACCATGTGCACAGCTACCATTGGTACTCTCACCATGGGAACTGCCACCATGAGCACTGTCACCACGAGCACTACCACATAGGGCATGGCCACCATGAGCACTGTCACCATGGGAAATCCGAACATGGGCACTGTCATCATGAGCGCTTTCTCCATGAGAACTGTCACCATGGACACTTTCACCATGGGCATTATCAACGTTAGGACAGCCACCATGGGCAATATCACCTTGAGCAGTATCACCATGGTCACTGTCACCATGAGCACTTACACTATCGCAGTCTCACCGTGGCAGTCTCACCATGGGCACTGTCATGATGAGCATTGTCTCCATAGGCAGTGTCACCGTGAGAACCATCAACATGCACAATGTCACCATGGACACTATCACCATGAGCATGGATACCATGGGCGCTGTCACCATGTGCACTGCCACCATCGGTTACCTCACCATGGGAACTGCCTTCATGAGCACTGTCACCATGAGATCTGTCACCATGAGCACTGCCACCTAGGGCACTACCACCATGAACATTGTCACCATGAGAACTGTCACTATGAGAATTGCCACCATGGGCACTTTCACCATGAGTACTGTCTCCATGGGTATTTTCACTATGGGCACTGTCACCATGAGTATAGTCACCTTGGGCACTGGCACAAGGCGGACTGTCACCATGAGCACTGCCAGCGTTAGAACAGTCACCACGGTCACAGTCATCATGGGCACTGTCACTGTGAGCACTGTCATGATAGGTAATGTCACCATTTGCACTGTCACCATGGGCACTCTCACCGTGACCTCTATCACCGTGAGGGTGGTGATCATGGGCACAGTCACCATGGGCAGTGTCCCCATGGAATATTTCACTGTGAGTACTGTCACCATGGACACTATCACTATGGGCAATGTCACCATGGGCACTGTCACCAGGGGCACTATCACTGTGGTTAATGTTATCATGGGCACTTTCCCCATGAGCACTGTCACCATGGGCAGTGTCATTCTTGGCACTGTCACAATGGGCACTGTCACCATGAGCACTGTCACCATGGCCATTGCCTCCGTGGGCACTATAACCATTGTCACTGTCACCGTGAGCTCTCTCACCATTGCATTGTGATCATGGGCACTGTCACCATGGGTCTCTCACCGTGGGTATTGCCAACATGAGCAGTGTCACTATGGGCACTGCCACTGTGAGCACTATCACCATGAGCAGAGACACTGTGAACACTATCACCATAAGCACTGTCATCATTGGCACTGTCACCATGAGCACTGCCACATTGAACATTGTCACCATAGGCACTTCCACTATGAGCACTGTTACCATGAGCACTGTCACAATAAGGAGGGTCTCCTTTGGCAGTGTCACAATGGGCACTCTCACCGTGTGCACTATCACCGAGAGCAAGGTTACCATTGGCACTTTCACAATGTGCAGTGTCACCATCGGCATTGTTCTCATGGGAACTGCCACCAAGAGCACTGTCACCATGAGCACTGTCACCACGAGCACTGCGACCTTGGGCACTGTTACTATGAGTACTGTCACCATGAGAATGGTCGCTGTGAGAAGTGCCACCATGTGTATTTTCACCATTCGAACTGTCACCATGCACAATATCACTGCAAGGAGTATCACCTTAAGCAATGTCACCATGAGCAATGTCACCATGGGCACTGTCACCAATTTGCACCATCACCATGTGCACTATCACCATGGGCACTGTCACCATGGGCACTTTATCATTAAGTACTCTCTCCATGGGTAATATAACCATGGGCACTCTCACCATGAGAAGTATCACCGTGAGCAATGTCACCAAGAGCACTGTCACCACGAGCACTGCCACCTTGGGCACCACTATTATGAGCACTGTCACGATGAGGACCCTCGCTATGAGAACTGCCACTATGTGTATTTTCACCATGAGTACTGTCACCATGGGTATTGTCACCATTTACACTGTCACCATGTGCACTGTCACCATGAGTACTGTCACTATGAGAATTGCCACCATGGGCACTTTGACGATGAATACTGTCACCATGGATATTTTCACCATGGGCATTGTCACCGTGAGCAGTATTACCGTGAGCTCTTTCACTGTGAGCACTGTCACCATGGGCACTGGCACAATGCGGACTGTCACCATGAGCCCTGTCACCATGGGCACTATCACCGTGAAAAATATCACCATGGTCACTGTCACCATGGACAATGTCATCGTGAGCAGAGTCACCATAGGCAATGTCACCATGGATGTGACCACTGTCACCATGGGTACTGCAAACATGAGCACTGTCCACATGAGTACTGTCACCATTGGCAGTATCACCATGTGCACTGTCACCATGGGCTCTATCACCATGAGAACTGTCAGCATGGGCACCAAATTGTGTGCACTGGCACCGTGGGCACTGCCACCATGGGCAATGTCACCATGGGCACTATCAATGTGAGCACTGTCAACATGAACACATCACCATGGGCACTGTCAACATGGGTGATCTCTCCAAGGGCAATGTCATCATGAGAATTGTCACCATGGGCAATTTCACCATGAGCAATGTGAACATGGGCACTGTCATCATGGGCACTGTCACTGTGAGCACTATCACCATAGGAAATGTCACTGTGTGAACTGTCACCATGGGCACTGTCATCATGGGCAGTGTCACCATGAGCACTGTCACCATGGGCAGTGACACCATGTGCACTGTCACTGTGATCACTGTCACCATGGGTACTGCAACCATGAGCATTGTCACCATGAGTACTCTCAGCATGTGTTGTCACCATGTGCACTCTCACCATGGGCACAATCACCGTGAGCACGTTCACCATGAGTACTGTCATCATGGGCAATGTCACCAAGGGCACGGCCACCATCTGCAATCTTACCATGGTCACTATCACTGTGAGCACTGTCACCATGGGAGCTACAAACATGGGCACTGTCATCATGAGCAATTTCACCATGTGAACTGTCACCATGGGCATTTTCACCATGCGCACTATCAACGTGAGAACTGTCACCATGGACACTGTCACCATGAGCATTGACATCATAGGCACTGTCACTGTGAGAACTGTCACCATGCGCACTGTCAACAAGGTCACTATCACATTGAGCAGTATCACCATGTGTACTGTCACCATGGGCACTGTCACCATGGGCATGGTCACCAAATACACTATCACTATGCTCACTATCACTGTGAGAACTGTCACCATTGGCACCTTAACCATGGGCACTATGACCGGAAGCATTTCCAGCATCAGCACAACAGGCGTGATAACTGTCACCATGGGACATATCACTGTGAGCACGGTTACCATGGGCACTGTCACCATGTGCCCTGCCCCATCGGTACTCTCACCATGGTAAATGCCACCATGAGCACTGTCAGCATTAGAACAGTCACTATGAGAATTACCACCATGGGCACTTTCACTGTGAGCACTGTCACCATGGGCACTAGCACAATGTGGATTGTCACCATGAGCCCTGTCACCATGGGCAATGTCACCGTGAGAAGTGTCACCATAGGCAATGTCACTGTGGGCACTGTCACCATAGGCATTTCCACCAGGGCCACTGTCATTTTGAGCACTGTCACCAGGGGTACTGCAACCATGAGCACTGTCACCATTGGCAGTATCAACATGTGAAATGTCACCATGGGCACTATCACCATGAGAACTCTCAGAGTGGGCACTGTAACTGTGGGCACTGGCACCGTGGGCACTTCCACCATGGGCAATGTCTCCATGGGCACTATCACAGTGAGCACTGTCAACATGAGCACATCACCATGGGCACTGTCAACATGGGCACTCTCTCCAATGGAAATGTCACCATGAGCATTGTCAGCATGGGCAATTTCACCATGAGTATTGTCACCAAAGGCACTATCACCAAGAGCAATGACATTGGGGGCACTGTCACCAGGGGCACTATCACCATGGTTAATGTTATCATGGGCACTTTCCCCATGAGCACTGTCACCATGGGCAGTGTCATCATTGGAACTGTCACCATGGGCACTGTCACCATGGCCATTGTCTCCGTGGTCACTGTCACCATTGTCACTGTCACCATGAGCTCTCTCACAATTGCACTGTGATCTTGGGCAGTGTCACCATGGGTCTATCACCATGGGTATAGCCAGCATGAGCAGTGTCACTATGGCCACTGCCACCGTGAGCACTATCACCTTGAGCACAGACACTGTGAACACTATTACCATAAGCACTGTCATCATCGGCACTGTCACCATGAGCATTGCCACAGTGAGCACTGTCACCATGGGCACTTCCACCATGAGCACTGTAACCATGAGCACTGTCACAATGAGGAGGGTCTCCATGGGCAATGTCACAGTGGGCAGTCTCACCGTGTGCACTACCAAAGTGAACACGGTTACCATAGGCACTGTCACCATGTGCACTGCCCCATCGGTACTCTTACCATGGAAACTGCCACCATGATCACTGTCACCATGAGCACTGTCACCACGAGCACTGCCACACAGGGCACTGTCACCATGAGAACTGTCACTATGAGAATTGCCACTATGGGCACTTTCTCGATGACTACTGTCACCATGGGTAATTTCACCTTGGGCACTGTCAGCGTGAGCAGTATTACCATCAGCACTTTCACTGTGAGCACTGTCACCATGGGCACTGGCACAATGTGGACTGTCACCATGAGCCCTGTCACCATGGGCAATGTCACCGTGAGAAGTGTCACCATAGTCAATGTCACAGTGGGCACTGTCATCATGGTAACTGCCAGCATTGGCACTGTCATTTTGAGCACTCTCACCATGGGTACTGCAACCATGAGCACTGTCACCATGAGCACTGTCACCATTGGCAGTATCACCATGTTCACTGTCACCATGGGCACTATCACCATGAGAACTCTCAGCGTTGGGGCTGTCACTGTGGGCAATGGCACCATGGGCACTTCCTCCATGGGCAATGTCACCATGGGCACTATCACTGTGAGCACTGTCAACATGAGCATGTCACCATGGGCACTGTCAACATGGGCACTCTCTCCAAGGGCAATGTCACCATAAGCATTGTCAGCATGGGTAATTTCACCATGAGCACTGTCACAAAAGTCACTATCACCGTGAGCAATGTCACCATGGGCACTGTCACCAGGGGCACTATCACCTTGGGTAATGTTATTATTGTCACTTTCCCCATGAACACTGTCACCATGGGCACTGTCATCGTGGGCACTGTCACCATGGGCACTGTCACCATGGCCATTGCCTCCATGGGGACTGTCACCATTGTCACTGTCACCGTGAGCTCTCTCACCATTGCAATGTGATCATGGGCACTGTCAGAATCGGTCTATCACCGTGGGTATTGCCATCATGAGCAGTGTCACTATGGGCACTGCCATCATGAGCACTATCACCATGAGCACAGACACTGTGAACACTATCACCATAAGCACTGTCATCTTCGGCACTGTCACCATGAGCACTGCCACAAGGAGCACTGTCACCACGGGCACTTCCACCATGAGCACCGTTACCATGAGCACTGTCACAATGAGGAGGGTCTCCATGGGCAATGTCACAATGGGCACTCTCACCGTGTGCACTATCACCGAGAGGAAGTTTACCATTGGCACTTTCACAATGTGCTGTGTCACCATCGGCATTGTTCCCATGGGAACTGCCACCAAGAGCACTGTCACCATGAGCACTCTCACCACGAACACTGCCACCTTGGGCACTGCTATTATGAGTAGTCACCATGAGAACAGTCGCTATGAGAACTGCCACCATGGGTATTTTCACCATGAGTAGTGTCACCATGGGTATTGTCACCATTTGAACTGTCACCATGCGCAGTATCACCGCAAGGAGTATCACCTTAAGCAATGTCACCATGAGCAATGTCACCATGGGCACTGTCACCATTTTGCACTGCCACCATGTGCACTATCACCATGCGCACTGTCACCACAGGCACTTTATCACCGAGTACTCTCACCATGGGTAATATCACCATGGGCACTGTCACCATGAGAGGATCACCGTGAGCAATGTCACCAAGAGCACTGACCCCACGAGAACTGCCACCTTGGGCACTATTTTGAGCACTGTCACGATGAGAACCCTCGCTATGAGAACTGCCACTGTGTGCGTTTTCACCATGAGCACTGTCAACATGAGAACAGTCACTATGAGAATTGCCACCATGGGCACTTTGATGATGAATACTGTCACCAAGGTAATTTTCACCATGGGCATTGTCACCATGAGCAGTATTACCGTGAGCACTTTTACTGTGAGCATTGTCACCATGGGTACTGGCACCATGTGAACTCTCACCATGAGCCATGTCACCATGGGCACTATCACTGTTAGAAAATTCACCGTTTTCACTGTCACCATGGGCAATGTCACCATGAGCAGAGTCACCATGGGCAATGTCACCATGAGTATTGTCACCATAGGCAATGTCACCATGGATGCTGTCACCTTTGGAACTGTCATCATGGGCACTGTACCCGTGAACACTGTCACCATGGGCACTGACACCTTTGGAACTGTCATCATGGGCACGGTACCCGTGAGTACTGTCACCATGGGTACTGCAACCATGAGCACTGTCATCATGAGTATTCTCACCATTGGCTGTATCACCATGTGCACTGTCACCATGGGCTCTATCACGATGACAACTGTCAGCATGGGCACTGTCACTGTGTGCAATGGCACCATGGGCACTGCCACCATGGGCAATGTCACCGTGGGCACTGTCACCATGGGCACTGTCATCATGGGCAGTGTCACCATGAGCACTGTCAACATGGGTACTGCAACCATGAGCAGTGTCATCGTGAGTACTGTCAGCATGGGTTTTCACCGTGTGCAGTGTCACCATGAGCACTGTCACCATGTGCATTGTCACCATTTTTCACTGCCACCATGTGCACTACCACCATGTGCACTCTCACCATGGGCACTATCACTGTGAGCACTTTCACCATGAGTACTGTCATCATGGGCACTGTCATCATGAGCACTTTCAGAATGCGAACTGTCACCATGGCACTATGAGCATGAGGACTCTCACCATCTGCACTATCACCACGGGCACAATCATCTTGAGCATTATCACCATGAGTACTGTCACCATGGGTATTGTCACTATGTGCACTATCAGCATTAGAACTGTCACCGTGGTCACTGTCACCATGGGCTTTGTCACTGAGCACAGTCACGATAGGCAAAGTCGGGGTTCGCACTGTCCCCATGGGCCCTGTCACCGTGAGCACTATCACCTTGAGGGTGGTGTCCATGGGCACTACCAACTTGAGAATTATCACCATGTGTACTGTCAGCATGGGCACGGTCAACAAGTGCACTATCACTCTGCTCACTATTACTGTGAGTACTGTCACCATGGGCACCTTAACCATGGGCACTATCACCGTGAGCACTATCACTGTGATCACTGTCACCATGGACACTATCATGGTGAGCACGATTACCATGGGCACTCTAATTGTGAGCACTGTCACCATGGGTAATGCAACCATGAGCATAGTCACCGTGAGCACTGTCAGCATGGGTTGTCATCGTGTGCACTGTCACCATGGGCACTGGCACAATGGGGACTGTCACCATGAGTGCTGTCACCATGGGCACTATCACCGTGAGCACTCTCACTGTGGTCGCTGTCACCATGGGCACTGTCACCATGAGCACTGTCATCATAGGCAATGTCACCGTGGGCACTGTCACTATAAGCAATATCACCATGGGATCTGTCATCACTTTTCACTACCACCATGTGCACTACAACCATGTGCACTGTCACCATGGACACTATCACCGTGAGTGCTGTCACCATGAGTACTGTCATCATGGGCAATGTCACCAATGGCACAGCCACCATCTGCAATCTTAACATGGTCACTATCACTGTGAGCACTGTCACCATGGGAACTACCAACATGGTCACTGTCATCATGAGCACTTTCACCATGTGAACTCTCACAATGGGCATTTTCACCATGGGCACTCTCAACGTGAGGACTCTCACCATGGGCACTGTCACCATGAGCATTGTCACCATAGGCACTGTCACCATGAGAACTGTCACCATGTGCATTGTCAACAAGGGCAGTATCACATTGAACAGTATCACCATGTGTACTTTCACCATGGGCACTGTCACCATGGGCACGGTAACCAAGTACACTGTCACTGTGCTCACTATTACTGTGAGGACTGTCACCATGGGCACCTTAACCATGGGCACTATCACTGGGAGCATTATTAGCATTGGCACAACAGTCGTGATAACTGTCACCATGAGTCATATCACTGTGAGCACGTTTACCATGGGCTTTGTCAACATGTGCACTGCCCCATCGGTACTCTCACCATGGGAACTGCCACCATGAGCACTGTCACCATGAGCACTGTTACCATGCGCACTGCCACCCAGGGCACTGCCAGAGTGATCACTGTCACCATGAGAACTGTCACTCTGAGAATTGCCACCATGGGCACTTTTTCGATGAGTACTGTCAGCATGGGTATTTTCAACTTAGGCACTGTCAGTGTAAGCAGTATTACCATGTGCACTTTCACTGTGAGCACTGTCACCATGGGCACTGGCACAATGCGGACTGTCACCATGAGCCCTGTCACCATTAGAAGTGTCACCATAGGCAATGTCACCGTGGGCACTGTCACTATGGGCACTGCAACCATGGGCACTGTCATTTTGAGCTCTGTCACCATGGGTACTGCAACCATGAGAATTGTCAGTGTGGGCACTGTGACTGTGGGCACTGGCACCGTGGGCACTTCTACTATGGGCAATGTCACCATGAGCACTATCACTGTGAGCACTGTCAACATGAGCACGTCACCATGGGCACTGTCAACATGGGAACTCTCTCCAAGGCAATGTCACCATGAGCATTGTCAGCCTGGGCAATTTCACCATGAGCACTGTCACCAAAGGCACTATCACCATGAGCAATGTCACCGTGGGCACTGTCACCAGGGGCACTATCACCATGGTTATTGTTATCATGGGCACTTCCCCGTGAGCACTGTCACCATGGGCACTGTCATCATGGGCACTGTCACCGTGGGCACTGTCACCATGAGCAATGTCACCATGGCCATTGCCTCCGTGGGCACTGTCACCATTGTCACTGTCACCGTGAGCTCTCTCACCATTGCACTGTGATTGTGGGCACTGTCACTCTGTGTCTATCACCGTGTGCATTGCCAGCATGAGCAGTGTCACTATGGGCACTGCCACCATGAGCACTATCACCATGAACACAGACACTGTGAACACTATCACCATAAGCACTGTCATCATCGGCATTGTCCCCATGAGCACTGCCACAATGAGCACTGTCACTATGAGGACTGCCACCCTGGGTATTTTCACCATGAATACTGTCACCATTTGCACTGTCACCATGAGCACTATTACCATGAGCACTATCACCGTGAGAACTCTCACCATGGTCACTGTCAACATAGGCACTGTCACCATGGGCACTATCACCGTGAGCACTCTCACTGTGGTCAGTGTCCCCATGGGCACTGTCACCATAGGCAATGTCACTGTGGGCACTGTCATCATTGGCAGTGTCACCGTGAGCACTGTCACCATGGGCAGTGTCACCATGGGCCCTGTCTCTATGAGCACTGTCACCATGGGTACTGCAACCATGAGCATTGTCACCATAAGTACTCTCAGCATGGGTTATCATCGTGTACACTGTCACCATGAGCACTTTCACCATGTGAACTGTCACCATTTTTCACTGCCACCATGTGCACTGTCACCATGGGCACTATCACCATGAGTACTCTCACTGTGGTCAGTGTCACCATGGGCACTGTCACTGTGAGCACTGTCACCATAGGCAATGTCACCGTGAGCACTGTCACCATGGGCACTGTCATGGGCAGTGTCACTATGAGCACTGTCACCATGGGCACACATACCATGGTCACTGTCACCATAGGCAATGTCACCATGGGTGCTGTAACCATTGGAACTGTCATGGGCACTGTACCCGTGAGCACTGTCACCATGGGTATTGCAACCATGAGCACTGTCACCGTGAGCACTGTCAGCATGGGGTGTTACTGTGTGCACTGTCACCAAGAGCACTGTCATGGTGGGCAGTGTCACCATGCACTCTATCACTGCAAGTACTATCACGTTAAGCAATGTCACCATGAGCAAAGTCACCATTGGTACTGTCACCATTTTGCCCTGCCATCATGTGCACTATCACCATAGGCACTGTCACCATGGGCACTTTATCATTGAGTACTCTCACCATGGGTAATATCACCATGGGCACTGTCACCGTGACAACTATCACCGTGAGCAATATCATGATTGGCCCTGGCGCCATGGATCTTGTCACTATGAGCACTGTCACAATGGGCACTATCACCGTGAGCAGTCTCACTGTGGTATCTGTCACCATGGGCACTTTCACCATGAGAACTGTCACCATAGGCACTGTCACTTTTGGCACTGTCCATGGGCACTGTCACTGTGGGCACTGCCACCGTGAGCATTATTACGATGAACACTGCTACCGTGAGCAGTATCATCATAAATACTGTCACCATGGGCACTGTCACAATTGGCATGGCCACCATGGGCATACTCATGGTGTGCACTGTCAACAGGGGCACTGCCACCATCGGCACTGTCACCATGGGCACTATCACCATGGGCACTGACAGCATGGGCAGTGTCACCGTGGGCACTGTCACCATGGGCCTTGTCACATGGGCGCTGTCACCATGGGCATTCTCACCATTAGCACTGTCACTATGGGCACTGTCCCCAGGGGCACTACCACCGTGGTTAATGTTATCATTGGCGCTTTCCAGGTGAGCACCTTCACCATGGGCACTGTCATCATGGGCACTGTCACCATGGACACTGTCACCATGAGCACTGTCACCATGGCCATTGTCTTTGTGGGCAATGTCACCATTTTCACTGTCACCGTGAGCTCTCTCACCTTTGCACTGTGATCGTGGGCACTGTCACCATTCGTCTATTACCATGGCCATTGTCAGCATGAGCAGTGTCTCTAAGGGCACTGCCTCCGTGAGCACTATCACCATGAGCACAGCCACTGTGAACTCTATCACCATAAGAACTGTCATCATCGGCATTGTCACCATGAGCACCGCCACAATGAGCAGTGTCACCATGGGCACTTCCACCATGAGCACTGTCACCATGAGCACTGTCACAGTGAGCCGTGTCTCCACGGGTAATATCACCATGGGCACTCTCACCATGTGCACTATCACCAAGAGCAAGGTTACCATTGGCTCTGTCACAAAGTGCAGTGTCACCATCAGTACCCTTCCCATGGGAACTGTCACCAAGTGCACTGTCACCATGAGCACTGTCACCACGAGCACTGCCACCTTGGCCCTGCTGTTATGAGCACTGTCACCTTGAGAACTGTCGCTATGAAAACTGCCACCATGGGTATTTTCACCATGAGTACTGTCACCATGGGTATTGTCAGCATGTGCACTGTCACCATGTGCACAATCGCCGCAAGGACTATCACCTTAAGCAATGTCACCATGCGCAATATCAACATGGACACTCTCACCATTTTGCAATACCACCATGTGCACTATCACCATAGGCACTGTCACCATGTTCACTTTATTATTGAGTACTCTCACCATGGGTAATATCACCATGATCACTGTCACCATGACAACTATCACCGTGAGCAATATCATGATTGGTCCTGGCGCCATGGGCCTTGTCACTATGAGCACTGTCACAATGGGCACTATCACCGTGAGCAGTCTCACTGTGGTATCTGTCACCATGGGCACTGTCACTGTGAGAACTCTCACCATGGGCACTGTCACTTTTGGCACTGTCCATGGGCACTGTCACTGTGGGCAATGCCACCGCGAGCATTATTATGATGAACACTGCTACCGTGAGCAGTATCATCATAAATACTGTCACCATGGGCACTGTCACAATTGGCACGGCCACCATGTGCATACTCATGGTGTACACTGTCACCAGGGACACTGCCACCATGGGCAGTGTCACTATGAGCACTGTAACCATGGGCACTATCACCATGGGCACTGCCAGCATGGGCAGTGTCACCGTGGGCACTATCACCATGGGCCTTGTCAAATGGGTGCTGTCACCATGGGCATTCTCACCATTAGCACTGTCACTATGGGCACTGTCCCCAGGGGCACTACCACCATGGGTAATGTTATCATGGGCACTTTCCAGATGAGCACTTTCACCATGGACACTGTCACCATGAGCACTGTCACCACGGCCATTGTCTTCGTGGGCACTGTCACCATTTTCATTGTCACCATGAGCTCTCTCACCATTGCACTGTGATGGTGGGCACTGTCACCATGCATCTATCACCGTGGGCATTGCCAGCATGAGCAGTGTCACTAAAGGCACTGCCTCCATGAGCACTATCACCATGAGCACAGCCACCGTGAACTCTATCACCATAAGAACTGTCATCATCGGCACTGTCACCATGAACACTGCCACAGTGAGCAGTGTCACCATGGGCACTTCCACCATGAGCACTGTCACAGTGAGCTGTGTCTCCATGGGCAATGTCACCATGGGCACTCTCACCATGTGCACTATCACCGAGAGCAAGGTTACCATTGAATCTCTCACAAAGTGCAGTGTCACCATCAGAAATGTTCCCATGGGAACTGTCACCAAGTGCACTGTCACCATGAGCATTGTCACCACGAGCACTGCCACCTTGGGCCCTGCTATTATCAGCACTGTCACCCTGACAAATGTCGCTATGAGAACTGCCACCGTGGGTATTTTCACCATGAGTACTGTCACCATGGGTATTGTCACCATTTGCACTGTCACCATGAGCACTATTGCTGTGAGCACTATCACCATGAGCTCTGTCACCATGGGCACTGGTACAATGTGGACTTTCACCATGAGCCCTGTCACCATGGGCAATGTCACCGTGAGCACTTTCACCATGATCACTGTCACCATGGCCACTGTCACCATGAGCACTGTCACCACAGGGAATATCACCGTGGGCATTGTCACCATGGGCCCTGTCATCATTTGCACTGCTACCATTGGCACTGTCACCGTGAGCACTGTCACCATGAGCACTGTCACTGTGTCCGGTGTCCCCATGTGTACTATCACCATAAGGACAATCACCGTAAGCAATGTCACCATGAGCAATGTCACCATGGGCACTGTCACCATTTGGCACTGTCACCATGTGCACTATCACCATGGGCAGTGCCACCATTGGCCCTTTATCATTGAGTACTGTCACCATGGGTAATATCACCATGGGAACTGTCACCATGAGAACTATCACCGTGAGCAATGTCATAATGGGCCCTGTCGCCATGGGCTTTGTCACTATGAGCACTGTCAGAACTGGTATTATCACAGTGAGCAGTCTCACCATGCTAACTGTCACCATGGGCACTGTCACCATGATAACTGTCACCATGGGCACTGTCACTGTCGGCATTGTCCATGGGCACTGTCACTGTGGGCACTGCCACCGTGAGCATTATTACCATGAACACAGCAACTGTTAGAACTGTCATCAGAAGGACTGTCACCATGGGCACTGTTACGATTGGCATGGCCACCATGGGCACTCTCAAGGTGTGCACTGTTACCAGGGGCACTGCCACCATGGGCACTGTCACCATGAGCACTGTAACCATGGGCACTGTCACCATGGGCACTATCACCATGAGCAATGTCACCATGAGAACTCTCACCTTGGGCACTGTCACTATTTTCCACTGCCACCAGGTGCACTACCACCATGGCACTGTCACCATGGGCACTATCACCATGAGCATCATTACCATGGGCACTGTCACCATGTGCAGTGTCACCATCAGTACTCTCACCATGGGCACTGCTACAATGAGTACTGTCACCAAGAGCACTGCCACCTTGGGCACTGCCTTCATGAGCACTGTCACAATGAGAACTGTTACTAGGAGAACTGCCACCATGGGCACTTTCACCATGATTACTGTCACCATGGGTATTGTCACCTTGGGCACTGTCACTGTGCACACTATCACTGTGAGCAGTATCACCCTGAGCACTGTCACCATAGGAAATGTCACCATGGGCACTGCCACCATGGGCACTGTCACTGTGAGCACTGTCACCACAGGTACTGCAACCATGAGCACTGTCACCATAAGCACTGTCAGCATGGGTTGTCAGCACTAGCACCATGAGCACTGTCACCGTGTGTACTGTCATCATGGGCACTGTCACTAGGGCACAGCCACCATGTACACTGTTACCATGGTCACTATCACCATGAGCACTGTCACAATGTGAACTACAAACATGGGCACTGTCATCATGAGCACTTTCACAATGGGAACTGTCACCTTGTGCACTATCAACGTGAGGACTCTCACCATTGGCAGTATCACCGTGGGCACTGTGTACATGTAGACTATCACCTTGAGCACAGTCACCATGAGCACTGTCACCATGAGCAATGTCACCATGGTCACTTTCACCCTGAGAACTGTCACCATGGGGATTATCACCATTGGCACTGTCACCATGGGGTTGTCACCATGAGAACTATCAACATGGGCAATGACTCCATGGGCAGTTTCACCGTGATCACTGCCACTATTGGCACTATCACCATCGGCACTGTCACCATGGGCACAGTCACCATGAGCACTGTCATGGTGAGCAATGCTACAATGAGCACTGTCACTTATGGCACTGCCAACATGAGCAGTGTCACCATGAGCACTGTCACCATGGGCAGGACACCCTGGTTATTGTCACCATGGGCACTGTCACCATGAGCACTCTCAGCATGGGCATTGCACCCTAGGTACTGTGACTACGGGCACATTCACCGTGAGCATTGTTACCATGAGCTCTGTCACCCTGGGTATTGTCACCATGGACACTATCACCATGAGAATTATCATCATGGACACTGTCAACATAGGCACTATCACCATGAGCACTGTCACCATGAGTAATGTCACCCTGGGTATTGTCACCATGGGCACTGTCACCGTGAGCACTACACCGTGAGAACTGTGATTATGGGCACTGTCACCAGGTGCAATACCACCATGGGCACTGTCACCATGTGTACTATCACTGTGAGCAAGGTTACCATGGGCAATGTCACAATGTGCAGAGTCACCTTCGGTAATGTCCACAGGGGAACTGCCACCAAGTGTACTGTCACCATTAGCAATGGCACCATGCGCACTGCCACCTTGAGCACTGCCACCTTGCGCACTGCTATTATGAGTGCTGTCACCATGAGAACTGTCGCTATGAGAACTGTCACCAAGGGTATATTGACCATGAGTACTCTCACAATAGGTATTGTCACCATTTGCACTGTCAGCATGAGCACTATTACGGTGAGCACTATCACCATTAGCACTTTCACCATGGGCACTGGCACAATTCAGACTCTCACAAAGAGCCCTGTCACCATGGGCACTATCACTGTGAGCACTGTCACCATAGGCAATGTCACCATGGGCACTTTCACCGTGGGCAGTGTCATCACGAGCAGTGTCACCATGAGAAGTGTCACAATGGGCACTGTCACCATGGGCACTACCACCATAGGCACTGTCACTGTGAGCACTGTCACCATGGGTAATGCAAACATGAGCACTGTCACCGTGAGAACTGTCAGCATGGGTTGTCACCGTGTGCCCTGTCACCAAGAGCACTGTCATGGTGTGCAGTGTCACCATGTGCTCTATCACCGCAAGTACTATCACGTTAAGCAATGACACCATGAGCAATGTCACCATTGGTACTGTCACTATTTTGCACTGCCATTATGTGCACTATCACCATAGGCACTGTCACCATGGGCACTTCATCATTGCATACTCTTGAGTACATTGAGTTTATAATTATTATACATTCAAGATAGAATAATCATTTTATCATTTTAAAATGTCTTTGTCTCCAGTAAAAATTTTCGTCTTAAAATATATTTTTTCTGATATTTTCTTAGCCACTCCAGTTTTGTTGTTGTTGTCTTGTTTTGTTTTGTTTTTACTGTTATGGTATATCTATTTCAACCCTTTACACTTCACCTATATATTTTCTTGACTCTAAAGTCTGTCACTTTCTTGTTGATGTTATATACATATATAACTGTATATTACATTCAAAAATTACATATATAATAACAAATTATGGCAGACTTTGAACTGGACCTTTTTTTTTTTCAGTACACGGGCCTCTCAATGTTGTGGCCTCTCCCGTTGCAGAGCAGAAGCTCCGGACGTGCAGGCTCAGCGGCCATGGCTCACAGACCTAGCCGCTCCATGGCATGTGGGATCTTCCCAGACATGGGCACGAACCCGTGTCCTTTGCATCAGCAGGCAGACTCTCAACCACTGCGCCACCAGGGAAGCCCTGAACTTCACCTTTAAATGAGTATGATTTAGACAGTAGAGCTTCCCTACCAAATGCAAATAACTCACTTGAACTCTCTTTTTTTGTAAAGGACAGACCAATTCTTCCAAGGGGAATTCTTGAACTCATTAGATATGTGATATTCATTATAATTAGTTGCATTTAACACCACAGAAAGGACTTGATCAAAGGCTATTTTACTCTTTTCTTCCTCACTGGATGATTAGCTAGGTTCATTTTTAAATGGAAGATATACTCTCTCTCTCTCTCTCTCTCTCTCTCTGTATATATATATATATATATATATATAATTAGTCTCTGCTTTACAACAAAGTGAATCAGTCATACATATACATCTGTTCCCACATCCCCTCCCTCCTGCGTCTCCCTCCCTCCCACCCTCCACATCCCACCCCTCCAGGCGGCCACAAAGCACCGAGCCAATCCCCCCGCGCCACGTGGCCAACCACCACCATCCATCCACCCCACGCCCAGCAGTGTGTACACGTCCATGCCTCTCCCCCGCCCCATCACAGCCCCCCCTCCCCATATCCCCAAGCCCACCCCCAGTAGGTCTGTGTCTCTATTCCTGTTTTACCCCTAAGTTCTTCATGACATTGTTTTTTTCTTAAATTCCATATATATGTGTTACCATATGGTATTTGTCTCTCTCTTTCTGACTTACTTCACTCTGTATGACAGACTCTAGGTCTATCCACCTCATTACAAATAGCTCTGTTTCGTTTCTTTTTATGGCTGAGTAATATTCCATTGTATATATGTGCCACATCTTCTTTATCCATTCATCTGATGATGGACACTTGGGTTGTTTCCATCTCCGGGCCATTGTGAATAGAGCTGCAATGAACATTTTGGTACATGTCTCTTTTTGAATTATGGTTTTCTCAGGGTATATGCCTAGTAGTGGGATTGCTGGGTCATATGGTAGTTCTATTTTTAGTTTTTTAAGGCACCTCCATACTGTTCTCCATAGTGGCTGTACCAATTCACATTCCCACCAGCAGTACAAGAGTGTTCCATTTCTCCACAACCTCTCCAGCATTTATTGTTTCTAGATTTCTTGATGATGGCCATTCTGACTGGTGTGAGATGATATCTCATTGCAGTTTTTTTTTTAATGTATTTATTTATTTATTTATGGCTGTGTTTGGTCTTCGTTTCTGTGCGAGGGCTTTCTCTAGCTGCGGCAAGTGGGGGCCACTCTTCATCGTGGTGCACGGGCCTCTCACTATCACGGCCTCTCTTGTTGCGGAGCACAGGCTCCAGATGCGCAGGCTCAGCAATTGTGGCTCACGGGCCCAGTTGCTCTGTGGCATGTGGGATCCTCCCAGACCAGGGCTCGAACCCGTGTCCCCTGCATTGGCAGGCAGATTCTCAACCACTGTGCCACCAGGGAAGCCCTCATTGCAGTTTTGATTTGCATTTCTCTAATGATAAATGATGTTGAGCATTCGTTCATGTGTTTGTTGGCAGTCTGTATATCTTCTTTGGAGAAATGCCTATTTAAGTCTTCTGCCCATTTTTGGATTGGGTTGTTTGGTTTTTTGCAATTGAGCTGCATGAGCTGCTTATAAATTTCGGAGATTGATCCTTTATCAGTTGCTTCATTTGCAAATATTTTCTCCCATTCTGAGGGTTGTCTTTTGGTCTAGTTTATGGTTTACTTTCCTGTGCAAAAGCTTTGAAGTTTCATTAGATCCCATTTGTTTATCTTTGTTTTTATTTCCATTTCTCTAGGAGGTGGGTCCAAAAGGATCTTGCTGTGATTTATGTCATAGAGTGTTCTACCTATGTTTTCCTCTAAGAGTTTGATAGTGTCTAGCCTTACATTTAGGTCTTTAATCCATTTTGAGCTTATTTTTGTGTATGGTGTTAGGGAGTGATCTAATCTCATACTTTTACATGTCCCTGTCCAGTTTTCCCAGCACCACCTATTGAAGAGGCTGTCCTTTCTCCACTGTACATTCCTGCCTCCTTTATCAAAGATAAGATGACCATTTGTGTGTGGGTTTATCTCTGGGCTTTCTATCCTGATCCACTGATCTATCTTTCTGTTTTTATGCCAGTACCACACTGTCTTGATTACTGTAGCTTTGTAGTATAGTCTGAAGTCAGGGAGCCTGATTCCTCCAGCTCCATTTTTCGTTCTCAAGATTGCTTTAGCTATTCGGGGTCTTTTGTTTTTCCAAACAAATTGTGAAATTTTTTGTTCTAGTTCTGTGAAAAATGCCAGTGGTAGTTTGATAGGCATTGCATTGAATCTGTAGATTGCTTTGGGTAATAGAGTCATTTTCACAATATTGATTCTTCCAATCCAGGAGCATGGTATATCTCTCCATCTATTTGTATCATCTTTAATTTCTTTCATCAGTGTCTTATAGTTTTCTGCATACAGGTCTTTTGTCTCCTTAGGTAGGTTTATTCCTAGATATTTTATTCTTTTTGTTGCGATGGTAAATGGGAGTGTTTTCTTGATTTCATTTTCAGATTTTTCATCATTAGTGTACAGGAATGCCAGAGATTTCTGTACATTAATTTTATATCCTGCTACTTTACCAAATTCATTAATTAGCTCTAGTAGTTTTTCGGTAGCATCTTTAGGATTCTCTATGTATAGTATCATGTCATCTGCAAACAGTGACAGCTTTACTTCTTCTTTTCCAATTTGGATTCCTTTTATTTCCTTTTCTTCTCTGATTGCTGTGGCTAAAACTTCCAAAACTATGTTGAATAAGAGTGGTGAGAGTGGGCAGCCTTGTCTTGTTCCTGATCTTAGTGGAAATGGTTTCAGTTTTTCACCATTGAGGACAATGTTGGCTGTGGGTTTGTCATATATGGCCTTTATTATGTTGAGGAAAGATCCCTCTATACCTACTTTCTGCAGGGTTTTTATCATAAATGGGTGTTGAATTTTGTCGAAAGCTTTCTCTGCATCTATTGAGATGATCATATGGTTTTTCTCCTTCAACTTGTTAATATGGTGTATTACATTGATTGATTTGCGTATATTGAAGAATCCTTGCATCCCTGGGATAAACCCCACTTGATCATGGTGTATGATCCTTTTAATGTGCTGTTGGATTCTGTTTGCTAGTATTTTGTTGAGGATTTTTGCATCTATGTTCATCAGTGATATTGGCCTGTAGTTTTCTTTCTTTGTGACATCCTTGCCTGGTTTTGGTATCAAGGTGATGTCGGCCTCGTAGAATGAGTTTGGGAGTGTTCCTCCCTCTGCTATATTTTGGAAGAGTTTGAGAAGGATAGGTGTTAGCTCTTCTCTAAATGTTTGATAGAATTCACCTGTGAAGCCATCTGGTCCTGGGCTTTTGTTTGTTGGAAGATTTTTTATCACAGTTTCAATTTCAGTGCTTGTGATTGGTCTATTCATATTTCCTATTTCTTCCTGAGTCAGTCTTGGCAGGTTGTGCATTTCTAAGAATTTGTCCATTTCTTCCAGGTTGTCCATTTTATTGGCATAGAGTTGCTTGTAGTAATCTCTCATGATCTTTTGTATTTCTGCAGTGTCAGTTGTTACTTCTCCTTTTTCATTTCTAATTCTATTGATTTGAGTCTTCTCCCTTTTTTTCTTGATGAGTCTGGCTAATGGTTTGTCAATTTTGTTTATCTTCTCAAAGAATCAGCTTTTAGTTTGGTTGATCTTTGCTATCGTTTCCTTCATTTCTTTTTCATTTATTTCTGATCTGATCTTTATGATTTCTTTCCTTCTGCTAACTTTGGGGGTTTTTTGTTCTTCTTTCTCTAATTGCTTTAGGTGCAGGGTCAGGTTGTTTACTCGAGATGTTTCCTGTTTCTTAAGGTGGGATTGTATTGCTATAAACTTCCCTCTTAGAACTGCTTTTGCTGCGTCCCATAGGTTTTGGGTCGTTGTGTCTCAATTGTCATTTGTTTCTAGGTATTTTTTGATTTCCTCTTTGATTTCTTCAGTGATCACTTCGTTATTGAGTAGTGTATTGTTTAGCCTCCATGTGTTTGTATTTTTTACAGATCTTTTCCTGTAATTGATGTCTAGTCTCATAGCATTGTGGTCAGAAAAGATACTTGATACAATTTCAATTTTCTTAAATTTACCAAGGCTTGATTTGTGACCCCAGATATGATCTATTCTGGAGAATGTTCCATGAGCACTTGAGAAAAATGTGTATTCTGTTGTTTTTGGATGGAATGACCTATAAATATCAATTAAGTCCATCTTGTTTAATGTATCATTTAAAGCTTGTGTTTCCTTATTTATTTTCATTTTGGATGATCTGTCCATTGGTGAAAGTGGGGTGTTAAAGTCCCCTACTATGATTGTGTTACTATCGATTTCCCCTTTTATGGCTGTTAATATTTGCCTTATGTATTGAGGTGCTCCTATGTTGGGTGCATAAATATTTACAATTGTTATATCTTCTTCTTGGATCAATCCCTTTATCATTATGTAGTGTCCTTCTTTGTCTCTTCTAATAGTCTTTATTTTAAAGTCTATTTTGTCTGATATAAGAATTGCTACTCCAGCTTTCTTTTGATTTCCATTTGCATGGAATATCTTTTTCCATCCCCTTACTTTCAATCTGTACGTGTCTCTAGGTCTGAAGTGGGTCTCTTGTAGACAGCATATATATGGGTCTTGTTTTTGTATCCATTCAGCCACTCTGTGTCTTTTGGTGGGAGCATTTAGTCCATTTACATTTAAGGTAATTATTGATATGTATGTTCCTATTCCCATTTCCTTAACTGTTTTGGGTTCGTTATTGTAGGTATTTCCTTCTGTTGTGTTTCTTGCCTAGAGAAGTTCCTTTAGCATTTGTTGTAAAGCTGGTTTGGTGGTGCTGAACTCTCTCAGCTTTTGCTTGTCTGTAAACATTTTAATTTCTCCATCAAATCTGAATGACATCCTTGCTGGGTAGAGTAATCTTGGTTGCAGGTTTTTCTCCTTCATCACTTTAATTATCTCCTGCCACTCCCTTCTGGCTTGTAGAGTTTCTGCTGAGAGATCAGCTGTTATCCTGATGGGGATTCCCTTGTGTGTTATTTGTTGTTTTTGCCTTGCTGCTTTTAATATGATTTCTTTGTGTTTAATTTTTGACAGTTTGATTAATATGTGTCTTGGCGTATTTCTCCTTGGATTTATTCTGTATGGGACTCTCTGTGCCTCCTGGACTTGATTAACTATTTCCTTTCCCATATTAGGGAAGTTTTCAACTATAATCTCTTCAAATGTTTTCTCAGTCCCTTTCTTTTTCTCTTCTTCTTCTGGAACCCCTGTAATTCGAAATTTGGTGCACTTAATGTTGTCCCAGAGGTCTCTGAGACTGTCCTCTGTTCTTTTCATTCTTTTTTTCTTTATTTTGCTCTGCATCAGTTATTTCCACTATTTTATCTTCCACCTCACTTATCCATTCTTCTGCCTCAGTTATTCTGCTATTGATCCCATCTAGAGTATTTTTCATTTCATTTTTTTGAGGTTTTAATCAATGCTTGATTCATGTTTAGTTCTTCTAGGTCCTTGTTAACTGTTCATTGCATTTTGTCTATTCTATTTCCAAGATTTTGGATCATGGAAATAAAATCTTGGATCATCTTTACTATCATTATTCTGAATTCTTTTTCAGGTAGACTGCCTATTACCTCTTCATTTGTTAGGTCTGGTAGGTTTTTATCTTGCTCCTTCACCTGCTGTGTGTTTTTCTGTCTTCTCATTTTGCTTATCTTCCTGTTTTTGGGGTCTCCTTTTTGCAGGCTGCAGATTCGTAGTTCCCATTGTTTTTGGTGTCTGTCCCCAGTGGCTAAGGTTGTTTCAGTAGGTTGTGTAGGCTTCCTGGTGTGGGGGACTAGTGCCTGTATTCTGGTGGTTGAGGCTCGATCTTGTCTTTCTGGTGGACAGGTCCACATCTGTTGGTGTGTTTTGGGGTGCCTGTGGCCTTATTATGTTTTTAGGCAGTCTCTCTGCTAATGGGTGGTGTTGTGTTCCTGTCTTGCTAGCTGCTTGGCATAGGGTGACCAGCACTTTAGCTTGCTGGTCGTTGACTGAAGCTGGATGCTGGTGTTGAGATGGAGACCTCTTGGAGATTTTCGCCGCTTTATATTATGTGGAGCTGGGAGGTCTCTTGTGGACCCGTGTCCTGAAGTTGGCTCTCCCACTTCAGAGGAACAGCACTGACTCCTGGCTGCAGCACCAAGAGCCTTTTATCTACCCAGCTTAGAATAAAAGGGAGAAAAAGTACAAAGAAAGAATTAGTAGAAGAAAGGAAGAGAGAAATAAAGAAAGGAAGAAGGAAAGAAAGGAAGGAAGGAAGAAAGAAAGAAAGAAAGAAAGGAGGGAGGGAGGGAGGAAGGAAAGAAAAAGAAAGAGTGAAAGGAAGAAGGGAGGGAAGGAGGGAGGGAGGAAAGAAAGAAAGAAAGAAAGAAAGAAAGGGGTTGAGTGAGGGAGGGAGGAAGGGAAGGTAGGAAAAAAAGAAAGAGAGAAGATAAAGTAAAATAGAATAAAGTATAAAATATAGTAGCGTTATTAAAAATAAAAAAGTAATTATTAAAAAAAACGGAAGGATAGAACCCTGGGACCTATGGTGGAAGCAAATCTATACAGAGAAAATCTCATACAGAAGCATACACATACACATCCACAAAAAGAGAACAGGGGGGAAAAATCGAAAATCTTGCTCTCAAAGTCCACCTCCTTAATTTGGGATAATTCGTTGTAAAAAGAGGAAAAGGGGAAAAAATCTTAAATCTTATCCTCAAAGTCCACCTCCTCAATTTGGGATGATTCACTGTCCATTCATGCACTCCACAGATGCAGGGCACATCAAGTGGACCGTGGAGCTTTAATCCACTGCCTCCGAGGCTGCACAGAGAGATTTCCCTGTCTCTTCTCTGCTCTCACAGCTCCCGGGTCTCAGCCTTGGACCTGGCCCCGCCTCTGCGCGTAGGTCGCCGGAGGGCGTCCGTTCTTTGCTCAGACAGGACGGGTTTAAAGGAGCCGCTGATTCGGGGGCTCTGGCTCACTCAGGCCGAGGGGAGGGAGGGTCACGCAGTGCAGGGCGGGCCTGCGGCGGCAGAGGCCGGCGTGACGTTGCACCAGCCTGAGGCGCTCCATGCACTTTCCCGGGGAAGCCGTCCCTGGGTCCCGGGACCCTGGCAGTGGCGGGCTGCAAAGGCTCCCCGGAAGGGGTGGTGGACAGTGACCTGCGCTCGCACACAGGCCTTGTGGCAGCGGCAGCAGCAGCCCCAGCATCCCACGCCCATCTCTGGGGTCCACGCCTTCAGCTGCGGCTCACGCCCATCTCTGGAGCTTCTTTAAGCAGCGCTCTTAATGCCCTCTCCTCATGCACCAGGAAACAAAAGGGAAGAAAAAGTCTCTTGCCTCCTCGGCAGCTCCAGACTTTTTCCCCAGACTCCAGGCTAGCCACGGCACACCAACCCCTTCAGGCTCTCTTCCTGCCGTCAGCCCCAGTCCTCACCCTGTGCTCTGACCAAAACCCGATACCCGAGCCTCAGCTCCCAGCCCCGCCTGCCCCGGCGGCTGAGCAGACAAGCCTCTCGGACTGGTGTGTGCCTGAGGTCACCGATACTCAGTGCGGGAATCTCTCCACCTTGCCCTCCCCTCCCCTGTTGCTGTGTTCTCCTCGGTACTCCGAAGCTTTCCCCCTCTGCCACCCACAGTCTCCACCCACGAAGGGGCTTCTAGTGTGTGGAAACCTTTCCTCCTTCACGGCTCCCTCCCACTGGTGCAGGTCCCGTCCCTATCCTTTTGTCTCTGTTTATTCTTTTTTCTTTTGCCCTACCCAGGTATGTGGGGAGTTTCTTGCCTTTTGGGGGGTCTGAGGTCTTCTATCAGCGTTCAGTAGGTGTTCTGTAGGAGTTACTCCACTAGTAGATGAATTTCTGATGTATCTGTGGGGCGGAAGGTGATCTCCACATCCTACTCTTCCGTCATCTTCCTCCGGATCCACTCTAGATAATTAAACGTAGGGCATCTTTTCCTTTCAAATCTCAGAAAGAAAGGTGTGCTTCAGTTTCCCTGCAGAAAGCTCTAGTATCTTGCCCCCCTTTTGAAAGAGGAACGAATCCTTCTCTCTCTATTCTTCTTTGTCTTCTTCCCTTCATCAACAATGAGCCTCTTTATCATTTTTGTCAGCCCAAAGAATAATTTTTCTCTTTCCAGGCCATTCAAAAATTGTACACTACAAAGTAAATGGAAAGAGCTTTATTTATAAAAATAAAACAGCTATGGCATTAGTTCTTAAAGAGTATAAAATTTTGATCCCTCATTCCAACAAAAAGTCTTGTTAGCATTTAGGGTTCAATGAGAGGCAATACACAAAAATGTTTTGGTGACTCATTTGACATCTTTACTAATAGGTTTGAATTCATACTGGTGAATATCAGACATATTTGTGTTAGGCAATTAAACTTAAATTATATCTAGACATCTTTTAAATTACCATATTAACATTAACAAGTAATCTTAGAACTCATCTTGAAAGTAAAAGGTACTTTTATACTTTATAATGAAAAAATCAATAAAATGTGCCTTTATGCAGAGAAAATGTAATTATAATACCAATTAATGTTAACTGGTCACTTTTTTATTGAAGTAGAGTTGACATACAATATTATGTTAGTTTCAAGTATTCAACATAGTGATCCAACGTCTAAATACATTTGAATTGGTCACCATGATAAGTCTAGTAACCATATATCACCATACAAAATTATTACAGTATTATTGACTATATTCCTTATGCGGTATATAGCATCCCCAAGACATTTATTTTATAACTGGAAATTTGTACCACTTAATCCCCTTCACCTATTTCTCTCAATCCCTTATCCCCCTTCCCCTCTAGTAATCACCAGTTTGTTCTCTGTATCTACAAGCTTGTTTCTCTTTTGTTTTGTTTTATTTTTTAGATTTCACATGTAAGTGAAATCATACAGTATTTGTTCTTCTCTGTCTGACTTATTTCACTTAGCACACCTAGTACTCTAGGTCAATCCATGTTGTTGCAAGTGAAGATATTTCATTCTTTTTTAGGACTAAGTAATATTTCATTATATATATCTGTATATATATACCACATCTTCTTTATCCATTCATCTATTTATGGACACTAGTTTCTTCCATATTTTGGCTATTATAACTAATGCTCCAATGAACAGAGGGGTGCATACATCCTTTCTTATTAGTGTTTTTGTTTTCTTTGGATAGATACTCAGAGTTGAATTGTTGGATCATAAGGTAATTCTATTTTTAACTTTTGGGGGAACCACTGTACTGATTTCCATGGTGGCTGCACCAATTTACATTCCCACTAACAGTGCACAAGCGTTCCCTTTTTGATGATGGCCATTCTGACAGGTGTAAGGTGATATCTCACTGTGGTTTTGATTTGCATTTCCAAGATGATTAGTGATATTGAGCATCTTTTCATGTGTCTTTTGGTCATTTGTATGTATTCCCAAAGCAATGTAACCCCTAGCAAAATACCAATGGTATTTTTCACAGAATTAGAACAAATAATCCTAAAATTTGTATAGAATCATCCAAACAAACAAACAAAAAACCTCCAATAACCAAAGCTATATTGAGAAAGAAAAACAAAGCTGGTAGTATGACATGCACTGATCTCAGACTATACTACAAATCTATAGTAATCAAAACAGTATGGTATTAGCATAACAACAGACATACAGGTCAGTGGAATAGAACAGAGAGCCCAGAAATGAACCCACAGTTATGTGATCAATTAATCTACAACAAAGGAGGCAAGAACATACAATGAAATAAAGGCAATAAATGGTGTTAGGAAAATTGGACAACTACTTGCAAAAGAGTGAAACTGAATTATTTCCTTATACCATACATAAAAATGAATTTAAAACGGATTGAAGAATCACATTTAAGACCTGAAACCATAAAACCCCTAGGAAAAATACATTGACATCGATCTTAACAATAATTTTTTGGGTCTATCTCCTCAGGCAAGGCCAACAGAAGTAAAATTAAACAAGTGTGATTATGTCAAACTGAAAATCTTTTGCAGAGAGGAGAAAACCATCACAAAATGAAAAGGTAACTTACTGAAAGAAAGATTTTTTCAAATGATATATCTTATAAGGAGTTAATATGCAAATTATCTAAAGAAATCATACAATTTAATATCAAAAAGCCCCAAATATTCCAATTTAAAAATGGGCAGAGAACCTAAACTGGTCACTTTTTAAAGTGTTTGATACAGTACTTAGATGCATTCTTTTTTTCATTAGCCTTGAATATCAATACTCTTAACATCTCCGTTTATAAATGAAGAAATTAAGGAATGGAGAGATAAATGACTTGTCTAAGGTACAAAGCTTATTACAAAAAAAGATTATACTAAACCAGACCTCTGGATAAGATTCCTTTACTTTAATCATTATGGCTTACTGCAGAAGATTAGAGACAGAATTTGACATTGAAATCTTAGATTCCAGTTTTTAATGAGACTTCCTCACTATGCCTTTATGTCTAAGGGAAAAAATTCTGGTCTGTACTGCCATTAATGATAATACTGCTTTAGAGAAATGTTCTGGAGAGAAAGGATATTATTCAAATTTATTTTTTAAGTTTTTTTTTTGGTTTGACTTTGTTTCTTAATTTTCTCATGCTAGGATGGGAGGGCAAACAAAACCTAAACAATACCAACTATACGTGTGTGTGTGTGAGTGTGCCTGTACTTATAAGTATGAAAATACAACTTACAAGAAAAGGCAAGGCCAGAATCTATAAGGCTAAGGATTTTGACTTTATCTTAGATGCAAGAGACAGCAATTAAATGAAAAGATAGTTGTGTAGATACTAGACTGTTCAAGTAGAACAAAGGAGAAATGGTAGTGGCTAAGATGGTGGCAATGAAGATGAAGAGAAACATTATGTATGTGATGAGAGAGAGAGAGAGAGAGAGAGAGAGAGAGAGAGAGATGAGATTCCAGAGGACCTAATGATGCAGTCTATGCAGAAAGTGAAGAAAAGGAAAGAATTGAGGATCATTCCCAGGTTTTTGCACTGAGTTAGTTTTTGTGTGAATCATGGCACCATTCACTGAGGAAGAAAAGATTTGCAGGATGGGACAGTTTGGAAGAAGGAATAATTGAAGTGTCATTTTAGACATCTTAGTAGTAGAGACATCAAGCAGTGTTCCTCATATTTCTCCAATGAAAAGAATCACCTGAGGATCTTATTGCACATATGGATTATCACCTTTTCTGCTAGAACTTCTGGTTTTGTAGTCTGAGTTGAACACAAAGTACTGGATTTTCTCACACTGCAGGAGAAAAAAAAACACACTGAAGGACGTGGGAAAGAGCTAACCTAAGTAACTTTGGAAAATAGTATTTTAGTATACTGTAATTAACCATGTACAATATATTTTGAAAAGCTAAAGACAAAAAGAAATGTACACATATATTGAACTTGTTAGTAAATTTATTTTTCACACGTGTACAGGTTAATGATTTTTAAATATTTTATGTGTATTCCAGAATTGAGCAAATGACTAAATAGACTGCAAATAATGAGAATCAGGTTTCTAATTGTTAAAGAAAAGAGTTACAAATAAGGAAAGTGTAAGGGAGGCTAAAATAAACCCTGTGGTGTTGGATTGGAATCCAGGTATCAATTTGAATTCATATATCAATTTGAAGTTATATATATATGTAGATAGATAGATGATAGATAATGTGTGTGTGCACACGTGTGTGTGTATACACACACACCCAGATAGATAATATGAAAATAGAGATACTTGTATATTTTTATGTATTCGTATATATATTTTCAGCTCTCTCTGCTGAAAACACAATGAGGTAGCTTGGATAGTGATAAATCCACCTCATACCAGGATTCTGGTTTCTGAATACCATTATTAATGCAAGGAACAAGAACTCCATGGAGAAATGACTGATTCAAGGCTGAGACAGAGGAAAGTAAAAGATGGGTCTGGAGCATTTTGTGGTGTCAGAAAGTAAGATATTACTCCAAAAATTGTATGGCCATGTAGGAAAAATATAGGAGACAGCTGGAAGGAGTACCAGTGACCAAATATGGAACACTCTGAGAAACAAAACTATTAATGATAGTAATAAATTTTAACCCGTAGAATAAAATAAATATCCACAAGTTCACACTGATGTATGTATATTTATATGAACAAATAACCAGATAAATACATAAATGAAGGAGAAGAACAGCTCTTTCTTATACTCAAGTTATAGTTAATAAATGTAGAGGGAATGATGGGAATAGAAAGTGAACAATCATCAAACAACACAGTAATTGGTGGAGTCAAAAATTATTGATGGATGCTAAAATTAGTATGGGAAAATTAAACAAGAAGCAGGATATTTGAACAATCTCAAATAATTACAAAGGGAAAAATAGTGATTTTGCAGCTATCTTTATACCTAAGTCATCAAAGTTAGCATCCCCAGTAGTGAGACACACAGATTGGTTTGTACCTTTAATATGTACTTAAAATGCCATAATATCTCTCCTGAAGTGTTCTTGTCAAGAAATACATATCCTCAGTCTAACCATGAGAAAATATCAAACAAACCCTATTTGAGAAAAATTCTACAAAATGACTGGCTAGGCTTTTCCATTAGTTCAAGGTCATAACAGACAAAAAAAGGCTGAGGAACTATCCTAGATTAGAGAAGAATGGGGAGATATGACAAGCAAATGCAATAAGGGATCTTAGATTTGGATCTGGACCACAAGACAATAGGCAATATTTGAATACAAGTCTATAAATCGTTAGTAGCATTGTGACAATGTAAACTTTCTGCTTTCAATAATTATACTCTAGTAATATAAAATGTTAACATTTGGGGACGCTGAGTAAAGGGTATATGGGAACTCATACTGCTATGTTTGAAGTTTTTTGATAAATAAGATTTGATAACACAGTTTTATAAAAACTTAGTTTGGACATTTCTGAACCTCTTTTTTGTTTCCTTATGGAAGAAAGCTGCTTGTTTAAGGTTAATACTAATTCAACGGGGGTAAGATTTACACAGGACCAACCCTAACATTCATAGTGTGTGGCACAGGAAACAACTTTGAATGGCCATTTCAAGGAACAATATACTTAAGTGTATACAATGAGTAAAATGGATGAACTACACAAATTAACGAGTTGAAAATCCATAGAATCATAGAATTTTCTCACTGTAAAGACTCTTACTTTCATAATTTTTCATAACTTTTCAGTTCCTATGCGTAAATACCGAAGAGCATGATTACTAGATCACTGTATGGTAAAAGTACGTTTATTTTGTAAGAAACTGCCAAGTATCCCGCTAGCCACAAATGAGAATTCCATTTTTTCTGCATCACCACCAACTTCGGTATTTCAGTTTTGGGATTTTAGTCATTTAAATAGTTGTGTAGTGGTATCTCATTATTGTTCTAATTCAAAATTCACTGATGACATGGAATGTGTAGCATCTTTTCATATGCTTATTTTACATGTGTCTATTTTCTTTCTTTAACCATAGTAGGTTTGTTGTTTCTTTTTCATCAAGGCCTGCTAACTCTTGTCCTCCTGTGTATATTGATGTTCTTTTTTCTTTCTTTCTTCTTTTTTTGAACTTTTGATTATTTAGTCTTTTTCCTGGAATGTCCAATTATTTTTTACATTAAAATTGGGAAGATACCTACACATTCTGGATGTTGTTATCTTTCTCTTGAAAAGATTTACTTTGGCCCATGGCAGACAGTTACTATAGGGACTGGAAACCTTAGTCCATTCTGTTTGAGCTCATTCAAAGCTGTTTTTCAGTCTGTGTGAAGGGTGCTCTATTTCTGTCTTGGCCTTCCTCTACGGGTATGGTTGCCCTTTGGGATTACCATGTGAAAGTATGGATTCTCCCTATTGCCAACTACCCTTGTATTTGTTAGACTTTAAATGTATGGTTCCCCCAGCCCTGTGAGACTAAAGATACACTTAGCTTGTTATTCCATTAGTTGTTGCTTTTAGCTTGAGCTGTTGCCCTTTGGCTTCTGTGGTTAGAGTCTTTTGAACACCTTGGCTTTTCAGTTCCTAGGCTGTACGATTTGAATCAGCAAATGCCCAAAGGAGAAAAGATGCACCAAATATCAAGCTTGCATCAGTTTTTCCCTTCTCTCCATAACTTGGCCCACATGTCTTGGTGTCTCTCTGACATTCAGATGCCAGTGAACAGATGTTTTCTTACTTTATCCAGCTTTTCTAAAATTTCTTTAGACTTCACCTGATCTTATGTTATTATTGAACTATCATCTCAATTATCTGTAGGAAGAAAATTTACAATTTTATGTTTTATTTTCCATATTACCTCAGTTTCTGTAGAGACATTTTACCCCACTGTTCGGTCTACTTCCTGTGTTAGCAGTAAGATGGAGATAAGGTGGAGGCTAAGAATACTGGGGGAAAATCATAGAAGAATGATATGTCTCGTTCTTTTCGTTTTTCCTCTCCTTATTTATTACTCTGGCAGCCTACATCTGCCTTTCTTCATTTGACCCAGTTGCCCAAATAAGAAACCCACTCTGGTAAAGACCTGACTTTAGTCTCATCAATGTCTGCATGTTAGGATTAGCTAGATGATGAACACCATGCCAAAGTTCTTTGTGTGAGACTTTTGCAGACTTTTGTTAGCCCTTTAGTTTGTCTCTTGCAAACGCTGCTCGGATTGTTGAGTTTTTCTAAGATTTTGTAGGTCAAACCTCTCTACCTGCATACCAGATGAGCCCTTCTCTCTTTCCTGACTTCACTTGTGGGAAGTTAGCCCTCGGTTCTTCTTTTTCCCCATCCAATCATAATTGTTCATGAATTCCAAAAAGCCCTCAAAGTATCTGTTGTCCCTTTCTCTCTTCTCTATTTTATCAACACTGTTAAATATTAACCATATATTTGCATACCTCTTTCTTACTTACAGTGGAATATTGGAAGGCTCGATCGTTAAGTGTGAGCCCCACCAAAGTAGGACTCATACAACACTCTCCTGCAGGCCAAAACTTTTGATAGCCACTGTTTTTTTTATACTATCTTATATGTATCTAAATTGGTAATGATTTAGTTAATTCCTGAGTTACGTGACAATAAGAAATCAGTCAAATTAGCACTACAGAGGTGCAGCTTAGACCTAGGGACCAGAACCAAGGGCCACAAAAACCTGTTAACTAGTAAGTTTCACTTGTACTTCATGTTTAACAACTGCTGAGGGTGAATGGGAAGTAAGGGAAAAAGAGTTTAACTTCATATCACAGAAACTTGCACTAAAATGAAGAGGAAAATGACCCAGTTCCTGGTTCATGTGTCTATAATCTGCTTCAATAAATAATAACAGCATAAAAGGAAAAAAACACTATATGATAGGAACAATGGATAATCAATTACCAGATCAGAGAGGGCAGATTACACTTGCTATGGGATTTCATTAAAGAAGGATTCCAAAAAGTACTGGCTTCTTCTGAGAAGACTTCTCAGAACAGGTAGCATTTAAACTGAGTCTTGAACAGGTATATAGAGGGTAGGGAACAGGCCTTCCGGGCAGGGAACAGGTACAGTGTCAGGAATGGCACAAAGGCCTTATGGAGTAGGGGACAAAACTGGCTGAACACAGGAGTGCTACGTGTTGGGGAATATGGGGGAAGGCTGGCTGAGGTTGGTTAAATGAAACATAATTAGATGGAAGAGAAAGTAGGTGGAAAGACACATGGAAGACTGTGGAAAGCCCCTGAAGATGGAGGTCAGCATAATAATATGAAGAACTCAGTGGTACTTTGACACTGTATGAATGTCTAGGTTTAAAAAATCAGGAAAACACAATAAAAGAATAATCTACTGATATAATGATATGTAACCAGAGGCCAGATACCAAAGAATACACACTGTGTTTCCATGTATGTCATATATGGTGATAGAGGTCAGCTTAGGTGTTGCCCGGGGAGAGTATAGAACAGAAAGAAGTAACAGAGAACTGTGTAGGTTGTTAGAAATATTTTATAATATCTTGATCTGGTGTTGGATACATGGGTGCATAGAGATGTAAAAATTCAGTTATTAACAATGCAGTTAACCTACTAGAGTTTTTTTAATGTATGCATACATTAAAAAAAACTCTAGTAGGTTAATTAGGCTGTCAGTTGTATGAAGTAAATTTTGGTCAAGGAATAGCCAAGGTAGTAATGTAGTAACAAGTTATAAATGTACTCACTGTGCTCTAGAATGTCAAAATTGGAATAAAAGAAATATGTTTAAGAAGAAACACAAATATTCAATTTTTTTGGAGGTTGCCCATTCTTTTTTTTTAATTAATGAATTAATGTATTTTTTGGCTGTGTTGGGTCTTCGTTTCTGTGCGAGGGCTTTCTCTAGTTGCAGCGAGCGGGGGCCACTCTTCATCGTGGTGCGCTGGCCCTTCACTATCGCAGCCTCTCTTGTTGAGGAGCACAGGCTCCAGAGGAGCAGGCTCAGTAGTTGTGACGCATGCGTTTAGTTGCTCCGCGGCATGTGGGATCTTCCCAGACCAGAGCTCGAACCCGTGTCTCCTGCACTGGCAGGCAGACTCTCAACCACTGCGCCACCAGGGAAGCCCCAAATATTCAATATTGATGGTTGGATGAGCTGAATAAATTAGATCACTCTACTTTCAATTTAAGAACTTGGCCAGTGTTTGGATACCTTTGAACAAAGAAAAAAAAGAAATACAATTTTTATTACACATATGCTATGTATCAATCCCTGACTTATATTTTGACACATATAAACATGGGAAATACTGCACCTTGTAACTGAGACAATGAAGATGAGTGAGGTAGCTGGTTTTGACACTAGAGGCTGAGAAAACCATCAGCTCATAATCGTAAGAAGTCTGAAGTCGGAGGAAAAGAATCAAGAGGAAATAGTGGTAAGTGCCAGGAGCTTCTGGAAACTACATCAGAGATGAAGACTCCAGGATTGTTGAGCTTTCTAAGAGTCCCAATAACTCAGGTAAAAACAGAGGGCTTAAAACTGAATCCTAGAGATATATGTATGCATATAGCTGATTCACTTTGTTATACAGCAGAAACTAACACTACACCATAAAGCAATTATACTCTAATAAAGATGTAAAAAACAAAACAAAACAAAAAAACTGACTCCTGCAAAGTAACAATTGTTAGGACAAACAGTAAAGAATTATAAGAAAAATAATCACATGCCTGTCCCAACAGAGAAATATCCTAAGCTCCATCTCACCATTTCTCCGATTGGCCTTTCACAAAATACAGTCCCATCAGCTGAATATAGGTTTGTCAAGTAACTGTGACTAAGACTGAATTAAACAAAAATAAATCAATTCCTTCCTCCAAAACTTTTCAGAGTATGTAATGTAACAAAGTGAAACTTGAATTTCAGGTTGGGATGTAGACTGCGGCTCTTCCCAAATGCTTCTGTCTTGTAACTACATTAACATCATCTAAAACCAGTGTTCTGCAGGACAGAGATTGTGAAACGCTGCTCTCATCATGTAAGATATCAAGTCCTTCTGAAAATCCATTCTTCCTTCTGCCCTTTCTCGTGTTGTCCCTGTCACCTGGAACGTCTGTCCTAAGCTCCACCTGCCAAAACCCTACCCATTTTTAGGATCCAAGAGATAATAAAAGGCTTACATTACTGAAAGGCAGAGAAAGAAATCCCTTCCTAGGGATCTACATTTCCTTCCTAGGGAAAAGAAAAATTGTAAAGTATATCACAGTGACCTTAAGTCTGTGAATGTAAGTATGTTGTGTTACTTTGAGTTCTGTAAAAGTCAATGTGCTACAATATACATGGATATGAATGTTTGATCTCTTACAAGTAGAACTTGCTGATAACTTTCATCATGAGCGAGGTTAATGATTAAGGGAGCCATTGTATTTGGCTCAGCCCTTATAACTAGGGAATATTAAAATTGGAAAGGTCCCTAGATATTAGCAAATCTATCCACCTCATATTCTAAGTATGGAAACTGAGACCTTCATAGATTGGATATTTATATTAACAAAGGAAAAGGATATAAGATATTGGCAGACCTACCTTTTAGATTAAGAATTTTGAGATTTTTATAGACTACTAGGACATTATGTCCACTGATATTGAGACAATGTGTTTCTTAGTCATCATTTTCTATTGCACTGACCAAGTGAGGTGGCAGTCAGTAGTTGTACAAAGGGAAAAAGAAAACTTTAGGAACTCCCAATTTATATACACAGGGAAATTCATCATTCATGTTATTTAAGCTAACTGGATGCAGTTTATCAGCTACATTGAGGAATGGTGAAGTGAAGTGTCTATACAATTAACATGTTAGTTTGTGTCATGACCTCCCTGTTGTTCAAGTGAGTTAATGGTTAGCACTCAACTAGGCACTTAAGAGTCCATTATAAATCTGGACTAAACGTTTATTTGTGGCATCTTTATTCTTCTTTGGTGCCCTTAGGCAGAATTAGCCCTCTTATGTTTGTTAAATTCAAGTATTAATCAGGGCTAAGGTTTCACAAGTTCTTTGGCCTAAACATGGGGGTAAGGGAGACCAATGAGCTGGAGTGCTTCTAGATTTAAGAATGGTCAGATTGAGGAAGAAGAGTCTTATGCCAGAGGTGAAAGAAGACTGAGTATAATTATCTATTTTTAAAAATCCCAACCCTTTTCAATGTTCTAAAGTGATCAGGAAGTACATGGGTATGCTAGGAAGTAAGGGACTGAAGCAACAATATTCTCTAAGAGCTTGTGGATGGCAATGAAGAGGAAAGGAAGATAGAGTCAATCCTAGAAAAGGTTTTGGTTGGCCATAATAATGAAGTCAGAAGGAGAAGAAGAAGAAGAAGCAGAATGACACATGCAATGGGACAGAGAAAGCAAGAATAGAGAAGCAAAAGGGAGAGTAGAAAAATGAGACAAATTTGGAGAAGGAAATGAGAAAGAAAACTGGGTGAAAGAGGGAAGCACTGATGGTAGACCACGTGACACTCAAACATTAACACGATGCACATTTAAGATGTGCCATCAATGGCCATGGTCATTACCCTCAAATAGTTTACAGTATGTGTTTCAGAGACATTTATAAATTGAAAATGCCATTAAAATAAGTGTCAGGCTATAAGTATTCATGGAATTGTATGGGAGAATAAACAGTCCCCCTTCAAAGAGCCTTCTGAGACATCGGGGAAAAAGGAAAAACCTAAAAAGCATAAGACTCTTCCTATTTTCATTTCCAATGATACATCCCAATCTTGATGATCAATCAGTGATTTAAATACCAACTAAAACACAGTATTTTATTAGCTGCTATGCAGTATACTAGAGAAATAGAACAGAGAGGACCTCAAACCCTGTTCCCTCAAATTGAAAGGCACGTTTCCTGACCCCTCCAGACCACTACTGGACACAGGGAACACACACTAAGGACCCCAAACAGCAGTCACCTACTTTGTGATTACTTGCATGACACACCCTCACTAACACCACTGACTTTCCTGCTCCTATGGGACATGACATATATTTCCTATTTTAACACATACCACAGTGCATTATGATTGCAGATAGATGTTCTAACATCTTAAAAGAGAATGATGACTTTTTTGCTCTTTACACCTTGTTATTTCCCTACTCATAATATTTCTTGAAGAGAAACAATAAAAATATAAACAAACACAAAAAACAGATAATATACAAAACGTGTGCTTTGCACCTTAACACAAACTTAAGTAAAATTAGTTCTGACAGTATCCGGCATGACAAACTTCCATGGTACAAATGAGAATGGACCAAGGTTTGAGCAGGTACAGGAGACCATCCAGGTATGAACAACACCAAGGAAAGGTAGACAGGAAGTAACATGGTGTGTAGGAAATCACGAGACCAGTCTGATGGGAAGAGACTTAAACAAGACTGAAACTCACTTTCTAAACCTCCATCTCCAATTGGACAATTAGCAAGAACAGGTGCAACAAAGTGGCCAAATATTCAATCCCTTTAATGGGGAGGAACAGTTTAAAGTTTTATTGCTTTAGTTTGCCCCAAAAGCAACTATCAAATGTTGGCAGGACACAATGAAGGCTTACCTTTGTTAACATAGTTAAGTCTCTCTCTCTCACAACTAGCCCACTTGGCTCCACGTTCCTTAGTGCACCTGAAGCACTTACACAAAATTGATGAGCTTTACACAACTGGAAGGTCACATCTTTATTTCTTATCACAGGAACACAACATCTGGAAACTTTATTTCTATCGGAAGCTAAAGCAAAATTATTGTAAAATGAGTCATTTAAACCATACATTTTATCACCGTTAAAAAGCATCTGCTCTGTGCGAAGGATTAGAAATGACCCCTGTCCTTAAAGCCTCATTAAGGAGGAAGATCTAAAAACTCAAAATTTCAGTGACATGAGATAAAGGACCATAACCTTTATGCACAGAAGTGCCTATGGAGGCCAAAAGTTATATCTAAGTGACGGCTTCATGATAACCCTGAAGTACAATCAAGAAAGATGAGGCTATGCAGAGTTGGAGTAGGAGGTGCATTAACTGCACAGGGAGCACCTGTGCAAAGATACTCAAGCCTGACACCTGCTGGGCACTGTAAATACTGCAGGTGGGGATGACTAAAGGCCAGGGGTCCGAGTGTGAGAAGAGACAGAAATGAAAATAGAGATGTTGGCCCAAGCAAGCCTGGGAGAGAGCATGGCTTGTATCCCACAGGTGATGAGGCCTGGGGCTACCACTGGCTGAGTAAGGGTGCCTCCGCTGATTAGAAAAAGGTGCCCCGCTACTGAAGGACCAATTAGATAAAGAGAGTGATCACAAAAAGCTCCCCTTCCTCAGGGCCAAAGAGCCTCAGGAGGCTTGGCCGAGCACAGTTCAGATTACAGGCCTCTGTGCAGAGCACACGCTGGGCGGCTAGTATGCACTAACTCTGTGTTGGCAAGCCATTAGCAGCATTATTTTAGGCATATCTTGTCATGTTAGAAGATCACTCAACCCGAGTAGGCAGATGAACTTAGAGGAACTGAGACCAGGAGCCGCAAAACCACCCAGGAGTTTCTACCATAGTTGGGGCAAAATGTAATGTGGATAAAGAAGCAAATTTAGGAGGAAGCCAAAATTTACAAGCTAGACCCACTGGATGAAAGTCATAACTAAAGTTCAGTGAAGGAATTCTGAAGAGAATGGGCTCTGCAATAAATTTTCCTTAAATTCAATGTAAAATATTAGGCAAAATTAAGTACAGTGGCCTTTAAGGTCCCTTCCAGCTCTAATTTCTTTTGATTTCTAACTTATTACTCTGGTTAAGTAAAGTCCCTTCAGAGGTACAGAACAGTTCCTACACCTGAATGGGATGCAAAGAATAATCTGACTTCTCTTCACCAGGGGGTGAGTTGAACTGTCCTTGCAGAAGAGGTAACACATGGTGAGAACCCCAGATCCTAGAAAAGGGCCAGGCACACGATAAGTATTCAGCTTTTTGAAAACAAATGAACAATCATTTCCTCTCCTACATCTTCACACCCTTTCTCCGCTGGCTGCTTTCTTTCAGCTTATAAACTTCCTCAGTATACCCACTTAAAAAGCCCTCAGACCTATGATTCTTTGGCTCTTTTTGTGGGTAACCTAAGTCTCTCCCATGCCTGCAAACACCTCTCCTCCCCAAAAGCCCAGATCTGAACCTTGGGCCCAGACCTGTCTACCAGGCCCCTCTAAAGCACTGAAGATGAAGTAAGATCCTCTCGCCATCCCCAATCCCTTTCTACTGTGCTCTGTATCTCTCAAAAAGATGCAGCTGTAAACTGTCACCCACGCTTGCTGCCCTCCCTTTTCTAACTGGTCACTAGGCCCCACCAATTCTCTCTCAGATCTGCAAAACCCAGTCCCACCTTTCATAACTTAAGTGGGACCCTCAGATTACAATTCACCCTGCACCAAGTCAACTGCCTTCCACATGGAGGTCCGAGTGAGCCTCTAAACCACAAGTCCATCTCGCTGTTCTTCTGTGTTTCCCACAGCCTTCAGGATAAACATCTAAACTTCTGACAAGATAAACAAGGCCCCTTTCTGTTGAGCCCCACTACATTTCCAGTATCAACTCTCATTTATTTCCCAAACCCTGAGTTCCAGTCCTATACCTTAGTTTTGCCATATTTTCTTATATTTCTCAAACTTTGACACACACTGCTCCCTCCTGCCACCCCAGTAGCTTCTACATACCCTTAGAAAGGATGGCACCTCCTCCAAGAAGCCTACCCTGAACTTTCCCTTCCACGATTCTGTGCTCTGTGAAGGGGAAAGGTGGGGGGGGGAGGGATACATTAGGAGTTTGGGATTAACATAGACACACAACTCTATATCAAATAGATAATCAACAAGGACCTACTGCATAGCACAGGGAACTCTACTCCATATCCTGTAACAAACAGTACGGGAAAAGAATCTGAAAAAGAATGGATATATGAATAACTAAATCACTTTGCTGTGCACCTGAAACTAACACAATATTGTACATCAACTAACCTCCAATATAAAATAATAATTAAATTTTAAAAAAAGATTCTGTGCTCTGTAGCACCAGAACTCACTTCTTCCACAGCACTGACTACTGTGCTTGTGTCTACCTGCCGCCCAGTAGAAGGGGAGATTACCTAGGGCAGAAGCATAGTCTCCAGCAGCCCTTGATTCTGACAACTCATTCAAGTGCCAGGCTACTTTACACACATAACCTGCTTAATTAATTCTAAGAACCCACAGAAAGAGTGGTTTTTAATGTCATTTTACAAGTGTGGGGATTGCAGTTCAAAAGTAACCTGTCCAGGCCACAGACAGCATAAGGCCTGGAATTCAAACCGTAAGCTGCCTTCACACTGGTGCTCTTTGCACTATATGATACAACTACTGAAAAACAGATTTTTTTTTCCTGAGCCCTGTTTTAATGGAAAGGAAATGAAGCTGGGATATACCAATTTCCTAATCGCTTTGGCGTGTACTAGGCAAAGTCGTTCAACAGACCAGGTAACTGTGGAACAATTAACGATGCTCCAAACTGTCCTAAGTGTTCTACATTGTAAGGTGTACAAGCATTAACACAGTGCGACCTTGTAACCTCCAGAGAGAGTGAGTCCTGTTCAGCCCATGCTACAGTTGAGATCACTGAGACCTAGAAGCCTTAAGGCACTCGGCCGGGGTCACCGAGCCGGCAGGAGTCCTAGGCCACATGCCCCATCTAGTGCACGCACACCCGGGCACTGGGCACCGGTTCTAGTGCCCACCCTCCACCTTGAACCATCTAAAATCCCGCTTCTCAGCACCCACACGAGGGGCCCTGGTAGCGGGAAGTACAAATCTGTCTCACCAAGCCGTGGCTGGAAGAAGCTCTGGATACAGATCAGGGGGAGCGGGTGCTCAGGGGCGGCGCCCATTCCACCCCACAGAGGCTGTTGGCGTCTAAGTCCAGCGGGCCGTCCCGCAGGGAGGCGCGCAAGGCTGGCAGAGGCAGCAAATCCTGCAATGCACCCAGGTCCTCACCAAGCCAGGAAAAGTCGGCCTCGCTGTCGGGGTGCAGCTTCATTGAGTGATTATAGGCCGAGCGCGGCCTCGGGGACACTGGCTGCAGACACTATGCCCACACAAGCCTGGAGGCCCTGGCTGGCCTCCTGGCCCCTCGGGCAGCCACCGCAATCCAGGGAGTGGTAATAAAGATCAACGTGGTAAAGGTCCTGCCTTCTTCTTCTTGCATTATTTCAAAACCCTCATGGCTGGCATCAGGCAGTCTGGTAATTGGGACCGGTAATTGGGTTCATTTGCCTCTGTGTTATCTGTCTGCTATCTGCTTCCTGAAATGCAAACAGCTACACAGGGTGATTTGCTACAAGAGAGTGTGGGGGAGCTTAAGCACCAGATGCAGGATGTAATTTACATAGACAGCTAGGGAGTGACAGGAACAGAATGTAATTTAGCTTTGTGAAAGATAAATCTAGTTACAGACACTACAGATCAGTAACAGTTTAAATAAAACTAGGATCGATTAACCCTTTCAGGCCAGTTTATGTGTCTTCTCTAGACTGTTCACTCTCCCCTTTACTTTCCTTATTTTCAGGAGAGGAAAAACTTCATTTCTATTTTTGCTGCAACACTATTATGCTTAGAGAAATAAGTCAAACAGAGAAAGACAAATACGGTATGTTATCACTCGTATGTGGAACCTAAAAAATAAGGAATAAATGTAACAGAAAGGAAATGAACTCACAGATACAGACATCAACGCAGAGGTTACCAGTGGATAGAGGAAAGGGGGGAGGGGCAAGATAGAGGTAGGGGAGGGAATTAAGAGGCACAAACTACCATGCATAAAATAAATAAGCTATAAGGATAGCCAGTGTTTTATAATAACTTTAAATGGAGTATAATCTATAAAAATATTGAATCACTGTGTTCTAATATATTGTTATTACAATATAATACTGTAAATCAACTATACTTCAGTTTAAAAAAACGGTCACCACAGTATGTCTAGATAACATCCATTACCATACATGGTAGAAATCTTTTTTCTTGTGATGGGGATTTTTAAGATCTACTCTCTTAGCAACTTTTAAATATGCAATATGGTATTATTAACTATAGTCACATCCCCAGGACTTATTTACTTGATAACTGGCACTTTGTACTTATTGACCACTTTTACCCATTCCACCCACCCTCCACCCCCTGCCTCTGGTAACCACCAGTCTATGTATCTATGAGCTTTTTAAAAAACTCCATATAGGGCTTCCCTGGTGGCGCAGTGGTTGGGAGTCCGCCTGCCGGCGCAGGGTGCGCGGGTTCGTGCCCTGGTCCAGGAGGGTCCCGCGTGCCGCGGAGCGGCTGGGCCCGTGAGCCATGGCCGCTGAGCCTGCGCGTCCGGAGCCTGTGCTCTGCAACGGGAGAGGCCACAACAGTGAGAGGCCCGCGTACCACAAAAAAAAAAAAAAAAAAAAAAAAACTCCATATAAAGTGAGATCTTACAAGATTTCTCTTTCTCTGTCTGACGTATTTTACCTAGCTAGCATAATGCCCTCACGGTCCATTCATGTTGTCACAAACGGCAGGATTTGCTTCTTTCTCATGGCTGAATTATATATATATAATATATATATATATTATATATATATATATATAATTTGGCATATTATGCCAAATGTCTTTTATCCATTTTACATCAATGAACACAGGGTTTTCCAAGCTTGGCTATTGTAAATAATGCTGCAATGAATATGGGGGTACAGATTTCATGTTGAATTAGAGTTTCTGTTTCCTTCATATACATACCAAGTAGTGGAATTGCTGGATCATATGATAGTTCTATTTTTAATTTTTTGAGGACCTCCATACTGTTTTCCATACTGGCTGCAACAATTTACATTCCTACCAAGAGTGTCCAAGGCTTCCCTTTTCTCCACACCCTTGCCAACACTTGTTAGTACCTGTCTTTTTGATATTAGCCATTCCAACAGGTATGAGGTGACATCTCTTTGTGGTTTGATTTGCATTTCTCTGCTGATTAGTGATTTTAGGTGTCTTTTTAACTATCTGCTGGCCATCTCTGTATCTTCTTTGTAAAAATGTCTATTCAGATCCTCTGCCCATTTTTTAGTTGGATATTTTTTCTACTTTTTTTGTATGAGTTCTTCATATAATTTGAATACTAACCCCTTATAGGACATATGACTTATAAAAATTTTCTCCTATTCGGTAGGTTGCCTTTTCATTTTGTTGTTGGTTTCCTTTGTTGTGCTATTTAGTTGGATATAGCCCCACTTGTTTATTGTTGCTTTTGTTGCCTTTACTTGGATCAACGTCTTTGCATAAGTTCTGGAAACAACACTTTCATAGGTTCCATGGATCGTTTTTAGGGGAGAGGGTGAGTTGAGATGAACTACTAGTGAAAGGAGGGTCAGTGGGTCAAACTATACCCTCTGTTACTCTAGGTGGCCTCAAGGCCACAACTGATAGTCATTGTCTCCCTCCTGTGCTATCCATTCTCAATTTCACTCATCCTTGGATAATATCTCTGCTAAAATGGATGGCTTACTTGGTGGGGTGACCTTCACCCTCGTCCCTGAGTGAGTGTTCTGAGCCCCGGTCATCATTTCTTTCTCAAACCATGGCTGGTGTACTTGACCATTTACTGTGTAGTTGACCATTTACTGTCAAAATTGGGAAAGGCAGCACCAAGAAATACCCCACAGACTTCTGTTTTTAATCAATCATTTTCCAATTAAAAAAAGTTTTCTCCCACAGACATTTTTATCACCCCAAAAGGAAACTCTGTAGCCATTAAGAAGATACTACTTCGCTCTCTCTACCAGGCCCTGGAGACCAACAATCTGCTTTCTTTCTCTATGGATTTACTTATTCTGGATATTTCAGATAAATGGAATCATACAACGTATGACCTTTGTGTCTCGCATCTTTCACTTAGCATGATGTTTCTGAGAGTCATCCACACTGTAATATGTATTAGTATTTCATTCCTTAAAAAAATGTTTTTGGTCGTGTAATTGTTTGAAATTTAATTGCTCCATTCTTTTTTATGACTGAATTACTATTGCACTGGAGGTATATACCACAATTTGTTTATTCATTCATCCATTGATGGACATTTGGGTTATTTCCATGATTTTTCTATTGTGAATAGTGCTGCTATAAACATGTGTGTACGCAGATTTGAGTGTTTGTTTTTAATGATTTAGGAGTGGAATTGCTGAGTCATACAGTAATTCTATGTTTATCCCAAAAATACACACCCCAAGTAACTTCCTCAAATTCTCTCCTTGTCTCAGAATCAGCTTTTCAGGAAACATGGTGTGCAACAGTATGGACAGTGTCCCATGAGAGCTTATTTGTGATGCCTGGGGGTCTGGAGTTGGAAAGGGCTTCCCTTAGGAAGTGGCAGCTAAACTGAGGGCAAATTCAATGCTTTTTCCTTCCTTCCTTCCTTCCTTTCTTCCCTCCTTCTTTCCTTCAGAGGGATGACATAGATGTTTTACACAGTATATCCTTTTAAAACTTTTGCATGTGAACCCTGAACTTATTCATAAGACAAATAAATGATTATTTTACGCAGGGTATTAGGGCTCAAATTATTAATATCATAGAACCATTATAGTGACAACTTGGATTGGAAACAATTTCTTAGGAAAACATATGGAAGCTTTTTTAATAACATTTTTGATAAATAAAAAACTTGAGAAATCAAGAGTGTATAGAGAGAATATTGGTTATTTGGGAAACTGTATCATAAAATGGATGGGCTGCACAAATTCTTCCATTTACCTGGAGAAAAGAGGGCTAAGTCAGTTTAGGCTGTTGTCACAAAGTTCCATAAATGGGACAGGGTGGGGGCTTGTAAACAACAAAAATGTATTTCTCAGTCCTGGAGGCTGGAAGTCTGAGATCTAGGTGCCGGGATCATCACCTTCTGGTGAATACTCTCATCTGGGTTGCAGACTGTCCACTTCTCATCGTGTCCTCACAGGGAACAGAGCAGAGAGAAAACGCCAGCTCTCTCATGAGTCTCACAAGGGTAAGAATCTCACCATGAGGCTCCATCCCGATGACCTCATCAAATCCTAATCACCTCCCCAAAGACCCACCTTCTAATACCTTCACATTGGAGGTAGGGTGTCAACATGTGAATGCTGGGGGACCCAAATATTCAGTCTATAACAAGTACTAATGGGGAAATCAGAGCTTCTCTTGAGGATGCTAAGGGCTGCTACAAAGATCAATGGTACATGTGTTTCCAGAGAGAACTACAATATAGAATAAGGCGTTCACAGAATAGATTCATCTTTCTTCCCCAAAACAGTCCTTGGTATCCAGGGACCCATTCCTGGAACTTCACTCTTGCTCAAGGAAATCGATCCTCTCATTAAAAAAAAAATCTTACGAACCTACATGAATGACACAAAGGACTTTTCCCAGCTCTAAGATTCTGTGTGTAAAACCTGTTAGTCTAAATTTATTTCCAAAAGATAGACCCTATGCGGGGTCTGCTCCTGCGGGGAAGATGGGACCCCCGCTTGTGCCCTGGCCCCCAGGTGTGGCTGCCTCAAGTTTGGGGTGAAGCCCCCAGCCCCCTTGGGCTCTGCAGCGCTGAGGTGGGCTCAGGGGAAGGTGCACCGTCTCTGGGGTTTCTCAGCAGGAGATGCCAGGGCTGCCACGCAGGAACCCAGTCGCCCTGGGTGGGGGGCAGACTGGCCAGGCCCGGGTGTCTCTGCTGTGCACGGCTGCTGAGAACAGGGTCCGCAATGAAGGTCTGCCTTGCAAACGGGGACTGTTGGCGGCTCCATCCTCCCCTTCCATCGGCAGAGCCCCATGGCAGCCCTCCCTTCCAACAGGCAAAGCCTGTGACCTGTGGCCAGACGGCTCCACACCCTCACGCCCTGGTGCTCGCCCCATGCAGGGAACAGTCACAACCCCTGGGCCGGCCTCTCCGGATGGCTCGAGCAGGACGGCTTCTTCGGCGTGCCTGTCACCCACCCCCCCACCCCGAGCCCAGGGGCTGGCAGGGAGGTCTGAGGGCCCCTCGGGCCAGGGCAGGGCGGCAGCACCGGCTTCTCAGCTGGGCCGGCCCTCCTCGCCACCTCCTACCTCTGCGCCCCAGGCCCGGGGTGGGCTTCCTGTGGCCCCGTCTCATTCCCACCCCTGTCGCGCCTCTTTCCCCCTGGGCCACGGGCTCCACCCAGAGCAGCACAGCATCTTGTAAGGGTGCAGGACGGCTCCTTCCTTGGGGCTTCCCCAACACCTACCAGCTGTTCTGGGTGTTCTGGCCACATCCGGGACAGGCACAGGCAGGTCAATGGAGCATAGTTAGCCAGGGTCTCCTCCCCCCTGAGGAGGGGCCAACTGGCACCATGCACAAAGCAGCCCAGGTGGGAGGGAGACCAGGGGGTTGGGGGTCGGTGGGGAGCTTGACTCGCAGTCACTTCCGAGGGGACGCTGAGCCCCCAGAGCTGTGGGCTGACTGGCCTCAGCACTCCCACGAGGGGCTGGTCAGGAAGGAGGGACCCTGTCCCTGGGGCCCAGGGCGCTCCCGGGTCAGGCGGAGTCGCCAAGTGTGTCGGGTGCCGTGGACAGCTGAGGCACGTTTCGCCGAAAGGAAAGTTCCAGCGCATTGCAGAGAGCAGACAAAATACCCAGTGGTGAAAACTCACTGTTGCTAAGGGTTGAAAGGAACCAATAATTCCTCCTGTTTCTCAGGGTGTTCCGTTTGGCTGTTAATGAAGTATATTTCCAAGGAATGCAGGCATGTGGCTGAAAAGGCCAGCAGTGCCTGGGGGTCACAGCGAGACCCTCCCATCTCGCCCCGCTGGGCCATCCTGTGTTCTGGGAGCAGAGCTGTCAGCTACAAGTGAAACATAGTAGCTTCCATATCCGGATTCTAAGATTTTCTAAAGCCCTTTAAAGGCCCCCTTCTCTGAGTGGTGCTTGACCTGTTGGTGTTTGGGGCGGGAGGATGGGCTGGGTGGAGGGTCTGAGCGCCATCCTGAGGGAAGGGCTTTGGAGGCCTGTGTGAGCCTGAGACCGGGGGCCCAGAGCCCGTGTCCAAGGGGAGGCCAGAGCTGACTCCAGCCGTGCTGAACCAGACGTCGCCCTCCTTCTCGACAACCCAGCAAAGCCTGTCACTCAAATTCCTGGCTGTGCTGCTTACACTTGCCCTCTGGGAAGGCCAGCCTGGCAGAGCTCTGTTCCTGCCCTTTGGGCTGCTGCTAACTGAGTACCTAGCCCGGGTGCTGGAGGGGAGGATCCATAGATGGTGGAGGCCCAGTGCCTGCCCAGGGTTCTGCCCCTCTGCTGACATGAAACTTCTAATCAACGTCTTAATAAAACGAAAAGGGGCTTGATATTGTTCTACCACCTGTGCCTGACCAATGTCAGCCCTTTGTCATATGGGGCAGTGCTGTCTAATGGTAAAGCTTCCAGTATCAGATCCCCAATCCCTACTCCTACCCCCTCCCATGGGGGTTCAGTGGGTACATCTGTATTTCATAGAACCTGAAACTCTTGATTTTACAAAGGAGCTGGAGTTCTGGAGAAAGAACTGGTCTGATCTCAGTTAAGAATGCAACTTTATACCTGGACAATACTAGAACACTTTAGTTTGAAAATGAGACCTGCACAAAGACCTCATGGGCAGGAGATGCAGGCAGGAGAGGGGGCAGACTGAAGTTCTGTGACTGACTGATCAAGTAGCAGAGGTCCAGCTGACTTCCAGGCCTACCGCTGATTGGCTATCACCAGAGCCACGTAACACACCTTCCACATACAAAACTAGCAGAAAAATGAGTTTGAAGAGCATTTTAACTAAATCCAAGGTCATTTTGATCATTAGTGAAAGTCATTCTATTCCTACATGCTCCCCACACCCTGACCCCCTTTCCTAAAACCAAATGGGTTCTGAGATTAAGGTGGAAGTGACAAACCTGGAGGTGACCAGGCTTTACTTTATCATCTCTTTCTTCTTCTTCCACGTGTGTTTCTGGTCTTACTCTTCCCGGTTCTTCTGCAGGGAGCGGTCCAGCAACTCTGTCAAGCAAAATCACACACCCTAAGGATGACTTTCACAGACTCCTTCCCCTAGAGGCAGTTTTCTAAAGGTCTTCCCTCCTACACATGCCCCCCCCAAAAAAAAATCAATCTTCATCTTAGGAGCCCTGAAAGGCACATATTACCTCAACATTTAATATTTAATACAACCTTTAGATCTAGTTCTGATAACTGCCAGTTGCCCCCAATTCACTCTTTGTAAGACAATTCTACCTGAATCACAAGGTTAATAACCTGACTGCAAACCCAGCATCCTTAAGCTATCTATGGTCACCCTGGCAACTCACTATAAAGTTCTTCTTTTTAAAAGATTTCAGAAAAGTAATTTCAGTCATCAAGATTACATATTGCACAGAACAAAAAGGTTTATTATTCTTACTGTTCTCTGGATGTAACTCTACATCTCTTTTCCTCCTATGTGGAGAGAAGGGAAAAAGAGAAAAACAACCTTTCAAAAGAAGATCAAAACCAAAAGCATGAGTCAAAGCATTAAATAAATACATTTGATGTGGTTAAAAACAGGGGTTGGGGGGTAATCTGGGTTTGGGGGAGATCTGGGCAACCTTCAGTCTGGTGTTGATGTCCCACCACTCTCAAAACAAAGACGGGCCCAGGAGCTGGCCTGGCACCTGTCTGCACACTAGAGGTCAGCTAGTGATGCTATGTAAGTCAAAGATCCACCTCATGTCAGGAATTTGTTAATACTAGAAAAAAACCAAAGGAGTAATTTGGGATTCACATCAGGAAGTGATGATGTCAACCTAAACTGGACACTAGCTCTTCTCTGATGAATACCTTAGTCCACTACTTCCCTAAGTTCACAACACTTGCCATCTCCAGGATATCTGTATTTATGTATTTAAGAGGGATAAAAATATTGTGGTGATGAAACCAATCTATGTCTTGTTTGAGGTGGAGGGTACAAGAATGCATGCATGCATAAACGTGACCAGACATGCACAGTGAATAAAGTCTGTAGATTATGCCGATGTCCATTTTCTGGTTTTGCTATTACAGTTATGTGAGATGTCACCATTGAAGGAAGTTGGGTAAACTACACAGAACCCCTCTGTACTATATTATACGGAATTAATCTGTATGTGCATATATAAAATTCTGCCTCCAAACTGCCTTTAGACTTGATCTACAACATCAACTCTTCCCTGGGTCTGTCTCTCTTGGCCTGTCCTGCATATTTCAGACTCACCAGCCTGAAGTCGTGTGACTCAGCTGCTTAAATTAATCTCATATACATAGTCATCACTGGGTCTGTTTCTCTGGAGAACCCTAAGATAGATTTTATACTAATACACTACAGTAATGTATACATACATATAATCTGAAACAATACAGAAGAAACTGATGAATGCTCACCTCTCGAAGGGAGGACGGGACGGAGAGGGGGGAGCACCACCCCTATGTGCCAAACAGCCTTTCGTGCTGCTGCCAGCCCGGCCGCCCCAGGTTCAAGCAGATATAATGGCATGTGGCCCAGGCAGTGGCTACACAGCTAAGGATTTTAAGGCACAATGCAGCGAGATGCCAGGGCCACGGTCACACACGTGGAACATTCTAAAACCAAGAGCGGTCACAGGATTCCACGCATGGACCCCTGAGGGCACTCTGGAGGCCGTCGCAGACCCTCAGGTCCCACGTGAGGAGACAGCCCACTAGAAACACAGCAGGCGGCCCTCCTCCCAGATCTCACCCGGCTCAGCCTCCCAGGCACCCGGCCTCATCTGCACAGCACAGGGCAGGCTCACAGAGGGAAGAGGGTCCCAAACCCAAAGGTCACACCAAACCCCACGGGAGAAGATTAAAGTAAGGTGATGAGGGGAGAGGGGAGGGGTCCCTCAGGAAGCTGGCCACTCAGGATTTCCAGCCTCTTCCACAGGAAGCCAGCATACGAAGCACCAAGACCCATCCTGGGCCACAATCAGAGGACTTGACCCCCCTGACCCCACAGCCCCGCTTCCCAAGCCTCCTGGATGCTGACGATGCTGACGAGGATCAGCACAGAGGAATGGGGGAGCGCACGGCTGGGGGGCTGCTGGGAACTCAGGACTGGCCCACCCCGAGGCCCCGCCCCAGCAGGCGCCACACTCAGCAGATGGTCTCGATGATTTCGTGAGCAGCATCATGGGGTTTGTCCTGAAAGACAACGGGACAGGGTTCAGAGCCCTCCCTCCCCACTCCGGTGATTCAGGTGACTAGAGAAGGCAGGTGCTGCAGCTCCCGGGACTCCCCGCCTCATTTCCCCACCCGCGGGCCCTACCAGAGAGCTCCACCCACAGCACTGGGATCATGTCCTACCACGTGGGACACGCTGGCTCCGGGAGCGCCTGTTCCTGCAGTGCCCTGCCGCCCAGCAGGCTGCGGGGAAGGGACCGGGACGGACTTGAAGCCGCCGACCCTCCTTCCCAAGGACTTCCTCCGGGTGCTCCTGCAGCCTGGAAGCCACAGGCCTGCCTCTGAGTCCCTGAACGGCCGCAGGCCTCGGTCCCCATCTGTAAAATGGGGAAACACCACTCATGCAACCGGGAGCAGGAGAGCAGTGGTCCTCCCTCCAGGCCACAGCGGCACTCTCCTGGCCTCACTGCGCCCGGCAGGCTGGCCTCACCGCTTTCCCTGAGGAGCACATCGGGAGTCGCTCGGGCCTTTCGCTGGGGTCTTGGTGGCCAGCTAACCCAAGACCCCACAGAAACCAAGTGAGGACGAGGCATCGTGTGGACGGTCTGTAACTCTAGACCGCACCTCCGGCCCACCGGTGAAGGTTCCTATGGCGGTGAGGAGGGGCCTCGAAGAGCACAGTGAGAGGAGGAGCTGCGAAGAGCACAGGCTGAAGCCCGAGGTGAGATGGTCAGGCCCAGAGCTGCCAGCCCTGCCCCGGGACAGCGACTGCCACTCTCAGCCCACGCCACCATTTCCATGCTTCACAGTGGAGGATGGCAACACGGGCAGAGCCCGTACAGGCCAGGGCACTGATGCCCGGAAGGTCCCAGGATAGGGCGCCCCATGGCGCAGCGGTCCTAACAGGTCAAACAACTCAGGAAACACCCTTTGTGTCCTAAGCGTCATTTTTGCAACAGCAGCCCTACTGAGCTATAATTCACACAGAATGGGCCCCTGCTTCAAGTATACAGTTCAGTGACTTTTAATGCATTTAGAGCTGGGCAACCATCACCTCTATCTAGTTCCAGAACATCCCATCACCCCATTAGCAGATGCACCCCAATCCCCTCCCCAGCCCCTGACAACACTAATCCACTCTCTGTTTCTATGGATTTGCCCATTCTGGACGTTTGTAAATAGAATTACGATATGTGACCTTTTGCCCAGAATCTTATTTTTTAAGGCAAAGGAAAAAAACAATCTTCTATCGTTCTTAATAATATCCTCCAACTTACCAAGGATGGCGCAATAAATATCCATTGTACTCATATTACTTAGACAAGGCCGGGGGCGGGAGATGGAACACGTGCGGTCCAGCACAGGACAGCCCTGCAGATCAGTGGTTCCTGACACGGGGGAACCGACCTGCAGCATCAGCGCCACTGCTGACCCAGAAACCCTGGGGAAGAACCACTGATGGGAACAATCGGCCCCAAGGCCTTCTGGCAAACAGCAGAAAACAGTGAGGACAGCTGGGTTTGGAAAACGGTCTGGCAGCTCCTCAAAGGTTAAACAGTTAGCAAATGGCCCAGCAATTCCTCTCCTGGGTGTCTGCCCAAGGGAAAGGAGAATATTCGTCCACACAAAACCCTGAATATTGAGCTTCCCTGGTGGCTCAGTGTTTAAGAATCTGCCTGCCAATGCAGGGTTTGAGCCCTGGTCCAGGAAGATCCCTCATGCTGTGGAGCAATGAAGCCCGTGCACCACAACTACAGAGACCACGTGCTGCAACTACTGAAGCCCACGTTCCTAGAGCCTGTGCTCCACAACAAGATAAGCCACCGCAATGAGAAGCCCATGAACTGCAACAAAGACTAGATCCCACTAACCACAACTAGAGAAAGCCCACACATAGCAATGAAGAGCCTACGCATCCAAAAAAAAAAACACACCAAAGACCCAAACGTTAATGTTCACAGAGGCGTGATTCACAACTGCCAAAAGGTGGAAACGACCCAAATGTCCATCAACAGATGAACGAATGAGCAAATGTGTCCCTCCACACACTGAAATATTAGCCATCCATGAAAAAGAGTGAAGCACTGACACTCGCTACAACGTGGACAGACCCTGAGATCACGATGCTCAGTGAGAGAAGCCAGATGGAGAAGGACACACAGGGTGGGATTCCATTGATGGGAAATGTCCAGAACAGGCAAGTGCACAGAGACAGAGAGTGGGTTCCTGGTTGTCAGGGGCTGTGGAGGGGGATGGGAGGGATGCTAATGGGGTGGGGTTTCCTTTCAGGATGATGGAATGTTGTAAAATTGGTAGTAGTGACGACTGCACTCAATGAATACAAAGCAGGTAATGGCACGCTTTAGGTGGATGAGGTGAAGAGTGTGGGAATTACACCTCAAAACAGCTATCAACAACAACAACAACAAGACCAAGAGGGGCCTCCCTGGCAGCCCAGTGGTCAGGACTCTGCGCTTTCACTGCCGAAGGCCCAGGTTCAATCCCTGGTTGGGGAACTAAGATCCCACGAGCCGCACGGTGTGGCGAAAACAAACAAAAAACCACAACAAAATCTATAGGAGGAAATGCGAGGTATTGTTAAAAGCACCTCCACCTCAGTAGGAAAATACTGAGCAACTAAGACACTCACGTGGCCAACGGACTCTGTTGCTGGTCCACAACATTCAGTGAGTTCAGACAGACAGTCCTGGCAGCCCTGAATTCCCTGGGCTCCTGTACCCACTGAAAGCAGAGGAGACGCCACGCTGTCACACAGGGTTTGCTCAGAGAAAAACGCACACAGCACAGTGTACAAGGTGCTGAGGTAGTCACAGGATGAGGAGGAGGGTCTAGAACTTTCCACCAACGCTCTCCCACATCACACTCCTCCTGAGGAGAGCTGGCCCCCGTGCACTGAGGAGCCTCAGCAGCCCTGCGGGGCCCACGTGCAGGGGAGCCACAGGAGGGGCCTCCTGGAAGCCAGGCAACCTGCCCGGTCCAGCCTTCGGATGGGGCAGCCCTGGCTGAAGCCCCTACTGAAGCCTCCTGAGGGACCCTCGGCTGGAATCACCTGGCCCGCCTGCTCTGAATCCCTGCCCTCAGAAACCATGGGAGGTCATCAGTGTGCATCTTCTCAAGCTGCTAAATTCATGCCTGCGTTTAAGCCGATACACTACCCTGCAAGCCCGGCCCGTAAGAACAAGTCTTAGAGTCACGGGAGGACGTGACAGTACCCAGGAGAGTCTCATTCCGGTCACCACTGTGGAGTTACAAAACAGCGTGCGTGCTCTGAAAGGACCCCGTGAGCACGCGCGTGTGCCTGAGCGTGTGCCATGTGGCAGCCCCGTGCCAGCTTGGACTGCGCTCCCTCCCTCGGCCCCCCCCAGGAGGCTGGACACGCCCCAGAGATGCTCCTCCCTGCAGGGGCAGTAGGGGCCCTCACGGCACGTGGGCTGCAGCCCTGGCTGAACCACTGCGACTCAGGCCGAATCACACAGACCTGGGAAGCCAGGGGCCTGGAATGTGGTCTCATCTGTGATGAGATGAACTCAAGCTTTCCCAAGCTTTAAAACCAGAATGAAAGGAAGGAAACAGTTTACTACATGCCTCCTATGATCTCAGGATGCTGCTTTAGGGACTGGCCAGCTTCCAGCGACCGTCCTGAGTCATATGATTTAAGATGCCCTGATCACCATCGATGATTCAGAAGCTCTCACAGCTTCTTGGCTGTGGCCTCTTCTTCTGCTTCACAGGCCTTCAGAACAGAGCGATGCCAGAAGCCAACCCAGAAAGGTCCAACTGAGAACAGCCCTGAGGAAGCCCACGCTTAGGAGCACCCACACCTCCTCCCCCGGGGTAACCCTGGAACTCCGGGGTTTGAGGCCAGCCCTGGTCTCACTGCATGGGATGCCCGGCCTCCCCGTCCCAGCTACAGCCCCGGCCCGCTGCTGGCTGCTTGCTGAGTCAGTGACTAACCCAGGCTCTTCTCACTGACGGCGTCAGAGCCTCCGCAGGAAGCCGTGCAGAGGCTTAGCAGAATGCTGCTCACCGCAGAGCCGGCGGCCTCATTCCAGGGTCCTGGGAAAACAGTCGCAATAAGCACAACCATTCCCACCTGAAAAAGCACGCTGTGTGGAAGCCGGAGGCTGTCATCAGGCCTGAGCTGCCACCAAGCCCGTCCCGTCCACTCCCCTCCGCTGCCCAGCTCAGGTGAGGGCGGGGGTCGCCCACAGGGCTGGGGAGTCTGGCTGTCCCACTCAGCAGGCCCCTGCCTCCTCCTTGACCGTGAAGACAGGTGTGGGAACAGGAACTCCACCAGGACGCCCGCAGGTCTGGCTCTGCCCCCACTCGTCCCTGCAGGCCCTGCGTCCGGCATGAAGAGCCTGGACAGGAGGCCTGCTGGGTGCTTGCTGCCAGGGCACAGCCCACCCCTGAGCACGCAGGCTGGTTCACGGTGACAGGGGCACGACATCTGGAGACATCATCCCTGGAGGACCCAGCGAGAGGCAGGGGGCAAAGACTAGGGAGGAGACAAGACGTGGACTCCATCCTCCTCCTCCCACTTGCAGCAGGAAGATGCCGGGACCCAGGGGGCCTCCGAGGCAGGGGCATCACACCGGGACGAGCAGCAGAATCCCTGGTCAGAGTGGAGTTCTGGGGCCCACCCGCAAAGTTTCAGAGTCAGCAGGTCTGGACCCCAGGAACCCGCATTCCTAACCAGTTCCAGCTGGTGGGGAAGCTGCTGGCCCAGGGGCCCCGCTCAGAGAACCACCAGCTTGAAGCAAGCAGGGACTCTTGCTCTATCACCATCTGCTGAGGGCACGAGTGCCCAGGAGGTGACGAGGGGGAGTACTCTGGGAATCTGCCCGCGGTCCCCACTCCCCAGCAGGCTGCAGGGGGCACTGCCTGCGGGCTGGGGGTTGCTGCCTTCTTCCCCGAGGCTCTGCACACCTCCGGAGCCCTGGGGTGGGGGCCAAGGCAAGTGGGACAGAGCGGCCAGGGTGGGATGCACGCACTGCTTCCCAAAGTGGAGAAGCACAGCAGGAAGAGTCAAAGGCAGGGGAGATGGAACACGGTGGGAGCTCTGCCAGCTGTCTCTCTGCCTCTCCCAGTGGCAGGGCTTTGAGATCAGAGATCTGGCTGGAGGAGTGGAAAATCCACAGAAGGCTCTCCATCTGGGAGGAAAGCCAGGCAGGTGAGCAGAGGGCCCCGAGGCCCAGTGAAGGCACTCGGCCTCACCTCTCAGCCTGCGGCCCTGCTGGGGAGCACCCACTCTCCAGGGAGAGGGAGCAGGGGTGAAGGGGGAGGGGAAGGGCCAGCGCCTGCGGTGGTCCTGAGTATTCAAGAAGTGAACAGGTTTTCACTTGAAAATGAGTGCATTTCACACAGGGGTGGGGGTGGCAGAGAGACTGGCTGTGGAGCATCACACACGGGTCTCATCCACAGTCAGCCCCAGATGTCTGCAGGCCCCCAGCAAGGGGGTGCTGCCTGGCCCCAGGACCGTACCTGAGGACGAACCAGGCCAAGGATGGGAACCGCCTGGTAAAGCGATGCAAAGGAGAGAGTCAGGAAGGAGGCTCTCCTCCCACCGCCAACCCGGCCCTCTCCCCACAGGGCCAGGCTGGTCTCAGGACTGAGCCACGTTGCAAATCCCTGCCCGCAAGACCGGCACTGCAAGAAGAGTCAACATGGGAAAACAGGAAGGGGCTGCCAGGACCCCATGAGGTCAAAGTCCAGCTGGAGGAGGAAGAGAGAAGAGGGAGTGGGCCCGTGGCTCCCAGGCCACAGACACGGTGCAGGACACAGTGGGCCCGTGGCCCTGACTTGGGGCGGTGGGACCCGCTGTGCACACAGGGGCCCCGAAGACCAGGGTCCAAGGAAGGAGCCACCACGAGGGAGAGGGGTCTAGAGCCTCATTGTGCCCACAGTGGCCCCTGGCCACCTGGACAAGGGGCAGTGGTGCATGCTGGCCCACTCAACTGGCGTGTGCTGTGAGCACAAGGTGCACGTGATTTCTAAGACAGAGTGCGTGCGCACACACAAAGTAAAACTGCCCTTCAGTAATTATTTAAATGGCATGTTGAAAACGTCGTGTCTGGGCTATACTCGGTTATGTACGATGCTATGAAAACATATCTTGCCTCCTCCTTCTGACTCATCACGTGGCTCCCAGGAGGGCACACACGTGGCTCGTGTGCCCCCTCACCTACCGCCGCACCAGCGGGAGCATTTCCAGACCTGACCCTGAGCCTGAGCTCCACGCCTGGGTCCACAGCTCATGGAAGCCAGTCTGCGCAGAGCCAGGACCAGCCGCGACGTCCTGCTGTCCGGGCAGCCGTCCTTCTGCAGGACGGGCATGGGTGAGTCCACAGGAGGACAGGGCGCCACAGAGGCTCCAGGGACGACAAGACCATTTCAGTTGCTTCAATCCAAACTAGCCCACCTGTAAGAGCCCAGGCCGCCCAGCCACCCAAGGAGCCGCTGCAAGTGCTGAGTGCCTGACGCTGGGGGTGTGCGTGGAGGGGCCGTCGTGGAGTGACCCTGGTGGGACAGGGGAACGCGACGACCAAAAGTTCACCACCAGAACTCTTCTCGCCCTCACCAAAGAAAATGCTTTACTGCCACAGGAGCAGTGCAGCCTGAGGCCGAGGCCATGATAGGAAGGGAGGGAAAGCCCAGGGATGGAGGAGGTCCTTCCGAGGAGGCACAGCTGGAGAAGGACACGCCCGCGCTCCCCAAGCGACAAGAAGCAGCACGGCCTCCACCCCGCGGTCTCAAAGGCCAAGTCGAGCCACGCCCCCAGCCTTTCAGCTATCTCCCACTCCAGCAAGGGGTCCTATTAGCACCGTATCAGTGCAACCTGCGTCGCGTCACCCCACCCCAGGACCAAGCCAAACGAACGCCTCTCCAGGGGCCTCGAGACCCCATGACATGGGACACACACATGGGAGCATCACTCAGCCATGCAAAGGGGTGAAGCCCTGACGCTCACAACAACGTGGACAGACCCTGAGAACACGATGGTCAGTGAGAGAAGCCAGACACAGAAGGACACACAGCGTGTGATTCCATTGATGGGAAACGTCCAAAACAGGCAGATCCACAGCCACAGAGAGTGGGTTCCTAGTGTCAGGGGATGGGGCAGGGGACTGCGGGCCCTTTGCGCTGATGGAATGTTCTCGAATTAGACAGAGGTGATGGCTGCACAGCTCTGTGAATATAGTAAAAGCCATTCAATTGTACACATCATATGAGTGAGTTCTGTGGTGTGTGAATGCGATCTCAACAAAGCTGTTATTTAAAAAGACACAAAACCCATGAGACCCGGCGCAGCTCCTCCTCCCCTTTTCCCGTCCCTTCACCTAGTGTCTGTCCCAGATCAGCTGTGGGCCCAGCGTGTCCTGTGGCCCCAGAACCTGCTCCCCGGTGGGAGCCTCACTCAGCCCGCAGGGTGAGCACAGAGCAGACGACAGGGAGCCACTGGCACACCAGGGGAAACGTGAGCCACCACAACCACGTGATGTGCAAATCATTCCCGAGAGCTCCCCGCCCCAAGCCCCACGACTCCCGCTGTCCCCGTGGGCACCACCCCATGGTGGTCCCCCATGCCCCAGCACACAGCCTGCAAAAACCCCTTCCCCACCCGGGAAAAGCCGCATCAGGTTTTTAAAGGACCAGCGTTCTCAGAGGTAACCTCTCTCACACACCAGCTGCCCGTGCACCTGGTGTGAGTCTGACACGCTTTCTGGACATAGGCCGCACACCCCATGCCTAACTAAGGGGATTCAAACGGAAGCCCCTCAGAGATGAGGAGGCATTCTCATCCAAGGTCAATACTCAGTGAAGCACACAGCCTCCAACCTCCCAACTGCAGCTCACGGAAACCTGTGACTCGGCAGCCCTGCCAGGCGGCCTGGACAGGAAGAGGGCCTGGTCCAACACAGGGGTGTCGAGGAACAGAGCCCCGGGCTAGGCACCATGACAGCGGCCGTGGGTGGGGAGAGAGAGTCTGGGAAGGAACAAGAAAGGCGGGCGGTGAGGGAGGCACTGCAGAGCCACACGTGAGCTGCGGAGGATGGTGGACAGACACCCGGCATGGCCTCTGTGAGCACCCTTGGGACCGCTCGACGCCACAGGCACGGCAGGAGACCCGGCTGGTGGGAATGGCAGGGACAGCTTGAAGGGACAGAGAAGATGCCAAAGAGACCTCCAGGCAGCACCCTGAGTGGGAGGAAGGAAACAGGACTGTCATCCCACAGCCAGGGAGAGAAGACGCACGCACTGGGGAAGAGCGCCAGGACCACGAGAGGAGGACACGGCAGAAAGAAAGAGGGAGGAGAGGGGTTTCCTGGGAGACGTGCGCCGGGCCTGGGACCCAGGGATGCGCAGACACAGCCAGTCGCACCCTACAGGTCCCCGAGTCCAAAAGGGACACCAAATACTCTGTATCTTGATTGTACCGATGTCAATGAAATCAGTACATCGGTGCGTAGCTTTGTAAGATGCCACCATCGGGAGAAAGTGAGTAAAGAGAACGTGGGACGTGTCCGACTTATTTCTGGCGGCTGTGCAAGAATCTACGATAATCTCAAAATAAAAAGTTTAATTTAATTAAGGAAAAAAGAACACAGCTCCTAGAGGTACACTGGGGGAAGGTCCCCCTGCAGCTCCCGGCCGCCTCCTGCCTAGTGAGGATCCAAAGGGCTGGCTGCCTCTGTTTCCTCCCACCAGGAACAGAGTATACAGGCTGCATGTGGATGTTAGGGACCAAAGTATGAAAGCTAACAGCCACGTACTATGGAATACAAGGCTTCTTCTGGTGATCGCTTCCTCTCTAGAGAGGCTACTTCACACACGGAAAGTCGTCAAAGGGTTAACCTGCCTTCCACCTGAGTTCAGATTAGGCAGGACTCACAACAGCAAAGGTCAGATCAGAAAATATTCTCCGAGTCACGGGGAGGGACGGCAGCCCAATTCAGCTACTACTCACTGTGGAGTGAAGGGTGTGACTGCTCAGCGGGCATTCATCAGAGCCTCGTGGGCTATCAGGAGGAAGCCAGAAGCAGGCGGGGACAGTCACACTGAGGCCGCTCCACACCCACAGCCTCAGTCAGTCACGGAAGGGAAGGACCACTTCACGCCCTCGCTGGCTCCTGCCCTGCCATCAGGCAGCCGAAGATACCACCTGCTTCCTCCTGAGCTGAGACCTGGTTTTCCCACCAAAAGAAGGGACATCCTGCTTTAGAAATGCCACCGTGAGCTATAAGTGGATATCTGGGAACTCTCAGTCACAGAAGGAACAAAACTCGCCCTGCACCCCGCCCTCCTATTTGTCAATTGTGCAGAAGCCCATCTTGGAGGCTGGACATTTCTGCGTACAGGCGGTTGTGGCTGTTTGCACTTCCTCCTGCGGGTGCCCCCTCCTCAGAGAAGCCACCCGCACCTCCCCCAGGGCAAATCTGGCAGCCCCACCCTCTGGGACCTCAGCTGATCCCATATACGGGGCATCACACCTCAGCTGAACTTCTGTGTTTACAGATCACCTACCATCCTTAGTTCATAAGTTTTGAGAATAAGAACACTGTCACCCTCAGAATAGGAGAAAACATTTGCAAACGAATCAACGGACAAAGGATTAATCTCCAAAATATATAAACAGCTCATGCAGCTCAATATTAAAGAAACAAACAACCCAATCCAAAAATGGACAGAAGACCAAATACACATTTCTCCAAAGAAGACATACAGATGGCCAAGAGGCATGTGAAAAACTGCTCAACATCACTAATTATTGGAGAAATGCAAATCAAAACTACAATGAGGTATCACCTCACACCAGTTAGAATGGGCATCATCAGAAAATCTACAGACAACAGATGTTGGAGAGGGTGTGGAGAAAATGGAACCCTCTTGCACTGTTGGTGGGAACGTAAATTGATACAGCCACTATGGAGAACAGTATGGAGGTTCCTTAAAAAACTAAAAATAGAATTACCATACGATCCAGCAATCCTACTACTGGGCATATACCCAGAGAAAACCATAATTCAAAAAGACACACGCGGGCTTCCCTGGTGGCGCAGTGGTTGAGAGTCCGCCTGCCGATGCAGGGGACACGGGTTCGTGCCCCGGTCTGGGAAGATCCCACATGCCGCAGAGTGGCTAGGCCCGTGAGCCATGGCTGCTGAGCCTGCGCGTCCGGAGCCTGTGCTCTGCAAGGGGAGAGGCCACAACAGTGAGAGGCCCGCCTACCGCAAAAAAAAAAAAAAAAAAAAAGACACACGCACCCCAGTGTTCACTGCGGCATTATTTACAATAGCCAGGTCATGGAAGCAACCTAAATGCCCAGTGACAGATGAACAGATAAAGAAGTTGTGGTATATATATACAGTGTAATATTACTCAGCCATAAAAAGGAACGAAACTGAGTCATTTGTTGAGACGTGGATGGATCTAGAGACTGTCATACAGAGTGAAGTAAGTCGAAAAGAGAAAAACAAATATCGTATATTAACGCATGTATGTGGAACTTAGAAAAATGGTACAGATGAACAGGTTTGCAGGGCAGAAGTTGAGACACGGATGTAGAGAACAAACATAGGGACACCAAGGGAAGAAAGCCGCAGGGGGGTGGGGATGGTGGTGTGCTGAACTGGGCGAGTCAGATTGACATGTATACACTGATGTGTATAAACTTGATGACTAATAAGAACGTGCTGTATAAAAAAATAAATAAAATAAAATTCAAAAATCAAAAAAAAATACTGTCTACTGTCCTCCGCGCCCCCTGGAACACTCACTGTAAATATCCAGGAGGTGCTTGCAGAACGAATGAATCAATGAACAAACAAGCTCACTCATTTCAAACGTGCGGTCACATGCGTAATCTGACCTTCTGAGAAGTTAAGCTTCTGGAAGGAGCCCATTTTCTTAACGTATTCAGCATCGAGTCATCACAAAACATGAACTCTTATAAAGTACTGCCCCCTCACCTCCCATGAGAAAGCAAAATTCCTCAGCAGGGAAATGGGAGGGTAGCAGACATTACCCGCAAACTTTAGGAAGGCTGCGGCTCGCTGAGCACTTCACTAGGGCCCCTGACCGCCTGCCTGGTAGTAGGACAGACACACCAGGAACGGCTGCTGACCGGCAGAAAGAGCGCCTGGCCACGCAGGCAGCACACCCCGCACCCTGCCAAGCGAGGTCTGGCCAGTAAGGGAAAGACGCTCTCCACTTCAGAACTGCCCACCACTAGAAAGCCAGGTCCTGCCAGGGCCTGGACACACGAGGCCTTCCTTACAAGGGTTACAAATCTGTGGCCTTGCTCTGCCTCGAATAAAAGACAGTGACGGGGACAACGTGACCATCTCCAGATGAACTTCCAACTTCGTTTCAAGTGCCTGGGTGATGGGTCACAGTGGATTTCTAAACTCTTCCAATATTCAAAAATATCAATTTCTAAGATGCAGGAGGGTTGTTAAACATACACTTAGCACAGACCCCAGACCCACTCCTGAATATTTTCTCAAGTGAGGTAAAAACCCAAGTTCACATGGAAACCTGCCCTGGGATGTTTACAGCAGCTTTATTCCTGATCCCCTCAAAACTGGAAACATCCCACAAGTCCTGCCACCCGCAGGCGAATGGACAAACGGAAAATGGAATACAACACAGCCAGAAAAAGGAGTGGCTTCTCATACCCACAGCAACAGGGATGACGGACTTCCTTGGTGGTCCAGTGGCTAAGACTCCGTGCTCCCAATGCAGGGGGCCCGGGGTCCATCCCTGCTCAGGGAACTAGATCCCCCACGCCGCAACTAAAACATACTACAAGCGGCAATGAAGATCCCATGTGCCGCAACTAAGACCCGGCACAGCCAAGTAAATAACTAACTAAATAAATATTTAAAACAACAACAACAAAAAAACAAACCTGGGAGGAATCTCGCATAGGTTTTGCTGAGCCAAAGCAGTCAGAATCAAAAAGCTACATGCTGTTGTTCCGTTTATCTGACTTTCTGGAAAAGCCAAAACCTTAGGGACAGAGAGGAGATTAGTGGCCAAGAAGCTAGAGGCACCCTGGCGCCAAAGGGCAGCAAATGGGATGACAGGATTGCTCTGCCACCTGACAGCGATCAAAACTCCTACAACTGTGCACTACAAGTAAACTATGCTTCCCGGCTACTAAGGATACACAAATTATTACATTTTGAAAAATGCGCCGGCCAGCCATCCCGTGCATGACAAGTGCAGTAAGAGGGGCGGGGAGGCGGGGCAAGTGGATCAGCTGGAGTTCTGAAAGTTCTCCCCACTTTCAGTTTCCCTCCCCTGGCATGTCTCCCCGCCCGGCCCACTGCTGCTCAGGCCGCCCACCCCGGCCACCCGGGGTTACCCAACCGGAAAAGCCGGAGCCCAGGCTCAGCCGCGCCTCCAGGCACAGGAAGGGCAAAAACAGAAAGCGCCAGTGCACAGTGGAGGGCTGGAAACCCTTGGACATCAGATAACTGCGGAGAACCGGGGCTCGGAGTCAACATCGGCTCCCAGGCGGTCCCAGCGTCCCGACCCTGACCCCGGCCGCGACACAGTTTCCACAAAACTGACACACACGGAGCCCGCGCGAGGGGCGGGTCGCGTGGGCTTCCCCGCCGGGTCGCCTGGAGGCCGGTCCCCAGCAAGCCGAGCGCACGAAAGGGCGCCCCAAAGGCGCCGGCCCAAGGCGCCCGCTGCGCTTTCCCTCTGGAAGGTGGGCTGCGGGGCCCAAGCGTAAACCCTGAGACAAGGTACACGTGCACCACGCCGCCACTGGGGATGAGAGGCCGGGCGCACACCTGGCCGGACACCCTGCATTTCTGGAATCACCGAACTTCTGTGTAAATTTCCCTTTGGCGTGTCATTTTCCAAAGGCCACTCAAGATCAGGGGACAGAACACCTCCTCTCCAAGTGTCCTGCCAGCCCACCCACTCAAGATCAGAGAGACAAATGCCTAACAAAAACAAAACAAAAGAGAAACACAAAAAATTGGAGAGAGGGAGGAAAGGGTGCCCTCAAAAATAAAAAAAACCTAAGCACGTTGACAGCGCTAAGAATAAACCAGGAAAAAGAATCCCTACATGTCAGATCCTAAAGTACAGAAGGGCAAGCCCGCCGGCAGTCCAGGCCCGGGGGGACCGGGGTCCCCAGCCCTGCAGAGCCAACCACAGACCGGCTCGGGCGTCCCTAGGAATCGCGGGGTCCTCGCGGCCGAGTCTGAGGCCCCGGCTGGCGCCGGCTCCCCTCTGCCCACCCTGCGCGCGGGGGCTGGAAACGGCCGTGGAGAACCACGGCGGGGTGGGAAGGGGGGCTCCAAAGAAGGTCTGGCGACTCGAGTCGCTCCGTTTCTCGGTGGGCTCAGCGCGCGCCGTGGGGGAAGAGGGGCGGGGGTCCAGGAGGAGGGGACGGGTGGTACTTACATAGACCGGCAGCGGCCACGGGCAGACGGCGGGCTCGGCCCCTACGAGCGACTCCAGCCTCAGCTCCAGCTTCTCCCCCATGTCTTCGCGCGCGGCCCCCGCACCGTGCTAGTCTGGCGGTTGGGGGAGGGGCGCGGCGCCGCCGGCGGTGGCGGTGCAGGCTGGCAGGCGGGCGGCTGAGGGGAGGGGGCCTGGCCTGGGCCTCAGCCGCCGCCGCCGGGCTCCCATCCGGCCCTCGGCTCCCTCTGTGGTCACAGGCCCGGGGCCTCCAGCGCTGCTGCGAACTCGGGCCGGCGTGAGGCGAGCAGAATGGGCCGCGGGCCGGGCCGAACCACTCGCGGCGCACGCAGCCCACCCCGTGGACTCGCCCGCTCTCACGCACGCATGTCTTCAGCTGCCCTCGGCTGCCCCCGTCCACCCCCACTGGCCCGAAGTTGGGACCCGAGGAGAGGCCTCGGGGCCTGGGGTGGCAGGTTCGACTCCCGCCCTTGACGTACCGTGACACACCCTCTCCCCCCCCAAAATAAGACGGTAATTCCTCATTAAATATGACAGCCGGAATCCCGGCTTCTGTTCACAAAAATGCCGTGTATTTAGCCTATGCTAGGCACCAGACCACGGACGCTCAGTACTGGCAAAAAAGGAAATGCCCTGTCCTCATGGCACTGCCATTTTAATTGGAATAGTAGTGACAATGGTCAAGGGAGAAAATAAACTGTCATCATCACCATGGGGATGGTTAATCTCACGTGCGCACTGTGTGGGGCCCCGGCAACCACAAACATTATTCCAGATGTGGCCAGGAAGGTATTTTTCGGAAGAGATTAACACTGAAATTGGTCCATTTTGCGTAAAGGAGATTGTCAATGCCGCGGCGTGGGTCCATCAGTTGAAGGACTGGAGAGAAAAATGAGGTTCCCTAGAAAGAGGGAACTGTTCCTCCAATGGCCTTGGGACATCAGCTTTTCCCTGTGTCTCCAGCCCAGAGTCCTGCCCTGACTTGCCTGCCTCACGGTCACGAGTCAACTCCTTAAAACAAAACTATATATGTAAACATACTGAATATATACAAGCCTTTTAATTTGTATGTGTGTATACATATATATATGTATATACATATGTTTATATGTGCGTGCATTTGTAGTATATGTGTAAGTACTATATACAGTATACATACAAGCCTATATATGTGTGTGTATATATTGTATACATGTAGGTGTATATATAGAGTATACATATTATAAATGTGAACATGCTGTATATATACACACACCCATATATTGATATATGAGTGTGTGTACATATACAGTATATGTACACTGTACATATGTATGTATACAGTGTATATTTATATATAGTGTGTATATATGTTGTATACCTGTATGTGTATACGTTGTATAGGTATTATATGTATATATGTATATACTATATATAGACACACTTGCGTATGTATTTATATGTGTATGTACATGAGCATATTTACATGTAGGTGTGTATGTGTGTGTATACATTGTGTATATGTATGTGTATATATCTTATATATATGATATATGTATGTATATATACGATGAATTTATATATACAGTACATATATATTTTTATGCTTCATGCTTTTATATGTAGGTGTATATGTGTGTCTATATGTATGTACGTGTATGTATTGCATATATTATATATGTATGTATACTGTATATATACACACCTAAATTTCTTTGTATGTGTGTATATATGTATGATATATATGTACCTAGGTGTGTCTATTGCATATGTTATGTGTATGTGTACATACTGTATATATACAAACTATGCATTTTATATGTGTGTATGTATAGCGTATATGTATATTGTATGTGTGTATATGTGTGTATACATACTGTATACAAACGATGCATTTTATATATGTGTGTACATATGTATGTGTGTATTGTATATACTATATGTGTATATGTCTGTATGCGTACTGCATATGTACACAGCTGTATATTTTTGTATGCGTGTATATATGTACGTGTTGTGTGTATGCACACACAAACACCCTGTGCATTCTGTTTGTCTGGAGAACCCTCACTGATAAGGACACTTATGACAATTGAGCACCTGCCCTTTGCCAGCCAGGGAGCCAAATACTTGTCTTTTTGGTGTCTCCCTTAAGTGTCACAAGTCTCGGGAGGGAAGGTGTTGCCATTCCTACCAGTTGAGGTGCCTCAGGGTCAGAGCGGTGCACAGGGCGGGGGGCTGGAGCCTGGTGGAGCCCAGGTGGAGTTCTAGCAGCAGTACAGCCTAGCAGTCCCACTTCCCCGGGTGCTTCTCACAAAGACGCCGAGGGAGAGACAGGGTCTGAAAGAGGGGATGAGGAAGCTTCCATGGGTCCGCAAGCCCAGACCAAGGCTGACTCGTCAAGGGTGTTAGAGGTCAGGACTGTGGTTTCCCTGGGGGTGGGGTTACACAGAGCCATTCCCATTCTGAAAAAATATCCATTCTGCTCTTGTTTGTATGTTTAACCCCTCCCCCAAATCTTTTAAAAAGAGATTCTCTTGGCTGCTGGGAGCACACACGGGGAAGTTGTGTGTGAGGGGCGGTGATCCAAGGGACAGGGAGGATAAGCCCCCCACTCATAGGGACAGGAGTGGCTCAGCTTTGTGAGCTAAGGATTGCCCGTGAGGTCCCAGAGAGAAGGGTCCCAACTCCGTCCCTGCTCCGTGCACCCCATTCCCAGCCTGAGAAGCCCAGAACCACCCACACACACACACACCAGGGAGGAGAGCCAGTCACCCTGGCTCACAGGCTGCGGCTCCAAGGCTCCGGGCACTAGGAGCTATTTTCAGCTTTCATGCCCTAAGACACGTCCAGAGCTATTGTCTCTGGAAACTGTCTGTCTCTCACCCGCCCTCCCTCCCTCCCTCCTCCGCCTCTTCCCCTCCTGCTCCAGCTGTCCTGCCCATCACCCTGCATTTCTACACAGGATGGCTCACAGACAGCTGCTCTCCGTGTCCACCCACCACCATTCGATGGATGTCAAAGCAAGCCCTGGTGAATTCCCAGGAGGTCCAGCGATTAAGACTCCAAGCTTCCACTGCAGGGGTCGTGGGTTTGATCCTTGGTCAGGGAAATAAAATCCCACATACCGCACGGCACGACCAAAATGGATAAAGAAGATGTGGCACATACATACAATGGAATATTACTCAGCCATAAAAAGAAACGAAATTGAGCTATTTGTAATGAGGTGGCTAGACCTAGAGTCTGTCATACAGAGTGAAGTAAGTCAGAAAGAGAAAGACAAATACCGTATGCTAACACACATATATGGAATTTAAGAAGAAAAAAATGTCATGAAGAACCTAGGGGTAAAACAGCAATACAGACACAGACCTACTTGAGAATGGACGTGAGGATATGGGAGGGGGAAGGGTAAGTTTTGACAAAGCGAGAGAGAGGCATGGACATATATACACTACCAAACGTAAGGTAGATAGCTAGTGCGAAGCAGCCGCATAGCACAGGGAGATCAGCTCGGTGCTTTGTGACTGCCTGGAAGGGTGGTATAGGGAGGGTGGGAGGGAGGGAGACACAAGAGGTAATAGATATGGGAACAGATGTATATGTATAACTGATTCACTTTGTTATAAAGCAGAAACTAATAAAAATAATAATAATAAATGAATGAAAGATAAAGTTATAGTGATGAAACAGCCCTAGTGGTTCAAGGATGGGACGTATAGCTGTATGGTATAGAATAAAGGTCCAGAAACAGATATATGAGAACTTGATATGAAAGAAAGTGAGGAAACTAAGGAGTTTTCAATAAAAGGCATTAGGACAATTGCATACCCATGTGGGAAAAAGTAAATTAGAAAAAACAAAAAGCAAGCCCTGGTCAGGTGTGACCTTGGGCCCAGGGCCATTGGCACATGTTGTCGTGTGGGATGTTCTTCCTCAGACTCCTCCTTCCCTCCTGTGTCAGTTTCCCTGCCACATAAAGAACTCTGCCTGGTCAGTAAGACCCTAGAGGTCCTTGGCCATTGCTATTGCAGTTGGAATTGTTACTGTGTTTACATAGGGTGACCAACACCTGCCCCCAGTTTGCCCAGGACCACTCAGGTTTCAGCGCTGGAACTGTGGGGAAACCCTCATTCCCAGGGAGCCCCAGAAGGCTGGTCAGCCTATTTACCACGGATCTCTCACTTGATCTCCCAACCCCCGAGAGCCAGAAAGGGAATCTCCCCCCTCCTTCCATTGTAACCTTCATTCATTCATCCACTCATCCCTTTATTCAACTCCTTTATTCAGCAAGTATTTATGAAGCATCTACTACACATCAGACACTCCTCTAGGTGCTGGGGACAGTAAACTGAGAAGGTGTGAACATGGGGATGATGTCTCGGAGACCACTGCAGGGCAGGGGAGCTGGGAGAGGGAAGGGGCAGTTCTAAATGCAGGCTCTGACGGGATTGGGGCAGACCTTGCCCTGGGACAGGCTGGTTGCTTCAACACAGCTGTCCTCACCCAGGGCCATCCTGCCCCCGCCTCACCCAGTTTTTTGGTGATGTCTGGGAAAATCTGTGGTGGTCACTACTGGGGTGCAGAGGCCCCTGGAATCAAATGGGTGGGGCCAGGGATGCTGCTGAACTCCACACAGTGCCCAGGAGGGGCCCCCAGCAGAGGATGACCCATCCCAAATAACCCCAGTGCCATGGGGGAGACCCTGTACTAATATTATTCAGACCAGCTGGTGCCCCTAGATTCCTGCACAGGCAGGGACTCTAACCGGGTCACCTCTGTATCCCAAGGTGACCTAGAGTGGGGCAGCCAGGAGGGCTGAGTATCGGGGGTGAAATGACAAATCTCTGTGCCCACTTTCCCCGCCACACCCCAGGGTCGATGACCTCTATCTCCTCCCTGTGCAGGTAGCTTTTCCCTGAGCCATTTCTTCTTGTCAAGGTCCCTGTCACAGGTTGGGTTCCCCGAAGATGACATTGAGAGCAAGGATTGAAGTGCAGGTGGTTGATGTGAGACGTGCAGTGAACAGATACAGCTGCCATAGGGTCCCGCAATTCCACTCCTGGGCATAGACCCGGAGAAAACTCTAATTCAAAAATATACATACACCCCTGGGATTTCCCTGGTGGTCCAGTGGTTAAGACTCCCTGCTTCCAGTGCAGGGAGCATGGATTCCATCTCTGGCCAGGGAACTAAGATCCCACATGCCGTGTGACAAAAAAAAAAAGAAAGAGAGAAAGAAAGAAAGAAAAAGAAAGAAAGAAAGAAAGAAAGAAAGAAAGAAAGAAAGAAAAGATGCATGCACCCCAATGTTCATTGCAGCACTATTTACAATAGCCAAGATGTGGAAACTACCTAAATGTACACTGATGGATGAATGGATAAAGAAGATGTGGTACATATATACAATGGCATATTATTCAGCCATAAAAAGAATGAAGTAATGCTATTTGCAGCAACGTCGTGGATGGACCTAGAGATTATCATACTAAGTGAAGTAATTCAGAAGAGAAAGACAAATATATGATCTCACTTATACGTGAAATCTAAAATACGGCACAAATGAACTTATCTACGAAACAAAAACAGACTCACAGACACAGAGAACAGACTGATACGGGTTTGGGTCTCTCAGGGCCTTGGCTGTTTTATCAGTTAATCAAGCCTCTCATGAACCATGCTGAGTCTAGAGTTACTACGATACAATTTGATTTTACAGCACTATCCCCAAAATTTAAAAACAATCTCAAAAGCAAGCCAATCCCCCACTCAGAAGAGTGAAACGAGGCACATTTTTTTTTGCTTTATAACAAATTTAATCAGTTATACATATACATATGTTCCCATATACCCTCCCTTTTGCGTCTCCCTCCCACCCTCCCTATCCCACCCCTCCAGGTGGTCACAAAGCACCGAGCAGATCTCCCTGTGCTATGCGGCTGCTTCCCACTAGCTATCTACCTTACGTTTGGTAGTGTATATATGTCCATGCCGCTCTTTCACTTTGTCACAGCTTACCCTTCCCCCTCCCCATATCCTCAAGTCCATTCTCTAGTAGGTCTGTGTCTGTATTCGGGTCTTACCCTTATGTTGTTCATGACATTTTTTTTTCCTTAAATTCCATATATATGTGTCAGCATAGAGTATTTGTCTTTCTCTTTCTGACTTACTTCACTCTGTATGACAGACTCTAGGTCCATCCACCTCATTACAAATAGCTCAATTTCATTTCTTTTTATGGCTGAGTAATATTCCATTGTATATATGTGCCACATCTTCTTTATCCATTCATCCGATGATGGACACTTAGGTTGTTTCCATCTCCGGGCTATTGTAAATAGAGCTGCTATGAACATTTTGGTACATGTCTCTTTTTGAATTATGGTTTTCTCAGGGTATATGCCCAGTAGTGGGATTGCTGGGTCATATGGTAGTTCTATTTTTAGTTTTTTAAGGAACCTCCATACCGTTCTCCATAGTGGCTGTACCAATTCACATTCCCACCAGCAGTGCAAGAGTGTTCCTTTTTTTCCACACCCTCTCCAGCATTTATTGTTTGTAGATTTTTTGATGATGGCCATTCTGACTGGTGTGAGATGATATCTCATTGTAGTTTTGATTTGCATTTCTCTAATGAGTAAAGATGTTGAGCATCCTTTCATGTGTTTGTTGGCAGTCTGTATATCTTCTGTGGAGAAATTTCTATTTAGGTCTTCTGCCCATTTTTGGATTGGGTTGTTTGTTTTTTTGTTATTGAGCTGCATGAGCTGCTTATAAATTTTGGAGATTAATCCTTTGTCAGTTGCTTCATTTACAAATATTTTCTCCCATTCTGAGGGTTGTCTTTTGGTCTTGTTTATGGTTTACTTTCCTGTGCAAAAACTTTTAAGTTTCATTAGGTCCCATGTGTTTATTTTTGTCTTTATTTCCATTTCTCTAGGAGGTGGGTCCAAAAGGATCTTGCTGTGATTTATGTCATAGAGTGTTCTGCCTATGTTTTCCTCTAAGAGTTTGATAGTGTCTGGCCTTACATTTAGGTCTTTAATCCATTTTGAGCTTATTTTTGTGTATGGTGTTAGGGAGTGATCTAATCTCATAGTTTTACATGTCCCTATCCAGTTTTCCCAGCACCACTTATTGAAGAGACTGTCCTTTCGCCACTGTACATTCCTGCCTCATTTATCAAAGATAAGGTGACCAGGGCCTCCCTGGTGGTGCAGTGGTTGAGAGTCCGCCTGCCGATGCAGGGGATACGGGTTCGTGCCCCGGTCTGGGAGGATCCCATATGCCGCGGAGCGGCTGGGCCCGTGAGCCATGGCCACTGGGCCTGCGCATCCGGAGCCTGTGCTCCGCAACGGGAGAGGCCACAACAGTGAGAGGCCCGCATACCGCAAAAAGAAAAAAAAAAAAAAAAAAAAAAAAGATAAGGTGACCATATGTCCGTGGGTTTATCTCTGGGCTTTCTATCCTGTTCCATTGATCTATCTTTCTGTTTTTGTGCCAGTACCATACTGTCTTTTTTTTTTTTTGGTAAATATTATTATTTTTTATTAGTTTCTGCTTTATAACAAAGTGAATCAGTCATACATATACATCTGTTCCCACATCCCTTCCCTCATGCATCTCCCTCCCTCCCACCCTCCCCATCCAACCCCTCCAGGCGGTCACAAAGCACCGAGCTGATCTCCCTGTGCTCTGTGGCTGCTTCCCACTATCTATCTACCTTACGTTTGGTAGTGTATATATGTCCATGCCTCTCTTTCGCTTTGTCACAGCTTACCCTTCCCCCTCCCCATATCCACAAGTCCATTCTCAAGTAGGTCTGTGTCTTTATTCCTGTTTTACCCCTAGGTTCTTCATGACATTTTTTTTTAGTTCCGTATATATGTGTTAGCATACGGTATTTGTCTTTCTCTTTCTGACTTACTTCACTCTGTATGACAGACTCTAGGTCCATCCACCTCATTACAAATAGCTCAATTTCATTTCTTTTTATGGCTGAGTAATATTCCATTGTATATATGTGCCACATCTTCTTTATCCATTCATCCGATGATGGACACTTAGGTTGTTTCCAGCTCCGGGCTATTGTGAATAGAGCTGCAATGAACATTTTGGTACATGTCTCTTTTGGAATTATGGTTTTCTCAGGGTATATGCCTAGTAGTGGGATTGCTGGGTCATATGGTAGTTCTATTTGTAGTTTTTTAAGGAACCTCCATACTGTTCTCCATAGTGGCTGTACCAATTCACATTCCCACCAGCAGTGCAAGAGTGTTCCCTTTTCTCCACACCCTCTCCAGCATTTATTGTTTCTAGATTTCTTGATGATGGCCATTCTGACTGGTGTGAGATGATATCTCATTGTAGTTTTGATTTGCATTTCTCTAATGATTAATGATGTTGAGCATTCTTTCATGTGTTTGTTGGCAGTCTGTATATCTTCTTTGGAGAAATGCCTATTTAAGTCTTCTGCCCATTTTTGGATTGGGTTGTTTGTTTTTTTTGCTATTGAGCTGCATGAGCTGTTTATAAATTTTGGAGATTAATCCTTTGTCAGTTGCTTCATTTGCAAATATTTTCTCCCATTCTGAGGGCTGTCTTTTGGTCTTCTTTATGGTTTCCTTTGCTGTGCAAAAGCTTTGAAGTTTCATTAGGTCCCATTTGTTTATCTTTGTTTTTATTTCCATTTCTCTAGGAGGTGGGTCCAAAAGGATCTTGCAGTGATTTATGTCATAGAGTGTTCTACCTATGTTTTCCTCTAAGAGTTTGATAGTTTCTGGCCTTACATTTAAGTCTTTAATCCATTTTGAGCTTATTTTTGTGTATGGTGTTAGGGAATGATCTAATCTCAAACTTTTACATGTCCCTGTCCAGTTTTCCCAGCACCACTTATTGAAGAGGCTGTCCTTTCTCCACTGTACATTCCTGCCTCACTTATCAAAGATAAGGGGACCATATGTGCGTGGGCTTATCTCTGGGCTTTCGATCCTGTTCCATGGATCTATATTTCTGTTTTTCTGCCAGGACCATACTGTCTTGATTACTGTAGCTTTGCAGTATAGTCTGAAGTCAGGGAGCCTGATTCCTCCAGCTCCATTTTTCGTTCTCAAGATTGCTTTGGCTATTCGGGGTCTTTTGTGTTTCCATACAAATTGTGAATTTTTTTGCTCTAGTTCTGTGAAAAATGCCAGGGGTAGTTTGATAGGGATTGCATTGAATCTGTAGATTGCTTTGGGTAGTAGAGTCATTTTCACAATATTGATTCTTCCAATCCAAGAACATGGTACATCTCTCCATCTATTTGTATCATCTTTAATTTCTTTCATCAGGGTCTTATAATTTTCTGCATACAGGTCTTTTGTCTCCTTAGGTAGGTTTATTCCTAGATATTTTATTCTTTTTGTTGCAATGGTAAATGGGAGTGTTTCCTTGATTTCACTTTCAGATTTTTCATCATTAGTATATAGGAATGCCAGAGATTTCTGTGCATTAATTTTGTATCCTGCTACTTTACCAAATTCATTGATTAGCTCTAGTAGTTTTCTGGTAGCATCTTTAGGATTCTCTATGTATAGTATCATGTCATCTGCAAACAGTGACAGCTTTACTTCTTCTTTTCTGACTTGGATTCCTTTTATTTCCTTTTCTTCTCTGATTGCTGTGGCTAAAAATTCCAAAACTATGTTGAATAAGAGTGGTGAGAGTGGGCAACCTTGTCTTGTTCCTGATCTTAGTGGAAATGGTTTCAGTTTTTCACCATTGAGGACGATGCTGGCTGTGGGTTTGTCATATATGGCCTTTATTATGTTGAGGAAAGTTCCCTCTATGCCTACTTTCTGCAGGGTTTTTATCATAAATGGGTGTTGAATTTTGTCGAAAGCTTTCTCTGCATCTATTGAGATGATCATATGGTTTTTCTCCTTCAATTTGTTAATATGGTGTATCACATTGATTGATTTGCGTATATTGAAGAATCTTTGCATTCCTGGGATAAACCCCACTTGATCATGGTGTATGATCCTTTTAATGTGCCGTTGGATTCTCTTTGCTAGTATTTTGTTGAGGATTTTTGCATCTATGTTCATCAGTGATATTGGCCTGTAGTTTTCTTTCTTTGTGACATCCTTGTCTGGTTTTGGTATCAAGGTGATGGTGGCCTCGTAGAATGAGTTTGGGAGTGTTCCTCCCTCTGCTATATTTTGGAAGAGTTTGAAAAGGATAGGTGTTAGCTCTTCTCTAAATGCTTGATAGAATTCACCTGTGAAGCCATCTGGTCCTGGGCTTTTGTTTGTTGGAAGATTTTTTATCACAGTTTCAATTTCAGTGCTTGTGATTGGTCTGTTCATATTTTCTATTTCTTCCTGATTCAGTCTTGGCAGGTTGTGCATTTCTAAGAATTTGTCCATTTCTTCCAGGTTGTCCATTTTATTGGCATAGAGTTGCTTGTAGTAATCTCTCATGATCTTTTGTATTTCTGCAGTGTCAGTTGTTACTTCTCCTTGTTCATTTCTAATTCTATTGATGTGAGTCTTCTCCCTTTTTTCCTTGATGAGTCTGGCTAATGGTTTATCAATTTTGTTTATCTTCTCAAAGAACCAGCTTTTAGTTGTATTGATCTTAGCTATCATTTCCTTCATTTCTTTTTCATTTATTTCTGATCTGATTTTTATGATTTCTTTCCTTCTGCTAACTTTGGGATGTTTTTGTTCTTCTTTCTCTAATTGCTTTAGGTGCAAGGTTAGGTTGTTTATTCGAGATGTTTCCTGTTTCTTAAGGTGGGATTGTATTTCTATAAACTTCCCTCTTAGAACTGCTTTTGCTGCATCCCATAGGTTTTGGGTCATCGTGTCTCCATTGTCATTTGTTTCTAGGTATCTTTTAAATTCCTCTTTGATTTCTTCAGTGATCACTTCGTTATTAAGTAGTGTATTGTTTAGCCTCCATGTGTTTGTATTTTTTACAGCTCTTTTCCTGTAATTGATATCTAGTCTCATAGCATTGTGGTCAGAAAAGATACTTGATACAATTTCAATTTTCTTAAATTTACCATGGCTTGATTTGTGACCCAAGATATGATCTATCCTGGAGAATGTTCCATGAGCACTTGAGAAAAATGTGTATTCTGTTGTTTTTGGATGGAATGTCCTATAAATATCAATTAAGTCCATCTTGTTTAATGTATCATTTAAAGCTTGTGTTTCCTTATTTATTTTCATTTTGGATGATCTGTCCATTGGTGAAAGTGGGGTGTTAAAGTCCCCTACTATGACTGTGTTACTGTTGATTTCTCCTTTTATGGCTGTTAGTATTTGCCTTATGTATTGAGGTGCTCCTATGTTGGGTGCATAAATATTTACAATTGTTACATCTTCTTCTTGGATCGATCCCTTGATCATTATGTAGTGTCCTTCTTTGTCTCTTCTAGTAGTCTTTTTTTTTTTTTTTCATTTTTTTTTAAAGTTTATTTATTTATTTTTTTAATTAGTTTCTGCTTTATAACAAAGTGAATCAGTCATACATATACATCTGTTCCCACATCCCTTCCCTCATGCATCTCCCTCCCTCCCACCCTCCCCATCCCACCCCTCCAGGCGGTCACAAAGCACCGAGCTGATCTCCCTGTGCTCTGCGGCTGCTTCCCACTATCTATCTACCTGACGTTTGGTAGTGTATACACGTCCATGCCTCTCTTTCGCCTTGTCACAGCCCACCCTTCCCCCTCCCCATATCCTCAAGTCCATTCTCAAGTAGGTCTGCGTCTTCATTCCCGTTTTGCCCCTAGGTTCTTCATGACATTTTTTTTTTAAATTCCGTATATATGTGTTAGCATACGGTATTTGTCTTTCTCTTTCTGACTAACTTCACTCTGTATGACAGACTCTAGGTCTATCCACCTCATTACAAATAGCTCAGTTTCGTTTCTTTTTATGGCTGAGTAATATTCCATTGTATATATGTGCCACATCTTCTTTATCCATTCATCCGATGATGGACACTTAGGTTGTTTCCAGCTCCGGGCTATTGTGAATAGAGCTGCAATGAACATTTTGGTACATGTCTCTTTCTGAATTATGGTTTTCTCAGGGTATATGCCCAGTAGTGGGATTGCTGGGTCATATGGTAGTTCTATTTTTAGTTTTTTAAGGAACCTCCATACCGTTCTCCATAGTGGCTGTACCAATTCACATTCCCACCAGCAGTGCAAGAGTGTTCCCTTTTCTCCACACCCTCCCCAGCATTTATTGTTTCTAGATTTCTTGATGATGGCCATTCTGACTGGTGTGAGATGATATCTCATTGTAGTTTTGATTTGCATTTCTCTAATGATTAATGATGTTGAGCATTCTTTCATGTGTTTGTTGGCAGTCTGTATATCTTCTTTGGAGAAATGCCTATTTAAGTCGTCTGCCCATTTTTGGATTGGGTTGTCTGTTTTTTTGCTATTGAGCTGCATGAGCTGTTTATAAATTTTGGAGATTAATCCTTTGTCAGTTGCTTCATTTGCAAATATTTTCTCCCATTCTGAGGGTTGTCTTTTGGTCTTCTTTATGGTTTCCTTTGCTGTGCAAAAGCTTTGAAGTTTCATTAGGTCCCATTTGTTTATCTTTGTTTTTATTTCCATTTCTCTAGGAGGTGGGTCCAAAAGGATCTTGCTGTGATTTATGTCATAGAGTGTTCTACCTATGTTTTCCTCTAAGAGTTTGATAGTTTCTGGCCTTACATTTAAGTCTTTAATCCATTTTGAGCTTATTTTTGTGTATGGTGCTAGGGAATGATCTAATCTCAAACTTTTACATGTCCCTGTCCAGTTTTCCCAGCACCACTTATTGAAGAGGCTGTCCTTTCTCCACTGTACATTCCTGCCTCCTTTATCAAAGATAAGTTGGCCATATGTGCGTGGGTTTATCTCTGGGCTTTCTATCCTGATCCACTGATCTATCTTTCTATTTTTATGCCAGTACCAGACTGTCTTAATTACTGTAGCTTTGTAGTATAGTCTGAAGTCAGGGAGCCTGATTCCTCCAGCTCCGTTTTTCGTTCTCAAGATTGCTTTAGCTATTCGGGGCCTTTTGTTTTTCCAAACAAATTTTGAAATTTTTTGTTCTAGTTCTGTGAAAAATGCCATTGGTAGTTTGATAGGGATTGCATTGAATCTGTAGATTGCTTTCGGTAGTAGAGTCATTTTCACAATATTGATTCTTCCAATCCAGGAGCATGGTATATCTCTCCATCTATTTGTATCATCTTTAATTTCTTTCATCAGTGTCTTATAGTTTTCTGCATACAGGTCTTTTGTCTCCTTAGGTAGGTTTATTCCTAGATATTTTATTCTTTTTGTTGCGATGGTAAATGGGAGTGTTTTCTTGATTTCATTTTCAGATTTTTCATCATTAGTGTACAGGAATGCCAGAGATTTCTGTACATTAATTTTATATCCTGCTACTTTACCAAATTCATTGATTAGCTCTAGTAGTTTTCTGGTAGCATCTTTAGGATTCTCTATGTATAGTATCATGTCATCTGCAAACAGTGACAGCTTTACTTCTTCTTTTCCAATTTGGATTCCTTTTATTTCCTTTTCTTCTCTGATTGCTGTGGCTAAAACTTCCAAAACTATGTTGAATAAGAGTGGTGAGAGTGGGCAGCCTTGTCTTGTTCCTGATCTTAGTGGAAATGGTTTCAGTTTTTCACCATTGAGGACAATGTTGGCTGTGGGTTTGTCATATATGGCCTTTATTATGTTGAGGAAAGATCCCTCTATACCTACTTTCTGCAGGGTTTTTATCATAAATGGGTGTTGAATTTTGTCGAAAGCTTTCTCTGCATCTATTGAGATGATCATATGGTTTTTCTCCTTCAACTTGTTAATATGGTGTATTACATTGATTGATTTGCGTATATTGAAGAATCCTTGCATTCCTGGGATAAACCCCACTTGATCATGGTGTATGATCCTTTTAATGTGCTCTTGGATTCTGTTTGCTAGTATTTTGTTGAGGATTTTTGCATCTATGTTCATCAGTGATATTGGCCTGTAGTTTTCTTTCTTTGTGACATCCTTGCCTGGTTTTGGTATCAAGGTGATGTCGGCCTCGTAGAATGAGTTTGGGAGTGTTCCTCCCTCTGCTATATTTTGGAAGAGTTTGAGAAGGATAGGTGTTAGCTCTTCTCTAAATGTTTGATAGAATTCACCTGTGAAGCCATCTGGTCCTGGGCTTTTGTTTGATGGAAGATTTTTAATCACAGTTTCAATTTCAGTGCTTGTGATTGGTCTATTCATATTTTCTATTTCTTCCTGAGTCAGTCTTGGCAGGTTGTGCATTTCTAAGAATGTGTCCATTTCTTCCAGGTTGTCCATTTTATTGGAATAGAGTTGCTTATAGTAATCTCTCATAATCTTTTGTATTTCTGCAGTGTCAGTTGTTACTTCTCCTTTTTCATTTCTAATTCTATTGATTTGAGTCTTCTCCCTTTTTTTCTTGATGAGTCTGGCTAATGGTTTGTCAATTTTGTTTATCTTCTCAAAGAATCAGCTTTTAGTTTGGTTGATCTTTGCTATCGTTTCCTTCATTTCTTTTTCATTTATTTCTGATCTGATCGTTATGATTTCTTTCCTTCTGCTAGCTTTGGGGTATTTTTGTTCTTCTTTCTCTAATTGCTTTAGGTGCAGGGTCAGGTTGTTTACTCGAAATGCTTCCTGTTTCTTAAGGTGGGATTGTATTGCTATAAACTTCCCCCTTAGAACTGCTTTTGCTGCGTCCCATAGGTTTTGGGTCGTCGTGTCTCCATTGTCATTTGTTTCTAGGTATTTTTTAATTTCCTCTTTGATTTCTTCAGTGATCACTTCGTTATTGAGTAGTGTATTGTTTAGCCTCCATGTGTTTGTATTTTTTACACATCTTTTCCTGTAATTGATGTCTAGTCTCATAGCATTGTGGTCGGAGAAGATACTTGATACAATTTCAATTTTCTTAAAATTACCGAGGCTTGATTTGTGACCCAAGATATGATCTATCCTGGAGAATGTTCCATGAGCACTTGAGAAAAATGTGTATTCTGTTGTTATTGGATGGAATGTCCTATAAATATCAACTAAGTCCATCTCGTTTAATGTATCATTTAAAGCTTGTGTTTCCTTATTTATTTTCATTTTGGATGATCTGTCCATTGGTGAAAGTGGGGTGTTAAAGTCCCCTACTATGATTGTGTTACTGTCGATTTCCCCTTTTATGGCTGTTAGTATTTGCCTTATGTATTGAGGTGCTCCTATGTTTGGTGCATAAATATTTACAATTGTTATATCTTCTTCTTGGATCGATCCCTTTATCGTTATGTAGTGTCCTTCCTTGTCTCTTCTAATAGTCTTTATTTTAAAGTCTATTTTGTCTGATATAAGAATTGCTACTCCAGCTTTCTTTTGATTTCCATTTGCATGGAATATCTTTTTCCATCCCTTTACTTTCAATCTGTATGTGTCTCTAGGTCTGAAGTGGGTCTCTTGTAGACAGCATATATATGGGTCTTGTTTTTGTATCCATTCAGCCACTCTGTGTCTTTTGGTGGGAGCATTTAGTCCATTTACATTTAAGGTAATTATTGATATGTATGTTCCTATTCCCATTTCCTTAATTGCTTTGGGTTCGTTATTGTAGGTATATTCCTTCTGTTGTGTTTCTTGCCTAGAGAAGTTCCTTTAGCATTTGTTGTAAAGCTGGTTTGGTGGTGCTGAACTCTCTCAGCTTTTGCTTGTCTGTAAACATTTTAATTTCTCCATCAAATCTGAATGAGATCCTTGCTGGGTAGAGTAATCTAGGTTGCAGGTTTCTCTCCTTCATCACTTTAATTATGTCCTGCCACTCCCTTCTGGCTTGTAGGGTTTCTGCTGAGAGATCAGCTGTTAACCTGATGGGGATTCCCTTGTGTGTTATTTGTTGTTTTTGCCTTGCTGCTTTTAATATGATTTGTGTTTAATTTTTGACAGTTTGATTAATATGTGTCTTGGTGTATTTCTCCTTGGATTTATTCTGTATGGGACTCTCTGTGCCTCCTGGACTTGATTAACTATTTCCTTTCCCATATTGGGGAAGTTTTCAACTATAATCTCTTCAAATATTTTCTCAGTCCCTTTCTTTTTCTCTTCTTCTTCTGGAACCCCTATAATTCGAATGTTGGTGCGTTTAATGTTGTCCCAGAGATCTCTGAGACTCTCCTCTGTTCTTTTCATTCTTTTTTCCTTATTTTGCTCTGCAGCAGTTATTTCCACTATTTTATCTTCCACCTCACTTATCCGTTCTTCTGCCTCAGTTATTCTGCTATTGATCCCATCTAGAGTATTTTTCATTTCATTTATTGTGTTTTTAATCGATGCTTGATTCATCTTTAGTTCTTCTAGGTCCTTGTTAACTGTTTCTTGCATGTTGTCTATTCTATTTCCAAGATTATGGATCATGGAAATAGAATCTTGGATCAGCTTTACTATCATTATTCTGAATTCTTTTTCAGGTAGACTGCCTATTACCTCTTCATTTGTTAGGTCTGGTAGGTGTTTATCTTGCTCCTTCACCTGCTGTGTGTTTTTCTGCCTTCTCATTTTGCTTATGTTACTGTGTTTGGGGTCTCCTTTTTGCCGGCTGCAGATTCGTAGTTCCCGTTGTTTTTGGTGTCTGACCCCAGTGGCTAAGGTTGTTTCAGTAGGTTGTGTAGGCTTCCTGGTGGGGGGGACTAATTCCTGTGCTCTGGTGGTTGAGGCTCGATCTTGTCTTTCTGGTGGACAGGTCCACGTCTGGTGGTGTGTTTTGGGGTGCCTATGGCCTTATTATGTTTTTAGGTAGCCTCTCTGCTAATGGGTGGGGTTGTGTTCCTGCCTTGCTAGTTGCTTGGCATAGGGTGACCCGCACTGTAGCTTGCTGGTCGTTGACTGAAGCTGGGTGCTGGTGTTGGGATGGAGATCTCTGGGAGATTTTCGCTGCTTGATATTATGTGGAGCTGGGAGGTCTCTTGTGGACCCGTGTCCTGAAGTTGGCTCTCCCACTTCAGAGGCACAGCACTGGCTCCTGGCTGCAGCACCAAGAGCCTTTCATCCACCCGGCTCAGAGTAACAGGGAGAAAAAGTAGAAAGAAAGAATTAGTAGAAGAAAGAAAGAGGGAAAGAAAGGAAGAAGGGAAGAAAGGAAGGAAGGAAGGAAGGAAGAAAGAAAGGAGGGAGGGAGGAAGGATGGAAAGAAAGAAGGAAAGAAAGGAGGGAGGGAGGGAGGAAGGAAAGGAAGAAAGACAGGAGGGAGGGAGGAAGGAAAGAAAAAGAAAGTGGAAAGAAGAAGGGTGGGAGGGAGGAAAGAAAAAGAAAGAAGGAAAGGAGGAGCGGAGGGAGGGAGGGAGGAAGGGAGAGTAGGAAAAAAAGAAAGAGCAGGTAAAGTAAAATAGAATAAAGTATGAAATATAGTAGCGTTATTAAAATTAGAAAGTAATTATTGAAAAAAAAAAAAAACCGGACCGATAGAACCCTGAGACATATGGTGGAAGCAAAGCTATACAGAGAGAATCTTACACAGAAGATTACACATACACATTCACAAAAAGAGAGCAGGGGGAAAAATCAAAAATCTTGCTCTCCAAGTCCACCTCCTCAATTTGGGATAATTCGTTGTAAAAAGAGGAAAAGGGCGAGAAGTCTGAAATCTTGCTCTCTAAGTCCACCTCCTTAATTTGGAATAATTCGTTGTAAAAAGAGGAAAAGGGGGGAAAGTCTTAAATCTTGTCCTCAAAGTCCACTTCCTCAATTTGGGATGATTCGCTGTCCATTCATGCACTCCACAGACGCAGGGCACATCAAATGGACCGTGGAGCTTTAATCCGCTGCCTCCGAGGCTGCACAGAGAGATTTCCCTGTCTCTTCTCTGCTCTCACAGCTCCCGGGTCTCAGCCTTGGACCTGGCCCCGCCTCTGCGCGTAGGTCGCCGGAGGGCGTCCGTTCTTCGCTCAGACAGGACGGGTTTAAAGGAGCCGCTGATTCGGGGGCTCTGGCTCACTCAGGCAGAGGGGAGGGAGGGGCGCGCAGTGTGGGGCGGGCCTGCGGCGGCAGAGGCCGGCGTGACGTTGCAGCAGCCCGTGGCGCTCCGTGCGCTTTCCCGGGAAAGCCGTCCCCGGGTCTCGGGGACCCCGGCAGTGGCGGGGTGCACAGGCCCCCCGGAAGGCGGGGCGGACAGTGACCCGCGCTCGCACACAGGCCCCGCGGCGGCGGCAGCAGCGGCGGCGGCGGGCCGCGGCGGCGGGCGGCGGCCCACGCCCGTCTCCGAGGTCCGTGCCTTACCCGCGGCTCGTGCCTGTCTCCGGCGCTTCCCCAAGCAGCCCTCTTAATGCCCTCTCCTCGCGCACCAGGAAACAAAAGGGAAAAAAGTCTCTTGCCTCTTCAGCAGCTCTAGACCCTTTCCCCGGACTCCCTCCGGGCTAGCCGTGGTGCACTAACCCCTTCAGGCTCTCTTCCTGCCGCCAGCCCCAGTCCTCTCCCTGCGCTCCGACTGAAAGCCGATACCCGAGCCTCAGCTCCCAGCCCCGCCCGCCACGGCGGCCGAGCAGACAAGCCTCTCGGGCTGGTGTGTGCCTGAGGGCACCGGTCCTCTGTGCCAGAATCTCTCCGCTTTGCCCTCCGCACCCCTGTTGCTGTGCTCTCCTCCGCTACTCCGAAGCTTTCCCCCTCCGCCACCTACAGTCTCCGCCCGCGAAGGGGCTTGTAGTGTGTAGAAACCTTCCCCCCTTCACGGCTCCCTCCCACTGGTGCAGGTCCCGTCCCTATCCTATTGTCTCTGTTTATTCTTTTTTTCTTTTGCCCTACCCAGGTATGTGGGGAGCTTCTTGCCTTTTGGGGGGTCTGAGGTCTTCTGTCAGCGTTCAGTAGGTGTTCTGTAGGAGTTGTTCCACGTGTAGATGAATTTCTGATGTATCTGTGGGGAGGAAGGTGATCTCCGCGTCTTACTCTTCCGCCATCTTCCTCCGGGGTCCTGAAGCATGTCCTTGCCTCCTATCACACTGGAATCCCATCAAGCCTTCAGGCTTCCTACCAGCTTACAGGATGGAATCTGCTGGCGTCTCCCCGCTTTTCCCCTCCATTAATGGCAGGGTCCCAATGTGTACTTGCGACCCATGCTTTTCTCAAACCAGTGCTTCTCCCGTTTAGCGCGCGCCAACCCCCCTCGCGGGCTCCTTGCAAAAGCTAGTAGTCTTTATTTTAAAGTCTATTTTGTCTGATATGAGAATTGCTACTCCAGCTTTCTTTTGGTTTCCATTTGCATGGAATATCTTTTTCCATCCCCTTACTTTCAGTCTGTATGTGTCTCTAGGTCTGAAGTGGGTCTCTTGTAGACAGCATATATATGGGTCTTGTTTTTGTATCCATTCAGCCATTCTGTGTCTTTTGGTGGGAGCATTTAGTCCATTTACATTTAAGGTAATTATCGATATGTATGTTCCTATTCCCATTTTCTTAATTGTTTTGGGTTCGTTATTGTAGGTCTTTTCCTTCTATTGTGTTTTTTGCCTAGAGAAGTTCCTTTAGCATTTGTTGTAAAGCTGGTTTGGTGGTGCTGAACTCTCTCAGCTTTTGCTTGTCTGTAAACGTTTTAATTTCTCCATCAAATCTGAATGACATCCTTGCTGGGTAGAGTAATCTTGGTTGCAGGTTTCTCTCCTTCATCACTTTAATTATGTCCTGCCACTCCCTTCTGGCTTGTAGAGTTTCTGCTGAGAGATCAGCTGTTATCCTGATGGGGATTCCCTTGTGTGTTATTTGTTGTTTTTGCCTTGCTGCTTTTAATATGATTTCTTTGTGTTTAATTTTTGACAGTTTGATTAATATGTGTCTTGGCATATTTCTCCTTGGATTTATTCTGTATGGGACTCTCTGTGCCTCCTGGACTTGATTAACTATTTCCTTTCCCATATTAGGGAAGTTTTCAACTATAATCTCTTCAAATATTTTCTCAGTCCCTTTCTTTTTCTCTTCTTCTTCTGGAACCCCTATAATTCAAATGTTGGTGCGTTTAATGTTGTCCCAGAGGTCTCTGAGACTGTCCTCTGTTCTTTTCATTCTTTTTTCCTTATTTTGCTCTGCAGCAGTTATTTCCACTATTTTATCTTCCACCTCACTTATCCGTTCTTCTGCCTCAGTTATTCTGCTATTGATCCCATCTAGAGTATTTTTTATTTCATTTATTGTGTTTTTAATCGATGCTTGATTCATCTTTAGTTCTTCTAGGTCCTTGTTAACTGTTTCTTGCATTTTGTCTATTCTATTTCCAAGATTTTGGATCTGTGAAATAGAATCTTGGATCATCTTTACCATCATTATTCTGAATTCTTTTTCAGGTAGACTGCCTCTTACCTCTTCATTTGTTAGGTCTGGTGGGTTTTTATCTTGTTCCTTCTCCTGCTGTGTGTTTTTCTGTCTTCTCATTTTGCTTATGTTACTGTGTTTGGGGTCTCCTTTTTGCAGGCTGCAGGTTCGTAGTTCCCGTTGTTTTTGGTGTCTGTCCCCAGTGGCTAAGGTTGGTTTAGTGGGTTGTGTAGGCTTCCTGGTGGAGGGGACTAGTGCCTGTGTTCTGGTGGATGAGGCTGGATTTTGTCTTTCTGGTGGGCAGGTCCATGTGTGGTGGTGTGTTTTGGGGTGTCTGCGGACTTTTTATGATTTTAGGCCACCTCTCTGCTAATGGGTGGCGTTGTGTTCCTGTCTTGCTAGTTGTTTGGCATAGGGTGTCCAGCACTGTAGCTTGCTGGTCGTTGAGTGAAGCTGGGTGCTGCTGTTGAGATGGAGATCTCTGGAAGATTTTCGCCGTTTGATATTATGTGGAGCTGGGAGGTCTCTTGTGGACCAGTGTCCTGAAGTTGGCTCTCCCACCTCAGAGGCACAGCACTGACTCCTGGCTCCTCAATTTGGGATGATTTGTTTTCTATTCATGTATTCCACAGATGCAGGGTACATCAAGTTGATTGTGGAGCTTTAATCCGCTGCTTCTGAGGCTGCTGGGAGAGGTTTCCCTTTCTCTTCTTTGTTCTCACAGCTCCTGGGTCTCAGCTTTGGATTTGGCCCCGCCTCTGCGTGTAGGTCACCGGAGGGCGTCTGTTCTTCGCTCAGACAGGACAGGGTTAAAGGCGCAGCCTCTTCGGGGACTCTGGCTCACTCAGGCCAGGCGGGAGGGAGGGGCACGGAGTGCGGGGCGAGCCTGCAGTGGCAGAGGTCGGCGTGACCTTGCACCCGCCCGGGGCGCACCGTGCGTTCTCCCAGGGAAGCCACCCCTGGATCCCGGGACCCCGGCAGTGGCGGGCTGCACAGGCTCCCGGAAGGGCGGTGTGGACAGTGACCTGCGCTCGCACACAGGCTTCTTGGCGGCGGCAGCAGCAGCCCCAGCGTCCCACGCCCGTCACTGGGCTCCGCGCTTTCAGCCGCGACTCGCGCCCGTCTGTGGAGCCCCTTTAAGCAGCGCTCTTAATCCCCTCTCCTCGCGCACCAGGAAACCAAGAGGGAAGAAGAAGTCTCTTGCCTCTTCGGCAGCTCCAGAGTTTTCCCGGACTCCCTGCTGGCTAGCTGTGGCTCATTAGCCCCCTTCCGGCTGAGTTCTCGCCGCCAGCCCCAGTCCTCTCCCTGCGCTCTGAATGAAGCCCGAGCCTCAGCTTCCAGCGCCGCCGGGGTGAGCAGACAAGCCTCTCGGGCTGGTGAGTGCCGCTCGGCACCAATCCTCTGTGCGGGAATCTCTCCGCTTTGCCCTACCCAGGTATGTGGGGAGTTTCTTGCCTTTTGGGAGGTCTGGGGTCTTCTGCCAGCGTTCAATAGGTGTTCTGTAGGAGTTGTTCCACGTGTAGCTGTATTTCTGGTGTATCCGTGGGGAGGACGGTGATCTCCGCGTCTTACTCTTCCGCCATCTTACCCAGAAGTCCCCGGGCCTCTCACTGTTGTGGCCTCTCCCCTTGCGGAGCCCAGGCTCCGGACGCGCGGGCTCAGCAGCCATGGCTCACGGGCTTAGCCACTCCGCGGCATGTGGGATCTTCCCAGACCGGGGCACGAACCCGTGTCCCCTGCATCGGCAGGCGGACTCTCAACCACTGCGCCACCAGGGAAGCCCTATCCTGTGGTTTTTAAGTATCCCTGCACACTCTGCCTGTCTCTAGAGTATTAAGTCCAGTTGCGCTGTTTGTACCTCTTTGTTTATTGAGATTATTATTTACTTGCATTAAAATGTACCAATTTCAAAGGTACAGTGTGATTAATTTTGGTACTTGTATACAAGGTGTAACCACCACCACGACCCAGATATAGAAAAGATACTTACCCTTTAAAAGTTTTCCATCCCAATTTGCCCCAATTCAGTTTTGAGACACTTTATTGAGTTTTGCTGCTTTCCCTAACATCGACTCTCCGGGTGATTTAGGAAAGTCACTTTACCTCTCTGGATGTGTTTTTGCTTTTATAACACGAAAAATGCCAGAACAAATTTGTTACCAAGGGCCCTTGCAATCCTTTCAGAGAATGAGGGGGTAGGGTAAGGGCGGGAATCTCAGCCTTGCGTCCCCATTCTTCACATAGCACACGCATGTGGCAGATCCTAGTGGGAAAAGCCTGTGGTCGCATCAGAGAGAATTAGGTTTCCATCTCCTCTCTTGCTAGTGTGTATGTAACCTTTTGTAAGCATCAGCTTTCTCATCTCCAATATCAGGCTTATTAACAAGGCCTATTTGTTTACTGTTGTTGTGAGGATGAACTGAGATGCACCGGCAGCCTTAAATGTTAGTTGGTATTTGTATTATGGCATAATATAAAGGCACTGCATTCAACCATCTCAGTTACTACACGTTTATGCAGGCTGATTCTCACAGCCAAAACAGACGCACAAAGTACACCCACCCATTTACCCACCTGGGGAAGCCCGAAGCCTCCCTGCCTACCTTCCTTACGGGGCTCAGAGAAAAGCTGCGCAGGCATGCACGTGCTTCCAAAGAGCCTCGCTAGGGGGCGGAATGGGAAACAGGAAGTTCTAACGCCTGTCGTACAAGCACGACGTAAAGCGGGTCTGCTTTATGGCACCCTGCTTCCGCCGTAAAGCACCGTTGGCAAGCCCGCATGAGTGGGTTGACGAGACTACTTCCGGGTGCAAAACGCGATTTTTGCAGGTTGGCTGACTTGACGTCTTCCCCATGGGCAAACGCGGGAGCCGGAGCCGGAGCCGGAGCCGGAGCCGGAGCCAGAGCCAGCGGCTCAACTCCCTAACTAAAAAGCAGAAGAAGCATCTAAGGGATTTCGGCGAGGAGCATCCCTTCTATGACAGGTATGGAGAGGCAAGGCTGGGACCGGCGCTGCCGGCGTCCTTTCCCGGTGGGAGCCCGCGTGTCCCCGCCTTTGGTCCGCCGGTGCCCCGGGGGTAGTGACAGGGCAGCTCCCGCCGCGTCCCACGCTGCCCCGGCGCCGGCCTAGCTCGCCCGGGGATCCTGGCGGCTTCCCGCCTGAGATGGGGTTCTTCACCGGTCTTCCTACCCTTTGTTGAGCCTGTAGTTTTATGCTAGATGGCACGCCTCCTGTGTGGCGACTGGGCAGAGATTTTATAAGCTTGTTTTCGTTTGATATGTTTTTAAAGAATTGCTTGGGGGCTTCCCTGGTGGCGCAGTGGTTAAGAATCTGCCTGGCAACGGAGGGGACAGGGGTTCGAGCCCCGGTCCGGGAAGATCCCACATGCCACGGTGCAAGTAAGCCCGTGCGCCACAACTATTGAGCCTGCACTCTGGAGCCCGCGAGCCACAACTACTGAGCCAGGGTGGTGTAACTACTGATGCCCGCGAGCCTAGAGCCCCTGCTCTGCAACAAGAGAAGCCACCGCTCGCCGCAACTAGAGAAAGCCCGGGCGCAGCAACGAAGACCCACAGCAGGCAAAAATAAGGAAATTAAATAAGTTATGAAAAATAAGAAAAGAATTGCTTGGGACCCTCGACATCACCTATCTATTCAACGACCACGAGGAAACTAATGTTTGGGTAGTTGTGGGTTCCTCTATAAGTGTCCAGACTCTCAGTGATGATCTTAGTGCTCATCCCACCCCTTTGGGCTGCTTTATCAACCGTTAGAGGGATAGTCTACTTAAGAAATTTGCTAGAAAAGGTGAACCCCGAGGGCTTTTATTTGCCAAAATTTCCCATCTTTTGGATGAGAGCCTGTTACTGTGTGACTGTAGTATTTGTCATGTGGTCTTGTTAGACTTTTTCATTCGTCTCTTATTATCTATTTGGCATATCCTTCCAAAACCTGTCCAAATGCATATGGAGTTTTTACTTGACAATAGATATAATGTATTTATAACAGTATAGTCTGCCATGTTCATTTAAAGTTGTATCATTAGACTTTTCCTAATTGCTACATACTAGTAGTGAGAGTTTAACATTGCCTGTTTCTTCTCAGGGTTTCCAGAAAGGAAGCAAAACCACAGACTTGTCAACTGGTAATGCTTTATACCTTCTTTATGATAGTAGATTCTGGACTGTTACTTTTAAGATTATATATGGTAATAAAGTTTGGCTACATTTCCACTCTTTTTGATTTTAGATGTAAGCTATATTTTAGTAATATTGCTTAGTTTTAAGTGCAGATGTCTGTTAAAATGCCATTGTGATAACTAATATAGTATAGAGTATGAAACTGTCCTGAGAGATTAGCCTGTTAGAACCTGTTAAGGAGGCTTACCAGAGGGCTCTTGGTGAATCCTAAGAGGGAATGTCATGTTTGCTTAACATAAAATAGAGTGCAAAATCATCAAAGGTCTTATTTCATTACCACAGACTCAGAAATAAAGTACACTTTTTTGTTGTAAGTTTTCCTGTTGCTCCTTTAAAGGTGCCAAATGTCTGACACATAGGTTAGATCGCCTTATAACCTAAAGCTCCATGTGTTTAGTTTGCTGTCTTCCCATGTGGAACATTAGCAGTTCAAAGAAGAGGAAGAGCTTCTAGAATCATAGCTAGATTAGCTGTTTTAAACAAATTTGGTGCTAGATTTGGTTGAATAGATAGGATTGCATATTTGCAGAAAAGCTAGTTTTTATTTAGAAAAGTCTGAACTTGGTTCCACTGTGGGCCTGATGATAGTCGTGGGGTAGCAACAAGAACAATATAATTTTTGTTTTTAAAATCCCCATTTTCCTTTTAGTCAGAGAGTTTATAGATACTTCAGGTTCTGAAAGTGAAGCATAGAGTGAACCAGAACAAGTTTCTGGTTACAGCAGACTACTTGCCACGTTAAAGGATGTTTCCAAGTAAGATGAGGAGGAGGAAGAGGAAGAAGACAGTGTTATAGATGAGACAGAAATGAATCTTGAAGATGGCGATAGTGACATCATTGTGGAGGAAGAGATGGCAGTAGAGTCTACTGACATGCAGAAGAGTAAGTGTGTCTTTGATGTGGGTTTATCATCTTTGCAGGGACCACAGACAGATTGCCCCAGGGGCAGGGTGCCTTGTACCATAGAGCTGGGTGAAAGCACATGGATTCAAAGCAGAGATCCTTAACATTGTTGGGCTCTGTGAATCTGATGAAAACACAGGACCCTCTGGCCATAAAAATGCAGAAATGACATTTTTGCTTATGATTTCCAGGATTTCATCAACCCTACTCCAAATTCCCCTGATTGAGAGGAAAGGGAACATAATTCTGTTTTTGTAATGGTCTCAATTTATGAAAGAGATGATTGTTCCTGCCTTAGAGGAACCAAGTTTAATGGAAGATAGACATAAAATATACAAAACTTTTCAAGCATCAAATCTGAATGGAACCGATAAATATAAGGTGTTAAAGAGATGCAAAGTGGTCACATGCTGCCAGGGTAAATGAGGGGAGGCTTCAGAGAAGAGCTGGGATTGAAAGCTTAAAGGAACTCTGTCTCACTCGGACATCTAGGTGACTTTTTTTTAAAATTATTATTAATTAATTTATTTTTGGCTGCATTGTGTCTTTGTTGCAGTGCGCCGGCTTCTCACTGTGGTGGCTTCTCTTGTTGTGGAGCATGGGCTGTAGGCACGTGGGCTTCAGTAGTTGTGGCACACGGGCTCAGTAGTTGTGGCGCACGGGCTTAGTTGCTCTGCGGCATGTGGGATCTTCCCAGACTAGGGCTTGAAACCACGTCCCCTGCATTAGCAGGCAAATTCTTAAGCACTGTGCCACCAGGGAAGTCCCCATAGGTGACTTTTTAATTTAACTTTAAAATCAACTTGATTGAAGTATGAATTACATTCAACAAGGTGTACCCATTTTAAGTATGTAATTTGATAAGTTTTGACAAATGTGTATATCTATATTGTCATCGCCGAAGTCAAGATACAGAACACTTCCAATACCTGCAAAAAGTTCCTTCTTGTCCTTTTACAGTCAGTTTCCCAGGCCTGGCATCAGGCAACCACTGACATGCTTTCTTTCACTATGTATTAGTGTTTCCTATTCTAGAAATTCATATGAATGGAAGCATACAGTAAGTACCCTTTTGCATGTGGCTTCTTTGGCTCCTCATGTTGTTGTGACTCATCCGTGTAGTTCATATTAGTAATTCATTTCTTTTTGTTACTGGAATAGTAGTCCATTGTCTGAATATATCTGGGTAACTTTTTATATTCTATTATCTTAATGCCTATTTGCCTTACTGTATTTTTTTCTATACTTTAAGGTGTCACACACCATTCTTAGTATTTTCATTCATCACTTGTACTCAGATTAAAAAAATCGTCGCCTCAGACTTAGGGACTTTTTAAATTTTGTTGGTTTTCCAGTTTTCTTTCATGTTTTAGGTTTTTAAAAATGAAAAGTTTGGTTTTTTAAATTATAAAAGTAATATATATATTTACTGTAAAAATTTAAGAGGGTAATATAGTTAACGTATATCTCCTCCACCCTGGGATGAACACCTTGAACATTTTATAGAACCTTCCAGACTACTTTTTTATGGATATATGAGTGAATATATGTTTGTGTGTATGTGCATAATGGCCTCATACATTTCTGTAAGTTACTTTTTTCTTTAATAATATAACGTGTGTAACTGGGGGTTACTGCAGCTAGAACCCTGGTGTCCAAACTCCCAGGCCAAATCTCCTTCTACTACATTACACTACCATGGGGAGGTTTAAAAAAGAAAGGGAAAGTATGAAGGGTGATTTTTCCATAAATTAAATCAACTTTAAAAGGCGCATTTGGAGAGTCAGAGAGTACTACTATTGTTAGAAAGAAGAAAGGTTTAAAAGCTGGTTAAATCTAATTTAAAAAAATCCATATGTACCACATTTAAAAAAGAGAAGGAAGACGGCATTCATGATTACTGCGCTGGCAGGGTAGGGGGCAGTTGCATGCTGGGGGTGGCTCTCGTACTGGCTCTTGCACTCTTCACACTTCTGCTCGGCCAGAGCCAGGGACCGCTGAGGGAGATCAGAGGAGAGGGTGGTGCCTTGGGGGTTCCAGGGAGTTGTGCAGCTGGCTCCCTTGCCACCCAGACTGCCCCAGGGTTCCCAGCCCCAAGGATTATGGAGCATCCCCACACCTGTTTGCTCTTGCAGTTGCTGTTCTGCACGCATTTTCTCCTCCAGCACTTTCTGCAGTGTCTCCTTGGCCTTCTGCTCATAGCTGTTTTTTCTGGTCTTCCATCTGTAATAGCAACTTATTCATTCGCCAAGAAGTGTATTTCTGTAAATTTGAGGCAATTCAACAAATACACATTGACCTACTGTGTGCTAAAGCCTGAGCAGGGATACAGAAATGAAAAGAAATTGGTCCTTGCCCACAGGGCAGAGATGTCAGTAATCTGGTAGACCTTCTTCCAGGCTGGAGGCAGGCAGGGAGAGAGAGTCCCTCAGGTGATGTGAGAGGTGAGTGGGGATAAAAAACTGCCCTGGGCATGCCGGGCATTCTCCCCTAGGCCTTCCACAGGCATTTGAAATCCGACATTTCCAAAGGGAAATCATCTTTCTAAACCTGCTCCTATCTCAGTGGCCAGCATCACCACCCACCCAGTCTCCCAAACCCTAAACCAGGGAATCATCCTTGATTTCTCTCTCACCTTCTTCAAGGAATCAGTTCATCATCAAGCTTTGTCAAGTCAACGTCTCTAACAGCTCATTACCTGTATCTTCTACCCCTACTGCCTCCTCCTTAGTTCAGACCCTAGTAATACTATTATATGGATTATATAGAGACTATGTATTATCTTCATGCCTTGCCTCCCTTCAAACCCTTTTCAGTCCTGCAGCTAGAGGGTTCTTTCTAAAACTTAAATCTGATCCCATCACAACCTGCTTAAATCTCTCAGTGGTTCTCAGTGTTCTAAGAATCAGGTCCAAACTCCTTGGCATGGTTCCTACTTACAAGCCCAGACTTTCATCTCATGCTGCCTCCACGCAAGCTGAACTGCTTGTAGGTCCCCTAAGCACTGTGCTTTTCAGCCTCTGCCTTTGCCCATAAAGCTTCTTCTGCTTAGAGTATCGTGACCCACGCTTTTCACCTGCTTAACTTCTACCCATGTTCAAGATTCAGCCCTAGAATCATAAGTTCTGATAAACTTGGCCAACCATACCTACCCCCCGACTCTTTATGGATTAGGCAGTTTTACTGGTGTTCACATAGTATCTATATTTCTAATCTATTGACTCATCTGGATCCTTTAAGGGATTGTAAACTCCTTTGAGGCAGGGAGCATTTAAAAAAAAATAAAATTATTTTTGTAGGCTTGGGGATCTGAACAATATTCAGTAAAGTCAAGTTTTAAAAATTAATACATTTGTATTTTTAGAATTTCTCCTGGCTTCAAGGTCAAAAAGAAAAAGACACAAGAGCAGCTTTGCAAATTCACTGGGGGTCTTGCCTTTCCAGTGCTTTTCATTTTTACGCCCTGTGATTTTTGGGAAAGCAGGAGCCTTTTACTGTCGATTCTGGGTTACGCAACTGGGTAAGAGATAGTCTAGATAATGCAAATTTAGAGTTCAATATCAAATCTTTTCCATTTAGCTTTGGAGTCATCTGAAAATTTGAATTTAAATATTGAGTGGGTCTTATGTTCTTGGAATTGTCATTAGAAACCAGATACAGGAGTTACTGGTTGAGATCATATCATGGTTATGTCCAGGTTATTGGACTTAACCATGCTGGTCACTGACCAGCTTTATCCCCCATTGAAAATGAGTAGACTGGCATTCTGGATTATATGTCAGTCTCTTATGAGCTTGCTTGGCATTACTGAAAAAATAAAAGTTGTGGATCTGCAAACCCATAGACTACATAGACTATGTTCCCCTGCAGAATTCTAATTACATGGCCACCTTATCTTCCTAACATCAAGTGGGAGCAGTCTGGCCGGTCCATCTCGTTTTCTTGATCTTGAGTCCTCTGCAAAAGACATCCCCCTTGGGCCTCCCTGGTGGCGCAGTGGTTGAGAGTCCGCCTGCCGATGCAGGGGATACGGGTTCGTGCCCCGGTCTGGGAGGATCCCATATGCCGCGGAGCGGCTGGGCCCGTGAGCCGTGGCCGCTGGGCCTGCGCGTCCGGAGCCTGTGCTCCGCAACGGGAGAAGCCACAACAGTGAGAGGCCCGCATACCACAAAAAAAGAAAAAAAAAAAAAAAAAAAAGACATCCCCCTTTTCTGCACCAGCACATACGTCGCAGCTCTGAAGAAAGTGTAGACATCTGAGATACGTTAACAGTGGGGGAGGGCTGATATCCCGTGAACAGACACATAAATGCCTGTTAGACCTGGAAATTGAAAATCAGAGAGGCGGGGCCACACTGGTTTTGGCCCAGGCCACCAGCCACTGGTGTTCCCAGCAAAATGTTCCCAATGTGGGAGTTTGAGGAAGCAGGGAAAGGCAGGTGGTGTGAGTTTTTTAGGACTTGAGGCCCTCAGCCTCGCAGTGAGGCAAGCTGAACCCCCAGAGCGTTCTTCCTGCCCACCTATGGGCTGCTACTCCTAAAGGTACTTGGTTTCAACAGTTATTTGTGCATCAGGTTAAAGACTGAAGGGAGAGGGAACAGCAAGCCTAAATTCTTCATATCATACGCCACCTTCCTTTCTCTTCTTACTATATAAGCAATTCATGTGAAAAACAAATAAGGCAAACAAAACAAAACAAAACTACCTGAAATCTTGCGATCCAAAAGTTACCATTAGTATTTTGGTGTACACTTGTTCCAGATTTTTCTTTATTTTCAACCCTTCATTAAGGCCACTGTAGTCTTGACAGATGCTGGCACAAGCACTTGAGATGAGGCTCCTCTTTTTAAAAGACTGTATTTGCATCTGGCTTAATTTGTCTCAGGCCCTGCCTTGCCTGGTCCCCAGCGTGGTGTTTTCTGCTGCAGTCTCTGTGAATTGGAGTTGGGGTGATGGGGCGGTCAAGCAGGGCTGTGTGTATCTGTGTCTGTATGAGGGAGGGCGGGCACACTTTCCAGTGTTTCTGGGCAACAAGCAGGCACTCACTACAGTTTCCTATCCCTCGGGCCTGGGCTGTGGAGACAGGTAAGTACCAGGAAGGGGTGGACGACCCCGACCCAGCTAAATGGAAGGCCCAGCTCAGCTGTGCGCTCAACAAGAGCAGGGAATTCAACCTGATGTACGACGGCACCAAGGAGGTGCCCATGAACCCAGTGAAGATATATCAAGTGTGTGACATCCCCCAGCCCCAGGGCTCTATCATTAACCCAGGTGAGGCCCCAGCTGCTGGGGAGAAGGTGGACAGTGTGCCAGGTCCCGGGCTGGACCCTTAAAGCGATAGTCGACTTGAAAGTCGCCTCACTTACAAAGTTGAAGACTGGTAAATAAAGCAAGAAATCCTGTCCCTAGAAAGAACCCAGAGAACAAAAGATATAAACTCAGCACAGTCTTCCTGCCCACGCAGTGGAACAGTAAAGCATTAGAAAGAAGAGGGGGTATTGAGTTCTATAAAAAATAACTTCTCTTGGGACTCAACACTGAGAAGAGAGGCCAGGTAGTTTAGAAGAAGGAGGGATTAAAACTTAGAAGGTCTGAGTTATAAACCTCGGTCTTTCCATCTCACTACTTGTGGGACATTGAATTAAGTCATTCAACCTTTTGAGCCTCAGCTTCTTCCACTATAAAATCTGGGTTCTCATCTTTCCTGCGTATTTCAAAGGCTGTTCTAAGAATCAATTGACATGACATTATGAAGGCTATTAAGTTCTCTTTATAAATGATGGGTAAGTGATCATTTAATTTGTATGGTATTTTTCCTAGGAGAATACCACCTGATCCCTATATTTACTCAATGTTTAGCAAGTTCCGACTAAGAGCCAGATAATTTAGACTTGACCTCCAGTGAATCTAGTGAGGCTCTGCCATGAGGGAAGGGTCTGTCTTCACAGTAAGCTTATAAAGGAGAGAAGCTGTGCTCCTTGGGTCCTTAGAAGGGATGCTAATTTGTAGAAAGGGGTTTAGAGTAGGAATTAAAAGGTTTCTAGGAGAAGGGAGTAGGGTCTGCAGCTCCTGTATAGGGGAGGGGATGAGAGCTTGCACTGGGGCTCCGTAGGAGGAGCTGGGAGTGGAGTGAACACCCTTGGTTCCCACTCTTTGGCATTGAGGGTGTACACTGAACCCAAGGAACCTCTGTGCTGGCAGTGCCTAGCTTGAACAGTGGGTCAGCTGCAGGGATGACAGTGCAATGTGAGCGCCTCACTTTTGACCTTTGTGTGTGTTTCTCAGGTAGGATCCACTGGATCTGCTCCTTGGGATGAGAAAGATAATGATGTGGATGAAGAAGATGAGGAAGATGAGCTGGACCAGTCACAGCACCACGTTCCCATCCAGGACACCTTCCCCTTCCTGAACATCAATGGTGAGTGGGGTGGGGGGTGGGACAGAGGCATGGAGAGGATGTAAGGGGCTTTGATTTTGCAACCGTTGACACCATATCCACCATTGCACTGAGAGCAGCGACCAGGCCCTAGGGCCAGGCTGCCAGCCTGTTAGCAAGTAGGAGTCATAGGCAAAGGAACTCCGTAGGCATAGTTATCCCAGTGGGGTGGCTTCTAGGCAGAGAGAGCATCTTCTGAATCTTACGTGATAATTCAGAGAAATTAAAAAATTAAATTCATTCTCAATCCCGCATACAAATACACAAGCTGTTATAAATGTTGCTGATTTCCTTCAGGCCAAGTGCAGGGATCATTTTCGTGAATTGTAGGCAAACTCTTCTGCTATTTCCCTCGGTACAAATTTTCTGTCACTGCCTTAACAGCCTCTGCTAAGGCTGTATCATGGGAAACTTGTGGCTCTACAGCTCTTAATACTAGGCTCTGATAAAATTTCTCTACTAGAGACTTTTATCTTTTTTTTAAATTGACTTTTTGAATTCAGCTTCCCAGGAAAGATGAGTTTAGAGGTTGGAGGGTCACTGTGAGACAGAGCAGGTACTGCATCTCCCGTTGCACATTCTGAGGACGCTCAACCACAAGGTGAACTGCTCTTCCACAGCATCTTCACTTGAACTTTCCACTGACATGCTCCTAGTCATATGACTTGCATTCAGTTGAGTAGCTTTTCACTACTTTTCTAAGTTCCATCTGGCTGCTAGGGTCAAATGAGATACTTTTGCCACCTAGAAAATTTAGTATATCAAGATGATTCCTGTAGGATTTTGGAGTGCCCTTCCCTAGGTGATGCCCCTTCTTTTGAGAATCAGGAAATGACTCTTATCTGTCTACTTGCCCTCCTTGACTTACCCTGTCATTTATAACCTTGCAACCAAGTGATGAGTAAAGACAACGATCATAGAGCTCTCTCAGGTTAATATTGCCACAGCTACATTCCCACTTGGTGCAATTTTAAGATTTGGACATTTGGAAATGTGAGATCCTTTCCCAAATCTTTGGCTCACTCATTCTGTTATTCTCACCCCTTAAAAGGATGCAACCCATTTCCAGGATCATGATTTCCCTTTTTTTTTTTTCATGTTTTTTTAAAGCTAATATTATGTGTCCTTACGTTATGGGCCACCTTGGATCCTTTATGGAAACATGTGAACATATATTAAAAATAAAAAAGTAAAATGTGGCCCTATAGCCACACCGGGATTTCATTGCCCTGAGAGAGGAGTTGGGGCGCATCAGTGACTTCCACGAAGCCTATACTTTCAAACAGGCTCCGGGCCAGCCAGTTTCCGGCTTAAGCAAGGAGAATGTTCCAGCGGTAACCAACAAGGAGAACCTGGCGACGCCGGTCTTGACTCCATTCCTGGAGCCGACCCTGGGGAGCGACAGCTCTGCAGTCACTTTCGGGAAAACCCAAGAGGATCCCAAACCATTTTGCGTGGGCAGTGCCCCACCGAGTGTGGACGTCACCCCCACCTACACCAAAGACGGAGCTGACGAGGCAGGATCAACCGATGGCAAAGTTCTGAAACCGAAGCCATCTAAGCTGGCAAAGAGAATTGCAAACTCCGCTGGTTACGTGGGTGACCGGTTCAAGTGTGTCGCTACCGGACTGTACGCAGACTCCAGTCAGCTCAGCCGGGAGCAGCGGGCATTGCAGGTGAGCCCCCCCCACCCGAATTTCAGGAGCCTGACCAGTTGTCAGGCTTTTTTAATGTGTGAAGAGGAGGGGGCCGGGGGTATGATAGGGCAGGACACCGGGCTGATTTGGTTAATGAAGCTTAGGATAATTTAAATGTTTGAAATGTGTCCAGTAAGGGGACGTAAGTGGATACTTTAAGTTATTCTGTAGATTTTAAGGGAACTCCACTCGAATGCTGATAACGGAAGTTTAAATTATTGGGAAGGATGTCTAAAAGACTGCATGACATTTACCTATCAATCGCTTTGATTTCTCTGCCGTTACTGTACGTTAACAAACATACCTAAAAGCGCTGCTTAGAATGCCTTACGTGATACTTGGTGGAGGTGTGTAGCGGCCGCATGTCTGTGAGATTCGTGCAATTTTTTTTTCCACCAAAAAAACAAACAAACAAACCAAAAAAACAAACCTTGCTTAAAGGGATAGAGTATGTATTTAACTTGCTAGTGAAGGATACATGTTGTATAGGAATTTCCTTAAGATATTTTACTTTTAATTAAAAGGCAAATAAAGCCAAATTGTTTTGCAGTGTTAAGAAAAAAATTGGTTTATGCTTATAAAAATGGATGAAGTTATCTAAATGATCCATTGAGTGCCCATTTTAATTACATAGATGGAAGGATTACAAGAGAACAGTATTTTATGTCTACCCGCTGCTTACTGTGAGGTCAGTTCTTCAAATTTTTATTACTAGAATCTTACATAAACCTTTTGAGTTAAATTTCATTTCCAAATATACAAAGGGAAGTTTGTGGGCCATGGTCGTCTTTATTCATTGTGCATTTGTTTTCTTTTCTGTTGTGTTTTTGTTTTGCTTCCTTTGCGTTGTGTTTTTGTTTTATTTTATTTACCTTCGAAAGAGAATGTCTGCCTCTATGCCACAGTGTATGTATGGCTATACATACACACCACATATATCTCTACATACATATGGCTTTATGAATAAAGAGTGTGTGACTAGTTACACATAGACACTCATATTTTTATCGTTCAATTTTAAAATATCTTAGTTGTATCATAAATTGTGGTTGGTTTGGGGCAAACTTTTCTTTGAAGATACTTTCCTTTAAGGTAAGGGCAGTGAAATAGCTTTGGTGGTAAGGTGTGTCTTTTTTCCATCTCCGTTCTCTTTCTAGTGTGCAGTGATGCGCTTCTCAGAGTTGGAGATGAAAGAGCGAGAAGGTGGCCACCCCACGACCAAAGACTCCAAGGTGCGCAAATTCAGCCCCGCTGACTGGGAAAGGCTGAAAGGAAGTCAGGACAAAAAGCCAAAGTCGGTCGCCCTGGAGGAGGCCATTGCCGACCAGAACGACAGTGAGAGATGTAAGTGAACCCAGGCGGCTCGCGTGTGGTACCACGTCGGTGGGAACGGGGCGGTTCCACTCCCAGTGCCGAGGGAGGTGAGAGGAAACAATACGCTTCCGATGGCCCAGCGTCTGGGTGCTGGCTGTTCGGAGAACGGGCTGCTCTGGCCATCCTTCCCAGCTGTGGATTGCAAGGCTGGTTGTCCTTTTGAGCGTTGCGGCATCCAGGAGTGAAGCACCTATGAAATGTTTCCTGGCACGTGTCTCCTTTTTCCGGAGCAATGCTAGTCCTGCAGTCAGTGATAGTCTGATACGGTGAGCAGAGGAATGGCAGTGCAGGACCTCCGGCGTAGCAGGTATGTGTTCTGTTGTGTAGCAGGTACGGACACGGGTTTTTGGTAGCAGTGGAATGGCACTTGCAGCCAGAGCCAGACCCTCCAGAGTGACAGTCTCCTGTGGGAGGGAGTGGAGAGTACTCGGATTCTCCCTCCAGAGGCAGAGGTTTCGTTCAAGTGCGATGAGGGCTGACGAAGGCCCCAGAGAGATGAGCATCACTGTGTTCTGTGGAGGCTCGTTTGCAGCCATGAGGAGCTGACAGCACGCTCCCAGGCCGTGGGACCAACGAGGCCGTTCTTCCCACCAGACGGCTGTGTTCTGTTCTGGAGGCCGAACTGGAGAGAAAGCTCGTGTTGCCTCGAGTCACGCTCTGCGGTCCCATCAGCTGCTCCCCCACTGGGGTTGACTTCGGGCTTTGCCCTCAAGACTTCCTGGGCTAATGAGATGCGTTGGCAGCAAGTGGAGGTCTTTCTCCCGCTTTCTTCAGTGTGCGTGCTTGTGGCCTGCAGCCTGCTCCGGACCCCAGAAACCTCACCGGTGATGGTGAGTGAGGGCACCTAGGTGAACGTCGAGGACAGGGTGGGCGTGCAATCCTCCTGAGACGGGACAGTCGGGGGTGGTGGGCACGTTTGGGAGGCCCAGGCCCTTGGACCCAGTCGTAGGGTCGGCGTTCGCCTGCACGCTTAGGTCGTGGGTGCCTGATGCAGTTCAGGAGAATTGTGGTCAGCAGCAGCGTGTGCTTCTCTCTGCTGCTTGGAGCACTGCCCTCCCCCAGCTCATCTTTGGGGTCAGACAAAGGCCTGTGGCCAGGGTTCTGGGTAAGCCACACCGGGACCGGTTTGTCCTACGTGGCTCCCGTAGAAGGGGATTTCTGTGGCTAGTCAGTGGCGGCCTTACCCGAGTGATGGGGCTCTTGATGTGCCTGGAGTAGACGATTCCGAGCTCCTCCCCTCGGGATTGGAATGAAAAACGGAGGGTCCAGGCCACCCTGGAGTGAAGCAGCAAGAAGGCCTCCCTCCTTGCCTGTGCTCACAGCTGACACGCAGCCCTTACCCTCCTGAGTGGCCTCATAACTCAGCTCTTGGGGAAGTTTCTCAGAGAGATGTGATAAAAGTGGGCAAGGCCAAGTTCACGGGGATGCACTTTTCTGAGGAGGGGATCTGCCTGTTCTGGGTGGACGGTGAGGGAGGCTGGAGGAAGGGAGCGGGCAATTAACCGGCCTCGAGTCTTCTTGCCCTTTTCTCCAGCAACGTGGCCAAACCCAGGGTGGCCGCTGCCCTTCACGTCTCAGTGGCCTCACCCACCCTTCTTCCCAGAGACGTTTGTGTGCATCCTTCCCAGTCTTTCCTGCTGAGCATGGAGACGAGAACTCGGTATGGCTGATGGGGAGCAGGGCCTGAGCCCCAGATGATTCCGAAAGCCCCCTCCCCCCACTGCCTGCCTCCAATCTCAGACCGACCGACGGGTCTCTTCCTGGAGCACCCGGGACATGGCCCAGTGAGCCATGAATCGCCACCATGGGAGGGCAGGAGAAGGGTTGGGGAAGGTGAGGGGCTCCGTTTGAAAGGTTGGGGCAATGGAGGTGGGTTCCCCACCCACCCTCTGTCGTGTAGAGACGTGGGGTTTGTAAATAGCTGGTCAGGAAAGGCCACCTGAAGGGGCCACTGTTCTTACTGCGGCCTCCACATCCAAGGCCCAGCAGGTGTTCATTCCATTCAGCTGGATATGAATGGGCCTTCTTGTTCTTGGGCCATCATGTCTTGAGCTGATATGGGCTCGGGTCCTTCTCATGGGTGTCGGTGTGGCCGAGAGCTGAGCTGTGAGCACATGGGAGTTGGGGCGGGGATTTGGGGTGGGCAGGGGTCACAGAGAGGGTCCAGGATGCCTTCAAGATGCCTTTCCCCTTCTGAGGCAGCCCCTACCCATGGAGGGACCAGGAGCTTCTAAGGTGGTGGGTGCTGTTTGCGCGGCCCTGGTTGTCCTGGTGCGGGTGCATCTTGTTGCTAGGGGCTTGTTTAAAAAAGAAATTAACTTGAAAACACAGTGGCTGAGATACTCATTTATTCTTTATGATCACATGGGTGGCTGAGTGAAATGTTTATTTTGGAAGTTCACCAAATGAGTTTGGAGGTTCCTCAGACTTGGAAGTTCATCACTAGGAACCCTCAGTGGCATTTGAAGATGGGGCGGGGCAAGGAGGCATTGGTCCCTTCCTTCTCAAACTTGGAGTAACCATCTCCCTTGCCAGCCACTTGGCTGGGACAGGCCTAGGACCTGCTCAGTGGCAGTGCCTGGCCAGGAGCTGGAGGAAGCCTCAGTCAAGGGGCTTCATGAAACTTCCTTGCTCAGGGAACTTCTCTTCCAGCTGAGCACCTGCACATTTGTAAACTACTTTGGAACAGAGATCCCCTGCACTCCTTCTGTAGCGGGTGTAACTTTTAACAAGGTTAGCCCTGACTGGAGGTGCTATTATAGTTAAGCTACAGAGAAGGGGATTTTAATCCTGGGGAGCCTTCCAGCGACTCAGAACCCTCTCACCTTGTTTAGGCCTCACTGGGCATGGCTCAACAGTGGTGAGGGTGCTTTGTTGCCACAGTGACTTGTAAATGTTGCTGTGGTGATGCTTCTGTGAGGTGATGCTATGGTACAACCATAATGAATTTGGGATATATGTGCTGTGAGTCATAGGACCATGCTGCAGGGACCACGTTCACATCTTGCTTAGACTGGGTGACCAAGGGCAAATGGCTTCCCACTTTTAGAAGGGCCAAAAGTAGCAATGATGGCAAAGCCTGATGGTTAGGATCCCCGTGTATCTATTTATCTCCCCATCTCCTTTGCCCTCAAGGGTCATCCTCCTGTGGGTCGTGGTTAGAACAGTCTTTGAGAAGCTCCAAGTGACACGGAGCCTCTACCCCATAGCTGGTGGCCATGGGTATCTTGGGCAGTCGGGGTGGGTGTCGTTCAGGGTTATTACTGGCCTGGGTAAGGTCACACTAGCGTAAGGTCTTGGGGGGCCTTAGCTGAGGGGAATTGAGATCTTTGCCCTAAAAGGCTCCGGGGTTGGGGGCAGGGTGGATGGACCTAGTTTGGAAAAAGAAACTTTAAAATTGGACGTGGGGGTTCTTAAGGTAGCCCTTCCATTCTTCCATGGATCCCCTCCCACGGAGCTTTTAGGGAAGGCTGATTGGACCAGAGAAGTCCAATGGTGTAACCAGCAGGGCTCACCTCTTAAAATTTCCTACATTTCAGGCCTGAGATTCAGGCTGGTCTGAAAGTCTTGGCATCTTTTGGTTAAAGGGCTTTTTCCAGCCTTTCTCTGTGCTGAGCCCGGCCCGTGATTATGAAGCCCACCCTGGAGGGAGGCTAGCAGTAACATTCCCACTTTACAAGTGAAGGGGGCCGAGTTGTAAAGCGGCGCCATTCCTGCCCGAGTGTTTAAGAGGGTCACAGAGCAGCCGGAGTGAGAGTTACAGCACGCCGTCTTCACCGGGCCTGCGGTAGCCTGGGCTGCATCACCCGTAAGCACAGGCCAGGAGTTTGGGGTTTCTCCTGCTGCCATGACAGGAGACCCTCGCGGTTGGGGTGATTCCACCATTCCGGCAAGAGTAGGTGGGGATCTGTCCCACCTTGGGATACCCTGGGAGAAAAGCTAAGTGTGTTCCACCATTGAGAACACAGGTCAGGCTAGCCCAGGCCAGGGTGAGGTTCATCCCCACAACTGACTGCCATTAAATGCTGGGAATGCCCCCAAGAGAGGCTGATCAGGGGACCAGCCGGCTGGGCAGAAGTGGGAGTGATACTTGAAGTGGTCTAGGGAGTGGAGGAGGAATGCGAGCAGCATGTGAGGGGTCTGTCCATGATTTCATCTAGAAAAACGGGCTGAGGGAGCTTAGCTCAGGTGTTAACGAAATACCAAACTCATACACCCACCCCCACCCCCGGCCGGTGATGGACACAGGGTCATCTTCGGGGAACTCTTTAACAGCACAGTGATCATTATGGAATTATTTGTGTGTTAGAAACAATGTGACTAGCAAAGCAGTTGAACTGTTTGTTTGGCTAGAGCAAAAGTGAGGAGTGATGTTAGGCTGGGGTGATTGGAGGAAAAGCCCCAAGTGGATGCTAGATTGAGCAGAGGGGGCAGGAGCAACACAGGCGGAGCTGGGGTGTGAGCAGTTCAGCCCTGCCCGCCGCCCCCCCACCCCCCACCCCCCATGAAGGGGGTTGGAGTCTTGTCTTTGAAATGTCCTTAGATGCTTGTTGCCTGGGAAGGAAGGCGTGGAGACGTGCCAGGTGGGGTGACTGGTGTCACTGAGGGCCTTCTTCCTAGACAGGAAATAGGAGCAGCCCCTCGATGGCAGTGAAATGCTTTTCCCCCCCACGGGTGTGGAAAGAGGACAGACGGACTTGTAGCAATCTGGTTGAGTTCTTTGAAATTGCCCTTGACCCTTGTGTGTGCACCAGGAAGCCTTTCCTTTCCCTTTGCCAGGCTCCTCTTCCCTTGGTCTCCCCAGCTTCCCAGCCTCCCACCATTCTTTCCCTACCCTTTTTCTTCACCCTCGCCCCTGCTGACCCAAGTGAACATTGGTGCTATGTCTGTGTAGATGGCAGTTGGGGGCTATTTGGTCTCTTGATGACATCAGCCTTTTTTGTTTACTAGCAGCTGTTTCCATAGTAATTTGTAGCTCCGCCCTGATGGGTTGGATCTTACTGTGAGGTTACTCACCCCCCCCCCTTTAAGAGTAAGCCACCTTGGAGAGTTAAGCAGTTAGGGAGCTATCTCACATGCCTATAGAGGGATGGTGTAGATGCCTCACCTTGACCCTTGAAGGATGGATCGTGAGTGGTCTACGCACCTCATTTTCTGCTTTCTTTGCTGGTTGTGTTCAGCTGTCTTTCCTTTGGGACGTCTTTCTGAGGGTTTTGTGCTTCCAGTGTGTGAGGCCCCTGGTCTCCAAAGGGGGGTGGTCTGTTGGTAGCAGATTGCCTTGGGCATGGGGGTCCTGCCTGCTCCTGGTGACCTTTGTTCCCTCCTTTCTGGGTTGTCTCCCCTCCCCTAGGGGAGTGTTATGATGGAAGCAAACCTGACCCCTTTGAAGCCCCAGAAAACAGTGAGGACTACTTCATGGACACGGAGCCCCCCAGAGAGCCCCCCCGCCGACCAGGCGGCCCCGGACGCATCACGCAGCCCCACCCTCCGGCTGAACAGAAAGCGCAAGGTCTCTGGCGTTAGGAACCACACTGAGACCACTGTGGAAGAGCTCCTGGAGGACTCTCTGCTGAAAGCCAAGCGGAGACGGGTCTCCAAAGGTGAGCTCGGTTTCGCTTCGGGCCCGCAGGGCACCCTATGGAAGTCCTGGAGCGGAGCAGTGGAAAGTTCCAGTCCCACCCTGGATCCCTGGGGGGAGCCACTCACACCTCCCCACCCCCATCCCACACCCCACCCCCCCAAAGCCAGGTGCCGGGGCTGGAGCCTAAAGGTGGCCAAAGGCAAATAGGCCCCCTCCCGAGACTTGGTGACAAGTTCCAGCCAACACAGTGACCACACCCCTCCCCTCCCCCACCCCTGTTAGTGATGTGTAAGACAGTTTGTTCCCCGCCCCGGGGGGCTTCTTCATTAATTTGTAGTTATTTCTCCATTAGCTGACTGGCCTGAGAGGGAAATGACAAACAGTTCCTCTAACCACTTAGAAGAGCCACATTATAGTGAGCTGACCAACCTGAGGTGTGCATTGAATTAACAGGGCTCCATCCCAGAAAGCAGCGCTGCTTAGAGAACGGCGGGAGCAGCAGGTGTCGGCAGCAGAGAGCAAACCTGGCTGGCAGGGCAGGAAGGAAGTGACCCAGGCGGTTCAGCCTGCGGTCACCCCCCAGGGCAATAGCATCTCCGAAGAGAAACCTGGCAGGAAAAGGGCAGAGGCCAAAAGCAACAGAAGCTGGTTGGAGGAGTCCCTGAAATGCAGTGACAATGAACAAGTTACGCACGGGGCGGGGGGCTCTCCTGGAGGGTGGATCACCCGCCCTCTGTGGGAAACGGCCCTGGAGGGGACCTGAGCGCCATCCAAGTTGACAAGAGTAGCGTGTGGCGAGCGGGGAGTTTTCTTCATGAGGTCCTTTCAGCCTGCACACTTCCTTATGGAATGGACAGTGAGGCGGGAGCTCGACTTCCTGGGCTGCTCCTCATGACCCAGCCCGCGGCTGGGCAGGAAGGGAAGTCTTGGGTGACCCCGGACGCTTGTCAGTGCCCTCATTCCAGCCTCAGGCTGTCCCCAGTCGCCCTGTCCCGAGCACCCAGGCCCCCCACGGGTGGGGACGGGAGCGCACGAAGGGCTGGCTTCTGCCCTCTCTTGCGGCCCTTTGAAGCGACTTGCCATTTGGCGTTTCGTGGGTTAGCCTATTTGCCGCTTGAATGTGGGATAATTAAAATATTAGTGCTTTGAAAACATAATTGGTATATCTTTAAAAACTGAAGCTGCTCCAACGATCAGTGCTAACAATGGGCTTTTCTTTCCTCACCGGCTACAACTGTGTAACGCCCGCTTCTTCTCCCCCTGACAGATGTGCTGTGCATGGACGAAGAAATGGATTGGCAGCCTTCGCCCCTGCCGCAGAAATACACCGACAACAGCGAGAAACCATCCGGGAAGCAACCGTGCAAAACCAAGCATTTGATCCCTCAGGAGCCCAGGCGGGGCTTGCCGCTGCCAGGGGACTCCTACGTGGACAATGCGGATGGCAAGGTACCTCTTGCCCCTGGCTCTCCCCCGCCCCCCGGGCCTGTGCAGGCACATCCCGCCTGCCTACTTCTCTGCTTCTGGGGACAAAGCTTTCCTTTTCCTGAACCCCTCCCCCCCAAACGTCACTGCCCCTTCCTAGGGGACCTGTCTCCTGGGTGGCAGTGAAGTTTCCAGCGAGTAAAAATGCAGCCCTTTCCTCACGCCCCGCCTCCCCCTGACAGAGAGGAGGAAAAGTACTTTCCTCCACTCAGGAGCGGCCTGAGCCCAGTTCCGACTATGATCTTTCGCCGGCCAAGCAGGACCAGAAGCCCTTGGACCGTTTGCAGCAATTGTTACCAGCTTCCCAGGCCTCGCAGCTGACATGCTCAAGCTCCCCTCCAGAGACCACCCAGTCCCACCCGATGCCATCGGAAGCGCGGAGGGCGAGACCCTCCTACAGCAGGCCTCCCGGCTTGGCTACGAGGTGAGCATCCTTGTGGGTGCCCCGGATCAGGATCCGCCGGCTGCTGCTCCTTGGGTGGGGGACACACTGGCTGGGGATGGGGGGCGGGTCTCAGAGCCCAGCCCCCTCCACGTGGCGGGCTGGGCTGGGTGTTCCAGCAGGGTGTTTGCGTTGGCCCCGCTCACACTGCGGGCTCTTTGGTGGCTTGTTCAGTCGTGGTGTGAAAAGAAAGGCAGGCCTCTCTGATGTTCCGTTCCCGTTCAGGCAGGTAGGCTGCTTCGGCCGGTCCGGCTCACTTATCTCTGATATAAAATCTGACCTAACCCAGGGCTTGGCGACCAGGGGAATTTTAATGAGCCCTTTTGGATTCTGAATAGCAAGAAGGAGAGTAGTTATTAGCTCTACTAACTTGTGCTGTTTGGGGCAGAGTGATGCCCCTGTGGAGTAGCGGGTGGGAAGTGTCTGTGCAGAGTAGGGGTGGGAGTGGGGCAGACCTGAGCAGTCTCTTTCTGAGAGGGCACGGGAGCCGAGGGCTGATGGGCGGGGAGCAGGGGTTGAGCCTTGCACAAAACTCCCTGTCCACACTGCTGAATCCCAACCCAGCACGGCTGATGACAGTGATAGCCTCTATGGCTAGAGCAACATAGAAAGATAGCTGATATCTGCCTAAGCCCGTGTGATCTGTAGTAACTCCTTTCACCCTTTTAACATCTTCACTTGGGAGTAACGAGTACTAGCCCACTCTCGGATGAGGAAACCGAGCCTCAGAGGGGTTAGCTGAAACCCGTACAGGTAGCAATCCAGCAGTGCTCCACAGCCCACCACGCTCCTCAGCAAGACTGGCTCACATTGGAATTGCCCTTTTTACAGTTCAAAACCTCTGTGAGACAGATGACTCCCTCTACCCTGTGCAGTTCCCCCACCATACTTGTCAGTAGCAATTGTGATGTAATAGCCCACAGGGCAAAGGCATTTTTCTGTGCTGGCATCAGCCCTCTGGGAGTTGAATGGTGACAGTAAAATGTGGTTCAGCAGGCTGAGCGTGGAGGTGTGGATGAGCACTGGGGTGGCAGGACCCAGGCTGGCCCGGAGCCCTGGCGCCCACACCCTCAGCCAGCTCTGTGCCCCTGTCCCCCGTCTCCCGTCGTGTCCCCCCGCCCCGGTCCATAGTGCCGGGAGCCCTTCGAAGTGTGCCTGCCTTGGCCCTAAGGCATGACTGTGGGTGGAAAGTTGGAAGCACTAGGGCTATGCTTAATTTGGGGGTGTTTTTTGTTGTTGTTGTGGGTTGAATGTGCTGTTGTTTATATCTACACGTCTCTTGGTGACCTCTCCATTAGCTAGAGAGCACTTTCTGGTAGTTAGCGCAGTTACTTGCAGGTGAAGTCCAAGGAGCACCCAGTTGGTTTCCCAAGAGCTGAGAGCGGGCGCCTAGGCGGACAGAGCAGATGTTGCGCATAGTGTTGAGCTAGACACCCTGTGGTTGAGAAAATAGTCTCCTTGCTTCCAGCAAACGCTGGAGGTGGGGGGGAGCCCCCTAACCCCAACTTTTAGGTTAGGGTTGAGAAAGTAGACTCCTGCTTCCAGCAAATGCTGGAGATGGGGGGGCGGGGTGCTGCTGCACCCGCCGTGGAGGGCGGGGCTCCGAGCCCCACCTGTGAACTTGGCATCATTTCCAGCAGCCTCCCTTTGGGACCAGAGACGTCAAAAGACCCTCGTTGGTCCTAAGACACTTTCCATTTTGGTTTGGTGGCTCTGAGGCCTGGACCAAGGAGCACTTGATCCATACTTTTTTAGGCTACCTGGCCTTTGATTGCACAGGAAGCCTTGGGAATGTGTAGGGTCGGATTTGTTTTTTTCTTCAAATGTAAATTTCAATATGTAGATTACACAGATCACCAGTGTTGATGCTGAACATTGTGACAAGTAGATGAACGCTTTCAACTTTGAATCCAACTTTCTGGGATTTCTCTGGGCAGAATTTTAAATGTTGGGATAATGGCCCAGTTGGGAGATGTGGCAGCTTAAACCTTTTAAAATTGAAGGACAGTTTGCTTAACCAGATAAGGCTGTGGTTTGGGAGGGTTTTCCTGAAGTTCTGTCTTCAGCATTCTTGGTTATTTTCTTCTGCTTAGCCAAAGGTACCATGTGCAGTATAAAGGCTGTCTGAGCTTTATGTCATGATAATCTGGTTCTGGAAGTTTAGAAACACACTCTGGCTTCAGATCCGCGTTAAATAGATCACTTGCGTGGCCAAAGACCTCAAACCTTCCCCTCCTGGGAAAAAGGCTTCTATTTCTTAGGCTAAAACGCCAGTGTGCAGCCACATGCTTGTGCCTTTAGCGGTGATGGTTAAATTTTCTATGAATTGAATAAGTCATGTTTTTTAAAAAGTTAATGAGGCATTTAATTAACGAACAACGTCGGGCTTATGGCCTTTATGGTTACATTTTGCGGGTAATGGCATTCGGCTTATAGCCGCTGAACTGAGAGCTGTCCAACAAAAGCAGTTTGACTTTGCTTGGGAATGGCTGGGCTGCCCTTCAGACACTCCCGTTTATTTCTAGTGGAGAAAATAAACCAAGGAATGTGTTGCGTCGACAGACTCGCCCCGCCTCTTCACCTTTCAGTTAGAGAAAGTTTTGGTGGCGACAGTTGCCATCCATTTAGAGGCCATCACCCTCCTAGCTAGGAGAGTGTAGTTAGCCCACTTGACCCCCAACAGAGAAGGCCTGTGGGATGCTCGTCACAGCTGGATTGCATCCCTCTAACTGGGGCCCTCTTGGGCCTTTTGAATCTTCCCAGCTGACCAGGTACCAAAGACCTGAGTTATAGGTCTAGTACTTCATGTTAATTGAACTTGGGGTTTAATATCTCTGGGCCTCAGTTTCCAAGTGTTGAATGAGGATAGTACTACCTTCCTTTCCTGCTATCTCCTGGGTTCCTGTGGGTGACAGAAGACGTCCTCATCTGGGGAAATGAGAAGCACTGTGTAAATAGTGGGATCAACGTGGTTGAGTTAGGACAGCCCGTGGCAAAAAGTCTGACCTGGCCGTGGGGCTACTGCTGCCTTTGCTGCCATCTTCCAGGAGAAGAGAGTTGACTTACCCATCAGCTTGGACGGCCTTTCATTTCTAGGTACCCTTGAATCTGCCCTAGTAGTGATGAAGGTTTCCAGGTGAAGGCCATGATTGTCACAGCAAATAAACCCTGGGTTGAGTAAATTGATCTGTGCACAGCAGTTGGTGGCGTCCAGACCTGATCCCAGAGCCATGTGACAGGGCCTCTCCCTGGCTGGGGCACACAACTCATTAGCTTGCAGCCGTCCACTCAAGTCTGGCTAGTGAGGGCCTGCTAAAAGAGCAGCAGCTTCATGCGGTATCCTGGATACCAGGGCTCGGGGCAGGTGGCCTGGGAGCCCAGAGGATTGTGGGCTTTCTGGCAGGTTGGGATGTAAACGGAGAAACGCATTCGTGGGCGTGCCTTTTCTCTTCCTCCTCTTGCTTTGGAAGGGAGCTGCTGCAGTGACCTGAAGTAACAGGGCACCGATGGCCAGGTTTACCAGCATGCCCCATTAGGTTCACGTGGTAAGCAAATGGAACATTCTAGTTCGCTCCCAAGTGAGTGGTCACCTTTGATTGGCTTGTCCTCCAAAGGGCATAAAAGGTTTTACAGAACCCATCTCGCACTTATGGGCGGCTAGAATGACCCCCGTTTTGGGTTTAACAGATGAGTTACCTGAGAGATGTTACAAGGAGGCCTGTTCTGACCCCATCCCATCCCCCCTTACCCAGCAGACCATGTGCTGGGCCACATGCACGTTCTGCCTACTCGCAGCTCTCAGAACCTGACAGCTCTCTGCTGGGCACGACTTACCCAGTATAAACAGTATAACGTGTTTTCTGGTGGCAAATGCTTTCGATGTGTCTGAAAACTTTCTTAAGGTAATAAAACATTGAATAAATTCCTGCTCTGCTTACTGGGAGTGGTTCATATTGATATTTTAACAAGCCAAAGAAATAAGGTTAATAACAGTGATTCCAATGCACAGTGTTGACACAGAACATCTCCGGGGTGGGGGGGCGGTAAACGCTTTATTTGATTCTTGAAATGCGGAGGTTGCAGCCTGTGTTGTATCAGGTTCCTGTCATTAACTTGAGTAAATATGAAAATATTAGACTGATTCTGCCCCGAGAGGGTGGAGTGAGACAAAATAGAGGGTGGGGTTATTGGAGGCATTTTGTGTCATTCCTCGAGGATGGAGGGAGAGAGCTTCTCTTTAACTCTACTTAACATACAGACAAGAGCATCTGAGGCCCAGGTTCTGATTTGGGGTCTTAACAGGGGGCGCGAGGATGTAGCTGACCTGGGTGTCCCTGCTTCTTTAAGCTGGGGAATGTTCTCCGGCTGATTTAAGCTCTCTTTAAGTGTTGGTCATCCATACTTTTATCTAAACTTGTGTTATCGTCCACTGCCACCGACTGAACAGACCCATCAAGTGAGAATGGTCTGTGCTTGGCAATGTGTCATCTAAGATGTTAGCAGCCGTGACACCTCTGTACTGGTCACGTCGGCCCCTGGGCTGAGGGCTTTCATCGCTATCCGAATGCGTCCTCTCAGCAGCCCTGTGGAAGCTTGGAGAAGTTCAAGGGTAACTTGCCCATGGCCAGGCCACTGGTGCAGCAGAGCCTTAGACAACACTGTCTGCATCTCCAAGCCCTTCTCACGCACTCTCGCCCCCCCACCAGGATGCCTGCCGCCTGCCCGCGCCATGGTGGGCTTTTGGCCCCAAGGATGTATGCCTTTGAAAGTGGGCACCACCAAGCTATGGGGAGGTCACCCTTACAAGTTTCACTGTATGGTGGTCTGATGATATTTCCTCTCCGCTCCCCGTAGGAAGTGGTCTTGTATTGCCTGGAGAACAAGATTTGTGATGTGAACCACCACGACAACGCGGCTTACTGTGCCCTGCACGAGGCTTGTGCAAGAGGTTGGCTCAACATCGTACGACACCTCCTTGAATATGGCGCCGATGTCAACTGCAGTGCCCAGGATGGAACCGGGTCAGTGGCGGTCTTGCGCTCTTGGCCTGGCCATGCTGGGTCATAGGCAGTGGTTCTCAGGGTGTGCGGGGAACCCCAGAAGGAAAGATGGAGAGTGAGTGCCATGTAAGCACACCGATGGCGGAGTCCTCTAGAATGGAATCGGACAGATCTTTCTGGCAAATTTACATAGAACTTTAAAACTCTGTGACGCTCTTATGGACAGAAGTCCCTGAAAATGTTGAGCCTGCATGAATAATCAGGGGTGTTCTCTTTTAAGACCCTGGACTCTTCACCAGCGTCTGTTGAATCTCAATCTTTAACATATATGTGAGTTGAAAGTTCCAGGAGTACAGACAGGTCCAGTGGCAACTGGCTTGATAGGACCTGCCGTGTCCACCCACATCCCCGGGCCTGGCCCCCACTCTGTCCTTGACCTCGGTTTATTGGCCAGAGGCCCAGGTCTGAGTCAGCCCAAGCATCTTCCTGGTTGTACCTGGGATGCCACCACGAGGCAGGGCACTGGGGCTTTCCTGACAGTCATAAAATTAGCAAAACCGTAAGGTATTTGGTGGTTCATGGTTTCCAAATAGCATCCTTTCTGGATGGGACTGCGGACAGTGTTCCTGACCCCAGCGGACACGGGCAGGAGGACTCTGTACCCTCCTGAGAACTCGCCCTGCCTGTCGACTGCTTCTGGGCGAGAGGGTTGATCACTCATCTCCAAGTTGGTTTCAGGAGAGGTTCCACTTTGCCCCTAGTTTCTTTTTTTTTTTTTTTTTTTTTTTTTTTTTTCTTTTTTTCTTTTTGCGGTATGCGGGCCTCTCACTGTTGTGGCCTCTCCCGTTGCGGAGCACAGGCTCCGGATGCGCAGGCCCAGCGGCCATGGCTCACGGGCCCAGCCGCTCCGCGGCATATGGGATCCTCCCAGACCGGGGCACGAACCCGTATCCCCTGCATCGGCAGGCGGACTCTCAACCACTGCGCCACCAGGGAGGCCCGCCCCTAGTTTCTTTTACAAACTGCACTTTTTGGGTTTTGTTTGTAATGGTACAACAATGGCTTGTCGTATCTGCTTCCGTGATGCTGGGGTTCTTGCCCCCACCCCGCCGTACGTTACCTTCTTACAGTCTGTCACTATTTAAGTTCATTGGAAACGTTTTCATCGTGGCCTGAGTTCCTCCTTGGGCCATGCATTAAGAGAGATTTGCATTGAAGAATTAGGCCTGAGATGGTCCCTTCACCTGTCCCGTAAAGGGTTATGTGTTGAAATAACAGAGTAATTTGTCGCAGCGACCGTACACTCACCTCCTCGGTGAAATAGCGTGCCTACGAGGCTTGGCCGCACACGCTCGATTTTGCCCCGTGTCCTTAGAAGCAAGCGTCGCGTGCACAGGTGTAATCCCCCGCACCTCTCCTAGGCCTCTCCACGATGCTGTCAAGAATGATCATCTCGAAATTGTCCGCTTGCTCCTCTCCTACGGTGCTGATCCTACCCTGGCTACGTACTCAGGTAGAACCATCAAGAAAGTGAACCACAGCGAACTTCTGGAGAAGTTCTTAACAGGTACGGCAGAGGTCAAGACACGGTCTTGTTCAAGCATCTAGACGGTGACTTCACAGCCTTTCACCTGGGTTCCCCCTACCCCCACCCCCCCGTTTACTCTAAGTGACCCTTTACTGGGAAAAGCGGCCCAACGTTAGTCTGTCAAAGAAGAGATACATACTTTGAGTTTTGCAAGGTGGGGGGCTGGAAAACTCTTAGCTAGCCAGGCTAGCTTTTGTTTGGCAGGCTGGGGCGGTGAGGCGGGCAGTCCCTCAGGAAGGCGGGTGGATGCGTGGGGAGGTTTCAGTCAGATACCTGGAGGCGTGTGCGGTGGGACTTGTCAGGTGGTGACACCAGCCCCAGCGTGAGATGTTCCCGAACTCTAGCAGCATTTGCCTCTTACCAGCAGGCGTTATCTTGTTTCTCTCTCTCTCTCTCTCTCCCCCCCTCTCTCTCCAGACTGTTTAAATAACCTGCAGGCTCCTGACGACGGTAACCCCGGTTGCTCTTCGGAGTTCTCTGGCAGCTGTGTGTGTGGTGAGCAGCCTTGTTCGTTTCAGTTGGGCTTGTGGGGGTGGGGGGTGGGGGTGGTGGAGGTGCTGTGAGCAGGGCTTCCTTGGGAAAGAATTTTTCCAGGGTGCTTTTTGGAGAACAGCTGGAACCTTGCTCCAGCTTACTGACCTCTCTCTTGTTTGTCCCCCCAGTTAAAACCAGATGATGAAAGTGGTTACGATGTTTTAGCAAATCCCCCAGGACCGGAGGACCAGGATGACAGCAACGAGGCCTATGGTGACCTATTGGAATTTGAATTTTCCGAAAGACCCCTTTTGCTGTGTTATAACGTGCAGGTGTCCGTCGCTCAGGGGTGAGCGTGGCCAGCGTGTGGTCGAGAGCCAGCCCAGCTGCTCTATGGGGTGGCAGGAGTTAGAAATCCCCTTCAGCAGATGAGGGTGGATGGGTTGGGGGGTGAGTGAATTCCTCACCAAGTGTCCACCGACCTCACATAATGCAGTAGAACTTTTCCAGAAAAGTTTGGGGGGGTGGGAGGGCTCCCCAGCCGACTGCCCTCATTGAAACACACCCCGAGAGCCCAAAGGACATGGGAGTCTGCGACTGCAATTGCACAGTTTCAGTCACTAAACTCTTGGGGAAGGGATCCTCCCCAAATGGCTACCATAGGGGCCTTCCAAGGCGCATGAGGTCCACGGGACGATACTGATGTACCCTCTTCTCATATAAGATTAGAGAAAGCCGTATGTGGCACCTGGGATCTTATGTGTCTTCAGATTTGCTTAGATCGAGTCTTGTCCTCACAGTCGGGCCACTGTGCCCCATGACCAACCCTTCGGAGTGAACACATCAGGAGACCTTGCTCTGCTGTGTGTTGACCCCGGTGCTTAAGGAGTAGCATCCTCCTTGAACTCTGAGGCTGGGAACGTGTCTGCCATTGTGGTGACATTCTATTCGGGATAGAGATCATAAAGCGTGGCAGGGTATCAGGAAGGATTGTACCACCTCCCTTCTCGAAAAAGCCTCACTCCCGGCAGCATTGAGGGGCGGGTTGGAGGTGTGGGAAAGGAAAGGAAAGCCAGGTGACCTCGAGTGTTTCTCATGCTCTCTCCGTGAGGGCCGGAGGAGAGGAGAGGTCAAAGAGGTGTTTGCCATCTCCCTTGGGTTGGCATACATACTGGTTTTCCCCAGTGACTAGAACGGGGTGCAGTTACTTGGAGAAGGGTGACCTGAGTTGTGGCCAGAGCCAAGGCAGCACTGGGGTGGCCTGCAACGAGGCTCGTTCAGGGGTGCTGCTCCTGCTTTTGTCTAAGTTGGCTGATCCTCCCTAGGTGGTCTCTTAACACATGCACATGAGTCCAGAGTTCCCCCGCTAGAAGTAGATCTTCCGGGCTCCCCTGGTGGCGCAGTGGTTAAGAATCCGCCTGCCAGTGCAGGGGACACAGGTTTGAGCCCTGGTCCGGGAAGATCCCACATGCCACGGAGCAACTAAGCCCGTGCGCCACAGCTACTGAGCCTGCGCTCTAGAGCCCGCGAGCCACAACTAGAGAAAGCCTGTGTGCAGCAACAGGCCCAAAGCAGCCAAAAATAAATAAATAAATAAAATTTAAAAAAAAGAAGTAGATCTTCTAAGGACAGTGAGAAGTGGGGTGGGGGTGGGGTAATCAAAGTGGAAGCGGCAGTCCCTTTCACCGCCAGGAGACGGGTAGTTCATAGTTGGGAGCGCTTCTCATTTTGCCGGAAACTCAAACCACTGTCCTTTCTCTGATGCAGGCCTCGTAACTGGCTGTTGCTCTCAGACCTGCTCAAGAAACTGCAAATGTCCTCCTGCATATTCCGCTGCAGTTTCCCAAATGTGGAAATTGTCACCATCGCGGAGGCCGAGTTCTACCGGCAAGGGTCAGCAAGTCTCTTATTCTCTTGCCCCAAAGACCTGGAGTCCTTTAATCCGGAAAGTAAGGAGCTCTTAGATCTGGTGGAGTTCACGAACGAGCTTCAGACTCTGCTGGGCTCATCCGTGGAGTGGATCCTCCCCAGAGACCTGGACTCAGACGACGACTGGTGAGCTCGCCGGGGCCCGCTGTGTACAGTGTGTCATGGTGTTAATCCTTGTGCATATGTGTCATAATATGACTATTTCTGTAAAGAAAGGACACCATGAGACACGACTCCCGTCAGAAGGACTTTGAAACATGGTTTTTTCTTTTTAAACTTTTAAGTCAGTTTTTATGAAGTTGTTAGTAAAGTTTCTTTACTTTTCAATGTACACATGCTTTGGAATATGTTTGTTTTTACTCGGAACAATTGTTTCTTTTCTTTTTTAAGGAGAAAAATAATAAGGAAAAGGAACTCCACACTTTGACTTAATTTCATACAAAGCTCCGACGACAGAGGCCATAACTGTTGAGAGTTGCTTTTGGGGCAAATTAAACCAGTAAAATTTTAAACTCTTACTCCATATTAAAGGGATTGAATAAATTGGCCACTTTGGTGCACCTGTGTCCTGCGAATTGTCCAACTGTAGATGGAGGTTTAGAAAGTGAGTTTCAGTCTTGTTTAAGTCTCTTCCCATCAGACTGGTCTCGTAATTTCCTACACACCATGTTACTTCCTGTCTACCTTTCCTTGGTGTTGTTCATGCCTGGATTGTCTCCTGTACCTGCTCAAACCTTGGTCCATTCTCATTTGTACCATGGAAGTTTGTCATGCCGGATACTGTCAGAACTAATTTTACTTAAGTTTGTGTTAAGCCACAAACCACACATTTTGTATATTTTCTGTGTTTTGTGTTTGTCTATATTTTATGGTTTCGCTTCAAGAAATATTATGGGAAGGGAAATAGCAAGATGTAAAGAGCAAAAAAGTCATCATTCTCTTTAAATTGTAGAACATCTATCTGCAATCATAATTATGATGCACTGTGGTATGTGTTAAAATAGTAAATACATGTAACGTCCCGTAGGAGCAGCAAACTCAGTGGTGTTGGTGAGGGTGTGTCATGGAAGTAATCACAAAGCAGGTGACTGTTGGTTGGGGTCCTGAAACATTAGTGTGCCTTCCCTGTGTCCAGTAGTGGTCTGGAGGGGTCAGGAAGCCTGCCTTTGAATTTGAGGGAACCGGGGGTTTGAGGTCCTCTCTCTTCTATTGCTCTAGTACACTGCATAGCAGAAGTATACTGGGTTTATAGTTGACGTTTAAATCGCTGATTGATCATTAAGATTGGGATGTATCTTTGGCAATGAAAATAGGAAGAATCGTATGCTTTTTCTTTTTTTTCTTTTTTTTCCTATATCTGAAAAGGTATGTAGTACTTTGCTGAGTGGTTGGGAATAAAGTTTGCAGTATTTAGTGTATTCAGTTTTAGTATCTAAATAGAATTAAACTGTTGCTGTAAACTGGAATAGCACTTTGTTACTGACAAGTTTTAGAATGCATCTGTTCGTCAGTTACCTGTTTGGGAAGATTGTAGTTAATGATTTTAAGAATGTGGCTATAAACCTCCAACTGACTCAAGAAAAGCAAATAAGTCAAGATTGACAAATGTATAGGCTCTTCATCTTATTTTGTGTGTGGATTTTTTTTTTCCTTTTAGTTATTTGTCAAGGTATAAAGAATTCTATCACACTTAAGGCAAGTTAAGTAAACTTCACGGGGTGTATACTGACATGGCATGGAGCAGATCACATGGCCTAGATCTTAAAGGTGATTTTATGTTTAAACTTTCATGAAAACATATGTGATTGAAACACATTAATATATTGATACAGAGGGCAGTTAATTTTTGTCTTTTTTTTTTTTTTGCGGTACTGTTGTGGCCTCTCCCGTTGCGGAGCACAGGCTCCGGACGCGCACGCTCAGCAGCCATGGCTCACAGGCCTAGCCGCTCCACGGCATGTGGGATCTTCCCGGACCGGGGCACGAACCCATGTCCCCTGCATCGGCAGGCGGACTCTCAACCACTGCGCCACCAGGGAAGCCCTAATTTTTGTCTTTTGATACATGTGAGCTCAGCTTTCATTTTGCTGAAAGAATATGACCAGTTTTCAGTTTGGGATTCTACCATTTAGTAAAGATAGTCCACTTAATTTTAGAAATAAGAGATTTAATATATAATACCTAACAATACTTTTATGTATGTTTTTTTACTGAAAGCATTTATTGTAATACTGTGAAGAAACTATGCCATTATAGTCTTCAAGACTTAAATGAATCAAGTGTTTATTAGATGTTGTAGTTTTTAAACAAATAAAAGTCAGTTCATCAGCAATTTGTAAATACAGTTTTTAAAATAATGCCTTAACAACTTTACAGTGGTTATAATGACTGTATTTAGGCCTAAAGTTAGTTAATAATTTGACATGAAGGCTTTTTAATAGTTTGATGGTGCAGATCAGGGATAGGTAAACTCTGGCTGGTGGGCCAGATCCAGCCCGTCGCCTGGCTTTGTAAAGGAAGTTTTTCTGGAATGTAGTCGCACCCATTGTTTACATGGTAGTTATGGCTCCTTTCACCCTACACCAGTGGGGCAGAGTAGTTGCAACAGAAACTGTATAGCCCACAAATCTGGAAATGTTTAAATTTAGAGTTTAAAAATTGAAAAATTCTTTGAGCCTATACAGGGCAAGTCCATTGACCCCTGAGGTAGAAAACAGTCAGGAACTTGGGTGCGGAAGCCAAATGGCCTAGGTTCAAATTCCCTTTCTTCCATTTCATAGCTAGTGACCATGGGCAAATCACTTAAGCTCTATGCCTCATTATGAGGTTTAAATGCACTTATTTGTATAAATAGTGCCTGGCACATACTAAGCACTGTGTAAGTGATTGCTGTTGTTTCTGCTTGGAGATTTAATAAGTTATTGTTAATAGAAAAATGACACTAATGATTTTCCTTTTAGAGTAACAAAGGCACTTTGAGTCTTTTACTTTTTCAGGAATGTAATAAGACTTTTTTCATTTACGGTCAGTGTTCCCTGTTACCCAAATTTACTTTATGAATATAAAGAATTGAATGTCTTCAAGACAGTACTTTTGCTTAAATGTCAAACCATTATTTTCCCAAGGCACATCAAACTGGCTCTGCATAGTCCAGGCCTCTAAAGCTTGTGTGCATACCCTAGGTAGCATGTGAGATACATTTTGTAAATATAGTTTTTTAAATAATGCTTGAGACTTCCCTGGCGGTCCAGCAGTTAACACTATGTGCTCCCAATGTAGAGGGCTTGGGTTCGATCCCTGCTCAAGGAACTAGATCCCACGTGCCTGCCATAACTAAAAGCCCACATGCCACAACTAAAAGATCCGGCATGCTGCAACTAAAGACCCGGCACAGCCAAACAAACAAACAAATAAATCTTTATAAAAAATAAGTAAAATAAAATAATGCCTTAGGAGTTAGGAAAAGAAAATATTAGAACATTTTTACCTTTGTATTATTTTAAAAAATCTGTGTAGTTTATCATGTACATAAATTATATATATGAAACTTTGTGTATATAATTTGTTAATAAATAAGATGCATATTAAAAAGTTTTCTTATGGTTTGCCCAGTCAGGTGTTTGGAGGCCATTGGAGGACAGGATGATGAAATATAGGGCCTCAGCAAAGATAGAATTTAGAACCAATTCCCTGACTTAGAAGATAAGGAAAATAATTCATAGACTGTCATTGAGTTGTCCAACTTTACATAAGTGTTCAGAAACAGGCTATCCAGTGGCTAGAATCTAATCACTGACCGAGCAGAATCTGGGTCACTGGACTCGTAAACCAGAAGTGACTGTTGAATTTCTCAGGTTGATGCTCCTGGCATGTATGCTTGATATGTGTGTGTGTGTAAATCTCTGACATAATAAGCCATACTCAGGCACACCCTGTTTCCTTATTCAAGCATCTTAATTTCATCCCATTAAATCTTTTAAGTATCAGACTACCAGAAGGCATGAAGAAACCTGGGCTGAGAGTCTTCATTCCAGTAGACCTGGTCTTGACTGTATGGCTGGTTTGAGGCACATCACTCTGAACTGCAACACGCTCATTGGTGACCTGGGTGCAAGTACTTTGGCAGAATCTCTTAGTGAGGATTTATGGCTTAGAGGTAAATTCTAAAATTGAAAATATTGAATTTTTAATATGAAATATGCTTAGCTTTTGGCATGATACTATTTTGATAGGATTTTTTAAAGCCTCATTTTACTGATAGCTTTTATTTTGCTTTTAAACTTTCTCTAAGAGTTGCATATATCCTTTATAGAAAAGACAGAGTAACAAGAGAACAATTACCTATAATTTTAATACCCAGATATAATCACTGTTCATTTTGGTGTATATACTTTCAGTCTTTCTTTTTCTACAAATATATACGTACACTTAGGGATTACAAAAATAGAATTGTAGTATACTTGCTATTTCATATTCCTGCTTTTTTCACTTAATGATGTATCATGTAGTATTGCGTCGTATTGATGTCCCATAGTTTAATCAATTCTTTGCAATTCTATTTAGACAGTTTGCTTTTCCCTGTCAGAAACAATGTGAATACGTTGTATATACATCTCTGTGTCCATTGGGATTACTTCTGTAGAATAAGGTACTACAAGTGCAATGACTAAGTGTGACATATTTTTAAGACATTTGATACACATGGCCAAATTACCACCCAGAAAGGCTATGCCAATTTGTAGTCCACCCCAACAGTAGATGTGAAGCCTGCCTCTCACAAACACTGGCCTGTAGCACTTGTAAAAAAAATGTAAAACTTCAAAAATGAGTACCTCTCCATTTTCTATGCAAGTGGGATTACTCCAAATTTTATAACTTTTTTCAATTAATTTAGTATGAGCATTTTAGCAAGTCAGTAAATTTGCATCTCCTACATCATTTTTTGTTATTGTTCAGTATTCCATTATATGAATATGCCACAGTGCGCATAGCTTATCCATTCTTGTATATAAGCTTTGTCCAGTTTTTCAGTTACAAATAGTGTTCTGATATATATCCTTACCTATATCTCTGACTATTTCTTTTGGTTAAATTCTTAGAAAGAGAGTTGTTGGATCAAAAGGGTATAGACATTATTTAAAGGCTTTTCTTACAGAATCTTGGCTTCATCTGATAGGAGAATAACCACATTTTGCTTTATTTCGTATTCATTTGATTTACTGGTGAGGTTTACTGGCTGTTTGTATTAATTTGGCTATTTGGTTAATTATACCCTGTGTCCATTCTTCTGTAGTGAGAGTTTGTAAGGGTTGTATCATATCCTGTCAGATCCGTATGTCTGACTTGCTATTTCTATGCGTCATGGGGGTGTTGAAAGACTCCAGTTATTTTAATGTGATGGTCCACACAACACTTAAAAATAAGACTCATGATAGTTTCCTTTCATGTAATATTTTTTAATACCTGTGCTTTGGTGATGATCCCTTTGGTTTAAATGAGTAGGTTGTTCAGCCCCAGAACTACTAGAATTCATGATCAGTTTTTCTGGTTTTTGTCTGACCTTTTACTGCGAGGGTTCTTGACCATCATACTTTCATGATAGGTTTTTAGTATGTATTCTCTATTCACACATTGTTGAAAGTTATTATTATTTGTATCCTCTTAGACTTGTCTTTTTTTCCTCTAAAACTAACAGTTATTACATTTCTTCTATTTTGTTTTCCCCTTTTAACTAGTTTCAAGTGTGATTTGGAGCTGAAGCTCATGATCAAAAGAATGCAGTGCATTTCTGAGCTCCACCAGGTTTTGCTTGTGAGGTTTACATGCCTCTGCCGCCCTTGCTGATTATGAACTGAGATTCATTTTGTGATGCTTTTTGCTCATACGTTATATACAGTTATTCTTCAGTTCTGTAATTGTAAAATATGTTGGATGATTTATTGATACTAAAGCCAGGGTTATCATTGCACATCCAAGAAGAGGTTTTCAAATTGGATTATGCATTATGTGTGTGCGGATATGTTTCTGTTTTTTTCCATACCCAAAATTACAAACCTGCCATGACTTGTCTTGTGCAGGACTCTTCCACACGTGAGAAAATGAGAGTTGTCTCTATGTTAAATCTGTAGAGTTAGCAAGTGACCTTTTATCTTTCATCGAAAGCACTTGACCTGCAGCAGTGCGGCCTCACCAGTGAAGGAGCAAAGGCTTTACTAAAGGCCCTTGAAACCAACAGAACTCTGCTCATTCTGGATATAAGAAAAAATGTGCTTGTTGGTATGTGGTCACTTTTTTAAAATTGATAAACACATAGCAAAACAAAAAGAATTTGTTCAGGTATTGACAGTTTTTTAAAACAATGTGTTTAACTTTCCTCATCATATACAGTTGGCCCTTGAACAATGTGGGGATAGGGGTGTCGACCCCTACGCAGTTGAAGATCTGGGTATAAGTTTATAGTCAGTGGTTCCACATCTGTGGATTCAACCAACCTTGGATCATGTAGGACGATAGTACATATGTATTGAAAAATATGCGTGTGTCAGTGGACCTGCGAAGTTCAAACCCATGTTGTTCAAGCTTCAACTGTACTTTTCTAGTGTTGCACTTCCCTTATGTTTTTAGCAGATAATGTACTAATTAAAGTGAATTATACTTGTAAATTGTTCTTATCTCTACTCTGAATAGAGGTGAACCTGGATACTAAGCCTGCTTCCACCAAGAGCATTATTTCTTTCCTGTGCAACCTCTGAATTCTTGCCGGGAGTACTTTATTCATTTGTCAGATTCACGAGTAATTTTTTAAATATCTTCTGTGTGCCAGATACGGGTTTAGGCACTAGGGATAAAACAGTGAACCAGACAGACAAAAGTCTTGCCCTCATGGAGCTTACATTCCAGTGAAGGAGATCAGATAGAAATGAGTTAACAGATAAGTAATATAATTTTAGAGAGTAGGAAGTGCAAAAGTATCTTAATGTAAGGAGAGTGAGGGAGAGCAGGTAGGACTCCATTGGATAGGTTTGTTAGGGGACAGCTTCACTGGAGAAGTGGCGTTTGAACGGAGACCTGAATGAAGAGAGGAGCAAGCCCTGGAAGATCTGGAGTAAGCACATCCCAAGACAAGGGGGCAATACATATGCAAGCATGTAGGTGGGTGGAGTATTTAAGGAAAAGCAAGGAGGCCAACATGGCCAGAGTACCGAGTGAAGAAGAGTGTGGTATGACATGAGGTCAAGGAGCTAGCCAGGGGTCTGCTCTTGTAAAGTCTTGAAGGCCAGAGTAAAGATGTGGATTATTCTAAATGAGTAGAGGGGTTTGAACTGGAAAAAGGCATGATCCAAATAGTATATGAATAAGGTGACCTGGTATAGAGAATGGACTTGGGAGGATAAAGAAGAGAAACAGGGAGACCAGTTAGGAGACTATCACAGGGCTCCAAATAAGAGATGTTTATGGCTTAGCTTAGGTTGGAAGTTTGGAGCAAGTGAAAAGTGGTTGAATTCAGGTTGTGTTTTGAAGGTGTAGCTATCAAGACCTGCAGATAGATTAGATGTGGGGTATGAAGGAAATAGTAACAAGGAGACAAGTCGTTGATGATTATGTGTGCAACTGGGTGGTATCACTTAGAAGAAGGGGGCTGGTGGGAGGAGCAGCTTTTGAGGGAACATCAGGACTTTGGTTTGTTATCTTGGATGCCCTGGTTTGATATCTTAGATGCCCTTTAGGTATCTAAGTGGATGGTGCTCAGACTGTACTTTGTATCCAAAGGTATCCAAAGCCACTTTAGATGCAAAATGTTTAAAGTTGACCTTTGCTGCTGCCAAAATAGTAGCCACTGTGGGCAGTCTGCAAGATGGCATCTTAGGTTTCTGAGGAAGAAATTAGAATACACAAAGGGGGAAATAAGTGTATAATTACATAATGTAGATTTCATATTTATATTTATGGGAAAAGCAATAATTAGTTGGCTTTTGGTTTTAAATGGAAATAGCCACTCATTGGAAAATAATTACTCTAATTTCAATTCATTTTACTTTAGATCATTCTGGGATGAAAATAGTTACCAAAAAAGTTCTCCAGATGGAAGGGGTGCCAAGTCAGAGGTATATAACATGTTTCAGTTCTCTCGGAAGAATTTCTCTTCAATGGCTTGGTTTTCTTTCTTTCTTAAAAGAAAATTATCAAGGTACTTTCTGCCATCTTAAAACTAAGATTTTAGTCAAATCAAATGGCTTTTCTGTTTTTGAAAATGTTGTGTGATGCTTTAATTTAGGTTCCCAGATATGCAGATTGAAAACCTTTTAACTTTTTATTTTCTGGAACATATTATCGTTAGTCACAAATAGTCTTTTTTTTTTGGTGATAAGAATGAATAGCAGGAGCAGCATTTGTGAAACCAAATCTAATATGAAACTGACTCTTTCTTGTGAGTAAATTTGAATTTTGAAACACCAAAACAATAAGGTTTAATAAAAAGCAAAATAAATTTTTTATGTTTATGATCTGCCAATTTCCCAGAAAGAGTTTTGTGGTGACTTTAGTTATATACCAGATACATTAAAATCACCAGTGGACAGCACATCTTTTATTCAGGTGCCCTCTGAAAGTTTTAAAAATTTGTTGACTTCATATCACTGAACGGTCCACTTTAAAGTGGTTAAAATGATAAATTTTCTGTTCTGTGTAGTTTATCACAATTTTAAAAAAATGTGTTGTTTGAAGATTTTTGGGTTTTGTAAAGGTATTGTATTAGCATAAAAATGAAAAATTTAAAAGACCACCTCTAATCCCATTATCCTATCAAGCAATATTTATATTTTTATTTTCTCTTCCTGCTGTCTATAAACATAATTCCACATAGCTTCAATATAATTTGCCATTCATATCTTTTCATAGTAAATTTAAATTCTGTGATTCATAGTTATACTTTTTAACGTTGCATTCACAAGGTTTCATTGAGTTGGTCAATTTTTTAAATTGGTGAAAAATTGGAAATAACCTAAAATAAACTGTTGTAAACATCTTCATAAATACAGCTTTTTTTTCTACTTAAAGTTGTATGTTTTTGATTCTCTATTAATCAACTTGCTTAGTGTATTAAATAAGTTGTTAAGAGTGTTTATGAAGTCAAAAAAAAGCTTATGATCGTCTGCCAATTGTTATTTCAAGAGAGTGATATTTTAATAATCAAATAGTACATTCAAAGAAGTTAAGGTTTGTGATATCACACTAATTAGATATTATTATTAAAAATTTATATCATATGTAAAGCATTCTTAAAATAGCTACATTGACTTTTGCTATGATATTAGAAATGGAAATATATATAAATGAAACATGTATATATAAAACATATTAGGAATTCTGTAAAATTAGTACAGAATAATAGGGCATCATGGAATGAGAAGAAAACAGTTAAACATTTTTTTTTTATTTAGCATGATTAAACAAAGTGGAAGTGTAACTGAAGTATACAAGCTCATTGAGCTCTTTTAAGAGTAATTTTATTTCTTGGGCTTTTTTTTGTATTTGCCTCAGTTATTTGGAGACATAGAGGTAAGCCAAATCAGTATCTGGGTATATACCTAGATCCAGGTGAGTATAGGGGTGAAATAATGGTGTGAATTGTGTCACATTTATATTGTACTTATGTATGCCTAATAAAAGATGGGAACTTTTATTAGAAATTTTTTTATCTCCTAGCAAGAAAAGTGTAATTAAAAAAAATTTTAATACAAATGTATTTGCATTAGTTTCTGAAAGTAAAGGAAGGGTATACACATACAAACCATATGCATACAAACATTTTTTTTGATGGCAATTAAGTTAAAAAACACAATAAAATAGCACAAAATGAACTGAGCTCCTATATATTTTTAAGAGGCATGTAAATCACAGAGGATCGTGTGGTGATTATCAATAAGCTACACTCTATGAAATATTTGTCCTATATTACCGCATACACTCCATTTTACCCTGCATCCTAATGCTGCTAAAATATAGTAGAAAGCAGCAGCATAGCACAGGGAGATCAGCTTGGTGCTTTGCAATGACCTAGAGGGGTGGGATAGGGAGGGTGGGAGGGAGGCTCAAGAGGGTGGGATATGGGGACATGTGTATGCATATGGCTGATTCACTTTGTTGTGTAACAGAAACTAACACAGAATTGTGAAGCAATTATACTCCAATCAAGATCTATTAAAATAAATAAATAAATAAACATAAAATATAGTAGCTTTGAAGGATAAATATAATCATTTTAACCTATGATGTTTGTTTTCAGTAAATTCAAATTAAATATTTAAATATGAATTTTAATATATGGCTTGTTCTAAGTAACATATTAACACGTAGGTCTAGTTTTTGCAACCAAGTGTTTCATATAAAGATACTTGCCACTTTACTACTGAAATATAGGATAAGTCTCCACATTTCACTCTTTCATCCAGTGGGTTTCATTTGTTTTTTTTTGTGTGTGTTTTCTATATGAAATCAAAGGAGCAGTGAAGGTTGACAGGCTTATAGGAGGGTAAAATTGACTCACCTACTCCCTGGCAACTTGCAGCCTTATAACTTGTATTGTTTTTACGTAGAAAAATTCATCTTAAATTTAAATTTTGGTCTACTTCTGAAGATTCTGTTTGGCAGAAGTCATGGGTGTTTCTGTGTCCTTGAGATTCAGAAATGCCAAAGGTGTTCTAAGATTCAGGAAACTTGAGTGTTTCTGCATGATACATAAAATGTATCATACTTTGGGATTTTTTTAAACTTTATTTTTGCATTTCTGCACATCTCAATACTTTTGTTTTAGTTAAAATAACTTGTTACTGTAGAGAGCTTATATTTTTTTAAAATGCTGGCTTATGTAAAACCTTTGTACAAAACGATCCTCTTTTTAATGGGCTTGGCATCATTGTCAAGTGCCTGTTTGATTCCTTTCGACGTGTACACGTGTGACAGTTGCTCTGTAGACCTTTGGTGCATCTTGATTCCTTCTTTTCATGCTTTGTCAAACGTAGTCTTGGCCGCAAAGAAGCCTGTAAGTAATGGAAGGAAACACTCTGCTGGTAAAGAATGTTACCCTCCTGAACCGCTACCACCTGGAGTGTCTGGTTTCCGGCCATTGTGTACTGCAGAAAGTGCAAAAAGCAACAGGTAACCTGTTTGCATTCCCTGTCTTTTTCAGTCATTTAGAGTTCTTTATTTTGGAACTTCTATTATGTGGGTGGTCTCTGGTGCTTTGTGTAGAGGAAAAAAGGTAACTCACACATGGCTTCTGCCTAATGAGCCCTCTAAGGAAGAAAAACAAAAAGTAATTGGGAGTTTCAAGTTGTTTCTCGAGTGTCACAACAGAGGTAACCCCGTGGGAGTCTGGAGGAGACGAAAATTATCACCAATTGTGCATGTGAGAAAAGTTTCATTAAAGGCAGGTGTAGTTGAGCGAAGCCCTACAGCACAGAAGTAGGAATTTGGATACGTACGAATGGGAAAAAAGACATTTTAGGCATGGGAAATAGTTTAATGCAGAATGGATGAAAAATATGCATTAGACCTATTCTAAATCAACTGGCTTATTAACTCAGTATATCAGATTTAGTGAGTCAAACTAGCATTACCTGATTTCTTACCCAGGGGATAGCTGTTCATGGTAATTTTTTGTCACAGAACAGTAAATAAAATGGTTGAATATAGCTTTAGGCTTGCTAAGTGAAATAGATGGTTCTAGATGATCTTCAGGTGACTTACTTGGTAGTAATCACGAAATTGGGGATTAACAATTGCTTAAGAAAACAAAGAGAATTGATTTTAAATAGTGCTTAAAGTAGTTACTGTGTAAAATATCTGTTCAGTTGCTCATGTTAAATGGATGTTTATAATCCCCACTGGACAACCGATTACTTTTTTGCAAATGGTAATGTGAATTGCTGTTGCATAAACTATAGTGTTGAATCCCCAGTGTTTGCACTTGAGTTTCACAGCTCTGTGGTTTCCTATCTTCTTCCTGAGACACGTAATCGCAGGTCCATCCTCGTCACACAGGGTGGTAAATTAGAGAACGATTAATATCACCATTTAAAGAAGTGAGACTGAAATCTCAACCGTCCTGAACATAGGAGCTGAAGGGGCCTCTCAGCAGTTCAGAGAGTTATTACCAAGCCAGTAGGCTGAATTCTGTTCTGTTTTCTCCGTAGCAGAGCCCTCCAGGTCCTTGTATTGAGCTTATTTATTTTTATACACAATTCTGTATGGATACTGTTCATACTACTAAATAGTTGTATTAACTGGGTTTAACTGGTGATGTATTTACATGAAGATCTAACTTCGTTTTCTTGATATCTTTTTAGGGGCTTTCCATTCATCAAAGCTCGTATGTAATCAGTTGCTGGTGTGTAGCTATCATATTTATGATATACAGGGCTTGAACTGGGAAAGGTGGATGGTCATTCTTCTTGCTTTTTAAACTGACAGAGCCTTACAAGAAGCATTTCCCTCTCTGAAATAAATCCATGTAAAACATGTTTGGTCGCTCTCCCAATGCAACTGTGTAGTTGTGTGGATTTGGCACACAATGGGCAGCCTTGTGGCTATGTCTGTAAACCAGGAAGCCTGTTTTCCAGTCTGCAAATCAGCTGTTACACAGTGAAACGAACTTGACTGCCATTTCTGACCCCTCACATGGAGCTGTCATACTCAAGAATGTTCACATGTTTTCAAGAAACGTTGTTTGCGGACTATATGTACAAATTCCCGATCTGAAAGTCAATATAAAGCAACATCTCCCAAACCTCTGCTCTCTCACCAAGGCCACACACATTCCCTCGCTTATGGCCTCATGGCAAGCTAATACTGTCAGTGTCAGATTCTCCTTCCCACTGGTCTTGGGAGACTGCATAGTTGCTCTGTGAAAGGCACCACTGCTGAGGTTGAGAGAAGAGCATCTTGGGTGTCAGTCCTGGCCTTGCATTCCCAGAGAGAGGGGTGTGCACCTCGTTCTCCTGTTAGGGTTTTCCTATGCTGCAGGGTTTGCTGCTTGTTGTCAAAATGATGTCCTAGTGACTTGTCTTCTGCGTGGTTATATAATCCCAGCACAGTTCTTTATGATCTGTAGACTTTTATGGGGTTGTGGCAAGGTCAGTTTTTAAATGTTTGGAAATGTCCTATTGAACAACATTGCAGTGGCAGTGAAGCTTGCTGGGAGAATTGTTGCCCTAGTTTTGGCTTAAGGGTGGTGAGAAGATGAAATTTTTGATGGGTCAGTTTTAGTTCTGTATGTGTATGTGATTTATTTTTTAAAATTCTAATGTCTGTTATTCACAGCTTAGATATGTTGACTTTCTGATTATTCATCAGTCCCTTTACTGATGTATTTTCCTCTGAAAAACTACATTTTCTTCCAGACTGTTTTTGTCTGATGGTGAAGAATAAATTTTTCATTTGCAGTATAAAGTTGATCTGAGAAAAAATGTTTACCTTGGATCTCCACTTGGCTTCTGTGAAAGAAACTTAATAAAATAATACGGGCAATTCCCATTACTAATCCTAACCACATACAACAGAGGTCTGTCCAGTAACATAGCAAAAATAAGTTACTGTACTTTTACTTAGTCATTGCCTGTTTTACACTAAGGAGCAGTGAGAGACATTTATAAATAATCTTGTCTTCTTTCTTTGCACTTTAGTTTAACAACTCTGTGGTTTCCTATCTTCTTCTTGTGACACTCAGGTCCATCAGAATTTCCTGTGACTGTGACAGTAGAGAGTCCTTCCTCCTCAGAAATCAAAGAGGTCGATGATTCCTCAGAACGTGTTCAGGAAGAGCCAGAGAAAATCAGTTTGAAACAAGAAGCATTGCAGGTACAAAGTTATCACTTTAAAGCTATAAAGAAGATTATTTTTCAAATGGAAGGCTGATTGCAACATGGCACAGCTTGTGTGAGGGTTCTGTTTTCTCATGCCATCTGCATTGTATCCCCTTGAATGGTTCCTTAAGCTTAGACCAAGGTGAATGGTGGACATTTGAACTCTAAGAAACTAAAATCAAAACATGTCGTTAGTAATATATTTTCCTTTCCTTAGAACCTTAGTATATTAGATTTAGGGAGAACCTTAGTGATCATAAGATAAGGAAATTGAGTTCTGAATGAATACAGTCAGCTGATTGAGTGCTCTTGTTTTACAGATGAGAAAGTTGACAGTTCTAGTTGAACTCTCTTTTTATAAGAGGAAAATATAGCCTCATTTTAAATAAAAGTAAAGTTGAAAAAAGTTTTGATGTTGATATTCTCCTTTCCTAAAATCAAAAATATCAAGAAGCGGGCTTCCCTGGTGGCGCAGTGGTTGAGAGCCCGCCTGCCGATGCAGGGGACACGGGTTCGTGCCCCGGTCTGGGAAGATCCCGCATGCTGCGGAGCGGCTGGGCCAGTGAGCCATGGCCGCTGAGCCTGCGTGTCTGGAGCCTGTGCTCCGCAACGGGAGAGGCCACAACAGTGAGAGGCCCGCATAACGCAAAAAAACAAAAACAAACAAACAAACAAAAAATATATATATCAAGAAACTACATTCTATTACCAAATAAACCTGACCTCTAATGTCATTCCATACTTTTGTTTGTATGGACAGAAAAGAAAAATTGATTTGTATAAGAAATTTTTGCACCTCAAAATTAATATATTTATTTTATTTCAACTTTAATGCAGAGCTGAACATTTCTAGTAAATAAAGGAACACCATTTGGGGGAGACCTTGTCTTTGTGCTACAAAGTCCATGTTTAATTTTTTAAAATTATTTAATATGATTTTCTCTTCATATGAAACATGAAACTTGACAGATTTCAGAACTAATTATCCCATTATTGTAGGACTACGGGAATTACTCTTTGATTTTCAAAAGAGAAAGTTAGATTTTTATTTTTTAATTAAAATTAATGATAATATAGAGAAATTTTAAGAAAAGAACTTGGAAAATTATGATATGTTAGAGTAGGAGAAACCTATAGTTCATGTAGAGTTACCCCCTTTCGTTTTATAAATGAGCACCTACAATTTGTAGAACGTAAGTGGTTTATTAGGAAATGGCAGAGTATGACAAGACCCTAGAGCATCTAACCCGCATTCCTTGTTATTTTAGATGTGGTGTATTCATTTCCTTCACGAATAGACCACGAGATTGTATTTCTAAAAGCAGTAATAGACACTAGGGAAGTCCAAGAAGTTTAAACACTGGGACGACAGAATAGCAGATTCAGAATGCACTGAGAACCCTTTTAGCTCTTCTCTGTTTTGACAAGACACTACAGTGATGGTATCAAAGTGTTTAAATATATATGCCCACAAGAATCAAGAGATTTCAACATAGTTTTGAAAGACAGAAGACAGGTGGAAGAGTGTGAAACTGAAGCAGTAAAACAGAGGAAAAGCATCACCTAGAATATGCATAGGGACCACCTGCAACTGAGGAGGATTCTGACCCCACCTGAAAAAGTAGCCCCATGCTCAGGTGCACATGTAGGAGAGAGGGTGGAGTTAGTTAAAAGTGTGACTGAGATAGGGGAGCTCATTGAAGGGTTGTGTTTGGAGGAGTGGACTCCCAGCCCCGCCCTCACGCTCCTGAAATGAGATGATTTCATTTTGAAAACAGTGAAACTGGCGAGAACTGGGGCAGCTAGTGTGAATTTTTACACCATAGAACATTGTGTTTGGGGGGGATCCTGTTACAGTTACTCCCAGCTTTTTCCTGCATAAGAAGCTAATCAATCGTTGACTTCAGGGAGCTTTCTGCACTCATTCTTAAATAGAAAATAACTGTCATTTGCCTGATAGTTGAGTAAAGCTTACAACATGAGAGAGGGGGAAAAAGAGTGAAAACATATCCTAGTAGGACCAGGGACAATTTAGGGAACAAAATAATTTAAGAAAAAACCCTAATTAGTATCTTGAGAGAGGTTTAAAAAGAGCTAGCAACTATAAAATAAGACTAGGGTATTAATGAAAAGGAGAATGGTCAGAAAGAAAGAGAGTTTTCTTGGAAATGAAAATATGGTTGCTGAAATAAGTAGGAATTTAAAGAATTTCTCAGTATATAAAAAAGAAAGACACAATGGAAAATGTGATAGAAATATGTTAGAGAGGCTGCATCTGGGAGATCCCACATGTTACGATTAGAAACTCCAGACCCGAACTAGCAGGTTAGTGGGCGCCGCCGGCAGCAGACGTTGACCAGGAGCAGGGGGTGGAGGGGCCCCTGATCGCCATTCTGGAAACGGCCGGGCGCTGTCTCTGTAGCGTAGCCGCTGGCTGTGAGGCGCGGGGCGGGGGCGGAGACTGCGTGGCGCAGGCGCGGTGCTGGGCTTCTCCTGGGTCCCCAGACAGCTGGAGGAGATAAACAGAGGAGGAGGAGGGAGGGGAGTGCGTGTGTGAGAGCGCGCGAGGGAGTGTGAGTGTGTGTGAGCGCGGGTGTGAGGCGGTGCGCAGGGGCGGGCGGAGGCGCTGTCCGGCCCCGGCCAGGCGCCAGGCGGGGAGCATGGGAAGGGGCTAGAGCTGCCCGGGCCCCCCAGCCCCCTCCCCGGGATCCGCGCCCCGCGTCCGGGGAGAGGGGCCGGGCCCCCCGGACAGACATGGGCTCCTGAAGTTGCGCCGCCACTGGTCCTGGGAAGAGGCCTGACAGGTACGGGTAGCTGCCGCCCCCTGCTCTCCGCGGGCGCCGAGGCGAGGACCGGCTCCGGCAGCCTCGGCGCACGGGCCGCCAGCTCTGGGCCGGCCCCAGCCCTGCCGGCCCGGGGGCCTGAACCCGTCCGCCTGAGGGCTCCAGGGTGTCCCGAGAAGGGGCAGGCCTCGCCGTGTCGGAGGGCAGAGTGGGCCGGGGGCGGGGTGGGGATGGAGGGCTGGTAGGGACGTGGGGGGGAGGCTCTGGGAGTTCGGGGAGGCTCTTCCGAGGGAGAGGTGGAAGTCGTCCCATCACGGGACTTCTTTGCAGAGTTTTTGTTTGACATCTGATCTGGCGCGGGTCTCAGGAAGAAGGGGGCAGGTGGAAGTGTCGGGAGGGCAACGTTGACCTGACCTGCTCTCTCTTAGTTTCCATCTGTGTGTGTGTGTGTGTGTGACCGTCCCCGTGTCCAGTCCAGGCTTCTGGCAGCCGCAGATGCCTTCAGTGGCCCATCCTGGCACCAAACTGAACTCTGCCGAGTTGTTTCCACCAGGCGACTGTAGCGCCCGTACAAAGGGCCTTTACTTGGGAACTGGCTATTCAGTACCCACTTCAAAGGGCAAATGGGAAGTGTGGAGTAGGAGAGAGACTGCGACCCAGCAGGATCCAATTCTCGTTGCTGAAAGCTGCAGTGAGACGCCCCCTTGCCAGCCAGGTTGAATTCGCATAGTGCCCTCTGGCTCTCTCTTCTGCAGGTGTACTACTAGGGTCTCTAGAAAAGAGGCATCAGGATTTATGACTAATGTCTAACAACCTAATTTGACTATTTCCTCTAAAGGCCTTTCCTTCCATGACTTTCTTTAACTTCCTGAGGTAGTGGTAAAGCAACTTTAAAAAGTTTTCCTCTCAAGCTAGTGAGTTTAAAAGCCTGGTAGTGTGGATGTAGCTTCCCCATTCTTCCCAAAGATAGGGTAGATGATCAGGGCAAAGTGGCAGTTAAGTCTTCCCTTTTAATAAAGACTGAAACAGTTTTGAGAAGAAGATTATTATTCTGAGGTCACGTCCTGACTCAAAGGCATTATGAAATCCCCACCTAGGGCACAGGTATGCCCAGTGGCCTCACTAAGCTTTTCTGTACATTGCAGTTCTCCTTGAGTGGCCAGTCTCTGTTCACTAAGTTGAAGGAACTACTAAAGGCTATTTTTGGTTTGAAAAAAAAAAAAAAAGAAACTCCAGACCCAGAAAAAAAATGGAGGGAAGCTGTCAAAGGGCAACAAAATTCCCCACAGCTGAAAGTAGACATCAGGCCTCAGATTGAAAATAGTTATGCAAGACGAGCAAGAATAGACTCATACCTAGGCACCCTTCATTGTGAAACTTTAAAATACTGAAGAAATAAATTAAAATAGAATAAAATACTGAGAGGATACATCCATTCCAGAGAGAAAAATACTGGTCACCTAAAAAAAAAAGGTAAAATCTGACTTTATCATACTTGTCATGAGCACCATGGATCCTGGAAGGCATTAGAAAGATACCTCCAAAGTTTTTCAGGCACATAATTTTCACCCTAGGGATTTGTATCCAGCCAAACTATGAGTCATAAGTGGAGGCTGAAGAAGATATTTTGTACACAAAGAAATTTGAAAAATTGACCTCCTGTGCTACACACCTTAAGCTATTTATAGAAATAATCCAGCAAAATGAGGCAATAAACCAAGAAGGAAGGTAATAGGGGATTCAGTGCAGATTGCAGCTAGTCTAGAGTGGAGAGGCTTCTATTGATTGTGTGGTTGAGAGCTTAGAAACACCTTGAGGCATATTGTACTTACTAGGTATTAGGCACTGTGGGAAGGGAGGAGGGAGAGGAAGAGGAGAAGGAACTTGAACTCCAGAGGAGAAAGGGCTATACGGACATAAACCTGAAGCAAACTAAACTCTGGTTGATTTTTAACCTACTATTGGTGAGGAAGGGAAGAATCCACTTAAACTTGACACTATAGATGTCCCCCTTTTCAGTGACACACAGGGGTAATGACCACCTATCTAATTTGTTGTCCAAACCAGAACTTGTCCAAACTCCTTACACTTCAATAGTGTAAGGAGGCGCTCTGATGCTGTAAAATCAGAACAACAGGTATAAACTGGAACACCTCAAGGTGGCTTGGGTTATCTGGTCACCCTGCACAAGGGCAGTGACACTGGCACAGTATGGAATGAGGTGTAGTCTATACACAGAGACACAGTACATCTGCAGTGGGCAATATTAATTTCATTGTAATAATGGCAATACTGTCTTGGTTTGCAGCTTTTATTGTCAACTTGCATGTAATCACAAATAACTAAAGTAAACTATCCTTAGTATGTATTAGTATTAACTTGGTATGTACTGAAATGTATTGTGTACTAGTATGTACTTAGTATATATTAGGCTCTAAGTGTTTTTGCATATATTAACTCATTTAATCCTCTGAATAGCCTTATGAGGTTGGTACTAATATCATTCTCACTTTTGAGAACAGGAAGCTAAGGCAGGGAAGGAACTTGCCCAGGCTGTACCTAATTTAAGGTTGGATCGAGGCTTTCAGTTTAGGCTCTCTGCCTGTTCTCTTAAACCTTACTCCATACTGACTCTCAAATAACAGAAGACTTAACTGCACATAGAATAGAATATAAATTTCAACTTTGACAACGTAAAAGCTAGGTTTGGAAGGTAGACAGGAGGTAGAAAAAAGGGAAGATGGTATGAATGTCCTCATTTTACAAAGCGTGAGGTCGAGAGAGTTTCTAGTTGATCAACAATGTAGGTTTTTAAGTATATCACTACAAGTCAAAGAGATCATGAGCAGTGGAATAACTCATGATGACAGAACTTTACTGAGCAGTGTGGACATAGGAAAGAGTGTAGAGGAACTAAACCCTTACTTATTAGTAAGTTAGAAAGTGAACAGATAATGCGTCCAATTTAGTGAGAAAATAGTCATGCAAGAGTATTACTTGGAAATGGAGAAGAATTCAAAATAACAATAGTTGGACCTCCCTGGTGGCACAGTGGTTAAGAACCTGCCTCTCAAGGCAGGGGACACGGGTTTGAGCCCTGGTCCAGGAAGATCCCACATGCCACGGAGCAGCGAAGCCCGTTTGCCACAACTACGGAGCCTGCGCTCTAGAGCCTGCGAACCACAACTACTGAGTCCACGTGCCACAACTACTGAAGCCTGCACGCCTAGATCCTGTGCTTCATAACAAGTGAAGCCACCGCAATGAAGAGTAGCCACCGCTCGCCGCAACTAGAGAAAACCTGCACGCAGCAACGAAGACCCAATACAGCCAAAAGTAAATAATAATAATAAAATAATAAAAGATAACAATATTTGACGTAAACCTCATAAAAAAGGAAATCCATACAGCCAGTAAACACAGAAAAGTGTACGACTTCATTAAGTAATAAGTGAAAAGTGAGTCAAAACCAAGGAAACTACATGTCAATCAGATTGACAAATACATAAATAAAAAGTCTGGTAGTATCAGGTATTGTAGACCTGAAGTACTATGGGAATCTTCCACCCTGTTTATACTGGAGTGTAAATCGACACAAGTACTTTGGAAAGCATTTAGCACTCTCCATCAACTGAAGGTATATAAATAGCCTGTGAGCCAGCAGCCCTCACCCCCGCCCTGTGTAAATGCACCAGAATAACGGGTAAAGCAGGATTCCTGTCCATGATTTGCATTAGCACAAACTGAAAACAAACCAGATGTCCATTAAGAGTCAAAAATTAAATAAATGATGTGTATTCGTACAGTGGGAAAACTATCCAGCAATAAAATTGAATGAACTAGAGCTACAGGCAGCAATGTGGATGAATTTTTTAAACCAATGTTGAGAGAAAGAAATAAGATAGAAAAGACTTCATATACTATGATCCTCTACATAAAGTTAGATGTTGACACGACTAAACTCTTTTGTTAGGGATGCATGCAGGTTAAAGGAAATGATTGTCAAGAAGTGAGGTTGGTGTTTAACCGGGAAGAGGGAAGGAGCTTGTGATAAGAAAAGGATATGGGGGGGGGGTTTGCGATGCTGACAAGTATTAATACTTTCAGATTCAAGTAGTGGTTATGTAAGTATTCTCTTTTTATTTGTCACATTGACAGTTTTGTTCTGTGCACTTCTCAGTACACGTATCATATTTTACAATTAAAAACCTGCGTAAAGAATCAGTCGCTTCTTGAGTGCTGGATGTGGGAGTGGGATGAGACCATTTCATTTTAAGCCCTTCACTACTGTTTGCATTCGCATGTTCATTCATTCAGCATTAATTGCACATGTTCTATGTACCAAGCACTCTTCTAATTTTATATGTGTTCTAACTCATGTAATCCTCCCAAGAGCTCTGTGATATGGGATCTTATCTCCATTTTATAGATGAGGAAGTTGAGGCCTAGTGTTATAGAACTTGTCCAAGGTTATATACCTAGTGGGTAGTGCCAGACCCATTTGCCTCAGAGAATCTGAATTTTTACAATATAATCTAAAAGGGAAATTTAATGACTAATTATAAGCAAAAAAATTGCACATTAAAGAAGATGACAAGTTTTCATCTATCCAGTTAGAGAAAAACACAGAGTCTGTCTTTCACACACGTACATCTTGTATTGGCAGGGATTTTCCTTATTAAGCAATTATTTATTGACCGTCTACATTTTGCTAGGCACAGTTGCTGGGGATAAACACTTAATAAAATACACCCCCTATCTTCAAATAACTTGCACTCTAAGTGAGGAAGTAAGCCAACAGTTATAGTAGAGGTTATATACCAAGTGATACGTCGCTGATGGCAGTGTAAAATCTCAGAAATCTTTTGGAAAGAAGTTTGGAGATAGGTACCTCAGAGCCTTAAAAATGTTCATTTGCTTTGATCTCAAATTCATTTTTATGGATTTATTGTAAGAACCTTATTCTCAATATGGAAAAAAAGCCTTCATGCATAAAAACGGTTATTTTGTCTGATAATATTGAAAAGTTGGAAAGAATTTAAATGTGTGAAATGGTTAACCAGTAAACCCACTCAGTGGAATATTTTGTAGCCCACACAAAAAAAATCAAGGTTATGAATCCCCTGATTATATGAGAAATGATTGATTTCAATGTTAAATGGAGAAAAGTTGAACAAACAATTTGATATCCAATATGATGGGAACTTTGTCCCAGAAAAATCACCCTAGCTAGTGTACAGAAGGGAGGAAGGAGAACAGATGACAGGAAGGAAAATTATTCCAAAGTCTTATCATTAGTCTTGTTTAAGTAATAGAATATCAAGCAATTTTACTTTCTAACTTTTTTGGTTCCATATTTCCATGTAAGGGACATGAATTCTGAATACTTTGTAGGAGGAGGGTACACTTTTTTCACAAAAATTTAACACTCTGTTCTAATTCCCTCCATTAGAGGGAGAAACTGTTGCATGTAATTGCACTTTGATGTGCTATTTAGAACCAGTCAGGAATTTTAGTCTACTTTCCTCTGACTGGTGAGGGTGTTTTGTTTGTTTGCTTATTTGTTTAGAAATTCTTTGAAATCAGTTTTAGAAGATTGATGAAACCATTATAGTAAAAGTAGAGGAATTTTTCAATTTTTTCCCTTTTTCCCCATTGAAAACTTGACTGGCTTTAGTAATGAAACATTAAAGAACTTGAAGTTCTTAGACTCTCAATTTTTTAAACATGTTCTGAATATAAAAATATATGTTCATTGAGCAAATGTTTGAAAACAATGAACAACTTCTTGAAGGAAATAAAAGCCACCTCTGCATGTACACACACCTAATCTGCTCTTTTGTCTTAAAAAAGTATCAGAAATATTTTGCCATGTCACTAAATACTCTTCTACATCAGAGAATTTGATTAAGCTTATGCATCATCTCCCAGGAGAAATGCACAGATATATTTTGAATGTAGCACTCCTGAAGCCCATTCATTAACTGTGGTTGAGTCCTCTTGTCATTCTTTTCTTAGTGGCTTCATAGTGCATTCCTTCAGATGGTGAGCTGTTTTTATTTAAACCGGTCCCAATTTGGAGGCTCTTAGCTTTCTTCTAGGGTTTGGTTATAAACAATCTTATGACATCATGTTGGTAGATAAATATTTGCCCACATCTTTGATTTGCTTAGGGTAAACTCCTGATATAGGATTGTTGTTAGGTACCAAGAGCTACTCGCCAGAAAGTGATACCAGTTCCTCTCCCAATGATGGCATATAATAGAGTTCCTCATTCTTTTTTTTTTTTTTTTTTGTTTTTCGGTATGCGGGCCTCTCACTGTCGTGGAGCACAGGCTCCGGACACGCAGGCTCAGCAGCCATGGCTCACGGGCCCAGCCGCTCTGCGGCATGTGGGATCTTCCCAGACCGGGGCATGAACCCATGTCCCCTGCATCGGCAGGCGGACTCTCAACCACTGCGCCACCAGGGAAGCCCGATTTAGGACTTTTAAATGTAAGCATTAGATATTTTGCTCACTAAAGTTAATTGTTAACATTCAGCAGAGTTGTAATATGTTTTATTCAAATCAGATTCTATAATTCACTTTCTAATTTAAGGGAAACTTAAAGCAGGTAATTTTCTAATGTGGAATGAGGCTCCATTATGAATTGAACCAGTTAGAAATGTGATCTTTTGTGAAGGATCATTAATAAAACGATAACTTTGGTTTATTTATATACCACCTAAGCGTTATATAGGAAACTTTGTTGGGTGCCTGGGGGTTTTGGTTATTATGTGATATGGTCTCTGTCTTTACTGGTGGAGAGTTAGGTTAATTACAGATTAATTACATGTTGAGTGTTTTAGTTTTGTTCCTTGAAACTAGACTACTTTTGATGACAATGAGAAAAAGTCATGTCAGACATTTTCAGTCTTCTTGTATAGCTGGAACATGAAAATGCCCAGTTAAGAAACACAACTTTCTCTTTGTCTTAAGCCCTTCATGCCCACTCATTGACAAGCATGATCCTGGATGATGAAGGTGTTTTGGGCAGCACTGAGCATTCTTTTCAGAAGTTCCATGCTTTCCTGGTTCTCCTTAAAGATGCTGGGTTAGTTCATTTCTCTTCATCGCATTCTTCTCTTTGCGACTCTAATGGTAGTTTGCTGAGGAACTGGAGCAATATTCATTACTTACGTGGCCATGTTTAGCCAAATTTAGTGTAATTATAGGTAATATAGTTGACGTTTTAAAATGAGGAATTAAATTTTTAAAGAAATGCAAATAGGGGAGCCTGCTTTGGTAGAGTGGGGAGCCCATTATAAAAGAGTAACCTGTAGACAGAGTAATTAGTACGTACAGTTTTTTTGTAAAGACTAAATTGAAGGCAGTTTTCATTGAAAATATTCGGGAATGGATAAGAATTTTCCTCTCTTTCATTTATTTTGCTTGTTTGATAAGTTTGAATTAAAGTTATTTTTGTCTTAGACATAAAAATTATTATTAATCTGCAGGGAAGATATAGGTCAGTTGTTCTCAACTGCGAGCAATTTTGCTGAAAGAGGGAAGTGGAGATGGATAGTTGATGGAGTGGTGTTTTGTCAGTGAATGAGTTGGTGTTGGGAAGGAAGGAACAAACACATTCTTGGAAACTGGAGGAAAGGTGGTAAAGAAGTGTGGGAATGGAGGTGTGAGAGGCAGTGGACAGGGTGCATGGTACATATTGAAGCTGCTAGTGAGACAGTGGGATGTGTCCTAGAGGATGAATCTGGAAAGGGCTGAGAATTTGGGGGAGAGAGAGGCTTGTAGTCTGGAGTAGGATGTTGGCTTTTAAGATTTTAGAAGTATTTCATGACTGTAGCTCTGGGGAAATCTAAACTGCTCTTCTGTGATTCTAATAACCTTTGTCTTTTCTCCTTTCCTCCTCTGGGCCAGGATTGGGCAGTTGGCCACAATGGCTGGTATAGATCAGTCAGATTTTCATTTACTAGGTCGTCCCCAGATGAATTCTACTGTTAGTAGTCCACCTAAAGAAGAAAAGAAGGCACTTGAAGAGGAAAAATCAGAATCAAAGCAGAGCGCCCCAGGACCTACGCAAAATGTCCAAGTAAGTGGAGAGGACAGCACTTAATGATTCTAGGAGTGATTAGCAAAAAGGAAATGACCAAGTCAGAGAGAAAATAATAATGGTCAGTCTCTAATAGTTCACATGCTTGGGAGCTAGAAGACTCTGGAGTCCTCTCCAAATCTGAGATTACTAAATGTGGGCCCATTTCATGATACTGTATTGTTGTACATAAGAAAACTGGAAGTTCTTTAGAAAATGTATGAGTTAAAGCAAACTCTCCTTAATGAAGAAAGAAAAGATTACAGAAAATATTCCAAATTTTAAATTGTATAAATGTCTGTTCTATTCATATTTTACCTAGGTTTCAATTTGTATGCAGTCAGCTTACAATGAAGGAACACTAATGAAGGTACACGTACTGATATAATTTTTAAAATAAGTAATCTTGACATAGCTGATATGTAAGATATTATAGTGACTCAACTGGTCATGGGAATGGGAGGGGAAACCTGTCAGCTTTTCCTCCAGCCTCACTTGGAGCCCCCTTCACCCAGCTCAGCTGGTCCCAGACTGGTCTTGGGAACTGACAGCTTGAGAACACAGTCTGGTCACAAACTATATATTGTTTACTTGTGCCTGGAGGATAGCAAAGAAATTAATTTTCTTACAGAGTAGGGTTTCATTTTAGAGAGGGAAAGGAAAGGGGTAATAACTACCCCAATCACCGAAGTCTGAAAATGTAGTGGACATAGCCTTGGATATAGCTAGGTTAAGCTGAGAATCACTTGGCAAGATATAATTAGAAAAAAACTGGCTCTGAAATCTTCTGAATAATCAATTGACTGTGTTAATAATAAGATCACAGAGTAACACTGAAGTTTTGAACTCTACTTTTTAGTGGTTGGCTTTGTTCATCACTGAATTTTTGTCTTGTCTTTTGTCTTCCCCTCCAGTTTCAGAAAATTACAGGTGATGCTGGGATTCCTTTGCCTGTCGACTCCTTTCATGTCCCAGTCTCTACTCAGGAGGCCTTAGAAACTTCCAAAGACAACCTGGGGGTCGCAGTCACAGAGCAGCGGCAGGAGTCTTTGGAAGATTTCATTGCTAGAACATGTTCTCCTTCAGCAGACATCATTTCTGGAACTGGAAGTCAAAGAAAAGAAGAGGAATTACCTAGAAATAGCAGGTCTTCTTCAGAGAAGATGACCAAAGCATAATATACCAAAAACTACTCTGCTAAGAAACAACCTGGGAAGGACCTGCATTCCTGCTCTGACTCACCTGTAAAGCAGAAAAGCAAAGGAATTGGGCAAAATAATTCTTCGCTTACTGAACCAATTAGAAGTGAGTCTTCGAAATAACACATTTCTGTTAAGAAAGAGAGTACAATATTGACTGTTTCATCAAAGACAACTAAAAGTAAACTCAGTCTACTAGAACATTCTGAAAGTGAGACTCTTGGATCTGATTGTGAATTTCCAGAAAGCGTCCATATTCCATCACGCCTAACATAGGTCTAAATCTTCTAAAATCTTTTAAAATTATGTTTTTGCCTTCAAATTTTAATAAATTACTTATGTTTTTATTATAGCGTATGGTGTTTTGAAATACTTGACTGGAAGCCATTAGAGAAAGATTTATCTATACTTTTTTATTATAATGAAAGTTTTGGTGTATTTTTCCTTGTGACAGTTTGCACCATTCATTCAGCTAGTGTTTACTGAGGGCTTCATATGTACAGTACTTTTCTGGGTGCTATTGCTTTCATCAGTGAACAAAATAAAGCCTTTACTCTCCTGGAACTAACACTCTGTGGTGGGAGAAAACGTAAACAACAAAACAGGGTAAGGGGTAAAAAGAGATGGGAATAATAAATGGAATCGTTTTACCATTTGGTTAACTGTCAAACTATTATAAATCGTATGGCCAGAAGCCATTGACATATTTTAATTCACAATAACCAGAGAGCATCAAACATTTACCAAGGCACTTAACCGTGTTTATGGATTACAGCAACACTATGAGGTAGGGAACTATTACCATCCCTATTTTATAGATGAGGAGTCTGAGGAGACAATATGTGAGTTGCCCAGAATTACACAGCTATAACTAAGTGGGAAGCTGGGATGTGACCAGAACAGAACCCATGCTCTTTTTTTTTTTTTTTTAATGTATGGACTTTATTATGTTTCATTTGTTTCTGATTTATGTGATTTTTTTTTTTTTTTTTTTTTTTTTTTTTGCGGTATGTGGGTCTCTCACTGTTGTGGCCTCTCCCGTTGCGGAGCACACGCTCCAGACGTGCAGGCTCAACAGCCATGGCTCACGGGCACAGCTGCTCCGCGGCATGTGGGATCTTCCCGAACCGGGGCATGAACCCAAACCGGGGCATGAACCCGTGTCCCCTGCATCGGCAGGCGGACTCCCAACCACTGCGCCACCAGGGAAGCCCTATGTGATTTTTTTTAAGACTTTTTTTGATGTCGACAATTTTTAAAGTCTTTACGGAATTTGTTCCAGTATTGCTTCTGTTTTATGTTTTGGTTTTTTTGGCCGCAAGGCATGTGGGATCTTAGCTCCCCGACCAGCGATCGAACCCTCACCCCCTCCATTGGAAGGCGAAGTCTTAACCACTGGACCACCAGGGAAGTCCCCCTTATGTGATGATTTTTATGGCAGTGTTTTTAAATTTTATTTTTTTATTGACGTATAGTAGAATTACAGTGTTGTGTTAATTACTGCTGCACAGGAAAGTGACTTATATACATTCTTTTTCATATTCTTTTCCATTATGGTTTATCACAGGATATTGAATATAGTTCCCTGTGCTATACAGTAGGACCTTTTTAAAATACATCCACTTTTTAAAAATAAATGTATTTATTTATGTTATTTTTGGCTGCATTGGGTCTTTGTTGCTACACGCGGGCTTTCTGTAGTTGTGGTGAGCGGGGGCTACTCTTCTTTGCGGTGTGCAGGCTTCTCACTGTGGTGGCTTCTCTTGTTGCAGAGCACGGGCTCTAGGTGCATGGACTTCAGTAGCTGTGGCACACAGGCTTCAGTAGTTGTGACTCGCAGGCTCTAGAGCGCAGGCCCAGTAGTTGTGGCGCACGGGCTTAGCTGCTCTGCGGCATGTGGGATCTTCCTGGACCAGGGCTCAAACCTGTGTCCCCTGCATTGACAGGCATATTCGTAACCACTGCACCACCAGCGAAGTCCCACGTGGGACCTTTTTGTTTATCCATCCTGTATATACACCACTTTGCATCTGCTAATCCTAAACTCCCAATCCAACCCTCTCCCACCCCCTCCCCCTTGGCAACCACGTCTATTCTCTATGTCCTTGGTTATGTTTCAGTTTCACAGATAGGCAGAACCCAGGCTCTTAAGTACTTTGGTATTCTGTTTCCTTGTTGTTAAGAGAAGAAGGGTTTAAGGAAGGCACCGAGAGAGAAGCCAGTGAGCACTGGAAGTGCAAAACAGTGGGGCTGTCAGAAAGCACACCTGTCTCCTTCCCCCATCTGAGCAGAATTTTTAAACGGCAGAGTATGTAAGAGTATGTGATGACACATCTCTGGATTAAATTATGTCTCCCTGGTAAAACATGCACAGATAAGTCTTTAGTTCAGTCAGACTGAAAGATGAGATCAGAGAAAAGCTGGAGTGTCAGATTTCTGGTAGAAGGTCCTGCCTGATTGTTACTAAGAGGGCTACTACAGTACTAGTTAGTTCATTAGTCATGGATTGAGTATTAGAGGAGTGAAACAATGAGCAAGATGTAGTGTTGGCCCTTTAGCAGTGGAGTGAGAGGGGAAGACGCACAGCAGATGTCTCATCCTGCACGTGACGTGCTATGACGGGCATATTCAGGTCATTGAGTCAGTGTTTGTGGAAGAAGAGGGGGAGCTGTGAGGCAAAGAAAAGTCATCGAAAGAGGCAGTCCCTAAGCTAAGTCTTAAAGGACTCGTGAGAAACTGGTGAGTCAGCCGGTGAAAGGCAAGGATACTCAAGGCAGAGTGGACAGCGGAAGTCCAGAGCCGTGAGTGTGCGAGGGGTGTGTTACGGAGCCACAGGCACAGGCTCTGGAGGATCAGTGCAGTGTCCCCAGGCAGCGGCAAGTACCCCTAAAGGAGGCAGCGAGGAGGAGGAGAGCGGGTCTTAACCACCCATGTGCGGGGAGCTGGTTTCCTCAGAATATAGCTAAGAATGGAAGGGACAAGTTCAGGTGGCATTTTAGACCACTGACGTCAGTATGGATGAGGAATCTGAAGAAGCCTGGAGATAATTATGCCCCACTCTTCTGAGGGGCAATGTTTTTTTATTTTCGAGGGGGACCTTTCACACTGCCATCTCCTCTCCTGACCCTACTGAAAGGTTTATAGGCCGGCAGAAGGGAGAACCTGGCTTAAGTAAAGTTAATCAGGTTTCTTTAACTGTACAGATTCTCTGGGCTGCTGTAGGCTAATGTTCATTCTGGATCGTCACAGCAGGTGTATGGTACACAGCCATCCGCAAATCTATTTGTCTGTAGAGTCCTCTTTTAATAGAAGTGTCTAACAACTGGTTCCACCAAACAGCAATTTGGTAACTTCTAGACCAGGTAATAGAAAGGGGTCTGAAATAAGGTATAGATGGAGGGAAGAAATAAGTTCTAATTTTATTTAGGAAATTACAAGCAAGACTTGATCTTGGGAAGTAAGGAAGAAGTAGGAGGCGGAGGCTGAACCCCCATCTGTGTGACTAAGTTTGGGTGGTGGTATCATTGAGTTTGGACATAGGGGATAAATAACTGAATTGGGGAAAAGACTTTAGTTCTGGACATGTAGAATTTGAAAGCACCTGTAGAATTCAGGAGACAAACAGGTAGGTAACTGGACGTGCACGTGAAGACATGGAAAGATAAAAATTTGAATGTCACCAGCACTTTGCAGTCATTAAAATCATGAAAATGGATGAGATTTCAGAGAATTGTGAGTACTGACAATGTTTAATAAGCAGAAAAAGAATTCTGGGAAGGAGAGAGGTGATAGAGTTTCAAGAAGGGGGAAGTAGATGACAGTGTCATCCTTCAGAGAATGTAAGTGTCCATTGGATTTGGGCAGTTAGGTCCCCAGTGACCTTAGAGCAGTTCAGTGAAGTGGTGGACAAGAAAGCCAGACTGCAATACATTGAGGGCATAGGGCTGCCTGTCGGGGCCAGGCGGGGCTACTGAAGACAGTGGGAATAGGCTGCTCTGAAGGAGTTTGGATGAAAAGAGAACATAATTAGCAAAAAAGAATTGTTTAGAATGAGCAGGACTTATATTGTATATGTTGAAATGGAGGAACTGATAAAGGAGATCCTGAAGATGTAGACAATAATTTAGATAATTGGGGAAACACAGACGTATGAATAAGAAAAAACCTTGCACAGTATATAAAAATCACTTGTATCCTTCAAGTTGGATGGATACTGGTAAGTTTGGGAGGAAATAAAGGTAAGAAGAGATAGAGGTAAATGAGTTTATACTGATAGCCCCAGTTTTCTTTGACCCAGATTTTTCAGAGACATATATACACATACATAATTACAGTTTTAAAATTCTTTCATAGGGCTTCCCTGGTGGCACAGTGGTTGAGAGTCCGCCTGCCGATGCAGGGGACACAGGTTCGTGCCCCGGTCCGGGAAGATCCCACATGCCGCGGAGCGGCTGGGCCCGTGAGCCGTGGCCGCTGAGCCTGCGCGTCCGGAGCCTGTGCTCCGCAGCGGGAGAGGCCACAGCAGTGAGAGGCCCACGTACCGCAAAAAAAAAAAAAAAAAAAAAAAAAAAAAAATTCGTTCATAGTTACATGTTTTATTAATCACGTCTGAGAAAAGTCATTGATTTTCATTTTCTACAGCATTATCTTGTAAGGACAAGATACAGTGACAACTTCCAAGCCTTTTGCCTATCAGAGCTGAAACTGAAAGTATCTCCATAATTGAATGTTCACTTCTTATTTGTCATAAGTTTATCCTTAGGAGGATACTTTCATAGTGTTTGATCACAGATGAGTTTGAGCATTGCTATCACTCAATAATGTTAACCATCTGTCAGGTTCTCTCCTACACTATATATTAATTTTTTCTCCGTTAAGCAAATATTTATTGGCGGCCTGTGGGAATAAGTTACACCTAGGTCTTCTTTCCTTGGTATATTCACAAAAGGCTCTGAAACTAAATTTCCAAGTCAGGCCACAGTAAGGCCTGGCATAATACGTTTTCATCGTTAACAGTTTTTTTGTGTTTGTGGTTTTCTTTCCTTTTCTTTTTTTTTCCTTTTTTTTTTGTTGAAGCAAGGATAAGATAACTCAGTAGTTGTCCATTGATTAATAAGTCAAAGAAGACATTGATGAAACATGGTATTGTGAATATCCTTTCCACAGAATAGGTAATGGACCATCCTGAAACTCTGGTGAGATGCTTATCATTTTCAGATTTTGGAGTGGCAGAGAAAACCCTATTACACCTTGAATTATCACTAGAAACATGAATTCAGCCAAATAAAAACAGTGCCTCTGCCTACTGAGGTTGTCCATTTCCATCTTAACAAAAGTGAACATTTCTCCTTTAGATTAAAGTCAAGAAAATCCCCTCTGTCCAGGATGCAATAATGGGGTGCCAGAAAGGGGAAAACTGAAGCTATTCCCTCTTTACACCTGAACAGTGAATTCACTCTGGTTTCAAATATTTGTTATGATTCTGCTATGACCAGATGCTTTATTGTGTTTAGAGATCAAGTTACTGTTCATTCCTGGTAAGTAAGAAAAATCCATGTTTTAGGACTCTGAATAGTAACTTTATATATTTTATATAAATATATTAAAATAAATAAATATATATATATATATTATATATAATATATATTTCACCTATTCAACAAAATTGTAACTTTCATCATCCCTTATGAATGATGAACTGTATTTCCTCTTTGGAAAGGGCTTATAGTGAATTAAAGTCTCCATATACTTTTTATATAAGACCATGGAAACCAAATTCTCAACTGGGAGCAAACTTAGCTTTTGCTATGAAGGTTTATGCTTGCCTGGCCTTAGAGTGGTAGGCCAGGAACCCAAGGTGGAGTTTTTTTCCTCTAAGTTACTTTCATTGATGCCACCCTGAAAAAATTTGGAGGGAGTATTTTTTGAAATAGCTTTATCTCAGTAACCCTTTAAAAATGCTTCAGGGTATGGGGAACATAACTGTCAAAATGTTCAAGCAACTCTTGTTGATTTAAGTATGATTGATCAGGAGCAATACAGGAAAGAGCTGGGTACAAAAGACAAAAGGCGTGAGGCTATTTCATGTATTGTTTTTGGCTCATTGTACAGAACAGAGAAAGTCTCATACACTCACACAGCCAAGGTCCCCTGCTGTTCTCTCCTTTTAGTAGAAATAAAAGAGAGCTAGTTTCTCAATAGCATCATTCTATCCTTAAGTGGGTACACAGTGATATTCTAATGGTCTCTGGAGCAGAGAATAATTCCGTGGCAGCTCTGACCTCCAGTCACCGGGTTCTCTGTAACTTAGTCTTTCATGGCCAATGACTATAATCATTATTTCGATTTATATTTAGCATCTCAAAATTGAAAGGATTCCATGGACAACAAAACAGGAAGTGATTTCATGAAGTGTTTTAGTATGGATAAAATAATAAAGTATAAAAATACAAATCATCAGTAAAGCTTTTTCTTTCTGGAGAAGTATATTCAGAAATTAATGTAAGCATCTAAGGTGCGCATGTGTGTTTTTTCACCCTTGATCGTGTGTGTGTGTGTGTGTGTGTGTGTGTGTGCATTCCACTGCTATAGGAGACATGCAAAATAATATCAGATTTGCTGCTCTATGAAGTACTGGTTTCTCCCAAGAACTGTGTGCTCGCAGGGTTCGTTCAGGAAGGTGAGTGCCCTACCACCACATCGCAGTCATATCTCATCACCTTCAGTGGGAATAATTTACACTTTAACTTCACATGCAGGCTTATTAAATTAGTATTACTCATCAGAACTTGCTTATTAATAAAACAAGCTGAATTAGCCACTGCAGAATCATATTTGGAAATTCAATGACAATTTCACATTTTTAATAAAGGCTCAGAAATATTATTGCAGAGCAGGTGGTACAGAAAACTGTGGTCAAATTTGACATTCATTGATCATTGAAGTGTGGAACGTGACAGGTGAAAATTGATATTCATTTCTTTCCTCTAATATTTGGAAGAGTTCTAAAAGGTAAATCCAATGAGATAACAAGACATATCAAGTCTCACTGATTTCTCTGATCACCTCCTCCCCACATATCACTCCTTTGCCTGCCATGTTTTGAATAATTCAATGCTCATAGTCTTTCCAGTCCAGTGCATTATAAGACACACTCAAGCTGGGTTTCAATCATATTAGACTGAAAGCTGAACTTTTTATGAAGGACTATTTAAAACCAAATGCGTCTTGAGCCCAACAGCCTTTGAAACCAAACAATCCTGGGAGTTCAGTAAGGAAATGTCAACACTGTGGAGAACTTTTGGATTCAGAAAATTCAGTAATCCTATTTGATGTATGTTAACCGTATCAATATTAACAACCTTCTGCTGGATTTCAGCACTGATTTGAGAGCTGAGTTACTACTGGTCTTGTATTTTACCTAGTCGTGAAAGCATTGAGAGAGTTGTTCTTGGGTTGAACTTGACCTGCCTCTGGGAATGCTCTCTGTTCTATCCATCTTGAAAAGCTTTATTCAAGTGCATTTCTCTGCCTTCCTTCTCTTCACTTGCACCCCTTGGGAAAACGAAAGATGCTCAAATATAGATGTTAACACTGCAGCTGCTCTGCTTGGCAATGGTGTCTTTCAGCTTCCCAATAAAAAATTATATTGCTGACCACCCATTTGACTGAAAAGTGACTCATTTTACTGACAGATATCTGGATTGAGATGCCAAAAGAAATAGGTCATTTCAAATTTCCTTTTTAAGTCATAGCTTTGTGTTGCAACACTACTTGTTCAAAACTTAGGTCATGAAGGTTCCTTCCTATGACCTCCAAATAATTAAAATGTTCTTCAATAGGCTATATAAAAAGCAAGCAGAATATTCCTACTTATCAATCTTTCTCTTGAGTCATATAGTTCTTGTAATTTCAAGAAAGAGAAACTCAAATGTAAAGTGTTACAATAGCCAAGCATACCAGCACTATTATATAACCATTCAGCAATTTTCTCTGCCAAGTCACTCTGAACCTTAGACTACTGAGGATGTCTTCTTAATTAATTTTTAAGGTTCTCCTCTTTTGAGTTAAAAAATGGTCACAATTTTATAAGTAAAATTAAAGAAAAATACAAAATAGAACATCTGAGATGTTTCCATTAGGCATTATATATATATACATAAATTTAATAGATATACATATATAAATGCACTGGGATAAATCTCCATCTTCTGTGTCAGTAGGACATAGGTACATTTTCTTAGGAATAGGGAACTCCTTTCACAGTGGAAGTGAGGAAATTGGCTGGACCATCCTTATTGAATATAATTCCGTGAAGCCGCCATTCCTTCTAGCAATCTACTACTCCAACAGTGTGTAGTTCATCAAATTCAGGTCTGCTGAAGCCAGGCTAGAAATACAAAGTGAGGTGGACGACTAAGGGAACTGACCAAAAAGGAGGAAAGGAAGAGGAGCAAAACAACTTCCCAATTTCATTCTTTCCCATATTCTCTGTGCTTGACAAGGGAAAAAATATTCGGGTCTGAGTTCCTCTCATTCTTAGTCATTGTTAGTTCAAATTCTGAGAAAAAAAAAAAAAAGGTAAAAACGAAAATATGGAGTCCAGAATTCGGTTAGCTCTCTTGCATGCAATATCACAACTTAAAAGGCCTTCCAAAATGGAGGGATAAATTTTAAAAATATAGCCCAATCTTTTCAATCTAAACAAGTAAACACTAAAAATATATTTTAGAAATCCAGCAAACACACTAACCACAGTCAAAGCAAAGGAAGGCTTATGGCTTACCAAATGACAGTGGCTGTCTACAAGAGAGAGAAAGAGAATAGTCCAAAATTCTATCTGACCTGGCAGAGCTAGGAGGGTGCCCTGGTTAGGGTCTTTCATGTACAGTTATTCAAGCTCAGACTTGATCATCTGTCAGGGATGCTACAGTAGGGAGAGTTTTGCCGTAACTGTGAGACTCAGCAAGATCACTTCCAACTCTAAAACCTACAATTTTAATTTAATCACCAACACCAGCCATCATTAAGAGCGACCTCAAATAACTCCAAATCTGTTCATCTACTCACATATTCTTTACACAGTCAACAGACCTCGAGTGATTACTACATGCCAGACACAGTTCTAAGACCCAGAATAAGGGATAAGAAAGGTAACAACCTCTGTCACTGTGAGGCTTGAGTTCTTTGGGAAGAAGTTCATCTAAATACAAAGAGACACCAAAGATAATATTTGGTTTGATTATTATTCTGTAAAAGAAGTAAGGTAATCTGTTAAATTGGGACTGAGTTAGGCTAGTAGGACAATCAAGGAAAAAATATCTTTAAGAGATGAGTGCCAAAGAATAGAAAGGAATCAGTTATGGAAAATTTTTCTGGAAATAATATTTCCAAAACATGGGAACAGCGAATACAAAGTCCCTGAGGCAAGATGAAGCTTAACTACAATCAAGGAACAAAAAGAAGCTAAAAGGTTAGGTCAGGAGATAACCACACAAATTTACACCAGCTGGTCCCTAACTTCAAGTCTACGTGGGTATATTCTTCAGGTGAGTTACATATATATCATCCAAAAGACAAAAATAATTTGACTCCAAAATTACCCTGGAAATTCTGAGTGAGATTCTTTACAAAGGCACAACCATATTAAAGATCACAGCCATCATTCTCCAAACTCCACTCTGGGCATCACTTGCAGGCATTTAATGGAGGTGTTTCATATCCTCTCTGAAATATTGGGCAGGAAGAACAAACATCCTAGCATGTCTGCACCATGCACCTAGTGTCTCACAGTTGAAAAGTAGCTGGAGCTCACCCTGCTGATGGCTTTGCTGGGTTTTTTAACCATTTATTAAGAGTCCCATCTCTTTTAAGAACTGGGGTATATTTTTTGAGGAAATAAACTACAGGAAAATTCAACTGACAGAGATCATTCTGTAGTTGACTTTTCTGTTCTTTGTTACATTTATTTGTTGAGACAAACGTCTGTTTTTAGCCTTTTTTTAATGGCTCTGTTAAATAGAACGGACACAGTACACTGCACATACTTCAAAACACAATTTAAATTCTGAAATACGCATATACCCATGGAACTGCCAACACAATCAAGAAAAGGAACATATCCATCACTTGCAACTGTTTATGCCTCATTCATAAAGCCCCTTTTCCCCCCTCACATTCCACCCCTCCATATCCCCAAGTGAGCACTGATATGCTTTCTTTCATTATAGCTGTGTTTGCATTTTTCTAGAAATTTATATAAAGGGATTCACACGCTGAGGACTCTTTTATCTGACTTCTTTCACTCAATGTAAATATTTTGAGAGTAATTCATATTTTGGTGGGTGTCAATAGTTTATCACTTTGTTTTGCTGAATAGTGTTTCACTGTATGGGTATACCACAGTATATTTATTCATTCTCTTGTTGATGGGTGCTCGAGGTTGTTTCAATTCTGTCTATTAAAAATAAAGATGCTATGATGATCCATGTACAAGTCTTTGTGTGAACATATGCTTTCATTTTTCTTGCGTAAATATCCGGGTGCAGAAAGGCTGGGTCATACGGTAGGTGTACGTTCAACTTATAAAGAAACGGCCTAACTGCTGACTGAAGTGACTGCACTATTTTCCTTCCCACTAGCATGTAAAAGACTTGCAGTTCCTACACTGCCTCACCAATACTTGGTGTGGTTGGACTTTTCTAATTTTAGCCATTCAATAGGTGTGTAGTGGTATCTCCTGGGGCTTTCATTTCCATAGAGCTAATAATTGATTACATCGAGCAACTTCATGTGCTTATTTGCATCCGTACACCTCCTTGGCAGGATCTCTTTTTAAATATTCTTACACATATTGTTAATTTAAAATTTTTTTCTAATTACTGAGTTTTGAGAGCTCTATACATGTTAGAGACACAAGTCTTTTCAGGTATATAATTTGTAAATATTTTCTTCCAACCTGTGGCTTTTCTTTTATTAATAATGGCTTCCAAAGATGAAACCCAATTTGTTACTTTTTTTCTTTTATGGATCTTGTTTTTGGTGTCATCTCTAGGAAATCTTTGCTTAACCCAAGGTCAAAAAGATTTTGTCCAAGTTTTAGAGATTTATGTTTTGATCTACATTTAGTTAATTCTTTATATGGTGTGAAGTAGGGATCAAAGGTCATACTTTTGCATATGGCTACCTAGGCACTACATCCATGTACTACATGCTTCCAGCACCATTTGTCAAGAAGACTATCCTTTCCCCTCAAAATTGGCTTTGCACCTCTGTTGAAAAATCAATTGTCCTTATATGTGTGGATATGTTTCTGGGATCTACATTCTATTTGATTGACCTATTATATCTGACTCTTGGTTATAATATATTCTTTCACTGATTTCTTTTCACTTGCTCATGTAAAGAGTCTCCCAGTAATATAGCTTTACCATTTGACTGGACATACCTAGGTATACCTGAAATGCATTTGATAAATCGATGGAACTTGCACTCAAACTAGGGTTACTTTCCAAAAACTCTTAAAATGTTGAGGTGTAAAAACGATGTACTCTACAGCCTTCCTGCCTCAACCAAGTGTATGTTAACACATCCCCACACAAGCTATTTTGCATGTGTATGGGGCTGTAGAGTCTGGGGAGTATGAGAGTGGTATGTGCTGTCTATCCCAAAAGATCATCACAGGAGGCAAAGGAAACATTAAGGAAATAGATAAGAATAGTCAAATGCCAAATGTTAACATATTTCTCATGCGTTTTTAATATTTACATTGAGATAAATAAGCAAATTATTATAAAATAAAATACAGAACTTTAGAGAATATTTCAAAATGCTCTTTTTTGCCAGATGCAACAAGATACTAGGAATAGAGGGATTTTCTGGAACCAGCTTATCTTTCCTTTTTTTTTATCACCATCGAGTGATGGGGTTGTATTTTATTCAGTGTATTGTATGTGTGGGTGTGAATAAGATGAAAGTTGTCTCAAAAAGAGAAATGAGCAAAGAATATATGTCGTCAACTTGTCTAAAACATTTTTTCATGTTCTGACTCATTTTTCTTTGCATTGGCATTTCAAGGCATTTTGTTTTTTAATTTGACTATTAAAAAACCTTGATAACTTCAGTGAAATCCCATGAAGATAATATAAACAACAGTAATGGAAAATGAAAAGATGATAATAGCAACCAGCACTGTGATATTTCTTGTCAGTGTTCTTTACTATTTAGAATAGTAACAAATCCCATATTAATTTGACTTTTTGAACTTTGGCCTTTACTTTGGTGGAAGAAATTCCTTACACTTTGCTTATTATCTGTTTGCAATTAAAAACAATTAATGACCATACTTTGATATGATCATCTTAGAGTTGTATAGAGGGAGGATAGTTATGCAACTATTTATATATCTATGGGTTCAAGGAAGTTTAAAGGCTTGATATTTGAATCCTGTGGAAAGTAGCCTCCTTTCCCAGAGGGAAATGAACATATATATGTACTTAATGTAGTTTAAACTAAAGCAACACCTGTTCGTAGAGGCACCTTCTATTCCAGGCATGTTTAGGTATAGGGAAGGGGAACAAGAGCTATAAAACATAATTCTTGTGTATAAGAAATTTACAGGGGCTTCCCTGGTGGCGCAGTGGTTGAGAGTCCGCCGGCTGATGCCGGGGACACGGGTCTGTGCCCCGGTCCGGGAGGATCCCACATGCTGCGGAGCGGCTGGGCCCACGAGCCATGGCCGCTGAGCCTGCACGTCTGGAGCCTGTGCTGCGCGTCTGGAGCCTGTGCTCCACAACAGGAGAGGCCACAACAGTGAGAGGCCCGCGTACTGCAAAAAAAGAAAAAAAAGAAAAAAAAAGTTTACAGTTTAGGGGGGTTGAGGGCACTCAATGACTCAACGCGGATAAGCCTGATGCAGGTTACTAAAAAGTCACCCTTGAATAAACTCTGCTTTAGGAAAGACCAGCCTACTCTTATTCTCTTAAACTCTTTAATGTGGTGCCCAATATACCTGAATATCAATGTCAAAGGCCACTTTAGAAATGTTTCCAGGGGTGCTAACAGCCAACAAGTTAATATGATTCCTATACACTTGACACAACACACCAGAGGTCTTGAATTCGGTGAGCATATTGGCCTCCTTTAAGAAAAATCACCAGTTAAACTTCGAATGCTAAGTGCTAAGAGAATGAAGTAAGTAATAAGTGATATTCAGGTTCAGAGGCGGAAGAGAAAAGGCGTCTCACCTTGAGTAGAACATTTTGTTGGATTCTCCAAAGTGGCAAACAATAGGGAGAACACTAAATAACTAAGACTGAATAAGTTGAGAAATAAGATGAAAGCCTAAGATGGAGGTCAAAATGTCCCCTAGATTTAAGGATACATTTAGGCTGAAAGGGAAACTATTGAAAAAGATGTAGAAAATGCTAAATATTTCACAAAAAATTTATTAGAACAAAAAATGTATTAGAATAAACCAACTTAGCAAAGTTTGTTTGCAGAATACGAAATCAACATACACACATCACTTGCATTTCTGTACATTAACAATGAACAATCTGAAAAAGAAATTAGGAGAACAATTCCATTTACAATACCATCTAAAAGGATAAAATACTTAGGAATAAGCTTAACCAAAGACATGAAACACTTGTACACTGAAAACTACAGCAGTATTGAAAGAAATTAAGGAAGACATAAATAAATGGAAAGACATCCCACGTTCATGAACTATTGTTAAAATGTCCATGTTACACAAAGCTATCTACAGATTTAATGCAATGCCTATCAAAATCCCCAATTTTTGCAGAAATAGAAGAAACGACTCCAAAATTGATATGTAACCACAAAGGACCCTCAATAACGAAAGCAAACTTGAAGACCCCACACCTTCTTTTGAAATGAAGTTTTCTTGTTATTGTGGGTTAAAAATCCAAAGTCCTAAGTGTCCATAAATTATCCTCCTAAATTTATATTTTGGTTCATTCTCAGTGACAGGGCTTTCAGTGCCTGAGGGGCATTGAGGGCCCCTTCAATATCTGTAGCTTGGACTCCTGTCACTGACATGGTGTGGGTATCTCACAGCCTTGGCTGTTTTACCAGTTTATCAAGTCCCAGATGAACCATGCTCAGAAGGGCCCCACGCTTGCTTGGTTTCATGCTCTGATATTGCTGTCTTAATATTCTTAATGATTTTATCTTTGAACTTACGTTCTGTAAGTAAAGTTTATGGGACAATAAAATATACGCATGAGCAGAGGAGACACGTGCAATATGTGCGTCTGCCACCATTCCTGCTGCCCCATTCACATCTAGTTTTCACCCTGCTTATGGTGTGCTTTCCATGACATGCTTATTTGGTACCCATTTGGAGTCTTACTGTGTTCCAACCAGAATTCTGTGCTACTGGTCACATCCAAGACTAAGTGAAGGTGTTAACAGCTCCGGAGGCCATGCTTTCCATTTGAATCTGAACTTACTTCTAACACAGAAAGAAAGCGTTGTTTTTTAAGAAACAAGAATGTCTAAGGAATCTTATCATATCCTTTCTTACTCGTGTTACTTCCCAATATTAGCCAAACATTCTGCTGAAAAAGATGACATGTATGAAAAAGAGAAGAGAGAACAACCCACAGAACCCATTTAGGGCTCATCCTAATCTAGTATGATGTCATCTTATCTCGATTCTATCTGAAAAAAGAATTTACTTGGGCACATTCACAGGTTCCAGGTGAACATGAATTTGGGGAGGACACTATGCACCCCAGTGCAAATACTGTCAACAAGACTTTTTCTTTGCAGTTTGAACAAGAGGCACTATATTTTCATTTTGCACTGGAGCCCACACATTATGTCACTTGTTACTGTTAGAGCCCATGTTGGAAAATGGGGCTTCATGACATAGCCAAGTGAGTCTGTCAACTGAATTCTAGAATTCTCCAGACTTACCCACTTTGTTGCAGCAAGTTGGTTCCAGGCAAACCCAGGTGAGAGGGGCATGTCCACAGTGGAGCAGAGAACTTTTGTCTCTCTATCACCAGACTCACTCCCAAGATGAAGGAAAGAAGAGCTTAGCAAAGCATGGCCAGTTATTCTTCCCAACTTTGCCCGTCAGGTAGGTCACCTCACCTAGCCAGTGTCAGTGAACATAAGAGCAGGGAGGTTAAAAGTTATACTAATCAAATTCCCTTCACATGCTGGTACCCGTAGGAACAAGAAGGGAAACTGTCACTAATGCTCCCCTGTTTTTTTCAATCTCTTAACCCACTCAACTATGCTTTTAAGCCTATAATTAATGGAATATGGCTCTCCCTTCAGGAAAAAGAATAGACCTTTATCAGGACAGTCCTGCTCACACTTTTATGGGGCTACTCATTTGAGTGGCCTCCAGGAACTGCTGGTGGATGCCTTAGAGTTTCAACCCAGAAGTCTCTGATATGGGTGCGAAATTGCATTAATTCAAATGAACTCCAAGGCTACTCATATCCAATGATCAGAAACAACTTTTTGTTCTACCAGCCACCCACAACACAGCTAACCATAGACAGTTGATGAGGTCAAATGACAAACTAAGAATAAATACATAAAAGCATCCAGTAATACAATTCAGAAATCATAGAAATGTTACAAATTTGTAAGTACACCTTTGCCAGTATCAAATTCTTCACAGAGAAATTAAAAGGGCACACATTACATGCTCTTATGAATTAAGGTTCCAAAGTATTAAATCCCAATTTTGAAATCAAGTTTCCTTGTTACTGTGGGTTAAAAATCCAAAGTCCTAAACGTCCATAAACAATCCTCCCAAATGTACATTTGGTTCATTCTCAGTGACAGGGCTTTCATTGCCTGAATGGGACTGAGGGCTCCTACAGTATCCGTAGCTTGGACTTCTGTCACTGACACGGGTGTGGGTCTCTCAGGGCCTTGGCTGTTTTATCAGTTTATCAACCCTCTCATGAACCATGCTTTTAAAGAGTCTAAAGAGTTGCTAAGATACAATTTGATTTTACAGCACTATCCCCCAAATTTAAAAACAATCTCAAAAGCAAGCCAATCCCCCACTCCTAGAAGAGTGAAACTAGGCACATTTTTGTTCCCGGAATCCAGTAAAGACTTTGACCAAAGAACATAGCAGAAACTCAATGGGCATTTGAGAGAAAGAGAAAGTCTCTTTGGTTTTAGCCTCACTAGAATGTCCATTAGTCTATGCCATTTAACTGAAATTTCTGACCTGCGAACTTTGAACCAGGAGGAAACTTTTAGCTTGACCTTGATTTGTCACTATGAATTTGCCACGTGCAGTGCACAGCCCTGAGCATCTGTCACACATGGACTCTTGAGTTATCCTTCCTCTTTGATGACCTTGTTGTTTACACTGCAGTACTGAACTGTTTATGGGTTCTGTCGAGTAACATTACACCTCAAGGTCTGAGGCGTAGATTTGACAGTCCTATGCCGCCATGGTCATTTTCACTGCCTCCTGCTATGGAACTACATAGACCAAAGGTGGCTGCCTTTAGGAGAACATTTCTTTCTCCAATATAATTGACAAATCCAGTGTCAGCTTGGGTCCACATGTAAAGGGAGTCACTTGAGCCTACGGTAGACCATATGTGTCAGTGCCGACAAGTTCTATAAAACATGTTTTCCTTACAATTGAGTCTTTGTCTCAGTCAAGCCTGCTTGGGAAAAACTGTACCTGAAGAGTAAGGCAAGGTGGACGGCTGCCTGAGACTTTCCTGCCCTGTAAACTCCAGCACACACTCAAGTCAAGTGCCAGGTAAAGGTCTCTGTATACTAAAGACCCTCCAGGTGCCTTATTCATTCCGCTCCAGGTATTGCTCAGTCACCTGCAACTCCCTAACACCCCTTTTCTTTATGCTAGACCTTTACTTAAGTGGCTCGAAAGAGACAGCCACTCTCCCACACCATAAGCTGCAGCCATTAGCCAAAATCAAAGTATCTTATGGCTGGTGTAGTGGGTTGGATGGTGGCCCCCAAAAGGATATATCCATGTCCTCATCCTTGACGGTTACCTCATTTGAAAAAAAAGGTTTTGCAAATATCATTAAGGATCTTGAGATGGGATTTCCATCCTATGTTAGCTGGATGGGTCCTAAATACAATGACAATTGTCCTTAATATACAAGAAGGGCAGAGGGATATTTGAGACACACAAAAGAGAAGATACAGACACAGAAAGGGGGTGATGTGAAGACACAGACCAAAACTGAGTGACGTGGCCTCAAGCCAAGGAAGCTGGCAACCACCAGAAGCTGAAAGAGGCAAGGGATAGAATCTTCCCTAGAGCATCAGTAGGGAGAGCAGCCTTGCTGACACCTTGACAGCACACTTCTGGCCTCTACAACTGTGAGATAGTAAATTTCTATTGTGTTCAGCCTCCAAGTTTATTAGTCTCCCAGCAAGTACGGCACATTTATACAGCATGCATTAAACGTTTTCTAAGCTTCAGCAGTTTACTGCACAAACCTAAATATTTTCAAACAGTCAAAGGCCTCAACATCCCACCATACATTAAAGACCAAGGCAGTAGACTACCTTCCTTGGCAGTAACAAAAGATTTTCCACATGGACATTTTCCTCTCCAAAATGTCAGCTCCTTTCTTTTCATTTCTCACTGTTCCCAGGTAATGCACCAAGTGTTAGGGACTTCTAATTACCTTCCAGCAAGTACAGTGCCTTCATTCCATTTGGTTTGGAATAAATTAGGAAGTAAGATAAAAGAGAAAAGATGGAGGGCCGAATATTCCTGTTACTGTTGATAACCCTGGCTTGAGAATCCAGTTGGAATGAAATGATCACATAACTGAACCCCAGAATGGGGCAGATTTACTAACCAGTAATACACAGAATGAGAGAAACAGAAGACACTCACTCACACTCTCAAGGGAGAGAACAGAATTAGTCAAGGCAAGCATGCTCACTTAATTCTTTTCAAGCTTTCTGTATAAGTCACTTGATCACCCTGGGGCAGAGTCAGTAAAGAAGCAGCGCTGATAGGACCCTACGAGCTCTCTTGACAGGACTGAAACATCAGGAGCAGGAAAGGAACATTCCCTCACTCCCCACCACCACCACCCCCAGCAGTAAAAATATGATCATCCACATTGACAATGTAAAAGAAATCAGAAACTACGCTAACTCTGATTCACTCTTAGTATACCAACAGCTAATCGGGAGCCTTGTGAAAAAACATCTTGATTAGTTGCTAATAAAACTCTTTAGGGGCCTGGGGGAAGATGGCGGAAGAGTAAGACGCGGAGATCACCTTCCTCCCCACAGAGACACCAGAAATTCATCTACACGTGGAACAACTCCTACAGAACACCTACTGAACGCTGGCAGAAGACCTCAGACCTCCCAAAACGCAAGAAACTCCCCACGTACCTGGGTAGGGCAAAAGAAAAAAGAATAAACAGAGACAAAAGGATAGGGACGGGACCTGCGCCAGTGGGAGGGAGCTGGGAGGCAGGAAAGGTTTCCACACACTAGGAAGCCCCTTCGAGGGCGGAGACTGCAGGTGGCGGAGGGGGAAAGCTTGGGAGTAGCGGAGGAGACCACAGCAACAGGGGAGCGGGGGGCAAAGCAGAGAGATTCCCGCACAGAGGATTGGTGCCGACCGGCACTCACCAGCCGGAGAGGCTTGTCTGCTCGGCCGCCGGGGAGGGCGGGGCTGGGAGCTGAGGCTCCGGTTTCGGGTTTCGGTCGGGAGCGCGCAGGGAGAGGACTGGGGTTGGTGGCCTGAACACAGCCTGCAGGGGTTAATGCACCACAGCTGGCCGGGAGGGAGTCCTGGAAAAAAGTCTGGACCTGCCAAAGAGGCAAGAGACTTTTTCTTCCTTCTTTGTTTCCTGGTGCGCGAGGAGAGGGGATTAAGAGCACTGCTTAAAGGAGCTCCAGAGAAGGGCGCGAGCCGCGGCTAAAAGCGCGGGCGTGGGACGCTAGGGCTGCTGCTGCCACTGCCAAGAGGCCTGTGTGCGAGCGCAGGCCACTGTCCATGCCCCCTTTCCGGGGAGCCTGTGCAACCTGCCACTGCCGGGGTCCCGGGATCCAGGGACAGCTTCCCCGGGAGAGTGCACGGCGCGCCTCGGGCTGGTGCAACGTCACGCCGGCTTCTGCTGCCGCAGGCTCACCCCGCACTCCGTACCCCTCCCTCCTCCAGGCCTGAGTGAGTCAGAGTCCCCAAAGCAGCTGTTCCTTTAACCCCGTCCTGTCTGAGCGAAGAACAGACGCCCTCCAGCGACCTAAACACAGAGGCGGGGCCAAATCCAAAGCTGAGACCCGGGAGCTGTGAGAACAAAGAAGAGAAAGGAAAATCCCTCCCAGCAGCCTCAGAAGCAGTGGATTAAAGCTCCACAATCAACTTGTACCCTGCATCTGTGGAATACATGGATAGACAAGGAATCATCCCAACTTGAGGAGGTGGACTTTGAGAGCAAGATTTATGATTTTTTCCCCTTTTCCTCTTTTTGAACAACACAATAAGTGAAATTAAAAATACTCTAGATTGGATCAATAGCAGAATAACTGAGGCAGAAGAACGGATAAGTGACCTGGAAGATAAAATAGTGGAAATAACTACTGCAGAGCAGAATAAAGAAAAAAGAATGAAAAGAACTGAGGACAGTCTCAGAGACCACTGGGACAACATTAAACGCACCAACATTCGAATTATAGGGGTTCCAGAAGAAGAAGAGAAAAAGAAAGGGACTGAGAAAATATTTGAAGAGATTATAGTTGAAAACTTCCCTAATATGGGAAAGGAAATAGTTAATCAAGTCCAGGAAGCACAGAGCGTCCCATACAGGAAAAATCCAAGGAGAAACACGTCAAGACACATATTACTCAAACTGTCAAAAATTAAATACAAAGAAAACATATTAAAAGCAGCAAGGGAAAAACAACAAATGACACACAAGGGAATCCCCATAAGGTTAACAGCTGATCTTTCAGCAGAAACTCTGCAAGCAAGAAGGGACTGGCAGGACATTTTTAAAGTGACGAAGGAGAAAAACCTGCAACCAAGATTACTCTACCCAGCAAGGATCTCATTCAGATTTGATGGAGAAATTAAAACCTTTACAGACAAGCAAAAGCTGAGAGGGTTCAGCTCCACCAAACCAGCTTTACAACAAATGCTAAAAGAATTCCTCTACGCAAGAAACACAAGAGAAGGAAAAGACCTACAAAAACGAACCCAAAACAATTAAGAAAATGGGAATAGGAACACACATATCGATAATTACCTTAAATGTAAATGGACTAAATGCTCCCACCAAAAGACACAGATTGGCTGAATGGATACAAAAACAAGACCCATATATATGCTGTCAACAAGAGACCCACTTCAGACCTAGAGACACATACAGAGTGAAAGTAAGGGGATGGAAAAAGATATTCCATGCAAAGGGAAACCAAAAGAAAGCTGGAGTAGCAGTTCTCATTTCAGTCAAAATAGACTTTAAAATAAAGACTATTAGAAGAGACAAAGAAGGACACTACCTAATGATCAAGGGATCGATCCAAGAAGAAGATATAACAATTGTAAATATTTAGGCACCCAACATAGGAGCACCTCAGTACCTAAGGCAAATACTAACAGCCATAAAAGGGGAAATCGACAGTAGCACATTCATAGTAGGGAACTTTAACACCCCACTTTCACCAATGGACAGATCATCCAAAATGAAAATAAATAAGGAAACACAAGCTTTAAATGATACATTAAACAAGATGGACTTAATTGATATTTATAGGACATTCCATCCAAAAACAAAAGAATACACATTTTTCTCAAGTGCTCATGGAACATTCTCCAGGATAGATCATATCTTGGGTCACAAATCAAGCCTTGGTAAATTTAAGAAAATTGAAATTGTATCAAGTATCTTTTCCGACCACAATGCTATGAGACTAGATATCAATTACAGGAAAAGATCTGTAAAAAATACAAACACATGGAGGCTAAACAATACACTACTTAATAACGAAGTGATCACTGAAGAAATCAAAGAGGAAATCAAAAAATACCTAGAAACAAATGACAATGGAGACACGACAACCCAATACCTAGGAGAGGCAGCAAAAGCAGTTCTAAGAGGGAAGTTTATAGCAATACAATCCTACCTTAAGAAACAGGAAACATGTCAAATAAGCAACCTAAACTTGCACCTAAAGCAATTAGAGAAAGAAGAACAAAAAAATCCCAAAGTTAGCAGAAGGAAAGAAATCATAAAAATCAGATCAGAAATAAATGAAAAAGAAATGAAGGAAACGATAGCAAAGATCAATAAAACTAAAAGCTGGTTCTTTGAGAAGATAAACAAAATTGATAAACCATTAGCCAGACTCATCAAGAAAAAAAGGGAGAAGACTCAAATCAATAGAATTAGAAATGAAAAAGGAAAAGTAACAACTGACACTGCAGAAATACAAAAGATCATGAGAGATTACTACAAGCAACTCTATGCCAATAAAATGGACAACCTGGAAGAAATGGACAAATTCTTAGAAATGCACAACCTGCCAAGACTGAATCAGGAAGAAATAGAAAATATGAACAGACCAATCACAAGCACTGAAATTGAAACTGTGATTAAAAATCTTCCAACAAACAAAAACCCAGGACCAGATGGCTTCACAGGTGAATTCTATCAAACATTTAGAGAAAAGCTAACACCTATCCTTCTCAAACTCTTCCAAAATATAGCAGAAGGAGGAACACTCCCAAACTCATTCTACAAGGCCACCATCACCCTGATACCAAAACCAGACAAGGATGTCACAAAGAAAGAAAACTACAGGCCAATATCACTGATGAACATAGATGCAAAAATCCTCAACAAAATACTAGCAAACAGAATCCAACAGCACATTAAAAGAATCATACACCGTGATCAAGTGGGGTTTATTCCAGGAATGCAAGCATTCTTCAATATACGCAAATCAATCAACGTGATACACCACATTAACAAATTGAAGGAGAAAAACCATATGATCATCTCAATCGATGCAGAGAAAGCTTTTGACAAAACTCAACACCCATTTATGATAAAAACCTGCAGAAAGTAGGCATAGAGGGAACTTTCCTCAACATAATAAAGGCCATATATGACAAACCCACAGCCAACATCATCCTCAATGGTGAAAAACTGAAAGCGTTTCCAATAAGATCAGGAACAAAACAAGGTTGCCCACTCTCACCACTCTTATTCAACATAGTTTTGGAAGTTTTAGCCACAGTAATCAGAGAAGAAAAGGAAATAAAAGGAATCCAAATCGGAAAAGAAGAAGTAAAGCTGTCACTGTTTGCAGATGACATGATACTATAAATAGAGAATCCTAAAGATGCTACCAGAAAACTACTAGAGCTAATCAATGAATTTGGTAAAGTAGCAGGATACAAAATTAATGCACAGAAATCTCTGGCATTCCTATACACTAATGATGAAAAATCTGAAAGTGAAATCAAGAAAACACTCCCATTTATCACTGCAACAAAAAGAATAAAATTTCTAGGAATAAACCTACCTAAGGAGACAAAAGACCTGTATGCAAAAAATTATAAGACACCGATGAAAGAAATTAAAGATGATACAAATAGATAGAGAGATATACCATGTTCTTGGATGGGAAGAATCAACATTGTGAAAATGACTCTACTACCCAAAGCAATCTACAGATTCAATGCAATCCCTATCAAACTACCACTGGCATTTTTCACAGAACTAGAGCAAAAAATATCACAATTTGTATGGAAACACAAAAGACCCTGAACAGCCAAAGTAATCTTGAGAACGTAAAATGGAACTGGAGGAATCAGGCTCCCTGACTTCAGACTATACTACAAAGCTACAGTAATCAAGACAGTATGGTACTGGAACAAAAACAGAAATATAGATCAATGGAACAGGATAGAAAGCCCAGAGATAAACCCATGCACATATGGTCCCCTTATCTTTGATAAAGGAGGCAGGAATGTACAGTGGAGAAAGGACAGTCTCTTCAATAAGTGGTGCTTGGAAAACTGGACAGGGACATGTAAAAGTATGAGATTCGATCACTCCCTAACACCATACACAAAAATAAGCTCAAAATGGATTAAAGACCTAAATGTAAGGCCAGAACCTATCAAACTCTTAGAGGAAAACATAGGCAGAACACTCCATGACATAAATCACAGCAAGATCCTTTTGGACCCACCTCCTAGAGAAATGGAAATAAAAACAAAAATAAACAAATGGGACCTAATGAAACTTCAAAGCTTTTGCACAGCAAAGGAAACCATAAACAAGACCAAAAGACAACCCTCAGAATGGGAGAAAATATTTGCAAATGGAGCAACGGACAAAGGATTAATCTCCAAAATTTATAAGCAGCCCATGCAGCTCAATAAGAAAAAAACAAACAACCCAATCCAAAAGTGGGCAGAAGACCTAAATAGATGTTTCTCCAAAGAAGATATATAGACTGCCAACAAACACATGAAAGAATGCTCAACATCATTAATCATTAGAGAAATGCAACTCAAAACAACAATGAGATATCATCTCACACCAGTCAGAATGGCCATCATCAAAAAATCTAGAAACAATAAATGCTGGAGAGGGTGTGGAGAAAAGGGAACACTCTTGCACTGCTGGTGGGAATGTGAATTGGTACAGCCACTATGGAGAACAGTATGGAGGTTCCTTAAAAAACTACAAATAGAACTACCATATGACCCAGCAATCCCACTACTGGGCATATACCCTGAGGAAACCATAATTCAAAAAGAGTCATGTACCAAAATGTTCATTGCAGCTCTATTTACAATAGCCAGGAGATGGAAACAACCTAAGTGTCCATCATCAGATGAATGGATAAAGAAGATGTGGCACATATATACAATGGAATATTACTCAACCATAAAAAGAAATGAAATTGAGTTATTTGTAGTGAGGTGGATGGACCTAGAGTCTGTCATACATAGTGAAGTAAGTCAGAAAGAGAAAGACAAATACCGTATGCTAACACATATATATGGAATTTAAGGAAAAAAATGTCATGAAGAACCTAGGGGTAAGACAGGAATAAAGACACAGACCTGGGGCTTCCCTGGTGGCATAGTGGTTGAGAGTCTGCCTGCCGATGCAGGGGACACGGGTTCGTGCCCCGGTCTAGGAAGATCCCACATGCCGCGGAGTGGCTGGGCCTGTGAGCCATGGCCTCTGAGCCTGCGCGTCCAGAGCCTGTGCTCCACAACGGGAGAGGCCACAATAGTGAGAGACCCGTGTACCGAAAAAAAAAAAAAAAAAAAAGACACAGACCTACTAGAGAACGGACTTGAGGATATGGGGAGGGGGAAGGGTAAGCTGTGATACACAACCAAATATAAAGTCGCTAGCTAGTGGGAAGCAGCCGCATAGCACAGGGAGATCAGATCAGTGCTTTGTGACCGCCTGGAGGGGTGGGATAGGGAGGGTGGGAGGGAGGGAGACGCAAGAGGGAAGAGATATGGGAACATATGTATATGTATAGCTGATTCACTTTGTTATAAAACAGAAACTAACACACCATTGTAAAGCAATTATACTCCAATTAATATGTAAAAAAAATGTCATGAAGAACCTAGGGGTAAGACAGGAATAAAGACACAGACCTACTCGAGAATGGACTTGAGGATATGGGGAAGGGGAAGGGGAAGCTGTGACAAAGTGAGAAAGTGGCATGGACATATATACACTACCAAACGTAAAATAGATAGCTAGTGGGAAGCAGCCACATGGCACAGGGAGATCAGCTCGGCGCTTTGTGACCACCTAGAGGGGTGGGATAGGGAGGGTGGGAGGGAGGGAGATGCAAGAGGGAAGAGATATGGGAACATATGTATATGTATGACTGATTCGCTTTGTTATAAATCAGAGACTAACACACCATTGTAAAGCAATTATATTCCAATAAAGATGTAAAAATAAAAAATATAAATGGTTTAAAAAAGCAAGTAAATATCTATGTATTGCTAGAAAAGAGATAGTTTAATGATCAGCTTTCTTTATTAGTCATATTTTATACTGTTAGAAGAATGAGACTGTCAACTGAATTCTGTCCCCCCAAAATTCATACATTCAAGCTCTAACAAAGTGATGGTATTTGGAGATGGGGCCTTTGGCAGGTAATTAGATTAAATGATGTCATGAGGATTAGGCTCTATTAGTGCCCCTATAAGAAGAAACCAGAGAATGTTTTCTGTCTCTCTCCAACATGTGAGGACACAGTGAAAAGACAGTTGTCTGCAAGCCAGCAAGAGAGCCCTCACCAGGCACTGAATTGGCCAGCACCATGATCTTAGACTTCCAAGCCTCTAGAACTGTGAGTTGTTAAAGTCACTAAGCCTATAGTATTATGTTATGGCACCTTGAGCTATAAGAGTACTAAATGGAAGAGACATGGAGGAACCCTAAATGCATATTGCTAAATGAAAGATGCCAAACTGAAATGGATACATACTGTATGATTTCAGCTATATGACATCCTGGAAAACGTGGGGCACTTAACCTATTCTGTATGATACTGTAATGGTCAATGCTTGTCATACATTCGTCAAAACCCATAGGATATACAACAGAGTAAACTGTAATGTAAACTATGGATATTAGTTAATAATAATGTATGAACATTGGCTCATCAATTGTAAAAAAATGCCCCACACTAATGCAAGATGTTAATAATACGGGAAACTGTGGTTTGGGGAATAGATGTGAGGGGGTGTATGGGAACTCTATACTCTGCTCAAAAATTCTCTTTAAACTTAAGACTACTGTAAATATAGTCTACCGATTTATTTAAACAAAATAAATCTAAGTTGCCTCATCATATTGTGAGGTTATTAACCATCTTATAGTTTTTCTATTTTCTATTTCTAAATACCTACTTCTTTAATGTTCATTTCTATCTTCTTTTATCCTTGTAAAAAATATATCAAATGTTTTGTATTATTTTACCTCCCAGCCTATTATCTTTTTAGTTATATGTCTTTCACAAACATTCATTAGAAACTACATTAGATATCCTTGACTTATTACACTCTATGCCCATTACTATTTTCACCACCTCCCTCGTAATGCTTGAACCTTGGCTATGACCCATTGTCACCTCTGGACAAATAGTTTCTGCTCTATTTTCTGTCTTCTGTCCTTCTGGGCCACTTCTGTCTACCATCATTACCCAAAGAACTGACTTTACAGATTCTATATGCCAGTGTGTAAGACTTGCAGTGTTTTAAGAAGTATCCCAACTTCGTGATGATGATTTGGGGTCATTACTAAAGCATTCGGGATCATACATATTCTTTTAAGGTAGTTTTACAGGACAACGCACATTGGTATTTTTCTCCTATTAACAGAGAAGGAAATTGTGGGTTGATTTGCAGTTATTTCAATTAAGAAAGCAAGATATGAACACTGCTTCTCTGCTGGGGTACTTGGCACTGCTCTTTCTCGTGCTGGGACATATATTGCGCCTTTACAACCTTGCATCTAGGTGTACTGATCAGACTAATGTTTGGCTTTATTGGATACGTTGACCAGTCTGATTGATATTCTGGTACATACAGGGTACTTGGTCATGGTTGCTCACCTCTGAACCTCAGCATCATCACCTGCAAAGTGCAACTAATAGCATATCCGCTTTGTGGGGTTTTTATGGATTTGGCAAGCGTCATAGTGCCTGGCACATGCTGGAGACTCAGGTGATGCAGTAATTACTCAAATGTGCATTTCCAATGGATCCCTCCCACCTGGACAGGGTGACTTAGCCTTGGGGGAGTAAGAGCAGGACAAACAGCAAGGGCAGCATGGGCCAAGGGAAGGAGGTGAGAACTGACATGCAGGGGGCCCTCTTGCTGGTATCACCAGAGGGCCCATAGTGAGCCAGGATGTGGGGAGAGACTGGCCGGTCAGTAAGACCAGGCCAAGAAAGGCCGTGTGAGGGGGCTTAGCTTTTACCTTGTGGTAGAGGCCATCCAAAGGAGAAAGTGGAAGATGGGCAGGTATAGACTTCTCCCTTAGGAATTGTCCTCGGGGTCTGTTTATGTCCTGGCAGGGTGCGTTAAATGAGTTGGCCTCTCCAGCACATTCTAGAGAGCACTGGCCATGTCTGACCTTCTGGAGATACAGCCCTGACCTCCTGGCCACCTCACTGAGGAGAGGGCTCATGGGGGAATCAGCTTCACTCTGCATCTGTCCACCAGTCCTGCACCCTGGACCCAGGACCACTCACTGCCAAGAGGCACATCCAGCTGCCAGAGGAAGTGACATTTCCTGACTCATCTGGCTAAGAATGAGCAGAGTATCACTGACCATTCCAGGGGAGTAGCTGCCACAGAAGATCAGGATGCGTACAAGCCATAGAAGATCAGAAGGAACAAAGGTCAGTCCACGTGGGAGTTCACATGGGTGCCTCACAGTCCCCAACAGACCCTCGAGTTTCCCTTCCAGCCCAACACACACTCCACCTGCCCACAGTCGCCTGTGCCACCATCACACAGCCCCACAGAGCTCCAAACATCCTCAAACACACAAATTCCCTACTTATAAGCAGATGCCTGACTGTGTGCCCAGAACCCTCCTGCTCCAATATACATGCACTACAAACCCCAATAAAATCACAGCCACGGTCTTGAATACAAAAACACACCCCCAACGGCCCCTGATAATCAAACACCTAAATCCTCATACCCCACAAAAATCCACCCAACCCCATATAACCCCTCAATGCAAACACACAAACCCTTCAACAATAGCCAAATATATTCAAACCTAACTCACATACTTCTTAATATAAGACACAACCCCCAAAATCCAAATAGAACACATACAGTCCCCACACAGCTGTCAACATCCACGTATGTACAATGCCTCAGAAGCTGAGACAAACACAAAATACCATCAGAGAGACACAATGTTTCCAACCTTCTCCTAAATACTCCCCCCAGAACACATCATGACCTCACACCCCCAATACAAACATACACCCATCTCCCTCTTGAGATACTATAAACAGCCTCTGTCATACCCCCTGATTATACACACACAGCTGGCAGCCCCAATTTACACTGACAACCCCAATCTCTGCAAATTCCTCCGCATCAAAAATACACTCCCTGAACTCTTACCCTACAGGATGAGCATGTGTATAACCCCTGCACTCTGAATACACACAGATCCAACACACAAAGCATTAAAATGCATACCCCTACCTCTTCTCAAATGCCTGCACACATAGCCTCAAAACACCCAGAAGCAGTCCACCACCCAGCCACACCATGCTACACCAACCGTACACTCACAAAGTCACTCATGCCCCTCATCTCTCCCCAGATCACACATACACAGTCTCTACACAGCTTTACTATTACCCCAAACCATCCTATACCCTAAACATACATCCAAGAGTTCCCCACACAGCCCTAACCGATGATAGAGGCAGCTCTACCAGGGGCATCATGGTACCCTGAACGGGCAAATGCCGCTGAGGTAAGTGCCTCCTATGTTGCTGCATTTCTTGCTGCTGTTGCAAATCATCCCTTGACCCCACCCAGGCTGACTGGGACACCCTAAACAGGAAGTGGCAGCATATGAGTCAGGAAGAGGAAACTCCATTCCAGGTGTTCCCTGTCACCATCCATTGCACCGAAACGTCGGATGACCAGCATGAACAAGAAACAGAGACATTTAACTATACCATGATAAAAAGGCAAATTTTTCTAGAAAAAATTTGTCCAAGGGAAGGGGGAGAAGGGTGCTCCCCCTAATTATAAAGCCATGCTGTTACAATTCAAAGAAACGTCAGATACAGTCCAACAGGCGTGGGGCTGCATCCATGTTGTAGCTGGATATGAAAAAGATAATTTTTCTGAAGCTCCAAATCTCGCACATGGGCCCCGCTGCCCCATTGGCCAGGAACCCAGCAGAGGACGCTTAAGGGATATAGGGACTTCTGGGACCCTTACCGGTCTCCACCAAGGGGTGGTGCCATCACACAGCTCCATCCTTCATGAGATGACTAACAGACCTCGCTGTATTGGCAGCTCTGGAGATCGGGGGTCCCTAATGACGTAAACTCGAGACCGCCCAAGCACACGTTGGAAATTTTTGCTCAGGCGCTGCAGACTCTTCAGGAGACTGGAGTGATGGGCAGCTGTCACCTCTCCGAATCCTGTACCCTGACCTCTGCCAAGGCCTGTGCCTTAGGGACCTGGCAGATCCCTGGAGCGTGGCCCTCCTCTGGCACACTTGCCCATATACTTCTCTAATTATCCGTGGGACACACATCAACAACTTTTCTTATGGCTCTCATTGGCAACTGGAGCTCAAATTACAGTGCCTCCTGGGAACCCCTCCAATTATAAGCAAGGGCCACACTTTAGATTACAAGGCATAGTAGTCAGGGGAGTAGAAAGCATTCAACTTCCATTGAATGTCACTACTGAAACAATCTTTATTAAAAATCTTTTAGGGGTGGTAGCCCCTCTGGCCCCACCCTTTCCCGTTACAGCTATGGATGCCTTGATATACTGCAACGCCATTTGGAACAAACCCAAATTCCTGGCCTTCCTGGTGGAAGCTGAAATTGGGAGCCCATAAGACTGCCCCCTAAGACAGTAAATAGCCCCCAATAACATGTATGACAGGGGGCTATGGGATTGCAGCCCATAATTCAGAATTTATGAAAAAAAGAAGTCATTAAACACACCGTTTCTCCTTTTCAATTTCCCCATTTGGCTGCTATTAAAGCCTGCTATTAATGAGTGGTGCCTTATAATCAACTACTGAAATATAAATGCTGATCCCCAGTATTAAGGCTCCCATTTCCAACATTGTCCAGTTCATTAAGGATATCCAAAGGGCTCCAGGGAATTACTTTGCTGTGACAATCTAGCTATTATGTTCTATTCAGTACCAGTTATTAAGGAGTCCCAGCTGCAGTCTACTTTTACTTCAGAAGGCACCCAGTATGTTTTAACCTGTCTGCCTACTGGCTATCTTAACAGCCCAGCTATTGCCCACAGTCTTTGATGGCAAGACCTGGTGTCCCCTTGCACCGTCTGGCACTATACTGGTGTTCTAATCCAGAGCCCCTCAGGAGACTGGTGCACAAGGCCCTAACATGGTTGGTGACCCATCTATAACATACAGGTGGGCTATTTATTGCCCCACATAAAATTCAAGGGCTGTCCACAACTATTAAATTTCTGGGCATTAACTGATCCTCTAAAAGCCAGGAAATTCCTCTTGCAGCTAAACCTCAGCTGTTAACTATTCAGCCCCCCAACACACTATAGCAAGCCCAACACGGCTTACTTAGGTCTCTCCACACTTTGGAGGCAACAAATACCACACTTGTCCATCATTCTTAGACCCATTTATGCAGCCACGTACAAACCCTCCATAGTTTACTGGCGAAGAGCTAAACAATAAGCTTTATAGCAGGCACAAAGCTCAATTAGTCAAGCTCTCCCACTGGTTCCCCCTGGCTGCTCCTTCTGGGCTGAGAATGGACTATGTGTCCCGAAGCCTTTGGACTAACACAGCTCCTCCTAGCTGCCTGTGGGTTTCTGCACCAGACGGCTGCTCTCTACACCACTACACCCCCTCAGAACCGATTTGGGAACTGGTTCGTTGGTTTTGGTCTTGGTTTTGTGTGCACTGATGCCAGAATTTGTTTGCGTCTTTTGCGTTTTGGTGTACAAAATGGGAAGTACAAAATGGGAAATACTCCATCTACCCTGAAGGAGAGCCCTTTGGGGCCTATAGTAGATAAATGGGTGTAACATAGCCCTGAGCCTATGACTAAGAAAGACATGGTATACTACTGTAATAGGGTGCGGACCCAAAATATAGGATCAGAAGGGCGGTAGCCCCTAAATGGCTCACTCAATTTTTATAGGATCTCGCTAAAGTTAGAAGTGTTTTGCAAAACAGCAAGCTGCACCGGCAGTTCTTCCAACTGCCCACCCTCCCCCCATGCCGCCATGATATTCACCACCTCCTGTTTCCCCTACCCACGGGGATCAAATAGAAGTTTCTGTGTTAACCCCCAGAGGACAGGAGCCTGATTTAGTATCACCATCTAAGACTCCACAGGCCACCCAATTTGGACCGGGAGCCACATCCACAGCAGGGCAAGTTCCCTTGTGCGGACATCCTATAAGAGGCCAGGGGACTCCCTTGGACTTGAGGCGTCCGATTCTAATTGCCCCACAGGAGCCCCAGGGAACTTTGACAGTGGGGAACGAGTTGATTGACTCTCCAATAGATACCACTCTCCAAACCCTCCCTGTTTATCTTAAGAGGCTTGTAAATATTAAACAAAGGGGAAACAAAGTCATCCTAGGAAAAACTTGCCTGTATCTTTGAGATGCAAATGTCCTTTCTGGTCTTCTCAGGAACTCTCATCTCTGCCATCTTTTTACAATGCACCTTTTTGAAAGAGGGTAAAGTAATTTAGAAACTGACTTATCAAGGATAAATAAAAAAACCTAAGTGTCTTTTCTGTAAGAATTCAGCCATCTAGACAAGTGAGTTTGATTTGTTCCATCTGCCAGAAACCTAATTTGAATCCAACCTCTTTTTGTAAACTGATGGGCTTCACATGGCTGTACCTGACTCAGTGCTGAAATTCTGAAATGACAACCATGACGTCTCTGTATGTTTGTGTCCTTGTATGTGTCTTTGTCTTTGGATAACATTGCTGAGGTTGATTTGTGGATGAGCTCTATTTAATTGGCTTAAAGAAAAGTATGCACTTACACACCAAACTATTCTAAATACAAGAGAAACTGAGCTAAATGACCTTCAGGTTCATGTGAACTGGGAAATATTCAGTATTAATTAAGACCTGGTATTAACGTTCATTTGTTGATCTAATTAATATAGACATACTGTTAGAGTCATCAACATTAAGTATAATACTTTTAGTGTGCCTAGCTTTAATATAAGCTAAATAAAATCTTGTTATATTTGTTGCAAATTTGTCAGCAAGGAAATAACTTGATGTGAAGAAACTTTTAAGGAAAGAAAAGGCAAATGAGATAAGAGCTTTAGGTGAACTTTTAAAAATACTTATCTTTTAGGAAGATCTATCTAAAATTAATCTCTCCAGATATTTGACCACTTGAAAGTCAGAATTGTGCTAAAGTAAGTGACAGAACGTTTATGGAAAGTGGACCCTGAAAAAAAGAGTTCTGTACGTGGTCAGGACTAAGTTTAAAATAAGTTTAATTGAGTAAATACATTTTAAAAGTAAGCTGGTGCACAACTTGAATTTCGCTTTTCTCTCTGTTAAGAAGACAAGGTTTCTTAAGATTTTGGACTGCCTTTGATACCAGATTTTAAGTTTTTCTACCTTTTAAGAGACCTGTTCTGTACTTGCCTTTGGAATCTTTTATTGTTACTTTGGCTAAGTGAACAACTATTGTTTCACAGTGACATGTGATCCTATCTGACTGTTTTAAACCCTTTTCTTATTTTTTTGACAAAACTTCCCAAATCAAATTATAATGAAGTTCCTTTGACCTCTAGCTAACTTTGGGGTGCTTCAAAGGGCCCCTGAAACACCCCAAAGAGAGATATTAACTAATTAGGTTGAATTACACGGGAAGTGTTGTCAAATAAGCAATAAATCTTCTTAGGTTATATTGTATGCCAAATGACACAGGTATTCTACAGATTATATGGAGTTCCTAAAATTTGGTATGTCCTGGTAAAATGTTACCAGTCAGAATTCTCTTTATTATCTGAAAGTGTTGCATGTCACCGCAGTAACCACGTTACTTTGTCAATTGCACTGTCATCAGATTTAAACGTGCCTTCTTAAGTCTTTCGCCATTGTACACAGTTATGGTTTCACTCTGATGCCTTTGCAAAAATGTTTCCTCTTCAAGAAGATTTATAGAAAGGACCTTTGGATAAATACAAGTTTCTGATTTTCAAACCATAAAGGTGAACTGGGTAAGAACTTGAAGAATTCTAATGGGAAACCTGATGGCTTCATAAAGCTGTTAACAAAAACGATTAGTTGCACATGCCTGGGTGAAAGGGTTATAATTATGGTTATAATTTTGGTTATAATTTTTATGGTTTCTATCTGAAAAATGACTGTTTTAAATCTGTGTTTTCCAGGTATAAGCAAAACGCTCCCCTTAAACTAATTATGACTTACAGTAATTTGTTAAATTATACCCTTGTAAGCAGAATTGAAACATTTATCTTTTTCTCTCTACCTGGGTGATCCTGCCAGTAGCATATGCTTGTCTCAAAGATTAAGCTATGCACGTCTAAGTACGCACTGCTGGTACACTGAAACAGCGGATGGCTCACTAAATCAGTTATGGTACCTCTGGTCACTCGCTATTGCAATTGGATTACAAGTAGTTATACTGATCATTGTTCTTTGTTTCCAGATTGTTCGCTCTTTGTGTCTCCCTGCTGTACTGTGTTTTTGTTAACGTTACTAGCTGCATTACTTATATCCTGTCTATTTTATAAGATTGGTGTCTTACAGTCTCTTACCCAGTATGTAACCAGGCCTCCAACAATACTTCAATGGCTAAACATCTTGAGGAAATAGACCACATTTATAACATGAAATAATTGTAATAGTGTGATTCTAGGTACAAGAGAAAGCAACAAGGGAAAATGTCTCCTGGATCATAATTAGATAGAGGATCCAGAAGATCTTTAATTATCAATAGGGCCTAATCCAAAAACTAGCACCTGGAGTGGCATAACAAGAATTCTCCCCTGACCTGGGATGAGCCTCCCATCATCGTGGGACAAAATTTGATCCTGAAATGTCGCCCAAATATTGGTCAAAATCCTGACCAAGGGCTTCCCCGGTGGCGCAGTGGTTGAGAGTCCGCCTGCCGATGCAGCGGACACGGGTTCGTGCCCCGGTCCGGGAGGATCCCGCAGGCTGTGGAGTGGCTGGGCCCGTGAGCCATGGCTGCTGGGCCTGCGCGTCTGGAGCCTGTGCTCCGCGGCGGGGGAGGCCGCAGCAGTGAGAGGCCCGCGTACAGGAAAAAAAAAAAAAAAAAAAATCCTGACCAAGAGGAGAGGATCTGAGAAATGGAATATTTCCTCACACATCAGTCATTAGCGACTACAGCCCCCCAACGTGAGCCGGTGAGCCCTGACGAAACTCAGGATATGAGAATATAGGATACAGGCCCTGGATAGCTGAGGTACATATCAAATGACTGATTTCAGTGAGCCCAGATTCTTCCATCTTCCCGTACATAGAAAAGTGCTAAATTCCTTAACTTGAGATGCTGCCTCCCAGGCTTGAAGCCCTCAAAATTCCCATCAAAGCGATCATAACTCTCAACTTTTAGGCTGAGAATATTTTTTTAAGGCTACAGGTGTAAAGGAGACACTTTCCAGAGAGGAACAAAAAAAACAAAAACCCAACGTTTGGAACATTGGCACCAATGGTGGACACTCCCGGAAAGATCCATCTGACGAAGCAATTAGAAGGGCCGTCACCCCCTTTTATCCACAAGACTGTGGGATGGACATTGACAGTAGGGAATTGTAACAGGGAAGAGCCAAATCTGACTACACATTGGATCTGTTCCTTTTACTTTAACCTTTGCCTTCCGCTGCTTTTGTTCACTAAAAGGATACTGTCTGTACCTGTACATAATGGCCTGCCTCGGGGAACCCTGTCGCTCTGTCTGAATGTTAAACCAAAGTGCCTTTGTTCAGGGAAACATATGGACTCCTTCCACCTGTGGATGGCTACAATTAAGAAGAAATTAACACATCTCCTCCCCGAGGCTGGCCATTCGAGGGGCTATTCACAAAACCTATGGCCTCCTTACTTTACCTCCTCATCTCCTCCCCATCTCTGTATTATAAAAGAAACGGGCACCCAAACCCCGATAAGATGGTTATTTTGAGACTTTACTCTGCCATCTTGTTGGTCTGCTAGCTTTCCGAATAAAGTCATATTCCTTGCCTCAACACCTCATCTCCGATTTATGGCCTGTCGTGCGGCAAGCAGAGCAAGCTTGGACTTGGTAACATCTTTACTCAGGACACGGTATCACAAAATGGGACACTGTTTTCTGTTTGTTTGTTTTGTTTTTGTTTTGGGCCGCGCCATGTGGCTCGTGGGATCTTAGTTCCTCGACCAGAGATCCAACCCGCGCTCCCTGCAGTGGAAGCTCGGAGTCCTAACCAATGGACTACCAGGGAATTCCCATGGGACACTGTTACCTTGCAGTCATGGCCCTCACCTTTGTGAAACAGAGGTAGTAGTGTAGCAGGATTGAGAACGTTGTAACGTTTAAAAATTAGGTGGTGAAAGCAGGATTTCACAGGAAGTTAATCCAGTGATACTTGCAGAGAAACGTTGTCAATTCAGCGTTAAGAAGACTGTGGACAATGTGTGGAGTTTGCAAATAAACTTCATTTTCTAGAGTCAAATCTGCCAAGGCTGCCACTAAATTTGCAGTTGTGGCTATAACCTTAAGACAACTGAGACAGGCAAAAGCAACTGAATTAAGTTGTATGCTATAACAGGAAATAGGTCTATGTTTACTACCATGCTCACACAGTTCTGCGTGGCCTGATTATGCCTTTCATGCACAAATAAAGTAAAAGGTTCTGAATAACCTAAAGTTAATCTATTAAGTAGAGATCTCTTTTCGAACTTAAAAGGGCTAATATACTTTGCCTCCAGTGGAGATCTCACCTTAAAGTATCCGGATCGGGCTTCCCTGGTGGCGCAGTGGTTGACAGTTCACCTGCCGATGCAGGGGACACGGGTTCGTGCCCGGGTCCGGGAAGGTCCCACATGCCGCAGAGCGGCTGGGCCCGTGAGCCATGGCCGCTGAGCCTGCGTGTCTGGAGCCTGTGCTCCGCGGCGGGAGAGGCCACAACAGTGAGAGGCCCGCGTACCGCAAAAAAAAAAAAGTTTCCGGATCAACCTGAACCTGATCATTTGGGTAACCCTAAGGCAGGCAGCTCTTGCAGTGCTTGTTTTAGCCTTATAAAAACCTGCTTATGTTTATCTTCCCAAGCAAAGGGTTCAGGAACTAAATCTTTAATAAGTTCATAGAGTGGAAGAGGTAACAGAAAAATTTGGAACCCAGAGCTTGCAATTACCAGCTAAACCTAGAAATCCACAATGCTAGCACTTAGTTGTGAGTCTAGGAAGTTCCTGTATCAGCCTAATTCTCTCTGGAGATAGCTGAATTCCTTCAGTGCTTAGATTACGTCCTAGGTAATGAACAGCGTCTACGGATAATTGTAATTTTTCCTTTGTGTTCTTTCTCAGCTAACTGTTGCAGCAAATAAATGGAATCTTTTATGAAAGCCTTATGGAATCTTTACAGTAGCTGAGTACAGCAGGAGGTTATCTCCATATGGTAAAAAGGCTGATTTCTCAGGGAACTAGAGGGTACTTAAATCTTGGTGAAGTACTTGGGAGGAAAAAAGAAGGGGTCCCAGTGAACCCTTGAGGCATAAAAGTGCAGGTATATTGTTGATTGTTCCAAGTAAAGGCATGTAGATATTGGCTGTTGGGCCTCCGGGATGCTGAAGAAAGGTGAACAAAGGTCTCCAACAGTAAACCATTTCAAGTCAGTTGAAGCTTGTGACAGAACGGTGGCTAGGTTTGGAACAACAGGAAAACAGGGAAAAACTATTTTTATTAACAGCTCCCAAGTCCTGGACAAATCGCCATCCTGCCAGGTTTCCAACCAGGCAAGATTGGCATGCTGCAGGGACGAGTACAGGAATGATTACCTCCTGGGCAATTAAGTCTTCTACAATAGCTATGAGACCTTGTATGACCGCAGGCTTTAATAGCTGTTGAGGAAACCTAGGGATAGGTTTAGCTACATCTATCTGAATCTTTATAGGTTTGCATTTTTTTATTCTTCTGATGTTAACACTGTCAGAAGTAGCCCCCCAAATTGCAGGCATCTCCATCCAATTAGGGAACTTTTGTTGAACTTCCGCTTTTATGTCCAGGACAGATTGTAAGGAACATAAATGATCAGGTTCAGGCTGATCAGGAAATTTTAAGGTGAGATCTCCACTGGAGGCAAAATGTACCGACCCTTTTAAGTTAGAAAAGAGGTCTCTACCGAATAGATTAACTGGGGCTATATTGCATAGCAAAAAGGAATCTTGGTTAAGATAAAAATTCTCTCTGAACTGTATTAGGTACTCCCACTATGGAAACATCCTCTTTACTCAGAGGGACCTGTTGTTCTTTGAGGGTGGGATTTAGAGTAGAAAGCACAGCTCTGGATAGGGCTAGGGGTAGGGTGTTAAAGGGTTAGGTAATTATGTTTACAGTTAGGGTTAGAGTTTAATGTAGATTTCAAAGTAAAATATGAGAGTGGGGTTTAAAGTAGAAAGCATAGCTCCAGTATCAACTAAAATTTGGCAGTTTTTCATTATATTTTCCTCTGGGCTGTTTAAGGTCATTGCTGGTAATAGTTTACCAGAGAACCTCTGGAGTTCTGCCAACTAGGGGAGAGGGTCATGGGGAGCCCTCCCTTTGAGACAGATATGAGAGCATTTGTGAAGAGTTTGCATAGGACTTTTGAGGACACCTCTTTTTCCAGTGTCCTCACTGATTACAAATGAAACATCAACTTTGGGTCATCGAATTGATCATGGACCCCTAGGAGGTTGTAATGGGGGAGGCCCAGGTGTTATTTTGTGTCTCTTGCCTTAGAGCTGTTGTAACTGTAAGGCTATGAGCTTGGTGGATTTCTGTTTGTGATCTTGCTCCAGGGTCCTTTCAAAATGCTCCGCTATACTCACGAGTTCAGTGAGGCCTAGAGCCTCCCACCCTCTTTTCTGCCCTTTTATCAATCCACTAATCTCAGAAGATAATCCATTTACAAAGAGGGCAGTTAAAGCAGGCTGAGTGGCCTTTTTATTCCTTGGAACACCAACTGCTGTAAAAAGAGAGCTTCCAAACTGGCTCTAAAGTCTTCCACAGATTCACCCCTCTTTTGTTTGTACGAGTGAATAATAGATCGATCATTATTAGGCCAATTAATAAGAGACCAAGTGCGAGCAGGGAAGATTTTAGGAATAGCTTATAAAAGGTTAGTTGTTATTCTGCAAGCCTTTTTTAGGTTGAGGATCTTGAATATCATCCTAGGGATTATGTCATTTTGCTTCCCACATCCATTCTGGGATTTCACCCAGTCCTACCAACATGTGTACAAGCGGATAAAGATCTAGCAGTTTGGGGACATACGCCCTGACAGTGACTCTAAATTCTTCAAAAAATGTTGGGGGTTCCTCCCTAGGTTTAGAGAGTTCTTTAACTACAGTTCTCAGTTCAGTCTTTGACCACGGGGTAAAGGACACCTGAGGGGGCTCACCTGCAACCTCAGGTAGTTTTACTTTAAATGGCAATTGTTAAATATTCTCTTTGGGATAGAAAAGTATTTCAGACAGGAAATGAGTAAAACAAGAGTCCTCGGGTGAAAACGGAAAGGGGGGGACAGTAGGAGGTACATCTGCAGTCACATCCGTCCAGTGGTTTTTTGTCTCAGGTACCTCTTGTCTCTTTAATTTTTCATTAGCTTTTTGTTCTAAGTCTCTAAACGAAGCTATTTTGGAATCTTGAAACCTTCTGTAAACTTTTACATACCAAGTAAAGCAGGCATCTCATTCTCCCTGTGCAATCTGTGAACCCTTGCTCTCTAGTGTTTTCCTTAAATGAACAATCTTGTCTAACTGGAACATGCCCCACAATGACCACTGTAATTCTAGATCAATATTAGTATAATTTTGCCATCTTTCTAAATATCTACAACCTCCAGGACCATAGTTCTTAAATATAATATAAGCAGGTGTGCCGGAAGCTGGCATTCTCAACTCTTTGGCGATAAAAGATCTCATTTCCTTAGTTAGCCTTTGTCAACCCAAAAGAACACACAAGAAAACTGCTCCTTAATATATCAGTAGTAACAAAGAGATGTTACTATGTCCTGGACAAAAGAAGGCCTGGTATGCACCACCACCAATTCCCAGGGATCCTTGAACTGAGGAAAAAGATCCAACCGGCAAATCCCAAGGAATGGGGACTGCAAACTGATTCCAAACAAAATGGAGAACTATAGCCGCCACCAACAGCTCCAAGCATGGAAACTGGGGGCTGATTCCAAACAGATGGGCAAGTGCAGACTACACTGTCAGCAGTGCCCAGTGTGGAAGCCAGGGAACAAAATTAGGGGCTACGGTTTACCACTCAAAAATATACTGGCAATAACCAAGAGATGTTACTGTGTCCTGGGAATTTCCATCTGAAAGGCTAGGGGTTTGGCCTCAGGGAGAATCCTCTACCAGCCAAACTGACCTGCTCTGTAAAGGAAAGCCAATTAGATTGGGAGCACAAACGCAAAGAGAATGGAGCTCAAACCAAGAGGAGCTTACCAACAACCTTCAGGAATGGCCAGAAAGACAGTGAACTCAAAGGAGTTGTGGGCACCACACCTGTTTCTCCTTGTCCCAAATGTTATCAGAAATTTGCTTCAGATCCCATCACTGCCACCAATATATTTACCTTTTTCTTTTTAAAAAGATAAGCATTTAATCATAAAATCATCTTGTTAGCAGTAGCAATGATAAGAGTGGATTTTAGAAAAGTGCACATACATATTTTTATACAGAACATTTCTGGAGGGATACATATTAAACTGTTAGTGGCCACCTCTGCATGCCACCAATGTATTAAAAAACAAAATTTAACTGAGTAAATTGGAAGATTTACTTTGAATTTTGAATAAATTGGCTTTATTAAACCATTCATGAATCAGGCAGCATCTCATCTGATAGAAAGGGAGATACTCCAACGGGTTACACAACATGGAAGGCTTTTTTTTTTTTTTGGCCATGCCACATGACATGTGGAAATCTTAGTTCCCCGACCAGGGATCGAACCCATGCCCCGTGCATTGGAAGCGTGGAGTCTTAGCTGCTGGACCAGCAGGGAAGTCCCAGAAGGCTTGTATAGTAAGGAGGGTGGGACAAGGAAAGAAAGTCATCATCAAGGGAAAAAATGAAAGTTCACTGGAGGAAAGTAAAACTTCAGGTGACAATGGCGTCTCATTGGCTAAACTGCGGAATTTTCTATTAGCTATTTCTATTTTCTATATCTTGTTGCTGGCCAGGAAGGAAGTCGTCCCTCCTCCAGCTGGGGTAGTAAAGGGGTTGCACTTCCTCTTTGGGGTCAGTAAATGACCTCTTCCTGTTGGGGTAATTGATGATGAGGGACACGGCATGAGAGCTTCCTCTATGGGCCTTCCAGACTCCAATTCTAGTGGAGGCTTCCTTTTGTTAACACTCACAGCATGTTTTATTGGCAGGAGGAGTCACAATGAGAGAGAAAAGGCCACAAGACTCACCATAAAGAAGGCGCAGAAATGCTTGGGTGGGTCCAAGGGAGGCACAAGGTGGCTGTGGGGTCAGCTGGTGGCTACAGTGATCACATGGTTCCCTCTGATGGGTTTGCAGCTTGATGTAGAATAGTGAATAAACGGGTCAGTTCATCCTATCAGAGAAACATGAAACTGAGATAAGCTTCCCACTGCTAGAAGCATCTTGAGCCTTCAGAAAAGAACAGAGAACATGTCTAAAGGGTTTGGGAACATCAGAGCCATATCTCCTCAAAGTGGGACGCCCCAGGCTCTCCAGGTCTCAGTCCCCAACTCTCCCTCAGTGACAAAGCCTCCCTACCTCTGTCCTTGTAAGCTCAGTGATCCCTAGAGGTCCTGCCTATCCGTGAGGTCTTAGGTTTCCATGAGACAGGTTGGTTGAGACCTAGTGATACAGTTGACCAGCCTGATATGCAACAGTTCCCACCACCCTGGGGCAGTTGGGCTCAGGGACACATGGCTCTGGACCCCATGTGGAGGGTGTCCTTGTACGTCAGCTGTGCCACAGAAGAGCCAGTAACGCCTGTAGCTGTCCAACTGATTCTCAGGGGTTTTTCCTGGGAGAGCCCTTGGTCATCTGACCTCCTAGCCAGGAAGCCCCATGACTTTCTGATTGCTGCCTGTCATGCCAACAACACACCTGTGAAGGTTCTGCTCTGCATGGCCATCTGTCCACCAGGCCCCTCCTTCTAGGGACCCAGATGCTAGGACCACACAAATGCTGAAGGAGTGTCCACCTGACTAAGGTACAGACACCCCTGTATCCATATGCATGATTTCTACTGGGAATCAACAACATTTATGGGGATTCTCTGGCCCTAAAGAACAGACCAACCTGATAGGAGCAATGCAATGATTCACAATTACCAGGGTCAATGCACATATACAAAGGCCCATAGCCCCAGATGCCCCACTCACAATTCACATAAGTGTCCCATACATACCCACCAATGCCCAAATATTCTTGCTTCATACATACATACATCCAAACATGCATATCAGTGGTACGCTGGCAAGTGATTGATAAAAAGCTCTCCGAGAAAGGTGGGAAAGACTTCACTTATGGTATCTACATGGTATAAATATTCCCAGCATGACCAATTTCACGTTACCCACCTGACATCACTAAACACAGAGCTGGGAAGAGATATGCACCATTGACTCTCCCAAGATACTATGAACCAGTTCCAGCACATCCCATACCTTTTCCTGTGAATATGTGCACAGAATCCACTTACACCCCAAGTAGAACCCTCAACTCCCACCACAGATATATAACCAAAAAGATACCAGATATACATATGTGTTTGTACATATACATATATATATATATAATATATATATATATATATGTATATATCCTGAACACACACGTGCATTTCTACCCTCACCCTGAATAAATACACAAACAGACCACCTCTTACTACCTACATTTTTACAGATGAAACCTTACTCACCCTGAATATTCACATTCCACTCTTACAACTATATATACACACACAACATGGGCCTGAAAACAAACATGTGCAACCAATATGCCATCCAGATGTACACACTGAGTACCTAAACACACAGGCTCACCAAGTATACAACTGTCTCAAATGCAACCCCAAAAAAGACCCATATGCAATCCCACAGCCCTAAAATACATATACTGCAGGATTCCTGCACACACACATAACCTACACAGTCTACTTGTTTCCAAACACACAAACTAAACTCTCACATCTCGCAGAATACATACCCAAAAAGCCCCAGGATCTCAAAAACACACACAGACACAAATAACCTGTAGTTATCAAATACAGCTGACCCTTGAACAACTTGGGGGTTAGGGCGCCAACCCTCCATGCAGTGGCTCTGCATCCATGGATCCTGTAGTAGTCCTGTAGTATTTACTGAAAAAGAAATCCACTATAAGTGGACCCGTGTGGTTCAAACCCGTGTTGTTTAAGGGTCAACTGTACATATAAGTCCACCTCCCTAATACTGAGAACACACATACAAGCAACACCACTAAATTCTTCAGGCATTACATTTTGAAATAGACACATAGAGGACTCTAATCCTCCTGATACACTCACAAATCACAAATACACACACCCACAAACTACTCATGAGTATACACCCCAAATGCTCAGACACACTCAAAACAGAAAAACACCGGCAACCTCTGCACTCTTACTAATATACATACACAATTCTCACACACCTATGGACACACACATGCAAATATTCCTAACCCCTGATCATATGGATCCCCTCCCAAACACTATACATTATGCTACCTCTCCAGAATACAAGCTCCCCACCACTACCCCAACATATAAACTGTATATGTGTGTGTGTATATATATATTTCTACCCTCACCCGAATATATAGACAGACCACCTCTTACTCCTACCAAACACATGTATAAACACCCTAGCGTTCTCCAAAGAAATACACTTTGAATACTCCTAACAACTCCATACCTTATGATCAAACTTTGATAATGCATGCACCTGATGATGGACACGCACACGGATTAGAATACACAAGTAAGATACATGGAAATATCTCCAGCAAACCATTTATGAAACAACTTCCATATATCAAATTATCCCTAGCTATCAGGAGCCAGCTCATACATATGCAAGTACTAACAAATACCCGTATCACATATTTCTAATACATATAAATGCAATTGTCCATCTTCCCTGTAGAAACATAGAACCCCACCTCTCTATCAGATACACATATACTCACTTCCCAAAATACATAAGCCTAAGAGGCTCCTACTGAAAATTACAAATGCACAGCCTCAGCAAATATTCCTCCAAGTGGCCATGCCCCTTGAATACACACACAAACTCATTTAACACACAACTCTCCACAAGTCCCAAATAGAACCACAATTACCCAGTACACTACATATAGGCAATAATGTCACCCTATACGCCCTTTGTTCCAAATACACATACAGTACCACACTACTGGCGTATACATAACCCCACATTCCCAACCTCTCACACAGAATTAACTCTGCCATCTTGCAGAATACAGGATCATACAAACACAACATACCTACACATTCAACATCCACCAGCCCCATAAAAGAGTCACAGACTTGCCCTCTACACATTCAAATTTTCATAGACAGCTCCTGAAAATGCACACCCACAAACACCCCATAACCATACAACATGCCCTGAATACACAAATGATCAGCCTACATTCCCCCAATATACAAAATAAACAGACTGGACACCCAAAGTAATATACACCATTACTTTTCCTGACATTGCCCTTATGCATATGCAGATAATCCTTCCAAATCCACCATGAGACACACACAAATCCCCAAAATCATGGGTGAAAAAAACAGATGTAAACATATTCCCCAAACACCAAATTACAAACACCTAACCACCAACTCCTTGAGTATGCCTGCGTCACATCTCAACACCCTCCAAATACAACACTCACTCTTACACACTTTCACAAAAACACAGGCATGACCTCCCTTCAAACACAAATATCCACGGACAAAACCAACCCACACATTTGACTACCTATCATATTCCCACCAACCAATTAAATATGTACAGACCCCATCTATGCTTGCAAATCAATCATGATTTGACACCAGACTACAAATACATGTTTATTACCACATTCAGCAAAGTTGCTCGCATCACTGACAAAAGAATGCAGTTTGAACATAAGTGTTGACTGATGTTTTTATGATAAGAAGGAAGACACTAGTGAAACGATGGGTGTGTTCCTTCCATCTTCACTCATTTTCCAATCACCTGAGCTACACCTTCGAAACCAGATGAGGGTTTTCAACTCGCAAGAACTTCCCTCTAGCTTTTGTACTCTTCACAACGCGCAGACTAGAACGGCACCTGTTTAATAGCTCGCACACGCTATTTACCCCCCACTGTAGGCCCCGCAATCACTGAACCCTTCATGAAGCCGGCTCCCCAGTGGTGCCAATAATCCTGGGGTAAACATCTCAAGGGAATCGAGCTCTATGGGGGCGTGAATCCACATTGTGGGGAGTCTCCTTACAGGGACAAGGGCACAAATAACCCACAGGGTGAACAACAGCGCAGAGCGGTGACACCTGAGGGGTGAAAAGTCCCCGTACCCCTTACCTCAGGATTCCTGTAATTGACTCTAGAGGCCGCCATGACAGGCCCCTCCCCCGCCGGACAGCCATTGGGGCCCCATCCTCCGCGCTCGCGCATGCGCTCCTGTCTTCCGGAGCAAACTGCCCCAACAGACGCCGGGAGCCATTGCAGGACGGCGGTCCGCGTGCCAGAGAGCCCCGCCCCAGTGGGCGTGCGCAGGCATGCGCGGGCGTGCAGGCGCGGGGTGCGCGGGCCTCGGAGGTCTCTGCAGGAAAGGACAGAAATGCAGGGTCGGGCAAGCTGCGGAACTTCTCTGGTGACGCTCCTCGCTGGGAACCTTCGTGACGGTCTCTTCTTAAAACCAGCTCTTGTGAAATGTGCACTCGTGAAACCCATGCACTTAGCTACGAAGAGTTCTGGAGAGCTCCGCTGTACAAGTACTTTCATGCCCTTTGGACTGCAGTTCCTTGGTTCTTGTTAATGCCTTTCAAAAAACAGTAGGTCCTTTTTCCTAGCACACCTGAAGTTTCCGTTAAAGAACAATGCTAGCAAAGAATTTCAGACCTGGGAAACACTCTTAAGATACTGTCTCCTGACTCCGTTCCTAGAGTTTTTCCAACGCATTTACTCTACTGGAATATATTTTCTCAGTGTTCACAGGTGTTTCCTTTGTACGGTTTTGGGTTTTTTTTTAAAATAATTTTGAGAAAGAGTTGACAATCTGGGCCAATTTCAACAGGTAGTATGGGAACAATTTGACTTTCCCTCCCTCCTTTTTTATAATATCTTGCAGAATTTCAGTTGACAATAAAACAAGAACAACAACAACAACAAAAATAGTAGCGGGATCAACTTACTGACCTGACTTTGTAATACTTCCCAAAGAAACTTCAATCATCAGATCCGCTTTCTGGTCAAATGCAAGATTAGAGCATTTCTCACTCAACAGGATGCCTCTGAAGACCCCTCACCTGTAACAGCACTAAGCGCCTCCAAGTGCAGACTTGAAAACTCCACAAGACACAAACATGGTATCTCTTCATTTCTTTAATGTTTCGTGATTGAGTGGAAATGAACTGTCTTCTAAGTTTTGTGATGCATGTCCAGAGATGTTTTTTGTCAGTAGTCAATGCCCGCCCCCAAATTCTGTGCAGGAATAGTCAGAGATCATGATCCAAAGGACTTTTAGATACTCCCTTCTGTGACTTGTCTTCCCAAATTAGATTTGGTCTAATTTGATTATCTCTGTCTGTGGGGTGTAGGATTTGGAAGTATTACAAAAGTGATTGCAGAATTGGGACTGGCCAATTTTTGCACAGTGCAATTTTTGTATCAGTGGCCTTGAGAAGAGTCCTTCAAATACTGTATCAGAATTATGAGTGAGAATCTTGTAAATAATTGGTTGAATGACTGAACAAAGGGAGGAAGCAACAAGGAAGCCTGCCTTTCTCGAGTGCCTGGGTACAATATTTTGCCTCACCATTCCTCTAGTATGAAGTTACTGGTTGCAAATCATTTAAGTTTTCCTTCATTATAAAAGCTCCAGGGCTTCCCTGGTGGCGCAGTGGTTGAGAGTCCGCCTGCCGATGCAGGGGACACGGGTTCGTGCCCCAGGTCTGGGAAGATCCCACATGCCGCGGAGCAGCTGGGCCCGTGAGCCATGGCCGCTGAGCCTGCGCGTCCGGAGCCTGTGCTCCGCAACGGGAGAGGCCACAACAGTGAGAGGCCCGCGTACCGCAAAAACAAAACAAAACAAAAAACAAAAAACCTAGGTTGATGGATAAAGACGTGAAAGGAAGGGACTGTCATGTTCAACCTCGGTGCTGTGAATCAAAACAACAGTTTATAAACTGCCTAAAGAGGCACACGCCAATTGTGTTGCCACTGTGGGAGGTGGAAGGAACTTCCGGTTCTTGCCTACCTGCCAGATCCCTCGTGGAATGTTCCCCCAGCGCACGCCACCCCGACCCACGTGCCCTCTGCCCCTCCCCCACCGCAGAACGGTTCAGCCCGCATCTTCCTGTTTACTTTCAAACGTGTCCCTCGTTGACTTGGATCCCGAGCGTTTGCTGAAGCAGGTCGCTCTCTGGCTCCTGGTCTTGACTTTGCTCATTGAGGCTTCCAGGCAGCAGTAGTCCGTGCCCAAGCCTGCAGGATGGCTTCAATAGGAGGTAAGCCTATAGGCTGGGGGTGTGTTCTCAGAGACCCTGCCATCCTCACATCCTTCGGGTTCACACGTTACACTTAACTGTGGGCATATAGTTGGACTGAAGTAGAGGGAGAAGAGAGCACTGGACGCACAAAGGACATTTCACCTGGGGAGACTGGGGAGCCTGAAGAAACCTGAGACTGCCCTGGGGAGGAGGGGTCGTTGGAGGTGGATCAAGAGGAATTGCCCTGGCTATGGAGAAAGGATGGCAGCAGACAGTTTGATTCTTTCTAGAAGGGAGACAAGCCACTTTGAAACGTGTGTGTAAGGATGTGTGTGATGTCCTGGTGGTGACACAGGGAGGGTCATGAGGAAAGCCTAGAGCTGTATTGTGTTCCTGAGGCACCTGAAGCTTGCCTCACCATATCTTTCAAAGGGATTTAAACAGGAGTATACTGTATCTCAGGGGGCTGTGGGGAGAGATGGTCTTGGTGAGAAAACTATTCAATGGGGCTGTGTGTGGCCACACCTGCAGTGAAGTGTCCTCTCCGAGAGCTAGGCAGGGGGTTACTCTAACTGCCACAGCCCACACCTCGTCCACTCCTCCCAGCCCAGAGCTCACTTCTCAGTTCAGGTAACTGTTGCCTTGGATTCAACAGGGGATGGGCAACCGTTACGTGTAACTTCAGGCAACAGAGGCCTCAGGTTCTGAGTTGCTCTGAATTGTTCTTCCTTTTGTGGAATGGTAGTACTTCAGACCTACTTCATCTTGTCCAGTATCTCATGGTGGACCCTCAGGCTGCCTTGAGAGGAAGAGTTTGTTCCTATTTCATGTCACTCCTTCATGGACAGGGAACAGATGTGGAGTGGGGTTGGTTCGGGTGGAATGTCTATGAAGGCTGCTTCCTCTTTTAAAGGGGGAAGGAGTGTAGCCCAGGATCAGGAAGATGATCTTCTGTGTTACTGTTAAACGTCCTATGACATCTGTTCTGGTTCGTTAGGTGCACCGTGGTGTGTACCTTGTTCTCCTGAACGGGGATGTGTTTCAGACAACTTGATCGCCATGGCATCTGGCTTATGCCTGCATCTCAGATTGTCTCTCCGTTATTGGGAGCTGGAAGGGAAAGGACCACAGGCGGTCTGTACTCCCACGACCAATGTAACATGACAATTCCCTGGCCCTTGTTTAATCCTCTGCAGCCATCACTGGCTGTGAAATGACAGAATCTAAGGGACACGCGCCTACTTCTGAGACCACCCCAAGCCCCTAGGAACAGAACTCCTGACTGATGACAGTGACTCTGGGCACTGGGGAGGGGGTGGCAGGACCTGGCCCATGTTACGTATCTGCTGTGAGTTGCTCTGAGATGCAGGTGCTTTCTGGGCCAGTGTCATGGGTTTGTATCAGGATTCCATTAGAGATATTTTCCAGCATTTTGTTTTGTGAGGCTAGGAAAGAAAGAGGGGATTTATACTGAGCATCAGGAAAAGGAGGACTGAGGAGGAGGTGGGGCCCTAATATTTTACACAGTGCCTGTCCACAAAGGGCCTTTGGGGGCCTAGAACTTACCTTGCAGAAGGCCCCTACCTGCTAGTACGCCGGCTGAGGGGCATTTCTCACAGAGCGGATGTCCACACAGCTCCAGGTCTTGGGAGACAGCCTGTGAGGCTTAGGTGCCAGGGTGTGCCTTAGGGAGGCTCTCCAAGTGAGTGCTTGCTGAGGCAATTTCTTCTCGGCAGGCAGGGGTCAGGGAGCTTGGTGGATGGGCGTGGGGTCACCAGTGGAATAATTCTCAACTGGAGGTCAGGGCATGAAAATCACTTGAAGACATTTGCACGCTGCAGTTTCCCCTGTCCAAGTGTCTCTCATCTGTGATTTACACTCTGATGCCGCAGAAAGCCTCAGTCCCACTTGCCCATTCTCCTCCTCCATTCACTCCTTTCCTTTGCCTCAACAGCATCTGCAGTGCTGGGAACGGATGTCACCATGAACCCCGGTGCCTCCTTGTCTACTTTCATGGCAGTGTCCTTTCCTCCACCCATTCCTGGCGCCCAGCACCGGCCACCCTGGGAGCAGCACCTGCCACCTCTCATCGCCCCCGCATTCCCTCCTGGCAGCAGCCTGCGGCTGCCAGCTTTCCCCAGGATGCCTTTGGTGGCTAACGGTGGCTGTGGCCCCAGTGCCCCTGGGGCTTGCAACTTCACTGTACAAATCAGGTCACAAGGGAGGCCAGTGCAGGCCCCCCAGACTCAGACCTTTATCGTTCCTCAGGGCCCCCTCAACTTGAGCACTCCAGGGGTCCTCAGAGTGAGTGCTGCATGTCCTGCACCCATATTCTTAGCCACCCCTGCGATGGAGACCATTGTGACTGCTCCAGCTGTTGGAGTTACTCAGGCTGGCAGGGGAGGCTGGACCCCAGGCTTTCCTCCTCAAGCTCCACCACCAGCTGCCCAGATGGCCCCTAACCTTCGCCCAGTGAACTCTGGGCCATGGCCACATGGCACTTCCAGGGAGGGCAGCCTGGACACCAACCAGCCCTACGCCTCGCAGGATGACTGCTCTAACAACCAGAGCGTGTACAGTAACTTCCGACGTTGGCAGCGCCTCAAGCCACTGGCCTGGAGACACCTTCCCCAGAGTCCTGATGCAGAAGCTCTTTCCTGCTTTCTCATGTGAGTGAACGCTCAGGGGGTTGTGAGCTTATCGGAGCTCTTACATAAAGAGGAACTGGGGATGGACTCGCAGCTTAGGTTTCTAGGGATCCTGGAAGCAAGGTGTGAGGGCGATGTCCATGCCATGGGAAGGCACATTGTCGGCCATACGGGCGAGCCTGCCAGTCCCTGACATCATGACTGAAATGTGCCTTATCTCGACTGACCCCACCCCCCTGTGAGTCTAGCCAGCTTGTTCTTCCATGATTCTCAATGTAATATGGCCTGAAGACTTGCAGTCAGAGAGGGTCGTGGTGTAAGTTGAGGAGCCAAGGAGTGGATGCCACACTCTCCTGTGCTGACGTCTCCTTTCATACAGCACTTGAGTGTACGTGGCCGGGGGAGGTCACTTCGGAGGAGGGGGAGGAGGGCGGGGCCCAGGGGTGTGCTTAATGCACGCCTGGACTTCGTTGTTGTGGAGAATTCCAGTAGGAACTGGGTGATGGTAGAGCTCTCCTAAGGGCGTGGGCTCTCTCCCGCTAGAGTTGTGAGCCTGGCAGGCATTTCCATCCTAAACCTGCGGTCCCTCGTAAAAAGGGGACAATCACACTTCACTCAGAGGACCGTGCAGAAGACTCCTTGGGCTAATCTATGAAGTGTGAGCAGATTGCCTGGCACATGCCACGCCTCACTGATGATAGTGATTTTTATTATGAAAAGGCAGCCTTGAAGAGGAAAAGAGCTCCCCAAGGCACAGTGTCCCAGCTCTAGCCTGGGAGTGGATGGTCATCCTCGAGGGAGTGTGAGGCGGTGACGGCAGTAGCCGGGAAGGCTTGTCTCTGCCACATCCCAGACACCTGCCTCTCACCCTCCTGTGGCTAAGTCATGCTGTGTTGAGTGACGTGTGGTCCACATTGGCGGGTGGGGTCAGGCAGGTGGGGACTGGGCTGGGCACAGAGACTGACCCCGAGTGCTTACAGCCCAGCGCTTCGATCCCTGGCCCGCCTGAAGCCCACCATGACACTGGAGGAGGGACTGTGCAGGGCCGTGCAGGAATGGCAGCACATTAGCAACTCTGACCGGATGATCTACTACGAGATGGCGCAAAAGTGAGTCAGCGTCCTGGGCCCAGGGGCTGCGTGGAGGGTGAGGCGAGTGGGTGAGGGCAGGGTCTGGCCGTGGGGGTGCTCATCAGAGAGGACAAAGGAGAAGGGCTGTTGCTCGGAACAGGGACCCCGCAGCCCAGAGGCCCTACAGTCCTCCAGAAACCCCTCCCTCACCTTGAGAGTTTGGGTCTTCTGTCCTTCCTCCACCAGGAGCTCTGCCCTCCCGAGTTTGACCTACCCTTGCCCTGACATGAAGGTCTCAGGACGGGGCAGGGTGAAGTTGTGAGTCCAGTAGGGGTCCAACTCCGGCCATATGGGCTGGGCCGGGGAAAGAGCTCCACCCGCCAGCCTGCTGCTTCCTTAATGGTGGCTGACGGCGGCCACTGACATAGATTTGGGACCCCCTCTCCTCATGAAAAGTGGCCTGAGTGGGTACCCTGGCATCCCTGAAGGGGCTGGGGAAGCCAGCTGTCGTCAGCCCAAAGGTCTCTGGCCCTTCCAGTGTTTGCTCCACGGTAATCCCCTTGGTTTAAGAAACAAAACAAAACAAACAAGTGCCTCTCAGAGGAAAGGAACGCCTGTCCTCTAAGCTCAGCATCCACCTCGTCCAGCTTGTCCTGAGCCCTGTCTCCAGGTCTATGTTCCAGGACTCTCAGTCCCAACCCAGGGTCCTGGATTCGGGCAAGGACCCCTGTGGGGAACACATGCCTGTTCCAGCCTCTGGCTGTCAGCCCTTCATGTGGTTCTGGATGGGGACGGGGGGGCATGAGGAGGGTACCCCCTGGGTCAGCCATGTGTCCCGTTGACCTGGTTCAGTGCGGCGACCTGGCTCTATGCTGTTGAATGCTCTCCAGTGCTGGTGAGGCAGGAAGGGTCCCAGATCTTGTATCAGTTCCAGGAGCAGCTCTCTGCTGTGGACAGCACCTCACAGGGCCTTGACAGCACCAAGGCATATCCTCTCCCAGTCCCTCATTCTTGGCTGCCTTTGTTGGGCTCCAGAACCCAGGCCATTTTCTCAGGGTGGCCTGTGCCTCCATCACCCCCCAGGTTCATAGAATTTGAGGCAGAGGAGGAGATGCAGATTCAGCAGTTGCAGTGGATGCAGTGCGCGCAGGGCCTGCCTCCTCCAGCCCCACCGAAGCTGGATCCTCGGGGGCCCCCAGCCCCGAAAGTGGGCCTTCAGCCAGCCACCCAGGTTCCCACTGGAGTTGAAGGCACAGGTAACAGGGGCCTAGGGTTGGCCACTGTTCCCATGTGGATCATTTTCCTTCAAGACAGGGGCATTGGTCTTTCAAGCAAAACAGACACCGAGGCGGGGGGTGCGGGGGTGGGGTCTCAGATGCCCTTTGTCACTACGGGGTATTGACTTGGTCAATTTTGTAACTTCTCTCACACCTCCCTGTCAAAGGACTGCACACAAAGTCTGCCTAAGAAGTGGGCTTGATGGGGACACCCCTGGAAAATTGGAGGTTCCCCACTTCCTTACATGTGACTCTCTTAGATGCCCCCCTTACCTCCCCCCTCCAACTGTGGTCCTGACCACCCCCACACCCACATCAATGTCCCCCCAACAATGCCCTCACCAGCGTGCGCTCGGTGGTCAGGAGGTGGACCGGGAGCCCCTCACCTTCCTTCCCTTCCTCCTGCTCTGCCTCAGCCTGTGCTCCCAGGATGTCCGGCCCCAGCGCCCAGCCCTCCCGCCCGAAGCCACACAGGTCCCAGCGACCCCCGGAGCCCAAGGCACCCGAGGAGATTCCACCTGAGGCTGTGAGGGAGTATATGGACATCATGGAGGCGCTGGTGGGGCCCGTCCACTCAGCCACAGGCGACTCAGATGGAGAATGGGGAGAGGACGGAAATGAGCTGCAGCAGGAAGAGGACGGCACCTACTCGGACCCGGATCTCTTGAGCTACATTGACAAGCTGTGTTCCCAGGAGGACTTTGTCACCAAAGTAGGCTAGGCCTGGAGACTGGGGTCTACAAGATGCCAGGGCATGGAACACTCAGCACCCAAGATCTGGGTTCTGCTCAGGCTGTTGGGACTTAAGCTCAGCTCCTGAGCCTGGTGTTAGGGGAGGTTTACGCAGATGTTTGTGTGTATATGTTTGTGTCTATCTGTGTGTATGCCTTTGTGTCTGTGTTTGTGCCTCTGTATATGTGCTCTTTTGTGTGTGACTGTGTATGTGCATGTTTGCGTGTGTGTGTGTGTGTGTGTGTGTGTGCTGACCATCCCTGCCTCGTGGAGGAGAGTGGGGTGGGTCTCTGCTTTTCACTTTCCCTCCTGGTCTTCTTGCCTCACAGGCCACTCCTGGCCAAGGATGCTCACAGCCTCTTCTTTCTGTTCTAGGTGGAGGCAGTCATTCACCCTGGATTCCTGGCATATTTGCTTTCCCCAGACCCACAGCTGGATCTCTTGGCCCTAGAGAAGGAGCTGGAGCAGGAGGAAGGGCTCAACCCCGAAGAAGTGAGTCAGGGGAGGGAGAGGGACACTCAGGGAGCCAGGGGACCCCACGGGAGGGGGACCCCAGGTGATCCAGGGGACAGGGGAACCCAGATGACCCAGGGGAGCCAGAGGAGGGAGGGATCCCCAGTAGAACAGGGGACACAAGGGACACCCAGGAAGACCAGGGCACGGAGGGACCCCAGTGAACAGGGGAGAGGTAGGGCCCCAGAACAGGAGGGTCACATAGCACTGTCCATCCCTCCCCTGCCTGGGACGCCTGGCATGGGGAAGGGCCCGTTCTGGGGTGGGTGCAGTGCAGGGTGAAAGGAAGGAGAGGATGGGGATCCGGGAGGGGTGGGAAAGACACAAAGCTGGGAATAAGGTGCAGGAGGATGGCAGGATTGCCACAGTGTCTGTATTTGGATTCGAGTCCTGGGGTCGCCCGTCCCCTCCTCCCCCCCAGGGCCACTGTCCCACTGCCCAGTGCTCCTCCTCTCACACGTGTGTGTGGAGCCGTCACTGTCCTCCTCCCTCCTACCAGCTGGTGCAGAAACGACTCCTGGCCTTGAAAGAGGACGACGGTGTGCGGGCAGCCCCGAGTCACAGTGCACCCGGAATGCGCTCAAGTCCTTCTGAGTCTGACACCGGCCAAGGTGCCCACAGGCACGACCAAGACCCCCATCTAGGGGTCAGTGATGAAGCCTGCCCACCAGAGATTGATTCTGAGGCTCTTCATAGGCTCATCCAAACAGACACTGACCTGTGTAGGCCCAAAGTCTTTGTTCCCTGTCGAGGACATCAGGAGGTCTCTCCATTCCGGGCCGGACGGCCCTCCCCTCCCCAGGATCAAAGACGCACTGGCCCTCTACTGGGACCCAGGGATGCATCTCTTCTCAGAGAGGCCTCTCCTGTTCGGGAGGCCCGAGGGCCCAGGGACGGGTCCAGTGAGGACGAGGAGGAGCTCTCCAGCCTGGCCTTCCTCTCTGGCTCTCTGCAGAGCCTGCTGCCTTTCTGGCTGTCCCAGAGTCCTGTGCATGCCTCAGGCCTGGCCTCCCCTGGAGGTTGGGGGGCCCAGAGTGCTCCTTAGGCCCCCTCCTCTCAGAGAAGAGGCCTCAGCCCAGCTCCACCAGCCACTCCCAAGTCGAGGAAGTGGGCTCTGTGTGGACGCCCAGCCGCTGCTGAGAAGCTGCCCATCCCCGGGGCTGGCTCGCCCCTCACAGCCCAGGAAGAGAAAACGTGACCCGTTTGTCACAGAGAAGCGTGGGTGAAGGAAGAAGAAGCACTGCAGCCAGTAGGGAACAGCTGGGCCAGCCCTCCAGGGGAGCCTAGGGCTCCTCCTCCTCCCAGTGCTGATCCTGGATGATGTGGGGGGAAGGGAGGGTGGGCAGGACCACCAGGGTGGGGAGGGGGAGTGGGATTGTGGGGGATTAGGGAGGTGGGTGTGGCCAGGTGTGGGTGGGAGGAGGACCTTTGGAGTGATGTATGTAAATTGTGAACAAAGATCGTTTTTTGTGGGAAATGCTCTCAGGCCACTGTCATCTTGTTGGTGTTGAGCTGCTCCACAGAGAGCGATCCTGAGAGGAAGGAAGGATGAGGGAGGTCACAGGAGCTCTGGATCTACAGGTGGCCACACCTTTCCTCCACATAGACAAGGACTCCTCAGGCTGCTCCTGGGAACGCACAGCTCTCACTTGCCCCAGGGATCCCCTCATCATGCCCTTCTCTAACGCCTGCTTGGCTAGGGCCCTTCTGGGGCACCTGTACCATCTGCTGCATCCCTGAACCTTCTGGGGAGGCAGAGCTGCTTTTGTGCCTTTCCGCCCTCTGGACACTCACCAGTTTCTAGGATGGAGCCTGGAGACAGCCCTTGTCATTATGGAGCTTCTCTCTGCTTCCCTGAAGTGGCCAGGCGACGGCGCTGGGATGACCCTCTGCTCATCCAGGGTTTCCTGTGTGGGTGGCCTGACCAGAGAGGAAAAGTCTTGGCCATGGGGACAGGACTGTCTGCCTCATCGTAGCGGGAGCATCCTCTAGTCCCACTGGGATTATTGCAATGTGGAGAGTGGTGGAGGCCGCTACCTCTTAATCCTAATGAGGGTGCTACAAGGGGAATGGGTGTGGGGAAATTCATGGGGCACCCGTTAAAGGTGTGTATAAGGGAAAGGACAGTTGGGCCCCTTTGTGGAACTTGTGGGATTTCTGTGCAGCAGCATCTCGTTCAACTGAGGGAGGAGGACCCATCTGGCTGTGGCCGTGGGGACTGGCGTCCGGGGCCTCCGGGTCTGCAAAGACACCCCAGAACTACTGTCCCTTCCCTTTCCACCCATGGCTGGACATGTGTGTGTATCGGTATCAACACTGGTTTGTATCCCCATAGAAAACAGATCCTCCTAACAAACTATGACCACGTTTCACAAGAACAGCTTGCTCACAGGGGCAGCAGGGGGTGGGAGAGGTGTCTGTGGCCCCAGATCTGAGTGGGAGCTGGGATCCATGCTGAGGAGTGTGGAGGCCTCAGTCACCGTCCTGTGGGTGCCGGCAGAGACTTCGAATCATCAGAGCAGGGGAAATGACCGCTCATTAGAGTGAGAGGAGCAAACAACGAGGGGCAGGGAGTAGACCCCTGCTGTCTCCCAGAAGTGCTTCCCCTCCCAGTCTGCTTAGCCTCTGTCACAGCCTGTGCTGGCCCACCTCTGAAGCCCCTTCCTCCTAAAGCACTGAGATGCTCTGATCTTTTATGGACCTGCCCTGGGCCTCATCCCCCCTTCCCTGCTGGCCAAAGGCTCTTCTCCTGCTTCTGAGTTCTGATTCCTTCCCCAGGACCCAGGCAGGTGTTAGGACAACAGAGACTCCCTGAACATGACCCCTACACCACCAGCATGCAATACTGGGGCCGCAGGCTTTCACAGGTGGCCTGACTCTCTGCTGGACCCTGCAAAGAGCTTGGAGAAGAAAGGGGCTCATGTCTCTCCACCTCCACAGAATCTGTAGGTCAGCCTCACAGGTCCTTCTCTGTCCAGGTGGGCAGCACATATGTGCTCCCAGCCCTCCTTGACCCTTTGTGAAAGAAAGTTTTTGCAGCTTAGTAGTCTGATAGTAGTCAAGGTGTCTCAGGGCTTGTTCCTTTTGAAGCCCTACAGGAGAATCTGTTTCCTTTCCCTTTCTGTCTTCTAGAAGCTGCCTGCATTCCTTGGAATTAGTCCCTTCTTCCATCTTCAAAGTGCATCACTTTAATCTCTGCTTCCCTCATCACATGGTCTCTCCAACTCTGACTCTTCCTGTGGCCCTCCTACACAGCTCTTTGTGTTTATATATAGCCCACCCAAAAAATTTATGATCATCTCTTCATCTCAAGATTTTTTACTTAGTCACAGCTGCAAAGTCCATTTTTCCATACAAGGTGACGTTCACATATCGTTATAGGAGGGGTTAAACACGGACGTTTTTGGGGAGCCATAATTTACCCTACTAGAAGAAATCCACAAGAATACCTACCATCAGAATCCACATGAATAACAGACTATGACCAAGTGGCGTTGATTCCAGGGACGCAAGCCTTGTTCAATGGTAAACACTCACCAGTGTAATCTACCAGATTGAGTCTAAAGAGGAGACACGTGCTGTCACACCAGTTAACACAGAACAGGCGTTTAACGGAATTCAACACCACTTCACATTAAAAATGCTCAGAAGACTAGGAATAGAAGGTCACTACCTCAACCTAATAAAGCACATCTACAAAAAACCTACTTCTAACATCACATGAAATGGTGAAAGAATGAATGCTTTTCCCCGAGTTCAAAAACAAGGTTAGAATGTCCACTCTTATCTTAGTTTTCAACTTAGCACTTTAGATTCTAGTTAGTGTAGTACAGCAAGAAAAGGAAAAAAAGAGGCATACATATTAGAAAAGGAGAAATATAACTGTCATTCTTTACAGATGACATAATTGTCTACATAGAAAATTCCAAGGAATGTATAAGTAGACTCATAATAAATTATAATAACTTGCTTTAGCAGGATCTCAGAATATAAAATCAATACATAAACATTAATACACAACATTGATCATATTTCCATATACTAGTAACAAACTGAACGATTGAAAACCAAAATTTAAAACATATTAAATAGGTTCCAGTTCAAGATGGCAACAGAGGAAGATCCTGAACCCACCTCCTCCCACAAACACACCAAATCTACACCTACATATGGAAAAATTTCCTCTGAAGAAAACTAAAAGATGGTGGAGCAACCCCTTCACATCAGGAAAACCAGAGGGAAACCACATCAAAACAGGTAGGAAAGGCTGAGACACAATTTTGCCATAAACCCCATCCTTGGTGTGGAGACACACAATTAGGAAGGAACTCAAAACCTGGAGCTTCTTCCTGAGAGGTGAAGGGTTTGGACCCCACATTGGGCACTCCAAATTTTAAGGCTGGCACCTGAGAGATAGACCGCCAAAACATGTGACTTTGAAGACCAACAAGGCACATCCCATGAGACCCACAGGGCTGTGGTGAACTGAGGAACAGCTCTTAAAGGGCCTGTGCACAGACTCACCTGCCCGAGGGCCAAGTGCAGAAGCAGCCCTTTGAAAAGCACTCTGACTTTTTGTGAAAGAGATTCACTTCCCAATTTTAAAGCATTAATCTGAGAAACAGGGGCCTGCTGGAATACTCCCCAGGGACAGAGGCTGGCGGGTGCCATCTTCCTGCGCTCTCTCTGCCTTGATAAAACTGAAAGGTGCCATCTTTTTTCCCCTTTTTCCTTTCCTGCAGGTGACAACTTTGTGCTCCAGCCATCTGGCTCCTTCTTCCCTGCTCTTCCTCTGTCTTGCTATATATATATATTTTCCTCCTTCTTTTTCGGTTTTTCTTTTCCCTCTTTCCCTTTATTCAAATGGTGTCATCTTTGCACTCTTCCCACCGCCTCACTCCAGCCAGTAAGCATCATCTTCACACTTTCCTTCTGATGTGCTCCAGAGAGCCAGAATCTCCAAGACGGGAGATCCCATTTTTGTGGCCTCCACTCAGGGGATGCTCCTTGGTCACCTGGCTCTGGAGGCAAGGATTTCTTTTCTGAGTCCCATGGGACTGTAACAATTGGAGAGACAGTTCTTGGCAGGATACCACCCCAGGATGTACCATTACAAATTAGACTGAGACACAGCCCCAGCCTTTACATGAAAAAGGACTATTTGCTAGTAGGGACAAGACTTAAGAGCAGGCTTCAGGTTCAGCACACATCTAGAGGCTACAGATGTGCTCTCAGGGAAGGTAGCCTGGGGGTACCATCTTTCCACCCTCACTCTGCCTTACTACAGTTCACTGGTATCTCCCAGAATGGAGCTTGTACACTTATCTGAAGCACTGTTTTCTTGTGACTGCTCCCCAGGGAACACCTTCAGATTGCTTGCTTCTGGGGCCCAGCGGGGCTTACACTTGCAATCTCACAAGACTGAATATATTTGCATTCTTTAAAAGCTGTTACCAAATTTTCTGGCTTCCTATCAACCTGAATCTAGGTGCTGCCTGAGATCCTCCCCTTTGGGATGCTTATTTACCTTGGCACACCCTCAACTGCTGGGATGGTGTGCCATGTCTATTAAAAATAAACTGCTTAGACAATCACAAAGGTTTGAAAGGCAACCAAGAGTAGACAGGGTTAAATGACAAGGTTCATCTGTCACACAGCTCTTCAAGACTGGGAGATGTGGCTATTTCACTTAATGCATAGAAACCAACACAGAGAGTCAAGCAAAATGAAGAAAGAGAGGACTATACTCGAAAAAAAGAACAAAATAAAAACCTCAGGAAAAAATCTTAATGAAATGAACATAAGTAATTTACTTGATAAAGAGTTCAAAGTTACGGTCATAAAAATGCTCACTGAACTCAGAAGAAAATGGATGAAAACAGTGAGAACTTCAACGAAGAAACAGAAGATATAAGAAAGGTCCAAATAGAAGTCACAGCACTGGAGAATGCAATAACTGAACTTAGAAATATAGTAGATGAAGCACAAGAAAGAATAGGTGAACTCAAAGACAGGTCAGAGGACCTCATCCAATCAGAGAATAAGGAAGAAAAAAGAATGAAAATAATGAATATAGCTTAAGGGATTTATGGCACATCAAATGGAATAACGTTCACCTTGTAGGAACTCCAGAAGGAGAATAGAAAAGGGGGCAGAAAACATTCGTAGAAATAATATCTGAAAACTTTTCCTAACCTGGGGAAAGAAACAGACATCCAGATACAGGAAGCCCAGAGAGCTCCAAAGCAGATCAACCTAAAGAGATCCATACCAAGAAATATCAAAATTAAAATGTCAACGTTAAAGATAACAAGGGAATCTTAAAATCACCAAGAGAAATACAACTTGTTATATAACCTGTTATATACAACTTGTTATACAACTTGTTATATAACGACATCAACCTAAAAAGCTTCTACACAGAAAAATAAACAATCAACAAAATGAAAGGGCAAGCTACAGAATGGGAGAAAATATTTGCAAATCATGTATGTGATAAGGTGTTAATATCCAAAATATATAAGGAACTCATACAATGGCTATATATATATATATCTATAGATAGATAGATAGATATAGATATAGATATAAATAGATTTTCAAACAATTCAGTTAAAACTTGGGCAGAAGAACTGAATAAAATTTTTTCCAATGAAGACATCCAAATCACAAACAGGTTCATGAAAAGATGATCTACATCACTAATCACCAGGGAAATGCAAATCAAAACTACAACAAGATATCACCTCAAAGAGACTAAGAGGTAACAAATGTTGACAAGGATGCAGAAAAGGAAACCCTTGTGCACTGTTGGTGGGCGTGTAAATTGGTACAGCCGCTATGGTAAACAATATGGAGTCTCCTCAAAAAATTAAAAAGAAAACTAGCATATATTAGCAATCCTGCTTTGGGTATATATGTATCCAAAGAAAATGAAATCACTATTTCAAAGAGATATCTGCACTTGCACGTTCATTGCAGCATTATTCACAATTGCCAAGAAATGGAAACAACCAAAGTGTCCATACATGGATAAATGGATATAGAAGATGTGGTATGTACATAGATGGAATATTATTCAGCCACGAAAAAGAAGAAAATCCTGCCACTTGCAACATTTATGGATCCTTGGGGCATTATGATGAGTGAAATAAGTGAGAGAGAGAAAAATAAATACTGTATGATATAACTAAATTGTAGACTCTAAAACAGCCAAACCCAGAGAAACAGAGAATAGAATGGTTGTTGCCAGGGGTTGGGGTTGGGGGAAATGAGGAGATGTTGACCAAAGGGTAAAATATCCAGTTAGCAGATGAATTTCTGGGAATCTAATCTACAGCATGGTGATTGCAGTTAACAGAACTGTATTATATACTTTAAAGTTGCTAAGAGAGTAGATCTTAAATGTTCTCATGGAAAAAAAGAAATGGTATTTATGTGAGGTAATGGAGTTGTGTTAACTAGCTCCGCTGTGGTAATCATTTCACAACATGTAACATACCAACAAGTTGTACACCTTAAACTTACACAATGCCATTTGTCAATTACATCTCAATAAAGTTAGAAAAAATACAGAAAACAGACTGTTGCACAACATTCAAGCAAAAATACTAGTTTTGGACTGCTTTTTCTTGAATGTAGTCATTGTTCCTTCTTGAATCTGTTTTGTATCACATGATAGCAGACTCATACAGGCAGCTTACTTCTGATCAGGCGCAGCCAAAAAGAAGCAACTGATGGTATATGGGAGTTTAGGGATAAGCTACGAGATTTCTCCCTTTCTTCCTCTACTTTGTGAAGATTCTCCAGCAGCAACTGTGTAACTTCCACGGCTCCAACTCCAATGAGACAGAACTGGTATGGTCTGCCATTGATGATCATTTAACCTGGCCCTGGACTCCTTTACAACCCTCTCCTTAACTTTGCCTTTCCAGCATAGGGGTAAAAGTAAATTCCTGTTCCTACTAATCACTCCATTATCTAGGTGGCCCTTCTTTACTTCTCAGAAGTTTCATCACTGGTGTTCTTAATACCCTGTACTAAATTTATTTGCAAAGACTTGAAACAATTTCTATTTTATTTGTTATAGGAAAATACAGCATAATAAAATTTCCAAATATTAAAAAAATTAGAATAGACATGAAATCTCAAAATGGGGAAATGTTAGCCACGTTTAGGAAGAAAATGTACTAATATTATTGGAGGAGAGAATTCAGGAATTGGAAGATAACACTAATGAGTTTGGAAGGTATAAGACTGTGGAGAAGTTTGAATGGTGGGCTTCATGACACAGGAAATAGGGAGTGAGTCAAAGTTCTATAAAGATTGTGCTCACTTCAGCAGCACATATACAAAGTTTTATAAGATTAATCTGAAAGTGGTAGGCAGTTTGGAGTATGTGATGGAGTGATGTCAAAGAAAAATTGCACCAGATGGTTAAACAGGCAAGGAGTACTTTACTCAAGATGATTCTGTAATAGGGGAGAGAGACTGAACTCCGTTCTGCTGAAACAAAAGGCACGGAAGTTTTTAGATGCCAGGATGAGCTGTAGGAAAAATAGTAGAGGATGCTGGGGAAGAGATTGGTCAATATAATTAGACCATCTCTGTTTGCTTTGGCTCTTATCAAAGTTAGGCTCCTATACTCCCCACAGAGACTGGGAACTAGGGGCAATACCTTTCTTGAAGGTTATATTTCAAAGAGCTGACTCCCAGGTCCTTGAGAAAGACATTTCCGGGTTGGAAAATTATCAAGTGACTAGGAGAAAATTTACATCTCAAAGGGGCAGAGAAAGAATTTACAATTTCAAGTTTCTTAAAGTAAATGTTTTCAGAAAAGGGAGGTTAAGGGCCTATGGTAAAGAAAAAACCTGTCTGAAGTTTAGCCAAACTGAGGGAAACATTAAGGCCATCTTGATCAGTAGTTAAAATTAGCATTACCTTCAGGAAGGTTATTTTATAAAGGCATGATCTATAGGAGTAAAGAAAAGCAATGCTTTAGAAACTTTATCAGAAGAATCAAAAGTAATTGTCTGCTAGTTAGATACAGGTCAGGAATAATGAGAAAGGGCAGTTACAAGGTAAACTCAACTAATGTTCTCTGTGTTGTAGCTTTAATAAAGATGAAACACGTAGAAAAAAAATAATCCATTGGTACACGGTGAGAGCCAATTGGATGGATTGCCCAATTAGAAGTACTTCTTTATTTTCTAGTCATTATCAGTCAAGGATTAACAAACCTACTTTTATTAGATATACTTCTGTCTAGGGATTGAGAAATAATTTTTTAAACTTAATCACTACTTTATTTCTGTGAGATTTTTAAAAATATACTTTGGGGAAAAGTAATGCAAGAGTGATATAGCACTAAAACATTGAAGTGAATGACATAATAAGATCCTATCTTTCTCAATTTAAGGAGAAAAAAAGGAAGGGCAAAAGAAATGGGCAGAAAGTAAGTTGACCTACCAGTCATTGTGTCAAGTGTTTTCATATATTTATCTAATTTAATACTCACAAAACAATGAGACATAAGGAAGATATTTATCCCATTCCGTAGATGAAACTCTGTTTACAAAGTAATATATCAACCAACTGTAGAGCTGACCCTTGAGTTTAAGGCCTTACGTCTGTTGAAATGCAAGAGCCAAACCCTGCTAATACAAGGTGCTTAGAATAGGTAGACTTCAGTGAGCAGGAAAATTAGAGCATGCGTGAACTGATGACAAGTTCTGCTGATCTAGTAGCTTTGTGAGATTTGTCTAGATTCAAAGGCCCTTGCTCTCCTAAACCATCAAATTATCGGTGGTCTCCTTCTTAAACAACCAATATTTGCAGAGCTATTCAGACTTTGGGTCATGGTATTTTTTCAAGGATTAACTATTATCACTGGCTTTTCAAATTTTAACTTTAGAAAGTCCTTGCTTTTGTTGGAAGCAATGTTAAATTTTGATGCAGTTGTTTGCAGGGATGAAACTTGGTCGCCCTCTGGAGGCTATTCTCAAGTCTGACTACCATACCTAAATTTTGAGAAAGAAGTCAGGTCTTAACAATTTAACAACTCATTTTAAATGTGTGGAAATTATGTATATACATTATACTTTTTTAGAAGTTACAAAAACACTGAGTTCAAAATGCTCAAAATATTTTAAAATGCTGAATTAAACGTTTTATGGCATAGCATGTTTTGAATTCCTGTTCTCCCTTTGGAAATGGAGATGGTCATCATTCCCCTTTTATCATGCAATATCTATAATGGGACTAAAACCCTTATTTTTCCTCCCTTATTATAGGAACACATGGGCAATTAGTTCTATAAATTGAATGATAAAGCATATGACACAATACTATACACTCAGTTACTACCAAGATCTTTCATTTTAGGTTTAAAAAAAAATCTCTAAATTTCCAATTAAAATTTTTTTTCTTTCTCCCAGAGATAAAACATCAGAGCTTACAAGAACCCTTAAAAACAGAATGGCTCAAAGGATAAAAATGTTTTGCTCCCTAATTCATTCTTTTTCAGTTTTCTTGTAGAAGGTGTATTATACCAGTTAGTGAAAATTATACAAGCAAAGTTCTTGCCATATACTGGTGACAGCTTTTCTACATAAAGTAAGCAGTTAAGGGGCTTCCCTGGTGGCGCAGTGGTTAAGAATCCACCTGCCAATGCAGGGGACACGGGTTCCAGCCCTGGTTCCGGAAGATCCCACATGCCGCGTAGCAACTAAGCCCACGCGCCACAACTACTGAGCCTGCAATCTAGAGTCCGTGTGCCACAACTATTGAGCCTGCGCTCTAGAGCCCATGCGCCACAACTACTGAAGCCTGCGCACCTAGAGCCCATGCTCCGCAACGAGAAGCCACCGCAATGAGAAGCCCGCACACTGCAACGAAGAGTAGCCCCCACTCTCCGCAACTAGAGAAAGCTCACGTGCAGCAACGAAGACCCAACACACAGCCAAAAATAATAAATAAAAATTTTTTAAAAAGTAAGCAGTTATGAGCTGCTATAAACCTACTGTTTCTTCCCTTGATTTAAATGAATTTAATTCTTTAAATAACTGAGCAGGTAGAGAATTTAGACTCAGCCATTATTAGATGTACCTTATACAACCACAGTGGTATAAAAACCCTGTAACATGAAAGTGTTGTGGAGGTCCTTCTGGTCTTCTGAGACCGGGACACCCGTACCTTCATGTCCCATTTATAAATGTTCCTGTATAATGTTTGGGATGCTGAAATATTTGATGAGATAGATATACCATGCGTATTATATGCCTTCCCTATATCTCTCTCAACTACATCCCTCTAATGAGTTGGTGCAGCTCCAAGGCTCTATCCAGTAACAAGGTAGTGTCAGGCAGTGCTTGTTGTACTCACTGGCTTTTAATCCTCCAACTGCCTTGTAATCTCCTCCTTCACACCTGGATGCTTAGAAATGGCATATTTCCTGAGGAAGAGGTTTCTAGGGAGTCCTGTATACTTGCTTGACATGGGGACAGGAACAGAAGGGAAGATATTGGGAAGATGAACGGGTTTTTTTAATATAAATTTTTATGCCATAAAAACTATAGGTACCAAGCAAAGCAATCAGGGAAATTTATATTCATGCATTAATTTACCACTTACAATGATGAGTAGATAGAGAACATTAGATAGATTAAGGAAGTACCTAGGAGGTAAGATGGATAAGACTGATAATGGATAGGATAGGCTGATGTGAGAGGTTGAACTCAAGGATTATTGTTAGGTGCCTGGTTTATACAACTGGGTGAATGGTGTCACTACACACTAAGACAAATGAAAATGAAGGAGGAGAGATTCGGCAGTTTAGGGAGACCATGAGTATTTAGCTTTATGTATATTTTTAATGAACAGATTTAGATGTTAAATAGGCAACTGGATTTACAGAATTCAGATTAGAGGTCTCAGGTACACAAATGTCCAAACTTTATGGAGTTGGTAACTGAAGCTGTGTGTTTCTGTGAAATCATATTACGAGTTCTAGAGTGAGAGGACATAATGGCCTAGAACTGAATTTTGAAGAATTTCAACATTTAATGTCTGAGGAGAAGGATATGTACCTGCAAAGAAGATAGAGAATGAACTGCCACAGAGATCAGAGGAAAACCAGAGGAGTTTTTGGGTCAAGGAAAATCAAGTCTCAAAGACAGAAGCAAATCCTACTTACAGGTCAAGTAACTAGGAGATAAAATTTTCACATCGCATCCATGGATTTGGAAATAGGTTATGAAGTAACTTTTTATTGGAGTAATTTGGGAGTGGGTTGAAGCATGAGAAGGAAGTAATAAAGTGAAGATATCAAATATAGATAAACATTTATAAACAGCTTTATGGAGGTACAACTGATGCACAAAAAATGGCACATGTTTAATGTATACTATTTGATGAGTTTGGACATATGCATAAACCCATGAGACAATTAACACAATCAAGGTAATAGACATATCTGTCCCCTCCAAAAGCTTCCTTGTGTCCCATTTTTTCTGTGTGTGGTAAGAACACTTAACACGAAATCGACCCTCTTAACTAATTTTAAGTGCTTAACACTATTGTTAACTACAGACACTCTTTGTACAGCAGATTTATCGAATTTATTCATCTTGTATAGCTGAAAATTCATACCTGTTGAACAACAGCTCCCCATTTCTCCCTTTCCTCAGCCCCTGGCAACCAACATTCTATTCTCTGCTTCCAGGAAGTCTGATTATTTTACATACCTCATATAAATGGAATTATGCAGTATTTGTCCTTCTGTGACTGGCTTATTTACTCAGCGTATTGTCCTCCAGGCTCATCCCTGTTGCCACAATGGTAGAACCTCCCTCTTCTTTTAAAGTTGAAAATATTCCATTGTAAATATATACTACATTTTTTGAACCATGCATCTGTCGATGGACATTTTGGGAAAAGCTTCTTGACATTGATCTTGGCAACGATTTATTGGCTATGACACCAAAAGCACAGACCACAGAAGCAAAAATAGACAAGTAGATCTACATCAAAATAAAAAGCTCCTGCACAGCAAAGGAAACAACCAACAGAATGGAAAGGCAACTAATGGAATGGGAGAAAATATCTGCAAATCATGTATCTGGTAAGGGGTAAATATCCAAAATTTGTAAGGAATTCCCACAACTAAGTAGCAAAAAACCCAAATAACTCGATTAAGAAATGGGCAAAGGACTTGAATATACATTTTCCAAAGAACACATACGAACGGCCAAAACGTATATGAAAAGGTACTCAGCATCACTAAGCATCAGGGCAATGCAAATCAAAATCACAAAGAGATATCACCTCACACCTGTTAGGATGGTTAGTATCAAAAATACAAAGGTAACAAGTACTGGGGAGAATATGGAGAAATTGGATCTCTTGTACACTGTTGGTGGGAATACAAAATGGTATATAGTCACTATGGAAAACAGTATGGAGGCTTCTCAAAAAATTAAAAATAGAACTATCATATGATTTAGCAATCCTACCTCTGAATGGATTTATGTATATATATATACATATATATATATATATATGTATATATATGCATGTGTGTGTGTATATATATATGTATAAGAGAACTGAAATCAGGATCTCAAAAAGATTGCACTCTCATGTTCACTGAAGCATTATTCACAATTGCCAAGATATAGAAAAACATTTTCAAGAATTATTTTAAAAACTGTGCCTTTGAAGAAGAGATAGTGTGGTAATTAGAAACAGAAGTCAGGTGGAGAAAGGTGAGTTTGGTTTTGCTTTTCTTTTTTGCTTTACTCTTCTTTATTATTTTTCCCAATTTGGAAGATTTTAGAATGTTTAAAAAAGATAGTGGAAAAGATCCAGATTAGAGAAGGTATTGAACAAAATAAGGATCCTTAGAGAGTGGAAGGTGACACAATCCAAATCACGAGTAAGGGAATTGGGTTTAGTAGGAATAGAGCTTCTGTTCTGTTAAATTACCAAAGGAGACAAAGATGGGAGCAGATGTAGTAATTCTATTATATTAATTAAGAGGAAAGTTCTCCTAATGTCTTTTCTTTTCTTTTCTGTGAATTAAAAGAGATTATCTCCTGCTATTATAGCAAATGGTGGGGACACGGCCATTTAAGAACAGTGCAATAGCTGAATCACTTTGTTATACAGCAGAAACTAACACAACATTGTAAAGCAATTACACTCCAATAAAGATGTTTAAAAAAAAAGAATAGTGCAGAGAGAGAGAACGCACTGTAGAGAGTGGGAAATGATGGGTCCAGATTAATGTAGCAGAATTAAAGGGCAATATTAAAGGATCTTTTAGGTTAGTGATCATGAATTTATAAAGGAAACAATCTAAACTATTATACACTTTACTTGGGAAGACTTTGAAAGCTGGAGATCAAGAAAAGAGAAAGCAATGGTTTGGGTTGGTCCAGCATAATTAAAAGACACTGGAACGGGGTAGGGACAAACACACTATTAGATAATGGACATTGGAATGTAAGAGAGTAAGGAGAGATACAAAGGCAGTATCAGGAGAAAGCAAGGGAGTAAACAGACCTGCTTCAAAGTACTATCATAGTGGTGGGGTATTTGAACAAGTGAACTGGAATGTGAGAAGTTATTGAAAAGGGATGGCATATTTGTGTTAATATTTTTTAAAGACTATTTCTCTTTTTCCAGCTCTGATTTTTATTTTAGAGGACTGACTCCTGAAATCTCGGTTTCCCAGGATTCACTGACAACTAGCTTCCAATTAATTTTGAGTAAAGGAAGGACTGGTGAGAGTTTGGAAGAAGGGGATAGGGGAGAACCCAGAATGACCTCTTTCTTTGAGTTGTACATACAACTGAGGCTTTGTCTCCCTCATGCGTCCAATTCCTCCTGCTCAAGGGCTTCTCCCTCCATGTTCCCAGCACCATCAGCAGTCTCTACATTCATTACAGTTCTGCTTAGGGGATTCAGTCTTTCCAAACTCTAGGTTGCCTTCCTATTTCATTTGACTCCAGCTTTTATAACTTTTGAAACAAGCTCCTTTTATTAAAAACTACTTTCTAAACTTCCTGAAGCAGATTTCCTGTCCTGCATGAGTAATCCCAGGAAAAAGATGCTCAAGATGGGACTCTGGAATAAGGTTTTGAGCCTGAATGTACTAGTGACTCCATTGCCTATGCAAAGACAAGTGCTTCTTTCGAGTAGTGGAAGCAATAAAGAAATTACCAGCAATAAATTACCAGCAATATTTGCTTTGAACATATTGCCAATTGAAGACAATACTTTTACATGTCAAGTGGCAGCTGATTTTGTCTATTATGGCAGTAATAACTACAAGCACTACGGGGACCATTAGCTGCTTCTTATAGCACCAGAGAGCTTACAAAATGAAAATGTTTAAACTTAATGTTAAAAGGTGATAGGTGTTTAAACTCTCAGATCGAGGCATGGGAAGACACAGAGAGCCACACTGAGGGCCTTAAAATGTTCTCATGTCTTATAGCCATACAGCAGACATGGCTGAGGATCAAGTTTCAAATCTAAAAGTGTGGGTTGCAGAATTAAAATGCAAGTTCAATGTACATCTGTGCTAAGTCTCACAGATTAATATCAGGACATTGATCAGGAAGAGTTGGGTATTAAGATAAGGATATATTGAGTATTTAGGATAAGTGCAGGTAAGCAGACTCAGATTAATATGAAAATTTTTAACCCAAATCTTCCTGTGGTTTCCTCACCAATGGAAGCCACCCTTCTTCCTCCCCATTTGAGGAAACTAACCTTCCCTTGCTTAACACATCTCTAAAGACCTCATTTAAATAGGTTAGTTTTCAAGGAAATTTCTACTTTTCTCAAGACCCACCCACATCAGCACTTACTGCATCCTAACCTATAACTACAGTCAGATTCCAGCAGGGCCCAGGAGGCAAGTATAATGTCCACCCTGGTAGGAGTTAGCATATACATAAAAAGAAATGCTATATCCTGCTAATGTGTATCAGCAGAAACCTGTAGAATGTGTGTGTGGCGTATGTTTTTTTTGTTTGCTTTTTTTTTTTTTTTTTTGCGGTATGCGGGCCTCTCACTGTTGTGGCTTCTCCTGTTGCAGAGCACAGGCTCTGGACGTGCAGGCTCAGCGGCCATGGCTCACGGGCCCAGCCGCTCCGCGGCATGTGGGATCCTCCCGAACCAGGGCACGAACCCGTGTCCCCTGCATCGGCAGGTGGACTCTCAACCACTGCGCCACCAGGGAAGCCCTGGCATATGTTTTATAAGTGTTAGACTGAGGAAGATGGAATATAAAGTTGGAAGGGGTTGAATTTATTATGAAGAACTTACCTGAGATTCAAAGTATTAGCTCTAGCTGATGGAATTGACTCTAATCTTTGGCTTGTTTGGCTGACTGAAACATAGATTCAATAGTCATCAACATTCAAAGAGGGCAAGATGCCATAATTTATCTGACGGAATGTAGACAAAGGAATCCATGTACTTAAAATGAGAATGTTGGAGTGGATTAATTATGTAAAACCCACTCAACTATCCCACAGTTATGCCCCCACAGAGGTCACCGATAACATTCTTCTTCAAGACATTAAGACATTCTTTGATGAGACAAATACAAGCATCCTTGAAAACCTCTGTGGCATCTGTCTTCTGTGGGCTAAAGATGACAATGCGGGATAGCACCAATGAAATGGCCCCCGTGCTTTTAACAGGAATATGGGGTTACAGAGTAGCAGAGGTTAAGTGGTAGCATTTAATATGAGAAACAAGGTGAGTGCAATTATCATAAAGGTCAGCAGGGCAGAGTGGCAGTATTTTGACCCAAAGTGATTTCCAGCAGTAACAGATTAAATCACATTTACACTGGGAATTACACTGATGAGCAGGCGTGAACTGTATAAATGAAAATAAAATTCAAGCACAATGAGTAGAAACCTGCATTGATTTTCCAGGAATGAAAATTACAGCCTCGCCCAGAGCTAAACCAGAGATCAGGTGGCTACAATAGCTTCAGAAACTTTGCTGCAACACTGTCAAAAGTATAGAGTGTGATTTTTTTTTTCTCCAGGTCTACCTCAAAGGGGTTTACAATTTTCCAGGGGGAATGTTTAGAAAGAAAAGTGGAAAACTCAGAATTTTTCAGAGATTATTAAGATAAATTTACACACCTGAGGTTCCAAAACATCACTGTGGTCTTCAGGTCATAACAGGGCTTATGGAAGCCATGTGATAATTGGAATTTTGACACAAGTTCACCTCACTAGAAATCCTGTGCAGTGACTTACACTATATTTCCCCATATCTGAATGTATTTTTGGAGTACACATACTTGGAAAAAGACAGAACTCTCAACCAAGGTAAGTGCTATTAAGAACTGCTACTGCCTGACATCCATTAGGATAGCTATTATTAAAAACAATAATAAATAACAAGTATTGGCATGGATGTGTAGAAATCTGAACCCTTCTCCATTGCAGTTCCTCAAAAAATTAAACAGAATTACCATACAATCTAGCTATTCTACTTCAGAGTATATATCCAAAGGAATTAAAAGCAGGGACTTGAACAGATGTTTGTAATTTCATGTTCTTAGCAGCATTACTCACAATAGCCAAAAGATGGAAACAACCTAAATGTCCATCAACAGAGGAATAGAAAAACAAAATGTAGTATATACATACAATGGAATATTAATGACCCTTAAAAGGTAAAAAATTCTGACACACACTACGATACGGATGAACTTTGAAGACATTATGCTAAATGAAATAAGCCAGAACCGAAAACACAAATACTGTGATTCCAGTCATATGAGGTACTAGAGTAGTCAAATTTATATAGACAGATAATAGAATGGTGATTGCCAGGGTCTGGGTGCAGTGATGAATGGAGAGGTGTTGTTTAATGGGTACAGAGTTTCAGTTTGGGAAGATGAAAAAAGTCCTGGAGATGAATGGTAATGATGGTTGCACAACAACGTGAATGTACTTAATGCCACTAAATGGTACACCTAAACATGGTTAAGATGGTAACTTTTATGTCATGCATATTTTGCCACAACTGGAAAAAAATACATAGGAAGGGCCAAGTGGAAGCTCCTGGAACTGTCCCTACATGAAAACAATACCAAAAAATAGCAATAGCACATATCTGGGGAATTTGCAGAGACTAAAATAACCATGCAGATGGTAATCTCCATCACCTGCCCCATTTAAATAATGTTTGGCCTGTAAAAAAGGCAAATAAGTCATGGACAATGATTGTTGATTATCATAAGATAATGAGGTACTAATTCTAATCAAAGCTGCTGGATTTTATGGGCCTTTTTCTCCTGGAACAAATCAAAACATCTCTAACTCCTGATATACAGCTATTGATCTGGCAAATAGTTGTCTCCACATCAAACAGCAAAGATAATGGAGCAGTTCACTTCTATCTGACAGAGACAGAAGTACACTCAAACTTTGTCTTACTTGAGTGCTATGCCAAGTCTCCTGATGTCTATAATATTATAGCCCATAGGGAGATTAGTCATCTGGATATCACAAAAGCATTATGATAGTCCATTGTATTGATGAGTTTATGGTGATTGGACATGAGAAAAAGTAGGAAGTACTCAAGTTGTGTCAGTAAGATACATAGATGTCAAAGAGTGGGAAATAAACTCCATGAAAATTTAGGATGTCAAATATATCACAGCCTAAGTATGATAATGCACACAAACAGAAACCAACCTCCAGAAAGCACTGAAGATCATGTTGCTTTGTTTTAAAGATGGAGGCAGCACACAGCTAGGATTCCGAAAGATTTGTTACACACTCCCTTTCCTAAATCCCATTCCTGATAGTGACTGCTCTTTCCTTTTACCTCTTCTCTCCTGTCCTCACCCTTCCTTTATTGTTCCCTATCCTTCTTACCCCTCTGCCCTCTTTCATTCTTCCTCATAGAGAATAGCCTGGGCTATTATTTGTATTCTTTACATTCTTTATATCTCTCTCCCATCCACCCCCCACCTCAACAAAGGTCTTGTACCAATTAAGAAAGTAAACATTTCAAGTCTTCAGAGTATTGAGAGGAGAAAGGTTATGGGGAAATAGCAAATCCTGACAATTTAAATATTCTCTGTGTATCACATAAGTATACTTATCGTAAATAAATTCATACATGCAATAATAGTACAAATAGAAAAGATTCCCAAGCTACCAGACTGCCAAATTCTGCATGAGATACAAAATCACATACCCATACTATCTGCTTTTCAATTTATAATTAAAACCATGGGGCTTCCCTGGTGGTGCAGTGGTTGAGAGCCCGCCTGCCGATGCAGGGGACACGGGTTCGTGCCCCGGTCTGGGAAGATCCCACATGCCGCGGAGCGGCTGGGCCCGTGAGCCATGGCTGCTGAGCCTGCACGTCCGGAGCCTGTGCTTCGCAACGGGAGAGGCCACAACAATGAGAGGCCCACATACCGCAAAAAAAAAACCCAAAAAAACAAAAAAACCATGTTACCACAGAATTTTAAAAATAGCATTTTGATAATTATAAAAGAAAAAATTATAACTACATCAAAATTTTAAATTTCTGCACTTTTAAAGACACCATTAGAAAATGAAAGGGAAAGCCACAGATTGGAGAAAATATTCATGAGATATAGATATAGATATATACATTACATAGACTGGCATCCAGGATATGTAAGATGATCTTACAACTCAATAGTGAAGTAGTGGGCTTCCCTGGTGGCGCAGTGGTTGAGAGTCCGCCTGCCAATGCAGGGGACACAGGTTCGTGCCCCGGTCCGGGAAGATCCCACATGCCGCAGAGCGGCTGGGCCCGTGAGCCATGGCCGCTGAGCCTGCGCGTCTGGAGCCTGTGCTCCGCAACGGGAGAGGCCACAACAGTGAGAGGCCCGCGTACCGCAAAAAAAAAAAAAAAAAAAAAATAGTGAAGTAGTATTTGGGGGAAAGTGTACTGACATCTGTAATTGACTTTGAAATGTATCAAAAACATTAGATGGATTGATGGAAAGATAGAGAGATGGATAGATAGGTAAATACATAATAAAGAAAAACATTAATCATAGCATGTATGTGATAGGCATATGAGTATTCACTATAAAATTATTTCAACTTTGCTATATATTTAAAATTTTCCATAATAAATAGTTGGAAGTACAGCTTTTCATCAAATGCACATAACTGGTTTTCAGACTGCACTTCACAAACTAAATATGAAGCAATAGGATATTGTTACTGTATCTTTTTTTAAAAAATGGGTGAGTGACTTCTGGATTTTCTAAAATATGTAATGAGCATCTTCAGACAGAACAGATCCTACCCTGACTTCTACTTGGTAAAATCTATTTGAAAGTTTGTTTTACCTCTTCTTACCCTTGAAATGACTCTGGGGGGAGATTTTTAACAACGGTTCATCTTTAAATCACATATTAAAAACATTGTCTACCTGTCCACCTCCTTTGGAAGGCTCCAAGGCAAGTTGCAGACATCATGGAGATGACATTTCTACAAAGAATGTATCTTCTTCTCTGTGGGGCACAGTAAGATAACATTTTAATAGAGAAAATATATAAATACATCACTGTTTCCACAGAAATTAACATTTGCTTCCTATATTTTGCAACCCAGATCAATAAGAGTGGGACTTTAAAAGGGCAAATGTTTTTCCTATCAAACTTTCCCTCTTCAGAAATGGGGGAAAAAAAGGTCAGCAAGATTTTATCCATGAGTAATGTGTTTTTATGTTTGTGTTGAAACTCAGTATCTTCAGGGTATCAATTGCTGTCGTTTAACCAAATTCTCATAAAAGAAAATAAGAAAAGAAAGAGAAAGAACCAAGGACTGTAAAGTAGAACCAAGGAGAAATATAAATGGGAAAGATGGATTAAATGAACCAGAGGGCGAAAAAAATGGGTTTCTAGAACCAGATGGTATATGGCCAGAGTCAGATCAGTGCCCCCTATAAGAGAATAAAGGACAGTTGTTTTGATTCTTCATCCATAGTTGAGGCTGTTTGACAGAAAGGTAATCTACCATGACCTATAAAAACCTTTCTATTATATGCTAGTGATGTAGTTGTTAAGCCATTGCGAGAAGAGTTAACATTTCCAACAGAGCTGCAAATCACCAATTTAGAAAGCCCCATGGAAAAACAAATATATTTCCTGTTGTGAAATCATTGTGGTTATGTACAGTGCCAGTGCCTGATGCTTGTACATAGCTATTTGATGCTAAGGATTCTGAGCTTCCTGGCTATTGAGTCCATATTCTTATGGGTGAAAGCTTGTTAAAATAAACCTCAAGGGAAGTCTTGCTGGGAAAAAGGAATTCATTAAAGGGGCAGTGTCTGCTTTGAAAAGGATGAGTCCAACTGGAAAAAAATTAATTCTGCCAGTTTTTCTTTGTGGCAGAGCTGGCGCTTATCATAATAATAAAATTCTGAGAATTCTTATCTTGCTTAAAGACTCCTGCCATGTAAACTCATCATAGAGTATTCACACTGTAGAACAGGAGAAAAAAAGAAGTAACTGGCAGAAGCAGTCTCCCCTACCTTGAATCCTCAAGATCTGCTCTCACGCAGACCACTAGAATTAATTAATTAATTAAAATTAATTTGGAATTCATTCCAAAAATGTTTCTAGTTAATTACAAAGTGTCCAACATTGTACTAAGCACTCAAGAAATAAGTGAGCATTTGTTCGAGTCATTGCCAAGTTCAACTGTCACCCTTTTTTTTTCTCCATTTCAGTGAAGTATAGTTGATTTTTATTGAAGTATAGTTGATTTACAATATTAGTTTCAGCTGTACAATATAGTGATTCAGTATTTTTATAGATTATACTCCATTTAAAGTTATTACAAATGTCCTTCTTAATATCATCATCTATGTCAATGGTGGCCTTAGAGTTGTATAGTACACGAATATACAGCCATGCATCATGGACCTGTTGGGTAGTAAGGACAGAGCAATGAGTAAATATAGACATGATCCCTGTTCTTATAGAATTTACTATTATTGTCTAGTTTGGATAAATTAAACAAAAGTTACAGACAGTGATGAGTCATAAATCTAACAAAACAGAATACACATTATAGAGCAGCATGGACCAGGGGATGTGGTATTACAGATAGTATGATCAGGAAAGATCACTCTAAGGCAAGTGTTTTTGAACACTTAATAAGTAGGATCCAGCCATATGAAGATCTATATGAAGAACAAACCAGACAGGGGAAATAGCAACTGTAAAGGTACGGAGTTGAGAATGAGGTTGGTTGGAATATTCAAGTTCCAAGAATTGACAGAAAATTAATGGGGCTAGAATGGAGCAAATAACACGAAAGTAGTACAAACTGAGAATAGAATTAGACTGAATGAGTGTATCCCCCCAAAATTCATATGTTGATATCCAACGTGATGGTATTAGGAGGTGGGGCCTTTGGAGGGTGATTAGGTCATGACCATGGAGCTTTCATGAACGGGAATAGTACACTTATAAAAGAGACCTCAAAGAGCTCTCTCTCCCCTTCCACCATATGAGCGATAAGATGGCTGTCTATGAACAAGAATGTGGGCTCTGCACTCTCAGAACTATTATTCCAAACAGGTTTGGAAGTTTTAGCCACAGCAATCAGAGAAGAAAAAGAAATAAAAGGAATCCAAATTGGAAAAGAAGAAGTAAAGCTGTCACTGTTTGCAGATGACATAATACTATACATAGAGAATCCTAAAGACTCTACCAGAAAACTACTAGAGCTAAACAATGAGTTTGGTAAAGTAGCAGGATGAGAAATTGAAGCACAGAAATCTCTTGCATTCCTATACACTAAAGATGAAAAATCTGAAAGAGAAATTAAGGAAACACTCCCATTTACCACTGCAACAAAAAGAATAAAATACCTAGGAATAAACCTACCTGAGGAGACAAAAGACCTGTATGCAGAAAACTACAGGACGCTGATGAAAGAAATTAAAGATGATACAAAGAGATGGAGAGATAGATCATGTTCCTGGATTGGAAGAATCAACATTGTGTAAGTGAATATACTGCCCAAAGCAATCTACAGATTCAATGAAATCCCTATCAAACTACCAATGGCATTTTTCACAGAACTAGAACAAAAAATTTCACAATTTGTATGGAAACACAAAAGACTCTGAATAGCCAAAGCAATCTTGAGAAAGAAAAATGGAGCTGGAGGAATCAGGCTCCCTTACTTCAGACTATACTACAAAGCTACAGTAATCAAGACACTATGGTCCTGGCACAAAAACAGAAATATAGATCAATGGAACAGGATCGAAAGCCCAGAGATAAGCCCACGCACATATAGTCACCTTATTTTTGATAAAGGATGCAAGAATATACAATGGAGAAAAGCATTTTCAATAAGTGGTGCTGGGCTTCCCTGGTGGCGCAGTGGTTGAGAGTCTGCCTGCTAATGCAGGGGACACGGGTTCGAGCCCTGGTCTGGGAGGATCCCACATGCCACAGAGCAGCTGGGCCTGTGAGCCACAACTACTGAGCCTGTGCGTCTGGAGCCTGTGCTCCGCAACAAGAGAGGCTGCGATAGTGAGAGGCCCACGCACCATGATGAGGAGTGGCCCCCGCTTGCCACAACTAGAGAAAACCCTCGCACAGAAGCGAAGACCCAGGGCAGCCATAAACAAACAAACAAACAAACAAACAAACAAAAGCCAAGCATGTAAAAAAATAATAAGTGGTGCTGGGAAAACTAGACAGCTACATGTAAAACAATGAAATTAGAACACTCCCTACCTAACTCCATACACAAAAATAAAGTCAAAATGGATTAAAGATCTAAATGTAAGGCGAGACACTATCAAACTCTTAGAGGAAAACATAGGCAGAACACTCTATGACATAAATCACTGCAAGATCTTTTTTGACCCAACTCCTACAGAAATGGAAATAAAAACACAAATAAACAAATGGGACCTAATGAAACTTCAAAGCTTTTGCACAGCAAAGGAAATGACAAACAAGACGAAAAGACAACCCTCAGAATGGGAGAAAATATTTGAAAATGAAGCAACTGACAAAGGATTAATCTCCAAAATATACAAGCAGCTCATGCAGCTCAAACTCAAACAAAAAACCCAATCCAAAAATGGGCAGAAGACCTAAATAGACATTTCTCCAAAGAAGATATACAGACTGCCAACAAACACATGAAAGGATGCTCAATATCACTAATCATTAGAGAAATGCAAATCAAAACTACAATGAGGTATCACCTCACACCAGTCAGAATGGCTATCATCAAAAAATCTACAAACAATAAATGCTGCAGAGGGTGTGGAGAAAAGGGAACCCTCTTGCACTGTTGGTGGGTATGTAAATTGATACAGTCACTATGGAGAACAGTATAAAGGATCCTTAAAAAACTAAAAATAGAACTACCATATGATCCAGAAATCCCACTCCTGGGCATATACCCTGAGAAAACCATAATTCAAAAAGAATCATGTACCATAATGTTCATTGCAGCTCTGTTTACAATAGCCAGGACATGGAAGCAACCTAAGTGTCCACTGACAGATGAATGGATAAAGATATGGCACATATATATAATGGAATATTACTCAGCCATAAAAAGAAACGAAATTGAGTTATTTCTAGTGAGGTGGATGGACCTAGAGTTTGTCCTACAGAGTGAAGTAACTCAGAAAGAGAAAAACAAATACCATATGCTAACACACACATATATGGAATCTAAAATACAACAACAAAAAACATAGTTATGAAGAACCTAGGGGCAGGACAGGAATAGAGACGCAGACATAGAGAATGGACTTGAGGACACGGGGAGGGGGAACTGTAAGCTGGGACAAAGTGAGAGAGTGTCATGGACTTATATATACTACCAAATGTAAAACAGATAGCTAGTGGGAAGCAGCCGCATAGCACAGGGAGATCAGCTCAGTGCTTTGTGACCACCTAGAGGGGTGGGATAGGGAGGGTGGGAGGGAGACACAACAGGGAGGAGATATGGGGATATATGTACATGTATAGCTGATTCACTTTTCTATAAAGCAGAAACTAACACACCACTGTATGCAATTATACTCCAGTAAAGATGTTAAAAAAACATATTGTAAACAGAATTAGGCACTTCAAAATTCTTAGACTGCATTTTATATATGTCTCTCTTTATTACTGCTCAAGTAGTTTTTTGGTTTTTTCTACTTCATCACTTTTCAGGTAATTAATGAATTACCTACACATGTAATCAACCAAACTATAAGATAATACTATTGTAAAAATATTTAATCTTTTGTATAGTTTCCCCCTTTCTATAAAACATTTATTAATATTTCTTTCACCTCATTTTGATTAGTGTTTTCACTGTGTAAATATTTTCATCCTTTTGCTTTGAACCTATACCTTTATATTTAGTGTGCATTTTTGTAGAAAACATGTGATTGAATTTTGCTTTTAAAACGAACCTGATATCTGTGTTGTAACTGGCTTGTATAGATTGTTTTTAATTAATGTTATTATTAAAGTGGTTGGAATAAAATCTAAAAAAAAAAACTATTAAAAAAAAAAGAATGTGACTCTGATCAGAAACTGAATTGGGCTGAGGAGCTTCAAGATGGCGGAAGAGTAAGATGTGGAGATCACCTTCCTCCCCACAAATACATCAGAAATACATCTACATGTGGAACAACTCCTGTAGAACACCTACTGAATGCTGGCAGAAGACCTCAGACCTCCCAAAAGGCAAGAAACTCCCCATGTACCTGGGTAGGGCAAAAGAAAAAAGAAAAAACAGAGACAAAAGAATAGGGATGGGACCTGCACCAGTGGGAGGGAGCCGTGAAGGAGGAAAGGTTTCCACAGACTAGGAAGCCCCTTCGTGGGCGGAGACTGCGGGTGGTGGAGGAGGGAAGCTTCAGAGCCACGGAGGAGAGCACAGCAACAGGGGTGCGGAGGGCAAAGTGGAGAGATTCCCGCACAGAGGATCGGTGCCGACCGGCACTCACCAGCCCGTGAGGCTTGTCTGCTCACCCGCCGGGGCGGGCGGGGGCTGGGAGCTGAGGTTCGGGCGTTGGAGGTCGGATCCCAGGGAGAGGACTGGGGTTGGCGGCGTGCACACAGCCTGAAGGGGTTAGCGCACCACGGCTAGCCGGGAGGGAGTCCGGGGAAAAGTCTGGACCTGCCGAAGGGACAAGAGACTTTTTCTTGCCTCTTTGTTTCCTGGTGCAGGAGGAGAGGGGATTAAGAGCGCTGCTTAATGGAGCTCCAGAGGGCACCAGCTGCGGCTATCAGCGCGGACCCCAGAGACGGGCATGAGACGCTAAGGCCGCTGCTGCAGCCTCCAAGAAGCCTGTGTGAAAGCACAGCTCACTATCCACACCTCCCCTCCCAGGAGCCTGTGCAGCCGGCCACTGCCAGGGTCCCGTGATCCAGGGACAACTTCCCCGGGAGAACACATGGCGCGCCTCAGGCTGGTGCAACGTCACGACGGCCTCTGCTGCCGCAGGCTCGCCCCGCACTCCGTGCCCCTCCCTCCCTCTGGCCTGAGTGAGCCAGAGCCCCTGAATCAGCTGCTCCTTTAACCCCGTCCTGTCTGAGCAAAGAACAGACGCCCTCAGGCGACCTACACACAGAGGCGGGCCAAATCCAAAGCTGAACCCCAGCAGCTGTTTAAACAAAGAAGAGAAAGGGAAATCTCTCCCAGCAGCCTCAGAAGCAGCAGATTAAAGCTCCACAATCAACTTGATGTAACCTGCATCTGTGGACTACCTGAAAGGACAACCAATCATCCCAAATTGAGGAGACGGACTTTGGGAGCAACGATATATATTTTTTTTCCCTTTTTCTCTTTTTGTGAGTGTGTATGCATATGCTTCTGTGTGTGATCTTGTCTGTATAGCTTTGCTTTTACCATTTGTCCTAGGGTCTGTCTGTCCGTTCTTTTTTTTTTTAGTATACTTTTCAGCGCTTGTTATCATTGGTGAATTTGTTTTTTGGTTTGGTTGCTCTTTCTTTCTTTTTTTAAATTACTTTAAAATTATTTTTTAATAATTATTGTTTGTTTTTTATTTTAATAACTTTTTATTTATTTTCTCTTTCTTCCTTCCTCCCTGTCTCTCTCTCTCTCTTTCTTTCATTCTTTCTTTTCTCCCTTTTATTCTGAGCCGTGTGGATCACAGGCTCTTGGTGCTCCAGCCAAGCATCAGGGCTGTGCCTCTGAGGTGGGAGAGCCAACTTCAGGATATTGGTCCACCAGAGACCTCCCACCTCCACGTAATATCAAATGGCAAGAATCTCCCAGAGATCTCCAACTCAACACCAACACCCAGCTTCACTCAACGACCAGCAGGCTAAAGTGCTGGACACCCTATGCCAAACAAGTAGCAAGACAGGAACACAGCCCCACCCATTAGCAGAGAGGCTGCCTAAAATCATAATAAGACCACAGACACCCCAAAACACACCACCAGACGTGGACCTGCCCACCAGAAAGACAAGATCCAGCCTCATCCACCACAACACAGGCACTAGTCCCCTCCACCAGGAAGCCTACACAATCCACTGAACCAACCTTAGCCACTGGGGGCAGACACCAAAAACAACGGGAACTATGAACCTGCAGCCTGCGAAAAGGAAACCCCAAACACAGTAAGTTAAGCAAAATGAGAAGACAAAGAAACACACAGCAGATGAAGGAGCAAGGTAAAAACCCACCAGACCTAACAAATGAAGAGGAAATAGGCAGTCAACCTGAAAACGAATTCAGAATAATGATAGTAAAGATGATCCAAAATCTTTGAAATAGAATGGAGAAAATACAAGAAACGTTTAACAAGGACTTAGAAGAACTAAAGAGCAAACAATCATGAACAACACAATAAATGAAATTCAAAATTCTCTAGAAGGGATCAATAGCAGAATAACTGAGGCAGAAGAATGGATAAGTGACCTGGAAGATAAACTAATGGAAATAACTACTGCAGAGCAGAATAAAGAAAAAAGACTGAAAAGAATTGAGGACAGTCTCAGAGATCTCTGGGACAATATTAAATGCATGAACATTCGAATTATAGGGGTCCCAGAAGAAGAAGAAAAAAAGAAAGGGACTCAGAAAATATTTAAAGAGATTATAGTTGTAAACTTCCCTAATATGGGAAAGGAAATAGTTAATCAAGACCGGGAAGCACAGAGATTCCCATACAGGATAAATCCAAGGAGAAACACGCAATGACACATATTAATCAAACTATCAAAAATTAAATACAAAGAAAAAATATTAAAGGCAACAAGGGAAAAATAACAAATAACATACAAGGGAATCCCCATAAGGTTAACAGCTGATCTTTCAGCAGAAACTCTGCAAGCAAGAAGGGAGTGGCAGGACATATTTAAAGTGACGAAGGAGAAAAACCTACAACCAAGATTACTCTACCCAGCAAGGATCTCATTCAGATTTGATGGAGAAATTAAAACCTTTACAGACAAGCAAAAGCCAAGAGAATTCAGCACCACCAAACCAGCTTTACAACAAATGCTGAAGGAACTTCTCTAGGCAGGAAACACAAGAGAAGGAAAAGACCTGCAATAACAAACGCAAAGCAATTAAGAAAATGGTAATAGGAACATACATATCGATAACTACCTTAAATGTAAATGAATTAAACCCTTTTTCCCCCCACATTCCACTCCTCCACATCCCCAGGTGACCGCTGATATGCTATCATTATAGATGTGTTCGCATTTTTCTAGAAATTTATATAAATAGATTCACACAGTGAGGACTCTTTTGTCTGGCTTCTTTCACTCAATGTAATTACTATGAGAGTAATTCATATTTTTGTGGTTATCAATAGTTTATTACTTTGTTTTGCTCAGTAGTGTTTCACTGTATGAGTATACCACAGCATGTTTATTCATTTGCCTGTTGATGGGTGCTCGAGGTTGTTACAATTCTATTAGAATAAAGATGCTATGATGATCCATGTTAAAAAAAAAAAAAAGAAAAAGAAACTGAATTAGCCAGCACCTTGATCTTGGACTTCCCAGCCTTCAGAATTATAAGAAATAAATGTTTGTTGTTTAAGACACCCAGCCTATATTATTTTTTATTGAGATATAACTGAAATATAACATTATGTATGTGGAAGGTGTACACTTGTTGGTTTGATATATTTATATATTGCAGTATGATTACCACCAGTAGCATTAGCTAACACCTCTATCATGTCACGCAATTATCATTTCTTTTTTTGTGGTGAGAATAATTATGATCTAGTCTCTTAGCAACTTTGAAGTTTATAGTACAGTATTGTTGACTGTAATCACTATGCTGTGCATTAAATCTCCAGGGCTTATTTATCTATCAATACCAGTTGCAAGTTTATATCATTTGACCAACATTTTTCCAATTTCCTCATCCCCAGCCCCTGGTAACCACCATTCTACTCTTTGCTTTTATGACTTTGGCTTTTTTAGATTCCATATATAAGTGATATAAGACAGAAAAAGACAGTCTATGGTATTTTTGTCATAGACCAAACAATGAAGTATTTGGAAGATGCCATATCATGTAAGCTTTCTAGTCAATGGTGAGAAATATTGATTTTATTCAATTACAATAGGATAGTGCAATGCAGAGTTGGGTTTGGAGGCTTAAACATGGGAGAAAAATGATCTAATTTATTTTTTTAAGATTATCTATGGGGGGGCTTCCCTGGTGGCGCAGTGGTTGAGAGTCCGCCTGCCGATGCAGGGGACACGGGTTCGTGTCCCGGTCCAGGAAGATCCCACATGCTGTGGAGTGGCTGGGCCCGCGAGCCATGGCCGCTGAGCCTGTGCATCTGGAGCCTGTGCTCTGCAACAGGAGAGGCCACAGCAGTGAGAGGCCCGCGTACCACAGAAAAAATAATAATAAAAAGATTATCTATGGGGAGTTTCCTATAGACAAACAAGGATTCAAGAAGAAACTTTAGAAGGCTCTTTTTAAGAGTCCAGGTAAAGAATAGCAGACTAAGGTGGTAAAAATAGAAATACATTAACTAGCAATTAACTGAGAAATAGATTTTCAGGAACTAACCCCCACACATTTAGATAATTTATCTGAAATATGCTATTTGAAAATATAGCTTCTTAGGATGCATCATATCTCTGAAGGAAATGCTAAAATACCAATGGATTCATAATCCAAGCAATGAAGACTTACTGAGTGGGGTGTGTGTGTGTGTGTGTGTAGTCCTCAACTGTCCTAGGTTCAAGGAAAGGCAAATAGAAATAAAACCTTCATGTTGGAATACTGTCCCACAATGAGTAAAGGTATCATGTACTTTTAAAATTATATCTATTTAAACAAAGCCTAATATAATGGGAAAAATAAACTAGACCTGGAATCCAAAGATCTGAGTTTGAATTGCAGCTTGATTAATTACCAGAATATTAAGTTCGGGCAAGTTGTCCAGATTTGATCAATTTCAGCTTCCTTATTTATAAAATGGTAAGCTGGATGGAGTGATCACTAGGCTCCCTTCTCCCATGAGATTTTGTTATTCTACTACACCATATTGGTATTCTCATTAAAGTGAATTTCAAGTGTTTGGTCAAGAAGAGGCTCATTTATTTACTTCTTTTATTTCAAATTTAATAATAATGTAAGCCCTCATCCATCAGGCAAAGAAGAAACTCTACCAGTTTGTCATCATTCAGGAATCCATTTCTTTTGTTAGATCACATGAACATTCTAGAGGCTTAAAATAACCCTAGAAAGTGTGGTAGAAGCTCTGTATTTGGGCCTTAAACAAAATATATATCTTGTTGAACTTTAATGGTGGCTGTAAATCTGCTGACTCTACTGCTTCACTGATAAACTGGAATAACAGGGAAGTTGGTGGCTGAACCCTATTACTTGCATGAAGTGCATAACCACTGTTTCTGAAATCTTTCTGTATCTCTGGAGACATGCCCTATTTTCACATTGCCATAGTGAATGTTTAAGTTTTCTGCTACATGAAGATATGTCCCTCTCTCCAGCCTCAGGGACATCTATCCCTCTTCCTTTGGAGTCTCAATGGCTCTCCTCTTTTTCCTCTCTCTCTCTCACCTAACATTATTCTTTCAAAGTATTTGTGCTTTTCAAAGAACAAAGGAAAATCTGTCAATTCCAGGAAACACCAGCTTTTCACCCTAACACAAATCTCCCCTGAAGTAATTAACAGCAAATGTTGACTACCATCTTGAAGTGGTGGTAATAGAGTTGTTGGGGAAAACAAACACAAATTAAAGCTTCAATAAATTATACTGCCATAACTACAAATAATTAGCTCTTCAAGAAAACAGATTTATATATCGACAAAATCCTTGTTTTGGAGCCTCCTCACCAAACAGCCTTAGTCTTTAGGGGAACAATCAATGATCTGAAACCTATCCCTTACCAAGCATACTTTGAAAAGTTCATTCTACTATACAGCTCATTAGATCTAACTTGCAATAAATCTTAACAGACTCAGAGAAGAAAATGTTTATTTAAAGTGGTAAATTTTTCAAAACTTCACGTGGAGCCTGACGGTATTTCCAAAGATCTGATTCCTGCATTTCGCTTCAGATCATCCCCAATCATTAGAGAGATCTCTATCCAAAAGGTATGTGAATCTTCTATGTTCATGTTGCCATATCTGACTACATATATATACTTATTTAACACACACAAAAACTCATGCACACACTGTCTCTCGCTCTCTCTCTCACATACATACACAAACACACACACACCCATCCCTTCAGTTCATATATTTGTAAACCTACATACTCCTTTTGTAACTGCAATTTTTTTTTTTTTTGCGGTACGCGGGCCTCTCACTGTTGTGGCCTCTCCCGTTGCGGAGCATGGGCTCCAGATGCGCAGGCCCAGCGGCCATGGCTCACGGGCCCAGCCGCTCCACGGCATGTGGGATCCTCCCGGACTGGGGCACGAACCCGCGTCCCCCGCATCGGCAGGTGGACTCAACCACTGCGCCACCAGGGAAGCCCCATAACTGCAATTTTTTAAATCCACATTATGTTATTATGATCCACCCATGTTAATACACACAAAAACATTTCATTCAATTTACCTATTGTATAATATTACTTTTGAGAACAAACCATAATTTATTTATCAATTACCTTTAAGAAGGGAATTTAGGTAACATCCACCTTATTATAAACAGCACTACATTAAGATTCCAATGCACATAGCTTCTAATGTAGATAAATAAGAATTTCCTTAATGATAGAGAGGCTGACCTTTCTTTTATAAGTTTCGTGGCCACCCAGATTTATTCTTTTGTGTTTTTATTTGTCCATTTGTCTATACTGCTGTGGAAATGTTTCAATATGAATGTCATATAATGTTCAGCTTTTCTTCATACTTTGTGATTGTTTAAATATTGTGTTTAAGAAACCTTTCCCTAACCTGATTTCATAAAGCTATCTCCATATTTTGCTTTCAAAGTATTAATGCTTTTTCTTTCATATTTAATTTTTGATTTGAACTGGAATTTATTTTCTCTTTTCTTTAAGATAGGGGTCTAACCCTTTGTCCATATGAATTTCCAATGATCTCAACACCATTTATTAAAAGGTTCATCCTTTCTCCACAAATCTGTAATGTTACCACAGTAGTCTTTTTTTAATCTATCTATGTTCCTGGGCCCTATATTCTGTTCAATTCTGTTTGTCTATACCTTTGCTGTGCCAGTACCACACTGTTTTAATTAATATGACTTTAAATGTTTATATCAGGTAGTATAGGTTGCCCTTTCTTCATGTTTCTTAATGTTTTCATATCTTCTTCAAAAAATTTTGGCTACTTTCAACTCCCTACTTACACATAATGGTCACCTTGGCTAAGACACGGTAACCAGACATTTGGTCAAACATTATTCATGATATTTGTGTGAAGAATTTCTTTTAGATGAGATTAACATTTAACCCAATCAGTTGAAAGCCTTAATAGAAAAAAGACTGACGTCCCCTCAAAAAGAGGGAATTCTGCCAGCAGACTGCCTTTGGACTCACACTGCAATATCAGCTCTTCCCTAGGTCTCCAGCCTGTTGCCCTGCCCTGCAGATTTTTTGCACATACACATCTCCTATTGGCTCTGCTTCTGTTTCTCTGGAGAACTCTGCCTAATACACTTCTCTCCCATATAAACTTTAGATTTAGCTTGTCATGGCTTATGACAATATCTATTGTAATTTTCATTGTAATAGCAATGCATACACAAGTTAGTGGCATGGTCAATTATAAGATATTGATTCATTTTTCCAAGAATATTATAAAGTGTTCCATTTAGTTTTTTACATCCTTTAAGAAAGCATCATTTTCTCCATGAATATTTGACTCACATTATTATATTTATTCTCAAATACCTGATATGTATTGTTTTATTGTGAATGGGATTTTTACTTAATAGCAAAAGTATTAATGAAATAGTATTTACTAATAGTAGTACATTTTCTTACCGGTTGTTGCTAATACTTCAAATTCTTATTGGTTTTTGTACGTCAGTCTTGTATCCAGCAAGTTCAGAGATTACAGATTTTCTTGTATTTTGTATGCAGACATTTTCCACCTCTCTTTTGTTTTCAAATATATTTTCCACTGGCTTTTGCTTCTGTACATATTAATTAATCTTGTGTTAATATTTTATTTGGAATAGTTTTATTGATCTCTATAAATGGATGTGTTGTATATTTAATTTATCTATTTATTTTGGTTTGACTATTTATTGTACATTGAAAAAGTGAGTATACCCTCTTGTTTCACTCTCTGAAAAATTTTATATAAGATAAAAGTTAATTTGATCCCTGAAGGATTTGCAAAGTCACTTTTAAAATGTCTGCTCCTGGTGTTTTTGTTTGCTGATTTGTAGACATTTGACCAGACTATCCTATTCATGTAAAAGTTGTTAGTATACTATGTTTCTCTATTTCCTCTTAAGACAATTTTGCTAATTTTATTTTTTAATTCAAGTTTTTATACATTTTCATATTAATGGCATAATACTCTTTACTTTATTCCTATAATTAGTAAAACTCCAAATATATGTAAGTAAAACCCCTTTTCTTTCATAGTTTTGTTTGTGCCTTCCTCTTCTATGAACATAAAAAAATACCATTCTTTATATTTTCAAAGAAACAAAATTGAAGTTTACTGATCCTCTCTATTGTCTATTTAGATCCCATTTCTTACTGACATATAATTCACATACCATAGAATTCACCTATTTATATATTTCAGTGATTTTGAGTATATTCACATATAAGTGCAACCATCATTACAGTCAATTTTGAACATTTTTATCACTTCAAAAAACAAATCTAATATTCTTTAGGCATCACCTCCCTATATTCCCACCCTACTTCCCACAAGCTCTAAGCAACCACTAATCTATCTTCTGTCTCTGTAGATTTCACGATTCTGGACATTTCATAGAAAGAGAATCATACAATATAAGGTCTTTTGTGACTGACTTTTTTACTTAGCATAATATTTTGAAGGTTCATCTATATGATAGCATGCATCAGTATTTCATTCCTTTTTATAGCCAAGTAATATTTCACTGTATGGACATACCACTTCTGTTCATCCATTTATCAGTTGATGGACATTTTGGCTGTTTCCACCTGTTTGCTACTATGAAAAATGTTGCTATAAACATTCTTGTTCAATTGGTGTGAACATATGTTTTCATTTCTCTTGGGTATACATCTAGGAGTAGAATTGCTGGGTCATATGGTAATTTCATGTTTAATTGTTGGAGGAACTGCTTAGATGGTTTTCAATTGAGTGACGCCATTTTACTGTCCTACCACTATTTTTTTAAATAGTGTGAAGTGTGAGTCCTCCTACAAGTTGGAGATTATTGATACCCTCTATAGTTTGTTTTCTGTTTGTTCTACTTGTTTTATTAATTATCTCTTCTTCTATGGCCCAATCTATTTAATTCTTATGTTGAAAACTTAGCTAATTAATTTCTAATAAGTTTCCTTTCAAATGTGTGTGTGTGTGTGTGTGTGTGTGTGTGAGACACAGATTACAAGTATTGATTTACAGGTTCCCAGCAAGGGTTTTCTTTTCATCTCTAAGTATTTAGTAAATTCTGACAGAAATTGTCATTCAATAATAAAATAGAGCTTACAGTTTCAAACTTAATAGAGTAAAAGTAGACTGCTATAAATATTTCATGATTCCAGAAGAAAAAGAAAAATATGAAAGAATGTAGACAAGTAGGAAAAAAAGGAAGATTTAAACCAAATTAGTAAGTACATTTAATGCAAATGGATTGGCTTCTCCAAATAAAAAGAAAATAAGTGTCAGATTGTATAAAATTACATGTAAGTATGTGCTATCTTCAAGAGACATACCCAAAGAAAGTGGAAGAAGTAAATAATAAATGCAAGAGCAGAAATTAATGACATAGAAAATAAACAATACAAATTCAAAAGCTAACATTTGGCTCTTTTAAAATACTAATAAAAATGGCTATCTACCTGAGAGTCTTCTCAAGACAAAAAAGAAAAATAAAGATAGAAAGCACAAGAAACCAATATCAGAAAGGTAAAAGGGTCATATATCACATACATGTTACAGACTTTACAAAGGAAAGAATGAACAAAGTGTTTTCAAATAAACTTTAAATTTTATAAAAATCACAGGCCCCTAGAAAAATATAACATCAAAATAGATTCAAACAGAAATAGAAGTTTATACATATGTTTATACATTACAGACACTGAATCAGCACTCACTACTCTCACCATGAAGAAAGCTGAAATCCAAGATTTTTCACTAGTGTGTTCTAAAGAAAGGAAGAATTCCAGTAGTACACAAACTCTTTGAGAATAGAAAGAGGGAACACTATTCAACTACTTTTTAATATTTTCTTCATTTCAAGACAGGAAAGGACAGTACAAGAAAGGATAATTAGAGGTGACCTTACCCAGGAAAACAGATGATAAATATAATATAAGCAAACTGAGTCCACCATAAAAAGCTAATTTCATGACAGACAACCAAAATTATTTTACACAACAAAATTAACAAAAAAAATTAAATCAAAAGTTTCTTATAATTTCAGCAGTCATGTATGATTTTACAAAAACCCACAGCTAATCTGATTTATCAAAGTAGAAACAGAAACTTTCTTAAATGAAAATTAGCTATCTACCATAGAGTAACATTATAGATACAGGTGAGATGATTAAAGATTTAAAGATCAGGAACAAGACAAGGATGCCCCCTGTCACCACTTCTATTCAGTATTGTACTTCAGAGTTTAGCCAGTGGAGAAAGTCAAGAAAGAGAACGAAAATGTCTAAGGATTAGAAAACACACAACTTGTTCTATATATATATGATATTGTTGTGTACAGAGAAAATACAAAATGATGTACAGGAAATTGCTAGGATTTGTAAGAGAGTTTCATAAGATTTCTAGATAAAAATCAATAAAAATAAATTGTATTTTTATATAATAGCATCAAACAGAAAGTGATATTAATGAGAAAGAAATCCTTTTAGATAGCACCAAAAAGCTGAAGTAGCAATAAATCCAATAAGATATACAAAGCCTTTACAGGCAACATTATAATACTTTTTCAAAGAGCTTGAAGAAATCAGAAATGAATAGAGATATATTTTGTGTTTATAAGTTGGATATCTTAATAGTGAAAAGATGTTAAGTCTCTAAAAATTAAGTTACAGAGTAAGCAAAATCTAAGTGAAAATGCCAAAGATTTTGTTTTGGACCTGAAAAACTTCTTTAAAAATTTATACGGATTACAAAAGCCCACCACACACTTGAAGAATAATACAAATGTGGGAAAACTTGTTCTACTGAATATTTAGTGTTCTTATAAAGCTCTAGTAACAAAGAGGGTGCAGTTTTGATATAGAGACAAACAAATGAACCAAAAGAAGACTTAATAGAGACACAGAAAAACAAACCAAAACATATATTATTAAAACAAAATCATATATATATATGTACACACACACACACACACACACACACATACATATGGCACCTCTGTATAACAGAGGTATCACAGCACCCTAACAAAGACATAACAAACTTTTCGATTAAAAAATGCTGAGCACTAGGGTATCCATAAAGAAAAAATAATTAAAATTGTATCATATTGTAAACAAAATTATTTCCAGATGGATTAATGACCTAAATGTGAAACGGTACCAAATATATTCTAAAAGACAATATAGGAGGCTATCTTTAAGCCACAAAGTAGAAAGATGGAAAAAAGTATAAGCTTTAAAGGAAAAGATTGATGTATTTACCCACATTAAATTAAGAAATATTTTCCAACAAAAGGAAACACAAAGATAGTTAAAAGAGAGGTCATGCCACAGAGTTTGAAAAGATCACTGCAACATATAAAACCAATAGAGAGACTACTATTCAAAATATGAAAAGAACTTAAAAAGAATAAAGCTGGAGGTATCTCACGCCCTGACTTCAGACTATAGTACAAACCTACAGTAATCAAAACAGTATGGTACTGACACCAAAACAGACATATGGAACAGAATAGAGAGACCAGAGATAAACCTATACACTTATGGTCAATTAATCTAAGACAAAGGAGGCAAGAATGTTCAATAGGAAAAAGGTCTCTTCACTAAGTGGTGCTGGGAAAACTGGACAGCTACTTGTGAAACAATTAAATTAGAACACTTTCTCACATCATATACAAAAACAAATTCAAAATGGATTAAAGACCTAAATACAAGATCAGAAACCATAAAACTCCTTGAAGAAAACATAGGCAAAACACTGACATAAATAATAGCAATATTATTTTGGATCTGTCTCCTAAGACAAAGGAAACCAAAGCAAAAATAAACAAATGGGACCTAAATAAACTTAAAAGCTTTTGCACTGAAAAGGAAACCACTGACAAAATGAGAAGACAACCTACTAAATGGCAGAAAATATTTGCAAATGATATGACCTATAAGGGGTTAATATCTAAAATATAAAAAAGCTCATTAAACTCAATATTAAAAAAACAATTAAAAATGGGCAGAAGACCTGGATAGACATGTTTCCAAAGAATACATACAGGTGGCCAATAGGCACATGAAAAGATGCACATCACTAATCAACAAAGAAATGCAAATCAAAACCACAATGAGATATCACTTCATACCTGTCAGAATGGCTATCATCAAAAAGACTACAAATAACAAATGTTGGCAAGGATGTGGAGAAAAGGAAACCCTAGTACACTGTTGGTAGGAATATGAATTGGTGCAGCCACTATGGAAACAGTATGAAGGTTTCTCAAAAACTAAACTTAGAACTACCATAAGATCCAGCAATTCCACTCTTGGGTATATATCCAAAGAAAACGAAAATACTAATCCAAAAAGATGAATGCACCCAATGTTCACAGCAGCATTATGTACACTATTTACAATAGCCAACATATGGAAGAAACCTAAGTGCCTGCTAACAGCCAAATGAATAAATAACATGTGGTATGATACATACACACACGCACACACAGACAGAGAGAGAGAAATATTACTCAGCCGTGAAAAAGAAAGAAATCCTGCCATTTGCAACAACATGGATGGACATGGAGGGTATTATGCTTAGTGAAATAAGTCAGACAGAGAAAGACAAATACTGTATGTTATCATTTATATGTGGAATCTAAAAAATAAAATGAATGAATATAACAAAACTGAAATAGACTCACAGTTATAGAGAACAGACTAGTGGTTACCAGAGGGGAAAGAGAAGGAGGAAGGGGCAAGATAGGGGTAGGAGATAAAGAGGTATAAAATGTGTAAAATAAATTAGCTACAAAGATATATTTACAGTTCAGGAAATATGGTCAATATTTTATAATAACTTTAAATGGAGTATAATCTATAAAAATGTTGAATCACTATGTTCTACACCTGAAAGTAATATAATATTGTAAATCAACTATACTTCAATTACAAAAATGAAATAAACTCTTAAAAGCAAGAATAAAAAGGCAAATAACCCAATAGAAAAATAGGCCAAAAATTCAATAGACCCTTCAAAAAACAGCAAATCCCAAAAGCCAATAACTATATTGAAAATTGTAAAATATTTGTATTTTCACCAGTAATCATGAAAACTAAAATTCACACCATAATGAGGTACCACTACACACAGATTAGATAGGAAATATTAAAATAAATGATAACAACTAATGTCAAGGAATTTAAATATGAATCACCACCACTGTTGGAAGTGTAAGTTGATTTGACCACTTGTCATTATCTTGTGGTTTAAGGACATATTTTCTTTGTGACTCAGCATCTCATTCCTGAAACTTCCCTGTAACCCAGTATTTCACTCCCTAGAGAAATGTGTTCTCCTGTGTACTAGGATACATATATAAACATGTATGTTGTTCAGCATTGTTCATGACAGCCATAAATAGAACACAACACAAATATCTATCAACAGTATTATAGGAATGTGCACATAAGTAATAAATCTACAAAGAAAAACAATGAATGAATTAACATAAAAGTTAGGTAAGTGGTTATTGTTTGTGCTATGGGAGGGTTTTGTGATGATGCAAGGCATGGAGGGGATTCTTGGTTGTTGCCAATGTTCCATTTCTTGACCCGTGTGATTGTAACAATTGTTATTGCTTCATAATTTTTATTAAATGTACATAGAGTCTATAGATTTTCCATCTAAACTCACAACGAAAAACAGCTATTGTGCTTACTACCTAGGGAGTTAAGTACACAGGAATGATGCTACAGATGAATACTTATGTCTCCACAGCGATCCTTGCTGGCCACAAAAGCTAAAGCACCAGGATAACTGCCTTTCCTTATTTTCAAATTCCAAGTCTCACATAAATGCACTGAGTTTGTGGAATTTCTTTTACATAAAGATCCCAACCTGAAAGAGGGTCTGGGATTTTTTTTTCTTAACTTCTAACCTCTGCCTTAGGAAGGTATACTAGAAAATGTAGTAGCCCCCTTATCCTCAGGGTATAAGTTCCAAGACCCCAGTGGTTGCACGAAACAGCAGATAGCATCGAATCCTATATATACTGTGTTTTTTTCCTATACTTACATACCTATGATAAAATTTATAAGATAGGCACAGTAAGAGGGTAACAACAACTAATAATAAAATGTAAAAATTATAGCAATATACTATAATAAAAGTTATGTGAATGTGGTCTCTTCCTCTCTCAAAATATCTTATTGTACAAATTTAATGCCTTTTCCATCTTAACTAAGCACTTATCATGCACTGTGGCCATAACTTTTGCAATTTGAGGTGTGACCGCAAAACTAGCATGAATTTACTTTTCCTTCTTCACAATTTCACATACAGAAGATTCATTCTTACCATAGATCTTAGCAACCTCAGCATATGATTTTTTCTTTCCTATCAAACCAAGAACTTTCACCTTTTCACCCAAAGAAAGTACTTTACAGCTTCTCTTTGGCATATCCAAATTGCCAGCATCACTCCTCTTTTCCTTTGGGACCATTATTAAGTAAAATAAGGATGACTTGGACACAAGCACTGTGATACTGAGACAGTCAGTTCTATAACCAAGATGGCTACTAAGTGACTAAGGGATGAGATACGCCAGACAAAGGGATGGTCCATACCCCGGTGGGTGGATGGATGATACAAGATTTCATCACACTACTCAGAAATTTATGAATTGTTTATTTCTGGAAGTTTCTATTTAATATTTTTGGACTTCGGTTGACCGTGGGTAACAAACAGCAGAAAATGAAATCTCGAATAAAGGGAAATGACTATAGATCAAATAGATGCTGAATGCCAATCCACTTATTTCACTCTAGGAGTAATCTTGAATGAATCAATTATAATACCATCTGAACTCTCCAAATATCTTTAGTTCTTTAAAATTGGTAAGAAGTGGTCTTGTTAATGAGATAAGTAATTCTTTTTCCCCTTGTCAATAAACAACATGGTGCACATATTCACTGAAGTGTATCAAAACTCACACCTGTTAAATGACATTTTCAAATTAACTTCCTTAAGGTGATCTTGCCCTTAGAGAAGTAACTTTTCTTGCTTTTTCAGAGTCCTTAACTCCAAGAATCAAGTTTATTATTTAACTATACCTACACTTCCAAATACTCTCACCAATAGCCACTGTCCCCAAAGAGTTTAGACTCCAGGGTTGCCCTGAAGCATTTTTTTAAAGGAAAAAAAAATCTCACTAGAAAAAAGTATTTATATTCTCTTTAGGTTTAGTCTTCCTATGGGTATCAAATAATATTCACTCCTTCCTTAAACCTAACACAGACAAAAAAATTCCTGAGCCTATACCCTGCCGACTTCTGAATTCTGAATTTGGGATATAGTAAATTAATGATTAATAGTTTCTTCTTCAACGTACTTTAGTACAAACACACACACATCCTAATATTTTTAGTCTTTTAAAATACCATCACAATTGAACGAGATTACTAACTTCGATACTAAGATATCATAATATAGGATTTCCTACTATGGTACCATAAAACATTGATCTCTGATGGCTCAATCACACTGAAAAGCTCTACAAACTCTAGGGTTCTACAGCTGTAGTTCTCCTTTTGCACTGCTTATTGAGAGGATAAATTTGTATTCATACCTTATAACTTCTCTTTAAACTTGCCTTCCATTCTTAGGTTACTTAAGATTTTGTATATTCAAATCTGTCCATAAATTGGAGTCAAATATTACTCTGATATTTGATTAGGTGCTAAAATCAGTGGAAAATATTGTTTAAGGGAGTAAAGTCAAAATTACCCTTGAAAATCTCTTAATCAATCATAATATATACTGTCCACTAAATAATTTATATCAGTTTCTCTAAAGCTTATTTAATCAATTTCCCTTACCCATCCTCTCAATTAATTATTCAATGAATTATTTGAGAATGGCAGAGAATCATGAATTCCTAAATAATGTATTCTTCTTCTCACGTACCTACTGGCTGTCTTTTCACTAGTTTCAAGCCCTGTTTCAAATGTAGCTGGAGCCAATACTGTATCAACTGCATTGCCCCCATTAATACTGCCATATCATTCAGGGACTTTTCCTCCGTCTTCATAAACAATCTAATTTCCCTTCTATCATCCATTTTGGACGATGCAGGTACACAAATGACCTTCCCCAGACTTCTTCCCTCTCTTCATAGCCTGATAACAGCTTGTGAAATTTTCCTATGGGAAACTAATAAACTCACAAGAAAGCATTAACCTAGGCATTCATGTTAAACCATGCATTCTCAAACTTGACACTCGGCCAGTGTTTCCAGGCCAAGATTACTACTTTTCTCAAGTTACTCCCCTGCTGAAAGAGTATTCATTACATCAATTTACAAAAGCTGTGAGCACTCCCCTTCCTCAGCAACAATCTGTTAATTTAGATAAACGGTGGAGTATTTCTTGGCTAATTTCTATGGTAGTCTTAGATGGAGGCACAGCCATATGTTATGTCACAGTACAGTAATCTCAGACAAGCCCACAAGTATATAAATCCTTATTTATGTAGACTTGAATATCTGGAAGAGCATGAAAGTGGGTCTGTTACTAGAAGAAGAGCCTACTTTACAATACAAAACACATAGAGAACAGTGGATAGCGTGGATAGTGTTTTCCTCTTTTCCATTTAAAGTCTATACAGGTTTCAGCTTAAAGCTGCATCTCTGTAGGTTCTCCCTAACTTTTCTCCTCTTCACCATGACCTTGGTATTTTTTAGCTTTCTTCTTACTCTGCAAGGCTTGATTAGCAGTCAATAGGCTCCTTTCATCTTCTCAGCAAGATAGGCTGTGGGAGAGGTCACGTACCTTGAAGGTCCTACAGAAATATGTTTTAATCTTTCAGTTAAACATCTACAGTCAAAATTTCTCTTGCAAACGTTGATAGCCTTTATTTGGTGTTATGATAATAGAAACTTTATTTTCTCATCTAAGCTAAGGCTCTCTTCTAGGAGGGGGGACTTGGAGAAAACACATCTTGTCTTACTGCATAACACTGAAGACAGAGAACAGAATTGTATGGCACCTTTTCTTGAGGAGATGATGACATTGCACTGTGGTATTCTTTTTTTCTTCTTTAATTAATTAATTTTTATTTATTTTTGGCTGCGTTGGGTCTTCATTGCTGCGCGTGGGCTTTCTCTAGTTGTGGCGAGTGGGGGTTACTCTTCATTGCGGTGTGTGGGTTTCTCATTGCGGTGTCTTCGCATGTTGCGGAGCACGGGCTCTAGACACGTGGGCTTCAGTAGTTGTGCCATGCAGGCTCAGTAGTTATGGCACACGGGCTTAGTTGCTCTGGGCATGTGGGATCTTCCTGGACCAGGGCTCGAACCCATGTCCCCTGCCTTGGCAGGCGGATTCTTAACCACTGCGCCACCAGGGAAGTTCTGCACTGTGGTATTCTAATGAGAGAAGTGGAATTTTTTTAAATCGTTTTGCATAGAGGGAATTTACCACCATAGTGGTGATATCTGACTTCTCTTGTGTCTTAACTTCTGAGACCTAAAGCCATTCAGCAGTGTTTTCTTGGTAGCTCTTGAAATACCAGACTGTAGTAGAAGAAATTACAGACCTTTCTCCAATGTCTAAAGCCAGTTTATTAACCAGAAGCACAATTTAAGGACTCTGTACTTCAAATAAATCAAGTCCTTATAGTCTCTAATTTATACATAATCTTTCAGTTCCATTATTTTTCATTTCCAAAGATAATTTTTTTTAAATCCACTAGGCTATATTTCCTACCTAAACTATATGTTCCATTAAAATAAAAGTATGGGGGTTGCTAAATGGGCCAAGATCCTCTCATGTTCTATCGTGTATGTCATTAAAAATAATTTAGAAAGCAATGCCATGTTTATTATCAGATTATGTGTCTGTTATAAAAGATACATTGGAAAACCAGGTTAATCATATGTGGTTTGATTGAGAAATTCAATCTTGATGAAGTAAAAAAATTTAAATGTTTAATTTTTTTTTCAGTAACTGCTACAAGGGAAATTTAATGCTTTTGCAGTCTAGAGCAAAAACTACATCTAATTTTAAAGAATTCATTTAAGTAAATATATGGACATTTCATGTACTACTATTATTATGTTATTATTTTTATTGGGGGGATATTTGTTCAAAGCAACAACTCCAAATAGCCAAAAAGCTTCCCACATGCTCTTCTCTAAATTCCTGTTTTGTTTAATTATAACCCTGAGTTTAGAATTAAAAAGAAAAAGGGGAAAGGAGGGAGACCCTCCTCTGACTACAAGCACAATTAGCTGCCCATTAGCAGTTATGATCCTGGTCTTCTGCCTCTGATATCAGTGGCCTCTAATAACATGGGATGGGTTCACTCTGTGGCTTCAGCATGGGAAGAGTTTATGGTTCATCCTCATTCTTGCCTCTTTTACAACAGAAGAACCCCCCAAAGTGGAAACCATGTCTTACTTCTGTCACTTCCAGCAGTAACCCCCTCCAACTTATTCTCTGGGCTACTGTTTGACCACACTGAGTTCTCTTTTAAGCTCTCTGAGAGTGACAGTGAACTAACTGGAGGACTGGTATTTTTATCATCTCTTACCCAGAAACACTGTTTCTTCTACCAGGTCTAACTGGTAGAACAAATGAAACAAATTTTCAAACAACAAAGTTTCAAACACACAAAACCTATCAAATGATTTGTTTGTTGCTTTGTTTTGATCTCAATAACTGTAGTTTTCATCTCTAGAAGTTAAATTTGGTTCTTTTATATATCTTCTATATTTCTACATAACTTTTTTTAACATGTATGGTACAATTATAAAAGCTATTTTGACTTCCTTATCTTCTCATTCTAACATCTGTGCCAGTTTTGGGTCACTTTCAAGTGATTATTCTTATTATAGTTCATCTTTCCCTGTCCCTTTGTATGCCTGGTAATCTTTGGTTGGATGCCATAACTTATTAATTTTGCCTTGTAGTAGTGATGAATATTTTTGTATTTCTATAAATATTATTGAGTTTTGCTCTGGAACATAGTCAAGTTACTTGGAAAGGTTTTCACCTTTTTGTGTCTTGCCTTTAAGATTTGTTCTGCTCTCAAAAACTTCATTAGTTAAATGTTTTATATCTATTGTTTAGATGATGAAAATGAAATTCCTAGAGAAAATGTAAAAGCCATGTACCTGGCTGTGGTAGGATCTCAAAAATTATCATTGAATAATTTGAATTCATACCCCTCTGATTCTAAAAACACCACGGTGTCACGCTTCACAACGTTCCTCTGTTTTTAATTAACTCACTTATTAGCTAGATGAAAAGTCCCTCAAAAGTTTCTTAAATATAAAATTTAAATACTGTGCTAAAAATATATATAATAGTTTTCTTACCACTGGCTCTAACAATTTACTCATCTAATTCAGGCTTTTCACTTAACAGTAATTATATATGGTTATAATATGTGAGAATATGCAACAAGAACTTACGTTGGAAAAATATCTGTTCTTACATTTCATGTTATAAAAATGTTTTCACTGTACAGGAAAAGCCAGACATATTCTAAAATATTTATTTGCAGTAATGTCTTAGAGATATATTTTCCTTTAATAATTAATTAAACTAAGAACTGACAATAACATTGATTGAGAAGGAGTATAATTTTGAGGTTCCTGCCTCAGAGATAATGTTAATCTTCACGTTCACATTTCATGTAGTTTAGTTCAGAAAAAAGTTTTCATTTTCCCCTTTGTAACAAAAAGAATCCCCATTCTGCATTCAGAACAGTAACAGTAAAAAACAAAGGCCTACTTTATATAAAATCAGAATTTATAAAAACACACACACCCATATATACATATATGTATGTGTGTGTGTGTGTGTGTGTGTGTGTGTGTATATATAACTTCCTTATTCTTGTTTCCAAAATATTACTGTAAAGAAAATTATGACTTATGTGGTATTTATTCATGAATAAACTCTAATGGAGAGTTCTACTCCTCGTTTTTGTCCAGTGTATGAACCCATATATAAGTTATGGAAATCCCCATCTTATGAGGAAGAATCTGTCTCTCGTTATAGAGATTGAAAATGCCAGCTACTTAATCTCTGAGTATCCTTTAAAGCCATAGGCTAGCATATGACCTTAGCTCTGACAATCAGTTATATCCATTCTGGAGACTGGACTAGAAGCTACTGACAAGAAGAAAAGACTGCTTAGAATATATTCTGGAAGTGGAAAGCACAAACTGTTTTCAGTATCCAGAACAAATGTATCAGTGATTCATATTACTGTATTTAGCATCCCCTATCATTGATATTTGTAGTTCTAGCTGAAGTGTCTCTGCCCAGTGACTCTTGCACTAGGTTGTTCCCTGGACCAATTCTACAGCATGATTCCTAGGCATAAGTTTAAACTTCCAAACACCAATCCTGGTTCTTGAATCTTTTATTTAGAGATTCCATAAACTGTCCAATATCTTTTTAATAGTTTATTTTCTACTTAATTAACCCAGAGTAAGTCATCGATTGCTCTAACATAAAAACTGATACCAGGAGAGATCAGAGACAACAGATCATTGAGAATATAGGGGAAATTGCCATCACTTATCTAGCCTGGTTGACACTGGAGACAGTAAATCCCTAGTTGGCAATAAGAAACAAATTGAGAAAAAATTATCCTTAGAGTCTCCTGGAACTTAAAGCCTACTAGTGACCTGACTAGGGAAAATCAAGTAGTAACTTACATGTAAAAGTATGAAGGTCCTGGGACTTCCCTGGTGGTGCAGTGGTTAGGAATCCACCTGACAGTGCAAGGGACACGGGTTTGAGCCCTGGTCCGGGAAGCAAATAAGCCCACGAGCCACAACTACTGAGCCCACGTGCCACAACTACTGAAGCCTATGAGCCTAGAGCCTGTGCTCTGCAACAAGAGAAGCCACAGCAATGAGAAGCCCGCACACTGCAATGAAGAGTAGCCCTCACTCGCCACAACTAGAGAAAGCCCGTGCACAGCAACGAAGACCCAATGGAGCCAAAAATAAATAAATAAATTTATCTTTTAAAAAAGTATGAAGGGCTTCCCTGGTGGCGCAGTGGTTGAGAGTCTGCCTGCCGATGCAGGGGACATGGGTTCGTGCCCCGGTCTGGGAGGATCCCATGTGCCGCGGAGTGGCTGTGCCCGTGAGCCATGGCTGCTGGGCCTGCGCGTCCGGAGCCTCTGCGTCTGGAGCCTGTGCTCCGCAACGGGAGAGGCCACAACAGTGAGAGGCACGTGTACCACAAAAAAAAAAAAAAAAAAAAAAAAAAAAAGTATGAAGGCCCTGAATATTCCAAATCTGTAGGGTGTCATGGTTACTTCTAAGGGCACTGGGAGAGCATTCTTTCCCAATTGTGTATTCTTAGCTCCCTCGTCAAAGATCAGTTGGCTGTATATGCATATGTTTATTTCTAGTCTCTCTATTCTGTTCCATTCGTCTTTTTGCCAGTACCATGCTGTTTTGAGTACTGTAGGTTTGTAATATATTTTTTGAAATCAGAAACTCTTATGCCTCCAACTTTGTTCTTTCTCAGAACTGACAAATGGTGTTGGTGAAATTGGATATCCACATGCAAAAGAATGAAACTGGACTCTTGTATCATACACAAAAATCAACTCTAAATGGATTAAAGACTTAAAGATAAGATCTGAAACTGTAAAACTCCTAGAAGAAAACATAGGGGAAAAGATCCTTGACACTAATTTTGGCAATGATGTCCTATCTATATGACACCAAAAGCACAGGCAACAAAGCAAAAATGGGCAAGTAGAACTACATCAAACTAAAAACCCTCTGAACAGCAAAGGAAACAATCAACAAAATGAAAAGGCAGCCTATGGAATAGAAGAAAATATTTGCAAACCCTGTATCAGATAAGGGGTTAATATTCAAAATTTATAAGAAACTCCTATGACTTAATAGCAAAAAAAAAAAACCCTAAATAACCCAATTTAAAAATGGGCAATGGGCTTGAACAGACATTTTTCCAAAGAAGATATATATAAATGGTCAACAGATATATGAAAAGGTGCTTGACATCACTAATCATCAGGAAAATGTAAATCAAAACCACAATGAGGGAATTCCCTGGTGGTCCAGTGGTTAAGACTCTGTGCTTTCACTGCTGAGGGTGCAGGTTCAATCCCTGGTCAGGGAACTAAGATCCCACATGCCGCACAGCACAGAACAAAAAACCCGCCAAAAAACAACAAAAGAAAACACACAATGAGATATCATCCTGAACCTGTTAGGATGGCTATTATAAAAATAAATAAAATAAAGTATTGGTAAGGATGTGGAGAAATTGGAACTAGTGGGTACTGTTGGTAAGAATGTAAAATGGTACAGTTGCTATGAAAAATAGTATGGAGGGGGGCTTCCCTGGTGGCGCAGTGGTTGAGAATCTGCCTGCCGATGCAGGGGATGCGGGTTTGTGCCCCGGTCCGGGAAGATCCCACATGCCGCGGAGCAGCTGGGCCCGTGAGCCATGGCCACTGAGCCTGCGCGTCCGGAGCCTGTGCTCCGCAACGGGAGAGGCCACAACAGTGAGAGGCCCATGTAGCGCAAAAAAAAAAAAAAATAGTATGGAGGGTCTTGAAAACCTTAAAAATCGAATTATCACGTGACCCAGCAATGCCACTTCTGTGTATATAGTCTAAAGATTTGAAATAAAGACCTAAAATATATTTCTGCACTACCATGCTCACTGCAGCATTATTCATGATAGCCAAGATATGGACAAAACGTAAATATCCATTGATGGATGAATACATTTTTAAAATGTGATATATACATACAATAGAATATTGTCCAGCCTTAAAAAAGAAGGAAAATCTGCCATGTGCAGTAACATAGATATAACTGAAGACGTTATGCTAAGTGAAATATGCCAGTCACAGAAGAACAAATACTGCATGATTCCACTTATATGAGATATCTAAAATAGTCAAACTCATAGAAACAAAGAATAGAATGATAGTTGCCAGGGGCTGTATTATACACTTAAAAATGTGAGAGTAGATCGCATATTGTTTTCTTACCACAATAAAATTTCTTTTCATAAATTAATAAAAGAAATTAAAAATAAAGACAACAGGATAAACCAATGTAATAAGAATGTAATATTCCAGTCGTAAATTCCCAGCTCAAGATAATGCCAAAATATCATTAACTTTCTGTGAATGTGATAAAAGTCTTACTTCTTGCATCCACAGGTTGAGATAGAATAACACTAAACATTTAATTCTGATGACTGCTTTATTATGAGAGTTTAATTGGCATCTTGGAATGGGGCATTGACTGAAAAAGAACTGGACTTCTTTGTAGTGGGATGAGGATATAATGGTAGATTCCAATAAAGAAAGGACTCTCCAACCCTCACTTGCCATCTTTCTAAGGAGAAGTCAATTTTACAATATATATTAACATTTTTTTCGCCATGATTGGAGACATGTAATGACTTAGCCAAGAAGAGTTACCTAGAAAATGGAAGTCAATTTTTCCCATCCCAACCTCTTTAGCCTTCCCTGTGTTGATTCTTGGTACCTTCAATACCACTATTCTCCACTAGTCAGGGTGGAGACATGAAGATGAAATGATAAATGGCAGTTTTACTTAAGTCTGCCTCCCAGTAGGACTCGTAGGATGCCCCAAAATTCCATAAATATTTCATTAGTTTCTTAGTATATCATTAAAGTAGTACACTCAGCCACAAGCAGAATCACCATCTTGGCTGCATGTCTCAGGGAATAATATTTTTATTAGGAAGAGCCCACTAAGAGCCCCAAGAGCTTCCTCTATTTATTATAATAATATGTCAAAAGCATGATTAAATCCCTAAGAGAATCACAGTGATTAGTTTCACTACTGAAGATTTTACAAATTCAGGGTTGGTGATTTCTATCATATTCCCTTTTAAAATTTCAATTTGTCTAGTGTAGAAGTCAGAGTATTCAGGAGTAAAACAGAAGACTGTTATAAATTTGATCAGCTAGAGACAGCAAATTGAGACCGTTGTTCTATATGTGGTCTCTTCACTAGAACAAATCAATAAGGTTCTAAGGAACCTGCTTTGCTTTCTAAGTAATCGATAGCTATTAATTAGGCACATGCTTTTATTCCTTTACTCTAAAAAGCTGAGAACATCAGAACAATTTGCTTGCAAATCACAAGGCAGCAGTATTAATTTCACTGTATTGTCTCAACTTTTTCATTCTATATCACAGCTTAGCTCATAGGGACCTTGACCTTCTGACATCACACTTATCCTCTATTTTAATGACATCATGCTCAGAGAACCTACAGATCAGTAAATAGACTATCCAAAGTGTCTTGGCAAGACCCATGTCTGCCTGAAAGTCATAGATAAATTGCATGAACCTTGTCCATTCCCTATGTTTTAGGAATCTCCCACTTTATGAGGCAAATCCACCTTTCACCATAGAAGCTAAACATCTCAAGTACTTGTTTTCTCAGCCTCCTTTGAAACTAGGGCATTAGCACAAAAACGGAATTCTATCAGTTGGATGCATATGCCCCAGATTTGCAATTAAAAGCTGCCAGTGAGTGAGTGGAAAACAGCAATTGTAGAATCTATACTGGTCACACAGAAGAACCCTAGTGGAAGCAATATCCTCTTTCCAGCAGCATCTAAGTTCCGTGTTTGTGAGCTCAGCATTACAATCTGCAGAGTAATCAAGTAATCCAGCAGTAGTGGCAATCTCATCTTCACCACATCAGACCATGAAATAAATTTAGACATTTCTCCTGGCTGATAGTTTAGACCCACGGTTCTCTGACTCTCCAAACCATTCTCTATATCATTGTAATAAATTCATTTTCTTAAAGTTATCTAAGTCATATCATGTTGCTTAAAACCAAGAGTTCTGCCGATACACCCAATTAGCATTTAGTAAGCATCTTCAACTGGCCTTATCAGACCCTAAAGGAAACTAGATAAATAGGATACAAACTCTGTTAGTGCATATGCTTGTGGGGGAAACTGTGATGGTGTTAGAGTACACACATATGTAATAAACCGTGGGAGTATAGCTAAAATTTTGCTTTTCTTATGCTAATTGTGATTTCTTCTTTGTGGATTATTAAAGTAAAATGCTTAATTCCTGAACATTTGGATCTATTTTTAAATAATTTTTGTTACTGATTTCTAACTCAACATCTCAATGGTCAGAAAGCATATTTTATTGTATTTCAGTCTTTGAAATATGTTGAGACTTGCTTTATGTACAACCATATAATTAATTTTGTAATATAGTCTATAAATACTTGTTAAAAGTGTGATTTCCATCATTGTTGCATAGAGCGTTTTATATATTTCAAATTGATCAAGTTTGATAGTTGTGTTAAAAATCTTCCATGGACTTTTGGCTGGTTGTTCTACCTGCTACTGAGAGAGTTGTGTTAAAATCTCCCACGATGACTGTGGATTTACATATTTATTCTTCTCTTCCTGTCAATTTTTGCTGTATGAATTTTTAAAAACATTATTGTTTGTATGAAATCTTAGATTTATTACATTGTTTTAGAGAATTGATCTTTTAATCATTATGGTATTTGAAACAAATTCTACAGGTAAGCCATTTGAATAAGATAATTTAACAAGGTTGCTGAATCCAAGGTCAGTATTTTTAAAACTCAATTGTATTTGTACAGACCAACAGCAAATAGGATATTCAGAAAACGATGCTCTTGATGGTAATATCTAAAAAGTGAAACACATAAAAATAAATCTAATGAGAGATATGAAGACTTCTATATGCAAAATTACGAAGCAGTACTGAGAAAAATTAAAGAATACCTAAATAAAGGGATATACCATGTTCATGGACTGAGGGACTCAACTTATTAGAGAAATCAATACTCCACATATTAATCTCAGTTTCAACAGAGTCAAGTCCCATTAATTTGGGGTTTTTTATTTTTGCATTTGGCTGTTATATTTGTTGCATATTTGTTTGTTTGTTTGGTTTTTATTTCTTTGGGGAGATTAACAATGGTTTTAAAATCACTGGGAAGTGTGTCCTCCTACAATTTAAAACTGCTACTCTCTTCCTCATTGATGCTTAAAATTTCATATTTAGATATACATTCTATAACTTTACCTTTCTTTGCCCCTCTTAAATCTCACTCCTCACACTTCCCTGGGAGAGGCAGCACCTTAAGGCTTGTAAGCCATTTACATTTCAGTACAAGTGATACAAGTTTCCTAGAAGAAGTTTTGGTAGGAGAAGGAGAGAACAGAGATAAGAGGCACCTAAAAGGGCAAGGAAAAAAGAAAATGAGTTCAATAAAGACAACCACAGATTGGAGAAAGACCAGCCTTTTGCTATTTCTCAATCCTTCTTAGAACAGCTCTGTTTATTGACATTCAGAAAAACAGATGACTGCAGTATTTCTGCTTATTGATTTACTTTATATTCCAGTATAAGCCACTACCAATCAAGCAGTCATCATCTGCTTAATCCAAAGTTTTACTTTACAATTGTTTTTTATGTTTTTTAAGTTGATATGACATCTGGATTCTAAAACATTGCATTCTGTTCTCTTTTGGATACAGGAAAAAATATTTTGATGTTTGAGACTGTATGATTAATTTTCCAAATGGTGGAAAGACTACTGGATTGAGAACAGAGATTTTAATACTTCTTAATATTTAATATGCAATCATTTATCTTTGGTAAATTGCTTAGCTAAGCAGGCTCATATTTTTCTCATTTGTAAAATGAAGGGACTAAAATATCTCATGAACCTGTTCTCAACCCCTTTAAGAGTGCATGACTCTTAGATGTTCATTGGATCACTCAGGAAATTCTTTCTAAGAATAAGACAGTATAATTTTAGATGACACCTTTCTTTTAATAACATCAATTAATTTTTTCCTCAAAAATTTCAAGTTAAGCAGTAGAGATAAATATCTTTTAGATATGGGGATATCAATAAAGGCTGAAGTTTTACTAAGCTTACAGAGTTGAAAGTAAAAGGATAAGTATTGTTAATATCAATATTATCATTAAGAAAATGCTTTTTACATCTTGTAGGTTTAGTTCAGAAACAAATAATGTTTTAAGTCATCTCCAAATGCTCAAAGGGCAAATAATTTATTCTATATATGACAATTATAATAACACAACACTTTTTGATTCCTTAAGTATGATTTGTAATTCAAACTTACCCCTCATTTATTATAAAAAAAGTTTATTCCTTTGATCTAAATTAATTTACTAAAATAGATATAAATTCTCTGTGTTAGATAATATTTTCAAATGTAACTTCCTTGTCTTACGATACCCTCACTTGAGACAGGCAATATAATAGATGTATTATTAAAATGCCTGCTCTTTCTACAATCTAATGGTTTTCAACATGACTTAGTCAATCAGTAAATACTTACATCAAAAGTTACTGAGACCAGGGATTTCTCTGGTGGTCCAGTGGGTAAGACCCTGTGCTCCCAATGCAGGGGGCCCGGGTTTGATCCCTGGTCAGGGAACTAGATCCCGCATGCATGCTGCAACTAAGAGTCCACATGCTGCAACTAAGATTCTGCGTGCCACAACTAAGAAGTCTGCATGCCGCAACTAAGACCCAGTGCAGCCAAATAAATAAATATTTTTTAAAAAGAAAAAAAGTTACTGAGACCAGTGGTTTTTAAATTGTAGTTCTTGGAGTTTGGGGATTTTGTCAAGGACATTTATGAGTTTATGAAAGAGCGGAGGGTACAAATAATCAAAGCCACACTTATTTTGTATTTCATAATTTTATTGGGATTACATGTAAAATTCTGTTTGAAAGATGGGATATGTTCTATTAAACATCTGGATGTCACTGACTGTACAGACGCTTTTCAAACGTAGAGGTTAATAATAATAATAATAATAATAATAATGCATATTGAGCATTCATTAAATACCAGGCACTGTTTGAGTGCTTAAGAGGCACTAACTTATTTCATCCTAACATCAATCCAGTGATCATTATCTCAATTTTACAGACGTAGAAATCAAGGCACAGAAAAATTAAATATCTGTCCCAGTTAGTAAATGAAAGAACAATAATCAAACTCAGGCTGTTTAACTCCAGTACGTTCACTCTTACCCACAACATTAATTCACTTTCTTAGGACCTCCTTAGAATAGAAAAATGGACAATCTCAAAAGTCAGAAAAAAAGAGACAAAATAGACTGAATGAAGTTTCTGATCAGAAAAGCAGCAATACAAAAGTGGTATTAAAAAATATTCATCTGGTAATTAATGTAAAATAAATAATAGGAGAACCTAACTTTGGGTATTTGGGCTCATTCATTTATTAATGAATATTAATTGAGCTAGTTATCATCCTTTGTGATTAGGCTACATTAATGAACAAAGCATAAAGAAAATTCTGCCCCCTTGGACTTTCTAATGGATCCAGAGACTAGTTACCTTGGCCCAAAGATCTGGCCTAGGAGGATAGCAAGGAGCCTACAGAGTGTTAGTTGAAAAAACATTCAAATTTTTTTGTATCTAAAGGCTATGGCAGAGATAGAAGAATGAGAAAATCAGAAAGAGGGACTAGGTTTGGAGAGAAAAATGATTTTGAATAGCTATCTTTCAAGGAATAGCAAGACATTCATTTATGAATATTTAGAAGGCAATTAGCAATACAAAGTTGGGGCTTTAGTGAGAGTACATTACATGGATACCATAGCCATTTCCCACTGAGGTAATAGCCAATCCAATGGCAGGTTTTTGCTGGAAACATAAAATTGAATAAATAGTCTGATAGTGGAGAACCAGCACACAAAATACAGAAGTATGGTGAATTCCCAAAATAATGGAATGGGAAAAATCAAAAAGAAGCACTCAAAGTAACAAACTGATTTGCTAAATATGTAAAAAGAGTAACAGCTACTACATAGTCAACACAATTACAGCAAAAAGATAAGAGTCATCTGTGAGGAGCAAAAAATCAAAAGCAATTGAGATTTTAAAGTAAATGAGACAGAAGAAAAACCTCTGAATTTGGAAATATAAAGCTATTACTGATGTGGAAAATAAAATCTTGGTGCAATGTGGAATGAAAGCAGGGTGAAAAGAGAACATAAAGAGTTCATATATGTCATTTGTTTTGCACATACAGTACAAGGAAGGGGAGGAGTAGACCATTAGGAAGAAGGGCATGCTTCATGTTGGTGCTAACTGCATCAAGAACACTACAGGATTTTGAAACCACAAATTAGCTGATGATTAGAGAAAACTTTACTTAGCTTTGAAAAAGCTGTGCTTCAAATAGCTTACGGATAGCCCAACTAATTCCTTAGTCTTTCCACTACTATATGCTACTTCCAATAGAGTAATACAAACCTGTCACTTGTTTTTAATAATGCTTGCTCATTTCCCCAGCAGTTTTCTCTTAATCTACGATCTTTGACTTCCTTGCCTTAGCTTACAGTAACATTTTAATACAGGGAATATAACAATAATGCTGGACTCATTTATAAGTCCATCTCTTCAAACACATTTTCCCACATGAAATGTTGTTAGGATTAATTAAAAAGAAAGTAAAGTGACAAATAAGAAAACCCTCTTTTAAAAAGATTTTTAAAAAAACCTTTGCTCTGAAAGGCAGATATGAATCACTGACAGCACACATTTGGGTATTAGCTAGGTGTAATAAAGTTCTCACTCTCACTCAAGCTTTGTTTCAGTCCAACTGTGCCCTCTACAGTATTATCAAGTGAATGAAGGTGACTTTAGCTTGAAAGGAATCTGATAAGTCTCTGATACTCAGTCCACACTTTTCAGACAGGAAAGCAATATTTGATTCTTTATAAAAATTTCTGACCTATTTAATTTGGGGGAACTCTCTAAGATAAAAGGTAATTAAATTTAACAAGTGGATACATTTGCTTGGCTGTGTGATGACCACTGGAAAAGAAAATAAAGTTTTATATAATCTAATTGTGTCCTTCAATACTGAAAACTATTATTAGTGACAACGTTGAATTTTACCTGAGCCCTCGAATCCTGGAAAACAGCAAAAGTTAAGATATCTCTCTGCCCTTTGTGTTGTGGAAAACAGCTTATTCCTAAGAACCACCCTTCCACAGATGCCTCCTCTTGTTTACCTATGGCAATGCCAGACAAAGATATTCCAAATTGCCATTTTTTTGGTCTCATAAACTATCATCTGAAGTGTTTATTCCTACTAATCAATTGGAACAAACTGCTTATTAATCAAACTGTAAAGTTTCACTCTTGCCTCCAGGCTCCAGAACTCTGACTCACTGTCAGACTGAGTCAACATATAATCTCTCCTAAGAACAGGCTGACCTCAGGGTAAAATATTCTCTGATCTACCATCCACTCAAGCTACTCTTTTATCCCATTTTCCCACACCCTACCCTTAATACCCTTGTTACTTCCTCTCAAGAGGAGAAAAACCCCTTCTGATTAACCACTGAGAGGCTTGAAGATCTTAGGGTCACAGCATTCTCCCTAATGCAATATTTCTCCTCCCCCAACTGCAATAGACCCCTCCTCGCACTTACCCTTTTGAGTAAAGTTTCTCCTTACTATGCTGGTATTGTTTGGTTTTTTTCAGTTGACATTGGCAACTGATAGAAGTAGTAAATATTGCTGCATCTGGATATATGGGATAATGGGGGACGAAAACTCGAAAATTTTTAATTAATTTTTATTGGAGTATAGTTCTTTTACAATGTTGTGTTAGTTTCTTGCTGTACAGCAAAGTGAATCAGTCATACATATACATATATCTGCTCTTTTTTAGATTTCCTTCCCATGTAGGTCACCACAGAGCACTGAGTAGAGTTCCCTGTGATATACAGTAGGTTCTCATTAGTTATCTATTTTATACATAGTAGTTATATATGTCAGTCCCAATCTCCCAATTCATCCCACCCACCCCTTCCCCCCTTGGTAACCGTAAGGTTGTTCTCTACATCTGTGACTCTATTTCTGCTTTGCAAGTAAGTTCATCTCTACCATTTTTCTAGATTCCACACATAAATGGTACTATACAATATTTGTTTTTCTCTGTCTGACTTACTTCACTCTGTATAACAATCTCTAGCTCCAACCACATCTCTGCAAATGGCACTATTTCATTCCTTTTTATGGCTGAGTAATATTCCATTGTATATATGTACCACATCTTCTTTATGCATTCTTCTGTTGATGGACATTTAGGTTCCTTCCACGTGCTGGCTACTATAAATAGTGCTGCAGTGAACATTGGGGTACATTCATCCTTTCGAATTACGGTTTTCTCTGGATATATGCCTAGGAGTGGGATTGCTGGGTCATATGGTAGCTCTATCTTTAGTTTTTTAAGGAACCTCCATACTGTTCTCCATAGTGGCTGTACCAATTTACAGTTCCACCAACAGTGTAGGGGGGTTCCCTTTTCTCCACACCCTCTCCAGCATTTATTGTCTGTAGATTTTTTGATGATGGCCATTCTCACTGGTAGGAGGTGATACCTCACTGTCATTTTGATTTTCATTTCTCTAATGATTAGTGATGTTGAGCATCTTTTCATGTGTTTGTTGGCCACCTGTATGTCTTCTTTGGAGAAATGTCTACTTAGGTCTTCCACCCACTTTTTTTTTTTTTTTTTGTGTGTGTGTGTGGTATGGACCCAGCTGCCCTGCGGCATGTGGGACCTTCCCGGACCGGGGCACGAACCCATGTCCCCTGCACTGGCAGGCGGACTCTCAACCACTGCGCCACCAGGGAAGCCCTTCCACCCACTTTTTGATTGGGTTGTTTGTCTTTTTGATATTGAGCTGAATGAGCTGTTTGTATATTTTGGAGATTAATCCCTTGTCAGTTGCTTTGTTTGCAAATATTTTCTCCCATTCTGAGGGTTTCCTTTTCATTTTGTTTATGGTTTCCTTTGCTGTGCAAAAGCTTTTAAGTTTCATTAGGTCCCATTTATTTATTTTTGTTTTTATTTTCATTACTCTAGGTGGTGGGTCGAAAAAGATCTTGCTGTGGAAAACTGTAAATATTAAATGATTTGGTTCATTCAGTGAATTATGAGTGTTAATGAATACATTAAACAGTCCACAAAGAGAGTCCTTTAAGCATCTGCTGTGTGCTAGGGTTTCCTCTACTAGGCCACAATTAGAAAAATCTGTTTGCTCAAAAAGCACATAGGTCAGTACAGAAGACTGACATAAAACCATCATGAGATGCATTGATAGAAATGTACACAAAGTGCTATGTTTACATTTGATAAAGTCATTTACTATGAGTGCCTAGGGCCTATGGCAGGAAAATGATGTGACAAGAAAAGTTTTAGAGTAAAGGTGATATCTGAGAAGAGCATCAAAGAATAAACACGACTTTGTCAGATGAACAAACTGTGAAGAATCTGTATTTGGCACTGGGAACAAAGTGATCACAAAAAGCCCAAGTAATACCATGGCTCCTCTGGAGAGCAAAAGTAGTTGGAACTGACTCAACTGTAGCTCACATATGTAAGACAACTGAAGGGGAGCTGGAAAGATGAGAAGATACAAAGCAGCACAGCCTTTTACAACTATGAAAGTTGGGGACTGCACAACTCCAGGGGGTACCATTCATAATAATGTCAATGTGAATGACACATGCTGGAGTTGGTGTACAGCCCTGAGCAAGACCTCTGAGCAGGTACCAAATTAGTAGAGTATTTTTATGACAAGTGTATAAGTTAGGATGCTTTTGGTAGCAAAAAAATTGGAAACCAAATCTGTCTGTCTTCAACTTTAAGAGGATTTTGGAAAGAACATCAGGGCTCATGTAACAGAGGAGGACCCTATGGGGCCTTCCTAGGATAGACCCCTCCCCCATATCCTCTACTTTAGCTCCTCTCTGAAGTACATAGATAACAGTATTTGATGCACATTTCCTGCTTTACAGATGCTAAAATCCCCACCAAATGGAAGGTTAACTACTTAATGACCATGAGCACATAGCCCCCAGGCCTACTGGAGCCAAAGAATTGATGACCTTAACCCCTGTGACACTGTCATGTAACCTCACCATCAACCAAACAGAGAACTGTGCACAAGCTAATCACATACCCTGGGACTCCCCTCCCTCACCTTGCCTTTGAAAACACTTTGCTGAAACCCATCAGGAAAATGAGGCTTTTTGAGTACTAGCTGTCCCGGACTCTTTGTATGGTTCCTTACGATAAAACACGGCATTTTCTTTCACCACAACCCAGTGTCAGTAGATTGGGTTTACTGCACGTGGATAAGTGGACCCAAGTTTGCTTCAGTGACAATCACAGTACTGCTATGGGGCTTTTGCACAGCAATGGAAACCATAAACAAGACGAAAAGACAACCCTCAGAATGGGAGAAAATATTTGCAAATGAAGCAACTGACAAAGGATTAATCTCCAAAATTTGCAAGCAGCTCACGCAGCTCAATATCAAAAAAACAAACAACCCAATCCAAAAATGGGCAGAAGACCTAAATAGACATTTCTCCAAAGAAGACATACAGATTGCCAACAAACACATGAAAGGATCCTCAGCATCACTAATCATTAGAGAAATGCAAATCAAAACTACAATGAGGTATCACCTCACGCCAGTGAGAATGGCCATCATCAAAAAATCTACAGACAGTAAATGCTGGAGAGGGTGTGGAGAAAAGGAAACCATCCTACACTGTTGGTGGGACTGTAAATTGGTACAGCCACTATGGAGAACAGTATGGAGGTTCCTTAAAAAACTAAAAAATATAACTACCATACGACCCAGCAATCCCACTACTGGGCATATACACTGAGAAAACCATAATTCAAAAAGAGTCATGGACCACAATGTTCATTGCAGCTGTATTTACAATAGCCAGGACATGGAAGCAACCTAAGTGTCCATCAACAGATGAATGGATAAAGAAGATGTGGCACATATATACAATGGAATATTACTCAGCCATAAAAAGAAACGAAATTGAGTTATTTGTAGTGAGGTGGATGGACCTAGAGTCTGTCATACAGAGTGAAGTAAGTCAGAAAGAGAAAAACAAATACTGTATGCTAACACATATACATGGAATCTAAAAAAAAAAGAAAGGTTCTGATGAACCTAGGAGCAGGACAGGAATAAACACACAGACATAGAGAATGGACTTGAGGACACAAGGAAGGGGAAGGTTAGGCTGGGACGATGTGAGAGAGTAGCATGGACATATATACACTACCAAATATAAAATAATAGAGAGCTAGTGGGAAGCAGCCGCATAGCACAGGGAGATCAGCTCGGTGCTTTGTGACCACCTCAAGGGGTGGAATAGGGAGGGTGGGAGGGAGACACAAGAGGGAGGGGATATGGGGATACATGTATACATATAGCTGATTCACTTTGTTATACAGCAGAAACTAACACACCATTGTAAAGCAATTATACTCCAATAAAGATATTAATAAAAAAGAAAAAGAAAATAATGGAGGGTTTGTAAAGAAAAGGGAAAAGCCAAAAAGTGCTGGATATAATTGAGGATTTCTGCATCAGAAATTCTGCAGCACTGAAGTACAAGAAAACTGAGTAGGGGGATGAAGATTTAAGAATGTTCAACTTTTTATGAATTTAATTCCTTTCAACTTTTTTTTATGAGTAATGGTTAAAATTTGAATTCCTTTATAAATTACTTTTGGGTGATTAACTGTGTTTTTTTTGTTTGTTTGTTTTGTTTTTGCGGTACGCTGGCCTCTCACTGTAGTGGCCTTTCCTGTTGTGGAGCACAGGCTCCGGATGAGCAGGCTCAGTGGCCATGGCTCACGGGCCTAGCCGCTCCGCGGCATGTGGGATCTTCCCGGACCGGGGCACGAACCCGTGTTCCCTGCACCGGCAGGCGGACTCTTAACCACTGCGCCACCAGGGAAGCCCCTAACTGTGTTTTTTAAAATGCATCTCCGTACAAAGACTCTCTCTCAAATTTATTATGCTGGCCTAAATAAATTAATACATCTTGAAGGTCTTAGTGGTAAATCACCATGTTTAATTCCAAGAGAATTTAAAAGGTTAAGAAAAATTAGTTTCAAAAATATTTTCAACAAGTTGACATTTATGAAAAATTTTGAAAGATTAGCAGCTACGGGCATACCACCTTATTTTAGCTGATGAACTAATGAATACAGACTTCACACATTTTCAAAGTATTGAACTGCCTTTTCTTCTGTAGCAATCAGCAACATATACCAGGTTAAAAAATACTAATAATCTTAAATCATGATTTCTTCCCTAAAATCCCCTTTCTACTCATTTATAAATCCTCCTTATCATTAATTTTTTTCCTATCATATTTCTTAGCCTTGATTATTTCATGTATTTGATGTACAAATGTATTGAACACTTACAATATGTACAAGATACTTTTTTTTTAAAGCTACATGTTAGTTGACACTTTTGTGCTTGGCACTGGAAGATACACTGTTGGAAGATTCAGCCCCTGCACTCAATTTTCTCACAGGTTAAAGAAGATTCAGACAAGTAAATCCACAATTCAACACTCTACTATAAAAGGTATGAGAAAGGGTTGCCCAGGGGGTTTTGACTGTAAAGAGCAGGAGAAACTATCTTTTCCTGGGTATGGGACGATTCCTAGAGGAGATGTTACCTGAGAAAAGGAAGATGAAAAGAAATTGCCAGGTGAATAAGGGATATTTTTTAGCTTTTATTTCTATTCAATTCTCACAAAAAAAGAAAAACTCAAAAAAATAAATGAAGGTATATGGCTCTCAGAGCTCCTTAGGCTCTTTGGCATCTATATTTGTAGCTGGAGATACATGTGCCACAATTATGTTCTAAGTTAAGGGAGTCTGCATGTGTCATGCATCAAGCATGTAGCGCAAGCTCATGTTAATAAAAATAGCCATTCAGGCATAATCAAGGTAGAAAAGCAACAACTCACTACATAGTCACTGATACCTTTCCTCTAGTCTCCTCTCCTGTGTTCCTTTCACCCACCCAAATGTTTTGGTGTGTAAGCTTTCCTCTCAAGACAATGGAGTCCACAGCATGGCCATCACAAGTTTGAGTGTTGAACAATAGGTGAGATCCCTAGTGAATAATTATACCCAGTTGGAGAAGACTGAACAGTGCTTGGAGCCAGGTGAGAGAAATAGCGTTTGGCAGACTCAATCCATGACGTTTCCATATGGTTGAAAGCAAGTTGAAGAGTGAACCCTGGGTCGTGTGTGTGTGTGTGTGTGTGTGTGTGTGTGTGTGTGTGTGTGTGTGTGTGTGTGTGTGTGTGTGTGTGTGTGTGTGTGTGTGTGTGTGTGTGTGTGTGTGTGTGTGTGTGTGTGTGTGTGTGTGTGTGTGTGTGTGTGTGTGTGTGTACACCCTGGGTCTTAACTGTGTGTGTGTGTGTGTGTGTGTGTGTGTGTGTGTTTTGATTCATCAAATGTTAGGGAGAAACATTTTATGATAGAAAGAGCATTGGCCCCAGAGGCATGGGTTTAAAGTTCTATATCTGTCACTCTTGACAGGAGGCTTTTTTAAAAGCTCATTTAATGACTCAGTTAATGCTTTTTTACATTTGAAAAAGAATGAGCCTTTTTCAAACTTTAAAGTTTGATGATTTTATGGTCACTTTTAGTTTCAGCTTTTTAAGATCCCCCATCTAAATAAACTCTTAGGCTCCACCACGAGTGCCCAACCTAGACATGCCGAAGGGGCTTTGAAATCCTGGCCTGCTTTCAGCCAACTTTATGCATTTATATCAGCTGATTTGTTACTTGATAAAAATGTTCAGGATAATGCAGTCACTTTTTTAAATGCTGTAGAAAAGACCACTTCAGAAACAGATTACAACAGCCATGATAATGGACCGGAGTCCTGAGGCATTGAGCTGAGAATTCCATCTCCCCCTGCATGAGAGAGGCAGGTCGTTACCCTCTAAAGCATCTGAAGTTGGGGATTTGCTCCCTACACCCCTAACTCTGACTAACAGCTTCCCATCAGCTTACCATCTGTGAATGAATCTGGACCTGCAGATTTATAGTCTCAGTTGGTACTGTGTCTTAGGATGTGGAGGACAGCTTGCTTATTATTCCCTAATGCTGCTTCTTCTCAATCTTAAGAGCTAACTCAAGATTTAGTGAATAATCTATACACACGTTACATGAGCTACTCAGATTCCATCCCACGTCGTGTCTTCCAGACTGAGGAGTTCTTCCAACTGCCTATTCTCAAACCCCCAACCTCACCCTCACCCTCAGCTGAGGAGCTGCTTCCCTGAGAACAGAGAAGCCATCGGAGGGCTTCCCCACCTGCAACCCAGCTCTGCCATCCCCTCCCCACTCCAGGACCCCGGGCAGCAGCTCTCCCCTCCCCCACACGCATCTACTGGATCATTCCTACTGTTATTTCTCCCATCACAACACAACACAACACATCACAACACAACATAACACAACACAACATCCTCCCCGGACCTCAGCTCCTACCCCAGCTACTGTCCCCTTTCTCTTTTCCCCGTCACAGCAAAATGTCTTGAAAAAGTTGGGAACAGAACAAACCCAGTTCTCCCACTCCTCTCTCCTAAGCCCCTCTGATCAGGATTTTACCCCACAGATCCATCCAAATGCATCATCAGTGAGGTACGACCTCCCCCCAGTGCTGGGCTCGATGGTTAATGGCTCCACAGAACGGCAACCTCGTTTGTCCAGTCACCCAGGGAACCTCTAAGGTGCTTCCCACATGCAGACAAAACGCTGTGATTAATATTTTAGGAGAAATACTCGGCGTGGAGAATACACTTGAGCTGCTGGACGAAAGAGGTAGTGGCACAGAAGAAAAGTTTCTGTAACTACAGAAATGAAAAGATAAGCTGTTTCAATGGTAGCAAGTATGGGATGAAGGAGAACGAATAAAAACCATTTAGAATACGACATTAACAAGCCTCATACTACAACGTGGTAACAGAGGATGGAGAAGGACTTTAGAATGAACTCATTTTTCTGGGTAGGTGACAGGCTGGATGATGCAACGATGAGCCGCCAGGGACAAAAGGACAAGGCAAGGGGCAGGGGAGCTGTAAATAATCATTTCTGGATCTACTGCATCTAGAAATCCGAGGTGCCCCTTGGACAAACTCCATAGAGATGCTGGCAAGTGGCTGGACAGAGGCATCTGTCTGGTCCAGGTGCGAGAACTGACAGAGTTGGAGGTGAAAAGCACCAGAGGGTGAGATCAGACGGGGTGGAGAGTCATGAACCTAGGGTGAAAAGACAACACACAAAGAAGGCGGAAGAAAAAATCAGTCAGGAAGACAGCAAGGAGAGATCTGTCACAGGAACCAACATAGCAGACTCTGCGATGGGAAGGCGACAGTGGTCTGAGGTGACGACTGGCAAATCTCCACTTGTCTGTATGCTAGATGCCAGGTCACCTCAACCGGATCAGGTTCTGGAGAGGGGCAGAACCAAGACCGCAGGCTGCATGATACAATTCAGCTGGGAAACAAGGAATCTTTGACAGAGACCTCACTGCATGGTGTGTAACGTGACCCTCTGAGATTGTGAGACAAAGAGGGAAATTTACTGGAAGGGTGACAAGGCTGTTCTTCCAGATGATCCTCATTGCACCCCTCGACTGAGCACTGAAAACAATGTACCCATGTGACAACAGTGTTCTACTGAACAGACAAGTTATATGCACCGAGTGCTCCCTGGACAGCACGCTCTCGGCTCACAGGAAGCACAAGGAAGGCACCAATGTCAACATGTTAGGGGCTGTCACTCATGAAGGCTTCCGGCCTACAGCGGGATCCTCAAGGAAACCTTTTAATGCCCGAGAACAAAAGTGCTTCGGCAGGACAATGTAAGTCGAGCAAGGGATGGTGTTTTGCCACAAATGTCAAGAACACGAGGCTGGTACCGTGGCTCTAAGAGGATCGTGGGATCTACACGTAGAACTTGCCAGAAACACTTGGTACTGACCTGCTCCTCTACGCTTTGTCTAACTACATCTTTTACCTACTCCTACTTTCCCATTTTAAATTTTGAACTATTCGCCTCCCAAGGTGTTATCACAACGGAACAGCAGCGGATAAATATGAAAACAGCAAAACTCACCAGAGGCTGATTCATTTTCCGCTGCTCTTGGAACAACGTGCAGGACTGTGACAGCGGAGGCGGACCTGGAGAAGGAAAACGCAGGCAGTGAAGCTACGACTGAAGCGGCTCGGGGTGCACGAGCACCCGCCCCACGCTCCACAAGAGACACCTGTGGGAGACCCGTCCTTTCACCTTCAGAAGGGCCTGTGAGAATAAGGAGGGAGCAACCACCCTCAGGTCTGTAACTCCCACGTGACTGTGGTACCCGAGGGGATACCTTTTTTTTCGGTAGCAAGTGTACGTTGAATCCTATTAAAATAAACCTCTGTCATTAAATATGAAATTAAAAAACGCTTATAGTTTATCTCTTCCAAGTCTGTTAACAACTTAGATCAGAACATCCACAGGATACCCAGAATAAAGGGACACACTCAGGTGCGTTTCAGTCTTGCCATGATTTGTACAAACTTTACAAACTTAAGTGTGACGCTCAAAAACATCTTTTATTAAAACTGACTTTAAGTGGACAGAACACCTGCCCTAGGAGTTTGGAGTCCTGTGAGCGACCCCACGTGCACACCCGGTGAGGATCTAGGACAAGTCATCTCCCTTCTCAGGCCCCATCGCTTCCTTCCTCACCCGAGGCAGCAGGACAGAAGCCCTGCAGACTCATCCTGCACCGATTACACTGTGCGACTCCACAGGCCACAACCCAGGGGGGCGGCGGACTCTTACATTAGACAACCAAGGTGCTGACGCGCCTTGAGACACACGTGTGAGATGCCATGACGGCGACAGGAGGGGGAGGAGGAGGATCGGGGTTGGATGGAGGGGAGGACGCGGCACGTCCCGGCCAAGCCTGTGGACCCTGCTCCCCCAGGACACCTGGAGCTCACAAGTCCCAGGGGAGCCCCATCCGGAGCAGCTGGCCCTGTCCTCCAGCCTGGCCCCTCCACCTCTGGGAAGCAGTCAAACCCTCCCAGTGGCTCTACCGCGGGGCCCGGGGCGGGCTACCCCAAGCCCCGCTCTCCAAGGGCCGCAGGCTCCACAACCGCCTGCAGGCCTGCAGACGCAACACCTACCCCATCTGGACTCGCTCACCATCCCCGGGCTCCCGAGGCTTCGGTCCAGGGGCTGCTCCACGGGCGCTCCTCTCTCGGGGTCTCTATTTTTAAAATATTTATAAGTAACCCATTTTGTAGGAAAACACCTATGTTTCATCATAAGAATTATGACACTTTATACTTTTATTCCAGCCTAACTTTTATACTCTATTTTCTACCATTTGGCAACTTATACCCTACGCTCTAGTCGAAAAGAATCTCATTTACAATCACTTAAATATACTGTGTTGGTTCTCAAGTCCAGGATGATCCTTCCGCCTGGTATGCCCCTGACCTTCTCTCCACGTGGAACATTCCTACTGACATTCAAAACCTAATTCCAAACCCCCTCATTGTTGGCATTCTCTTTAATATCCCCTAGCAGGGTTAGTGACTCCAAGTTCTGTTTTACAAAGTTACATTTTTATGATCTATTTATTTAATAGCCTATCCCTATTTGATTGTAATGAGTTGTTTATGCATCTCTCACACTCTCTTTTGAGTTCCTCGGCCTTTATTTTTTCTTTTATCTCTTGCGCATAAGCACAGTGCTTGCCCCATAGTACGTGTTCAACGTGTTGGCTGAGTGAAAAAAGACACCTTTTAGCTCTAATCATTTGTGAAATTTCATTTAAAATGACATCAGGTTACCCTTTGTTTCCTAACTTAATTTCTAGTACTATAGAATGTACACTCAGAACACGGTCAGTGGCCTACAGAAACAGTGTTCTCACTGGACTTCATGCATATAGTCAACCCCCTTATAACTTTCTCTGGCATACAACTGCCAGACATGTTATTAAAAAAAAAAAAGATGTACCAACCCCTCACCTATTGGAAAACTTCCAGAAGCTCTCCATTCCTTATTGTATCTTTTCTACTTGATTTTTCAAATACCTCTGTCTTACTTCATCTATTCAGAACTGGCTTTTCTACCTTTGGCTTTCATTTTCAATTTCATTCATATCATTATCTGCACTTACCCATAGAACCTAAGCATATTTCAGTTTCTTATGCAAGTTTCCTCACTAGAGGTCAAAGGGGCAAGGACTATTGTGATAAAATATTAAATAAATAGACGATAGGACTTTGTTCTATTGGTCTGAGAAAATTACTACCTGAAACAAAAGAATTCTGGAAACTGAAGGCATCAGACCAGTCAGCTTTGTTTACTTCAGACTCAAATCAATGTCTTGTCTTTACCTGAGCTCTGGTTACATTTAGAAAAAAGTACTGTAAGTACAGTGAATGAGCAAGGCCACTATCTGAGACGTGTCTGGGTCCTTAGTATATAACTGGGGGAATGGTAAACGTTGGTCAATGTTTGCTGATTGATGACTCAATAGATCTGGTTAAGCCTCACCATCAGAATTCCAGATTTTTTAACAAGCTTCTCAGTCTTTTCAACCCAAAGAAAAAACTAAAGAAAACCAGATGACAAGAATTTCAAATTGTAAAATATCCCGATTGTCAAATTTAAATAGGGATATCCTGTGCAATGGAGAGGCTGGCTGGTGCCAATTTCACATTTTGTTCTCTAGTGTCTGGACGAAGCCTGCTCTGCCAGTGAGCTGACAGGTCGAGAGCACTCCAGCTTCCACAGACACCCGAGAACTTTCTATTTTTCATGGTGTTCCTGCCTTACCTAAGGGAAGGACTATATTCACAATGAAAAGAGTTATGATTAATCAACAGTAGAGAGATTCTTCCACTTTCTGGGTGCCCACGTTAAAAGTCTGGTATAGTCAACACTCCCTCTAACATAGATCATGTATTGAAATGAGAAAACTATCACCTAATATGGCCAGAGAGGTGAAGGGACTTGGCCCAGCTGAGCCCAGGAGACACCTCTAATTCAAAACCTCAACCATTAACTTAGTGATTGTGATCAAGGAGACTTACAGCACATAAGAGATTCAAAAAGCATATTAATCCACCTCCGGCAACACTGCCAGTTTTAAAGAATGATTAACCTTCTCTCCCACTTGATTCAACCTGGCTATGTATTATACCACTCTAAATGCTAGCAGACTCTATGCTTATGGCTTCCATTAGGTAGCACTTAGTATACACGAAAACTTTCTTCAAGAAGTAATTACTTTTGAAACCATAAACATTTCAGTTGGGAAAAGAGAAAAAGAAAGGAGGTGCAAGTAAAGGGAACTAGGAAAAAATAAGAAAATACCCTCAAATATAAACATGTTGATTCAAAAAATAATTTAAAGGGGATTTAAACGATACTAGGTGAGCATTTATTCTGTTTCTGCTTTAAATAAAGCATTCTGTTCTATTTGTTAGGTGTTGTACTTGTTTATTATCTAATGTCTTTTAAAAACCTCTCGAAAGAGATGTATTCATTCTGGTATCCTAAGCACCTATCTGGATGAACAGCACAATCAATGAGAAGTCATGGGGCATAATGGACCTTGCAAAGGCTCTGGAATCCATCTCTTACTTATGGTCTTTGAGACTCAGGCTCCTCCTCTATGTAGTGTTCATAAAACTTAGTGGAGATAGAACACTAGGGACACAGAAGGTCAAAGGAGGTATTTACTATGACTTTTCAAATATCTTCCTTTAGGAAAACAAATATATTTTATTTGCAATGAGGCTTTCTTGTGAATTTTATTCTTCTAAAGAAGAATGTTTTTAGTGAACAATTGATTCGTTTGCCTCCCTGTGCTACTTTATTGACAATACGCAGGTAGGGGTGGTTTTCCCTCAAGCAGTTACCTCCATGTGATTTGTATTTCAGACCTTCCTAAAAGCATGTTTTCCTGCTCTTTCTTTCCACCCCATCCCAGCTCTACTTAAAATATGGTGATCCTCTATTAAAATGCACAGAACCCTGGGAAAATAAGGAGAAGCAAAATGTTTGTCACTGCCAGCTCTGGTATGCATATATCAGAGGCTAAATTAGAACTGATGAAGACAGAAATGGGACCCATATCTGTCTGACTTCAGAAATCAGAAGTGTAGCTACTACAAGCTGATGAATTGGAACTCAGGTCAAGGCCTAGAGTGGAGAGGAGTCTTCTGATCACAAGGGGAAAGTAAACAAAGGGCAGCATTTAATTATTTAATAATAAGTAAGAGAATGACTAGGGTGTTTTTACAGAACAGGATATAATATTGAAATAAAACCCCCCAAAGTGACACAGAAACATAATGCAATCCTCTTAAGCTACAACCCTTCCTAAACCAAACCATACCATTCTCTTCACACAGCCTGGAAAGTCGAAAGAAAGGGGATACTGATCTGCATCACACTGGCATTAGAAGCAGATCTAGTTTTAATGAAGTTTTACTTCATGGACTGAAGTTTCTCCCCAAAAAGGGTAAGCTTTTTTCTCAAGACACATCACTGTGTAATAATCAAGGAGCCAGGGATGGTGGTATTAATTGTTCTAAGTACAGGGATTTGTTTTGCAGAAAGAAGTACCAATCAGAAAGAGAACTGACCAATAATTACTTAACAAAACTGCTTCAGAAGTAGATTTCTAAATCTACTTTTAGATTGAGAGTTAGAAAAATCTTACTAAGTTTATTCATTTAGAGGAAATCTGTGCAAGCCTCTGAAACCAAGAGGTATTGTATCAAAAGAGATAAAGTCACTAGACACTTATGTAAGAGCTACTTCTTCCTCAAATGGCCACCATATAGTCATTTCTGACTATTACATTACCAAGAAGTAACAATGCACCTTTAGGAAACTAGTATGAAAGAAAAACATAATAAAATTTTTTGCAGGTGACTCTTCGATCTCATAGGTGTGTGTTAATTTTCCAAAGTTGGGACTGGATCCTGCCTTTACAAAATGCTCCTTGAAATATCACATTGAAAATCTTCTCTTTTACTCCTTATTGTGAACACTGTATATGTTTTTAAGAACACCAATAAAATATATGGACTATGGGGCTTCCCTGGTGGCGCAGTGGTTGAGAGTACGCCTGACGCAGGGGACACGGGTTCATGCCCCGGTCCGGGAAGATCCCACATGCCGTGGAGCAGCTGGGCCCATGAGCCATGGCCGCTGAGCCTGCGTGTGCGGAGCCTGTGCTCCACAACGGTAGAGGCCACAGCAGTGAGAGGCCCGCGTACCGCAAAAAAAAAAAAAAAAAATATATATATATATATATATATATATATATATATATGGACTATGAAATTATTTTTCCAGTAGTGAAACTGTGGAGAATACAACTTGCATTTCTACTGTACTCCCGCAAAAAGAGGAAGTTCTTTTCCACAAAGACTCTCATCAATGTTAACTCTGGGAGAGAAGTATTTGTAGTTGTCTCATGCTTTGTGGTGAGAGACTCGCACTTTTTTCCCTGTCTCTATTGTGGGAAACAGGGCACACTTTGGGCTGAGAATTCATGCTGTGGTCGGAAAAGAAAGAAATGAAAAATACCCTCATTAACACTGCTCTTTAACAAGTTCAGCAAATGGGCTTCAGGCATTCTAAACAGCAGCAATTAAAAAATAACTTTAGATTTCATACATTTCTTCCAGTAGGATGAAAAGCTGAGGTATGTTAACTTTAATTTTATGGTTTGGGTGAATACAGAGTTCGATTACTCCCTGTCAAAGCAGAAGTCAGCCTTTTACAGGGAATAAGTGCTAATTAAGCAAAACACAGTAAGCATGTTATATGAAGTATATTTGTTTCTTTCCTGTGCACTTTGGCTGCACAAGCTCTAACCACAGTTTCCGGAGCGACCATCAGTGCTCCCTAAGAATGCCAATGCAGTGTTCCGTCCAGTTAGTGGGGTGCAGAGACCAGTCAGAATGCTGATGCTTTCCACAAAGGAGATGGGGATACGGAGGCAAATGCAATCAGGGAGTATTACCTCTGTCTTGTGTGCCTGCTACAAAACCGTGTCCTCTCAAGACTGCTCTATCCCTTCTTTGCTTTATACGTGTATGTGTAAGTTTGTATATGTAAGCTTTACAAGTCTCTCATAAGAGAAAACTGAAAATGCCCAGGAAAAAGACAAAACTGCTTCAACAGAGAAAGGTCTCTCTGTTCCAGCTGAAGAGGATATAGAGTTCATAACAGGAAATATCCACCCCCTGAAACTGTATGAAACATGGATGCTTCCACAATTTACTCAAGGTCTCACTGACCAGGCTATGAGTAATTTTAATTATTATTTCTTATGATTATGGTTGATAAAAAGTCTCAGTGGTATGCTAAAAATCTTTAACACTTGTTGACCTTTTTTCTTGATAGCTTTCCTCCTCCCAGGCTCCAGCCAACAGTAGCAGTAACAGATATCCAGATCTTAAGAGGACAGAAGTATAATGGTGCACTGAATATGGAAAGGAAGAACCAGTAATGGTTCCTATATATTCATAACGCAAATCAGCATCAAACTAAGGAATAAGCTTCCCCAAGAAGAAGTTGACAGAAAATAGTTTCTCCTCTTAATGAACTGAGGAAACAACTTTGAAGTTATCCATAGCCACCGCTTCTGAAGCGACTAGTAGCTTTTTAACTATTAGTTTACTTGTATTAGATTAATTTATATTAGAGTTTATTTAATGCAATTGCTCACAAATTTTAAACCATTTTGTAGAGTAGTGTTCTGTATCTGTTTAAATGAAATGCTTTCCTAAGCTCAAGATCAGTGTTTTTATGTTGTGTAAATTATGAAATTACTGTGGAATATCTGGTAAACTTGATAGGAAACCCCAGATGTCAGCACTTTGCTGGGCAAGATTTAAAGTGGCCCACACCGTTAACCCTCATCAGGAGCAGTAGCAGTGGGCTAAGTCATAAGGGCATGCCCATCCATTACACTCACCCAGGATACTGTGAGTGAGAATCAAAGGGCAGTCAGACAGGGACCCCTATGCTCAGATTCCACTGCCAAGAAATGGCCTAAGTCAGCTCTTGTTGTTGAAGAAAATAACCCTTTAGGAATCAGACTGAATCCTATTTTAAGTTTTAGAGGAGGAAGGATAGTATTTAAACATTGATGAAATGTGCCCCTCTTTTTTTATCAGCATAGAAATTTATTTGAATTCAAAAGAATATGGTTATATTTAGCATAGTGTAATAATTATCTAAAGCACATATCATTGTTGGCTCTGAAACAGTTCTAAAGATGTCATTCTTTTGAAGTCAAAAAATATGCAGTAAAAATGGACAAGGAAGCAAAAATATGAAAAAAAACAAGTTTGCTGAGTATGGGAAGTTGTTACAAGAGGGGCACACCAAGATAATGTAACAGAGTCCAAATTACATAACATGCAGCAAGGAGTTCTCTTGCTTTAACAACTCCTAGAAAATAAACCAGTAATCTCAATGCGAGAATATCACCACTGGGTTAACAGGACAAATTTTCCGAGAAACACAGGTAGTAATTCACTATACTTCCCCTTTCTCTAATACCTTTTCTCACACCAATTTCTCTTCTTTCCTCGAGGATAGATTTTATCCTGTTGAAAACAATTTTAGTTTTATTTGTAAAGTAGAGTAAACAATATCGTGAGTGAAGTAGGCAGCGTTTTAGCTGAAGATGCTCAGGAATCAAACTTTTGGAAAAGGCCAATCAGCTAGCTAGCTAGCAGTTACCATCAGTGGCTTGCAGAAAAAAAAAATTACAGATGATATGTTTGCTAAATAGATAAAAAAGAATAAGCAGTTTAAAATGGGTGAAAAATCCCAGGATCTATTGTGACCTAAACCAGAGGTGCCTAACCTTTTTGGAACCAGGGACCAGTTTCCTGGAAGCAAATTTTTCCAGGGAGGTGGGGCGGGGTGTGTGAGGTTCAGGCGGTAATGTAAGCCATAGGGAGCAGCAGATGAAGCTTAGCTGGCTTGCTTGCGACTCACCTCCTGCTGTGCAGCCCAGTTCCTAAGAGGCTGCGGACTGGTACCCGTCCAAGGCCAAGGGGTTGGGGACCCCTGACCGAGACACTCAAAAGCAGACAGTTGACCTTTGATTAAGCCCATTTTCCTGTGGAGTGAGCCATAAGGGGCTCCAAGACACAGTTTGGTTTCAATGTTTCAGTGTTCACAGCCAGAGGGCAAACTCAGAATGTCTCCTCCTCTTGCAGAAACTGGACCACGGATGAGAAGTCTTTTTTTGAGTAGCCCTTCACGCACAACATCCCTGCAGATCTGATGGGCTTGACTGCCCAGAAGGACTGGGTTCTTCGTGCTGGTAGCAGAGCCTCATGCTAATCCCAGATCCTTAGCCATGAGTGTTGCTCCAAATCCGCCCTGATAGTAATTAGCCGAGGGAACTCCATCCATCACCCCAGGTACAGGATTGTAAGTGTCACTTGACCAACATCGTCCTGAGCTCGTATTTAGGATTTTAGCCAAGAGTTCTGGGTCAAGCCCTAACCTGAGTCCCAGATTCATAGCTCCAGCAGTTCCGATCCTACTAATAGCTAACAGCAAGTGTTTGCAGATCTTCGAAGCCTGGCCAGTCCCAACAGCTCCATGATGCACCACATGGGAGCCCATGCACCACAGCAGCTCAACCCCTCCCATCCTAAATGTGAGGTTGCCAGATCGAGCCGTTCCCACACCACCAGAAACAGGGGCATCCGTGAAAACCGCTCCCATTTTCTCAACTTCTTTGGCCAATTCTCTGAAAACCATAGGATCAACAGTACTGGAATCTATTAATAGTGAGTCTTTCTTCACTTTTTTTTGAATTCCATTTGCTCCAGAATAAGCTTCTAGCGCGTTGATGCACTGTAATAATTCTGTCACCTTTTTCGGCTACATCCGCTGCGGAAGACACTACCGGGTTCACCTGCATCTAGAAGCTCTTTGCATGAATCAGGGAACACATCAACAACAGTGAGTGGCTAGCCATGTTTCATGAGCTCTTTTGCCATTGGATTCCCCACGTTGCCTACTCCAATGAATCCAACTGGAGTCTTGGAAGCTACTGACCTAGAACACAGCGCTGAAAGGCTGGCCACCGCCGGCTGCTGTGGACGACTCCCTGTACCAGAGGCCGGAGGTGGCTCCACGGAGACGGAAGGAGGCTGCCACGCTGCCCGTGCCCCTCCTTCCCACGGTGACCTCCTCGACTCCCGGCTCACCCACTGGCTGCTATAGGGTGCGTGATGCGGAGGGCCGGCTCGGCTGTGGCGATTCTTAATACCTCTTTGGTACTAGGTTACACATACAATTTCACCTAGTGTGCGATTTAACAGAAGGAATTTTTTTCTACGGCATTTTTGTGGCACAGCAGATAGAAGCGAGGTCACTATTTCTTTGAAAAACTGAATTAAAAATTTATAGAAAGTCATGATTCATTCTACAAATATGCTGAGTCAAAGAAACGTGAAAATTGATGCGATGGAGGAAGAGCGCTAGACTTCCCTGATGCTCAACTGGGACCTTTCTTCTGGTGTCAGAACATGGTTGTGTAACTCCTTTAATCCCAGTGGATTTTCCAAAAATTCCAGAATCTTCAGATTTTGGTAGCCCCTGTTTACTGCCTTTGCCCCCCCCATGCCAAACCCCACCCCACCCCGCACACATTTATTTTTTACCAGTTGTCCTCCGGGGTGTTTTTCTTTATATAGTTATTGCAGCAGTTTATTAGACTACTGACCCCCAGTGCAAATGCCCCTCCCCCCCGTTTTCTCACCCTGTGTAGTTTTGTTCCACCTTGACCTGGGCTTGGTCACGTGACTTGCTTTGGCCCAGTGGCATATCAAGAGCTGAAGCTTGGAGAGTACTCATGCTTTAGGGCTTGTCCTCATGGAAACCTGACATGTTAGGAAGCCTGGCTAATCTAGTGGAGACTAGGCACAGGCCACAGCCAGCACCAATGGCCAGACATGTGAATGCAAACAGCCCCAGTCCAGCAACCAGATGATGGCAGCCTCAGTAGTCACCTCAGGTGAAAGCAAGATAGATCCACCCAGGAGATCCCAGCCCATTCTGCTGATTCACAAACTGTGAAGAGATAAAGTGCCTGCTGTTTTAAACCACCAAGCTTAGCAGTAGTTCATCACACAGGAAGAGATATAACTATCTTCACTGTTAGATTATCTTCCCACTTTATACCATGTTTCCCCTCAAACGACTGTTCCTTTATCCAAGATTCTAGAAAAGAAATAACAACTGATGAGGCTGATAGAGCCTTAACATTTTTTAAAGTTTTATAAACTTTTAAAATAACTATGTTAATAAAATCAATATTTATTTGATCACAAAATTATTTTCTTCAGTTGCCTTAAGAAGTAATGCAGAATTGTACTAAGTTTATACATTTGGAGGCTCTAAAAATGTGTTATTCCTTGGATTCAAGTCCTAGTGTACTTTATGTGGGCATTCACGTTTGCAAAATGATTCCAGGAAATTTGCGATTTCATTTTACAACTTTGGCCTAAGGAGTCTTATGATATTTTACCTGAGAAAAATAATACATTAATTCCACTTTCAGCTATTAAACCCATGGCTTACTGTATTTTCTAAATTCCCTATCAGTAAAGAAGACTATGTATAGTGTACAAGACTGTCATGATTAGGAGGAAGGTAGTACAGAAAGAGCCCGTCAAATTAGGCATTGCCCAGTCATGTCAGTATACTAACGTGGGGAGCCACAGGCAGCTTGAAGCCTGGAAAAAAGACAGATACAATGTAATGATTATCCTATGGATCCGGATAATGATTCCTATGATTTTGTTTTAAATATTAATGGCAGAGGATTCTGGGGAAATGATGGTGGCTACAGAGAAGATTTTTATCCCTGAATATGCCACCCCTCCCCTAAATACACAACCCCCCACCCCCACAAAGAAGAAAGAAAAGCATCTAGGATAGCAAGTTCAAAAACCCACAGACAACATCTACAACAAGGTGTCCACATTAACTGCAACATACAGCCAGGTAGGAACAAATCAACAACAGGAAAAAGACCTACATATGTGTATCCCAAGGTGTGTGGGAGGAAGACTAGGGAAGGACTCTCTCTCTCTTTCAGGAGAGCCAAAGGTTACTATGGTTCAAGAACTCAGTGAGATTGCAAAACTCACTGAGAACAGCGGCAGAAACCGGGAGTGAATGTTGCAGGCTCCACTTTGCAGCTGAGTGCAAATTGAAATGTTCTGAGGATGCCAAGTGTTCTGGGGTCTGTGAAACCTTGACACCTATCAAACCAAAGCACCATTCCAGAACAAATCCCCATACTCAACAAGGACAGGAAAGAGGAGGCCTGGGTAAATGGGCATAGGAGGGCCGAGGAGGAAGATTTTAGAAATTTTAAGGTCATTTTTAGAAATTATTTTGTGAAAATAATAGAAGATAGTGAGCCCTGGAGTTCTGAAGCTAGAAATTATATTCTGATCTATGTTTCCCTCCTAAAGTGGAAACTTATTTCATTTAAAAATGAGTGACAGAAGAGTATTCCATTCACATCCTGTAGAAAATCAGTGAGAAAAAAAAAAGAAAAAAGAAGGGTGAAAAGAAAGTTCCAGCAAGTCCTGAAAACGTGACAGAAAGTCACATCCACAGAACAAATGAAATTTATTGCCTGATATTGCGGAAAAAGTAAAAGAAATTTTAAAAGGAATAGAAACTGGTTTTAAGAAAAACATAAAAGAAATTAGAAAAATTCAGAAATGAAGTGATTGGAGAATAGCAAGATTTGAAAAGGTGAAAGAATTCAGTAAGTAATTTGTTTAAAAAAAATCATGTCTCGAGAGAAGGTTAAACTAGAAGGAACACAAGTTTGAATAAACACAGTGGATAATGTCTCCTTGGAGAAACAGCTGATTTCAAATCCAGCATAAGAAACGAACAAGATGTTCCTTTTACATCTTGTCATACAAGAGAGCTGGGAAGACTTCAAAGACTACTGTGGTTGTGTGGAAAGGACTCCGGAGCCAACTTGAACAGGATCCGTGAACCTAAGAGGGGACAATCTCTGCATCGATATTTATAACAACCTCACTGAAAACAACAACAAAGAAAGAAAATACCTCATTAGTCATCTTCGGAAGCTACTTTGGAGTCAACCTTTCTCTCTCTTTTTTTTCTTTTTTTGTAAAACTGGTAAATAAAATAAAAGAAACATTTATTCTTCCTTTCCTAATTAAACTGTAACTCAGGGCAACCAAGTAGTTGATGAAATAATGTTGTAGCTAGTAAATGAATAATAATCTAATTAGTAGAATATCACCATTTGGTACCCTTAATAAATTAATGGATCTAGACATTGATCATTAATGGCTGCAACGTCACAGTCAGACAGACACTTTATAGTTCCTTTGGGAATTCATCAATATTATCTATGAAGTAAACTTGACAAAAAATCACACCTGAATTATGTCAGTGCTCTAGATCTATCTACCAACTGACAGTAAATACATGGGCCAAAGGAGCATGATAAATATATAAGCAGAAAGGGGATGCAATCAGCATAATCCAGACAGTTGGGAACCCTACTGGATGAATGCTTTGAATTCAAGGACAAATACTTGCAAGAAAAATGAGCAAATTGAGTTCTTTTAAACCTATACTTTAAAAGAAATTGTGTTTGGAATTTAATAGTTTCAAAATCCCTCATCAATATTATTCACTGGGATAAAATAATATGAAAATTTAACAAACACTGACTATGTGCTGAGAAATGATCCTTCAGTGATTCACTCAAGGTGGAGACTAGCATTCAGGCTACACCTGAGGTAGAATTTGAATTCCATAGTGGACCTTTAAACCACAGCTCATCTTCTCTTTTTAAAACCATCAGAAAGAAGCCTGTTGCCTGACCTTTGAGATTCTGCAAAGAGACCATATTTAGATCTTTTGTCTCTTTTAACTTCCCTAGTCCCCTTCTCTACTTTCAGAATAGTGATTCCCAGATAAGTACAATGAGTTCAAACAGTGTGGTTAAAGGGGTAATTAGTCTGCTCTGCAGCCAAGTTACTCACAGAATAAATAAGTTGGCTTTCACAGTTGTTAGTTTCTTCCTGGGCTTTGTTTAGAGGGGTCTCAGCTCAAGCAAGCAGCCTGTCAGCAGCCTGAAATAACTCTGTGGAAATCTAATGGCATATATGTAAAATATGTCTATGAAACCTTTTATTCAATCTTAGATGCATAATTTTACTACTTCTTTAGGCCTGGAAAAGGATATTCAGCTACAAAAGGACGGAAAAGAAAATGTGTATAATACCTCATGCCCTCCTCACTCCCTAGAAACTTATTTTACCCGTTTCATCAGAAAATGATGTATACTGTAAGAAACATTTTTAAAATTATTTGATCAAATATATAAGTGCACTAAGTCTCTGTATTTATTAAAGCAAATACAGTTACCTTTCTGTCCCTTTCTAAAGGAAAGCAAAAAATACAGTTTTTTCTTAAGACTCAGCATTTATGGATATTATTTATTATACTATATTGACACCCAGACATGTTTATAGGAGGCTTTTGGGACATACAGAGCTATTTATTCCCATACCAAATGGCACTTCTTTTTCCTCTGCCTTCTGCTTGTATTTTTTCTGTTGCGATTATATCCTACTGAGGCTGCTGCATGTCTTTGTTTGATCTGAGATTCTAAAGGAAAGACTGTATAGTCCCCTTTTTACAGAATAATAATGGGTTTTATGACCGCCTTCAGAAGCCTCCTTTTCCACTCATTCTCATTTCATATCTATGGTGAGGTGTCGAAAACAGATGAGTTAGTTCTGAACTGGTGATATATAAATCAATTATTATTTGATTCATATTCAAAGCAGCTCCTCCTAAAATAGTGGCCTTCCTGCCTGTGGGACGTAGTCTAACCTACTGCCTGGATCTACACCCTCCAACATCCATATTTTGTCTATTGTTACCTTGGACACTTGTAGGAACTGAGTGAGTTTCTCTTTCTATAGTGTCCACTGACAGACAAATGAATAAAGAATATATGGCACATATGTAGAATGGAATGTTATTCAGCCTTAAAAAAATAAGGGAATCTTGCCATTTGCAACAACTTGGATGAACCTTGAGGGCATTATGCTAAGTGAAATAAATCAGAGAGAGAAAGACAGACACTGCATAATCTCACCGTTACGTTTAATCTAAAAAAGCTGCACTCACAGAAACCGAGTAGAATGGTGGACATCAAGGGCTGGGGAGTGGAGGAAATGGGGAGTTGTTGGTCAAAGGGTATAACCTTCCGGTTATAAGATGAATAAATCCTGGGAGTCTGATATACAGCATGGTGACTATAGTTAACAACACTCTATTGCATACTCAAAAGTTTCTGAGATAGTAGATCTTACATGTTCTCATCACACACACACACACACACACACACACACAAAAGGTAGTTAATTGTGTAAGGTCATGGATGTGTTAACTAACCTTATTGTGGTAATCATTTTGCAATATATACATGTATCAAATTATGATGTTGTACACCTTGAACTTATACAGTGTTATATGTCAATTACATCTCAATAAAACTGGAAAGAAGAAAAAGATTCACATGGAGAAGGGTGAGGCTGGTAGAAAAAAGCCACTGCATTGAGCAGTACCGAGGTGGGCGGAAAGCCATGGGCCTCTATTAGCACTGCTGGGTAGGTTCTGTTCCCACGTGTGGGGAGGGGGTAGGACAGCACAGCTGTGATCCTTATTGCAGACCCTAGGCAGCCTCAGGCAACTTTTCAAAGTTGGATGCTGAAAACCAATAAATGAAATTAGAAGGAAGAATTACATAAATGCCTTTATTCTACTTCTAGTCCTCTTGGCAACTTTTTCATCTAAAAGCTGTGCCCTGCAGTTCTCAAAGCAGAAACATTAACATGGATCAGAAGTTTCCAAACTTTTCATCATCAACCCCTGCACCAAAAGAAAAGTTGAAATTTTATGACCCCTAGTATACGAAGTATCTTGTGTGCTTTTAATATTTATCAAGAGAACATTTAACAGTTACCTACTATGTGCCAAGAGAAAATAAAAATAAGACACAGACGTTAAATGCAGACTTTGTTCCAGTATTATTCTTCCTTTTGACTTCAGTATAAGAGCTATTGAGCTATTTGCTGTCCCAGTAAGGGGATAAGCAGACGATTACAGAATCCTGTGATCTCTTCCCGAAGTTTGCAACTATAGGGTTGGTCCTAGAATTGCTCAGTAACTTTGTATTTTTTTTTTTTCCTTGCGGTATGTGGGCCTCTCACTGTTGTGGCCTCTCCCATTGCGGAGCACAGGCTCCGGACACGCAGGCTCCGGACGCGCAGGATCAACGGCCATGGCTCACGGGCCCAGCCGCTCCGCGGCACGTGGGATCCCCCCAGACCGGGGCACAAACCCGCGTCCCCTGCATCGGCAGGCAGACTCTCAACCACTGCGCCACCAGGGAAGCCCAGTAACTTTGTATTTTGATTTAACGGGAAACTAAAAGACCTTCCTGTCCCAACGTAACTCTGCTTTGTGGAGACTGGAGGTGCCCTGCAATTGACTCAAGATACTGTTTATTTGCTTAAACAGTTAAATGAGTCGTTTCTATTTAACAAGTGAGGACAAACTTTCACAACAGTACCTACCCCACGACATAGCTCAGACGAAAACTCTGAGGGAAAGGAAAACTATATGGGCAAAAAGTTCAGGTTCCATCTACTGTACATGGAATATTGACAGGCTTGTAAAACTTACAGAGGTACCTGGGGGTACCCAGGAGCCCTGGGTATTTAGTATACAGATCAGCAAAGGATGGTGGAAAATAAGACGACACCAGGTCAGGGGACAAATTAAGCAAGTGAAGCTGGTCCTTTATATTCTTTTCCCTTCTGATATACCACTGCTCGTTCATGTCCAGAATATGTTCTGTATCCTCAGTAGACCTACACACATACACACAGACACGTGTGTAGCACACAAACATGCACGCATGCATGCATGTACACATACATGGAGTCCCCAGTCTTCTCAGTTAAAATTCAGCTTGTAGTAACTAAAGAAAATGTATAATGCCCTATATTTTATAGATTTTAAAAATACTTTCACTTTAAGAGAAAACTTTTAATGTCTGAAAATCCCTTCTCACGAAGGAAGTTATTTCTGATATTGGAGGTTGACAGTTTCACAGAGAAAACTTCAGGAGCACAGAGATATGCCTGACCCTCTCCCCACGCACCATCTGGGGAGAATTCACCAACACAGAGGCTCAACCCCTCTGCTAAGTCAAAATCAAGTATCCCAACATCATTATTTCACAGAGAATACCCTACCTCATGTTAGGCATTCATATGTATTTTATTTGTTGAAGAGAGGAAGAAGATATAAAGGAGGGAATCATCCGAAATTACAGAGGACAGCATTTAAGTCAATATAGATATTTAAATTTAAGGTAAAATTAAATGATAATTTGAAATTATATGTGGAGTTTTATTTACTAAAGAATATTTTGGAAAGTTCAACTCCTATTTTTACTTATATTTTCAGAGAAGGTATTTGGTCCAAATGAAGAATACCTTCAATTATTGTTCTTTTATTGCAAGCAAAAAAGGATTTATACTTCTTTTCATGAAATATGGTTGTTTGACAACAGAAGGATAAATATTTTATATTTTTGGAAACAACAGTCAGGCTACTGATATTCTTAATTAGTTTCAATAAATCTGAATGCTTCTTATCATCTACTCTTTAGCTTGTACCTGAGGAGTTGAATACCTCCAGGAAGAATCGTGCTCCAGACCCGTAAATATGCAGTTCACAGAGCCCACCACCAGAGGGCAATAAAGAAGTCAAATCTTGAAACCATGCAGTGAAAATAGTGGGAGTTTAAATAAAAGCAACATTTCACAGTATGCTTTTCTGACCAACGTTATATCTAATAACTTAATGGATTGTATGTACATGGATTCTGAAAAGTCAGCAGCACACTTCACTGGTCAATTTCTATGATAAGGGGAACGTAATTGGAGTGTAGAAAAACAGTATACTTACATCTTAAAATTCCACCCCTACAGAATCTGCTGCTCACTATTGAAAAATGGTAAGAAGAATAGCTTTCTGTGTCTCAGTCACCAGTTAACATTTTCAAGAGTAGAATTTATCTTCCTATGATGCTCAAATACACAGGAAAAATGCATATCTAGGACATTGGATAAACTCTATATGACATGTGAAAATAATTATTCAAATGGAAAAAGTAAAAGATCTACAAGGAACAGTTTTATATGCATTAGTGTGGATATATACATAAAGAGGCTCTAAGAAACATAAAAATCACTTCCAGGAAGTAATTTTAGGTAGAAGAGAATTAACATGGATGAGGAAGAAAAGGGAGTTGGTTTTAAGATAGTTTCATTTACTTGTTTTTTTGTGTTTATTTATTTGTTTTATTTATTTGGTCTTTGGAATATAAGGAAACAGTGGCTTTCACATCTGTATCCCAGTGGAACAAAGGGACCGAGGTCTATACTGGAGCCCAGCCATTGTTTGACTATCTTGTAATAATACTGGTGAAATACAGCCAAATCATTTGAACTACAAGCATCCTCTCTGACAATAATCTTAAGACATCAACATTATAAATTAAAGAAAGGAAAGAGAGAATACTGTTTTCTTTAGAGAGAAAATACAGATTCTGGATCAAATCAATAATGTCAGCAAACCTCATGGGTATAAAATATTCTGCTGCCTATCATTTAGATCATGCCTCTAGAAGAGGGAAACTGGGTGATAATTTCCCCAGATTTTATATTTAATTCAAATATTTTAGATAAGAGGCATCTCTAGTAAAACACTGTATCATTGATTTTTTCCAATAGGATAGCTCACAGGAGTTCCTCTTTCCTTCTCAAATACATATGGGGAAATGGAGGTGGGTGTGGGTTAGAGGAACTATCTAAATAGAGCATAGTAATCAACAGTTTGTTTTTTAAAAATAGAAATTTCTATTTAAATTGTTTCCAGAGACAGAAACACACAGAGACAATTCCATGTGACAACAGTGGAAGAGACCAGTGATGCAGCTGCAAATCAAAAAATGCCAACACCAGTGATTGATGGCCACCACCAGAATCTGGTTAAGACAAAGAAGGATCCTCCCCTTGAGGCGTCAGAAAGAACATGGCCCTCTCAACACTCTGAGTTTGATCTTCTGGCCTCTAGAGCTGTGATAAAATAAATTTCTGTTCTTTTAAGCTAACAAGTTTGTGGTATCTTGTTATGGTAGCCCTAGAGATAACAGTATTTGATTCCTGAGATGGCAACTGTATTCTGACTATGTAATGACTATTCCAAGATGATCAACAGACACAAAGATAAAGAAAGGCAAAACTGAGACTAAGCCCAGTTCTTTTTATTCCCAGAATAATAAATGATTTTTTAATTAATTTAGATCTCTTTGTCTAACCCCTCTGCTTTTCAAAAGACTATGTGCGACCAATCAAGTATTAATATGTCATACTTTCATTTTAATTCATCTCAAATTATTTCTAATTCCCCTTATGAGTTCTTACCTGACCCATGAATTATTTACGAATATATTGTTGAATTTCCATTTGTGATTTTCAACAAATTTCTTTCTGTTAACGATTTCTTATTGCATTCTGTTGTCATCTGAGAGCACTCTTTTTATTGTTTATATCCTTTAAAATGTACTGAAATTTGTTTTATGGCCTAGCATATAGTATATCCATGTGCATTTGAAAAGAATGTATATTCTGATGCTGTTGGGTGGAATGTTTTATAGATGGCTGTTAGGTCTAGTTGATTGATAATGTTGTGCAAGTTTTTTTATTTTCTTGTTGATTTTCTGTCTGTTCTGCTATTGAAAGAAAGGTATTAAAGTATCCAACTATTATTGTAGAACTGTCTGTTTCTCTTTTCCTTTGTGTTGATTTTGCTTCATTGTATTTTGAAGTTCTGTTGTTAGGTGCATATAAGTTTATAATTATTATACATTCTAGATGGTATAATCATTTTATCATTTTAAAATATCTTTGTCTCTAGTAAAAATTTTCATCTTAAAATATATTTTTTCTGATATTTTCTTAGCCACTCCAGTTTTGTTGTTGTTGTCTTGTTTTGTTTTGTTGTTACTGTTATGGTATATCTATTCCAACCCTTTTACACTTCACCTATATATTTTCTTGACTCTAAAGTGGGTCACTTTCTTGTTGATGTTATATACATATATAACTGTATATTACATTCAAAAATTACATATATAATAACAAATTATGGCAGACTTTGAACTGGACCTTTTTTTTTTTTTCGGTACGCAGGCCTCTCACTGTTGTGGGCTCTACTGTTGCAGAGCACAGGCTCCGGACACGCAGGCTCAGTGGCCATGGCTCACGGGCCTAGCCACTCCAAGGCATGTGGGATCTTCCCAAACCAGGACACGAACCCGTGTCCTCTGCATCGGCAGGCGGACTCTCAACTACTGCGCCACCAGGGAAGCCCTGAACTTCACCTTTAAATGAGTATGATTTAGACAGTAGAGCTTCCCTACCAAATGCAAATAACTCACTTGAACTCTCTTTTCTGTAAAGGACAGACCAATTCTTCCAAGGGGAATTCTTTTTTTTTTTATTAGTTTCTGCTTTATAACAAAGTGAATCAGTCATACATATACATCTGTTCCCACATCCCCAAGGAGAATTCTTGAACTCATTAGATATGTGATATTCATTATAATTAGTTGCATTTAACACCACAGAAAGGACTTGATCAAAGGCTATTTTACTCTTTTCTACCTCACTGGATGATTAGCTAGGTTCATTTTTAAATGAAAGATATACTCTAGATATTTAAATGTAGGGCATCTCTTCCTTTCAAATCTCAGAAAGAAAGGTGTGCTTCAGTTTCCCTGCAGAAAGCTCTAGTATCTTGCCCCCCTTTTGAAAGAGGAACTAATCCTTCTTTCTCTATTCTTCTTTGTCTTCTTCCCATCATCAGCAATGAGCCTCTTTATCATTTTTGTCAGCCCAAAGAATAATTTTTCTCTTTCCAGGCCATTCAAAAATTGTACACTACAAAGTAAACGGAAAGACCTTTATTTATAAAAATAAAACAGCTATGGCATTAGTTCTTAAAGAGTATAAAATTTGATCCCTCATTCCAACAAAAAGTCTTATTAGCATTTAGGGTTCAATGAAAGGCAATAAACAAAAATGTTTTGGTGACTCATTTGACATCTTTACTAATAGGTTTGAATTCATAATGGTGAATATCAGACATATTTGTGTTAGGCAATTAAAATTAAATTATATCTAGACATCTTTTAAATTACCATATTAACATTAACAAGTAATCTTAGAACTCATCTTGAAAGTAAAAGGTACTTTTATACTTTATAATGAAAAAATCAATAAAATGTGCCATTATGCAGAGAAAATGTAATTATAATACCAATTAATGTTAACTGGTCACTTTTTTATTGAAGTAGAGTTGACATACAATATTATGTTAGTTTCAAGTGTTCAACACAGTGATCCAACATCTAAATACATTTGAATTGGTCACCATGATAAGTCTAGTAACCATATATCACCATACAAAATTATGACAGTATTATTGACTATATTCCTTATGCGGTAGATTGCATCCCCAAGACATTTATTTTACAACTGGAAATTTGTACCACTTAATCCCCTTCACCTATTTCTCTCAGTCCCCTATCCCCTGTCCCCTCTAGTAATCACCAGTTTGTTCTCTGTATCTACAAGCTTGTTTCTCTTTTGTTTTCTTTGTTTTATTTTTTAGATTTCACATATAAGTGAAATCATACAGTATTTGTTCTTCTCTGTCTGACTCATTTCACTTAGCACACCTAGTACGCTAGGTCAATCCATGTTGTTGCAAGTGAAGATATTTCATTCTTTTTTAGGACTAAGTAATATTTCATTATATATATGTGTATATATACACCACATCTTCTTTATCCATTCATCTATTTATGGACACTAGTTTCTTCCATATCTTGGCTATTATAAGTAATGTTCCAATGAACAGAGGGGTGCATACATCCTTTCTTATTAGTGTTTTTGTTTTCTTTGGATAGATACTCAGAAGTTGAATTGTTGGATCACATGGTAATTCTATCTTTAACATTTGGGGGAACCTCTGTACTGTTTTCCATAGTGGCTGCACCAATTTACATTCCCACTAACAGTGCACAAGGGTTCCCTTTTTGGTGATGGCCATTCTGACAGGTGTAAGGTGATATCTCACTGTGGTTTTGATTTGCATTTCCCAGATGATTAGTGATATTGAGCATCTTTTCATGTGTCTTTTGGTCATTTGTATGTATTCCCAAAGCAATGTAACCCAGATCAAAATACCAATGGTATTTTTCACAGAATTAGAACAAATAATCCTAAAATTTGTATAGAATCATCCATACAAACAAACAAAAAACCTCCAATAACCAAAGCTATATTGAGAAAGAAAAACAAAGCTGGTGGTATGACATGCACTGATCTCAGACTATACTACAAAGCTATAGTAATCAAAACACTATGGTAAGGGCTTCCCTGGTGGCGCAGTGGTTGAGAGTCCGCCTGCCGATGCAGGGGACACGGGTTCGTGCCCCGGTCCGGGAAGATCCCACATGCCGAGGGGCGGCTGGGCCCGTGAGCCATGGCTGCTGAGCCTGCGCGTCCGGAGCCTGTGCTCCGCAATGGGAGAGGCCACAACAGTGAGAGGTCCACGTACCGCAAAAAAAAAAAAAAAAAAAAAAAAAACACTATGGTATTAGCATAACAACAGACACATAGGTCAGTGGAATAGAATAGAGAGCCCAGAAATGAACCCACAGTTATGTGATCAATTAATCTACAACAAAGGAGGCAAGAACATACAATGAAATAAAGACAATAAATGCTGTTAGGAAAATTGGACAACTACTTGCAAAAGAGTGACACTGAATTATTTCCTTATACCATATATAAAAATAAATTTAAAATGGATTAAAGACTCACATTTAAGACCTGAAACCATAAAACCCCTAGGAAAAATACATTGACATCGATCTTAGCAATATTTTTGGGGGTCTATCTCCTCAGGCATGGCCAACAGAAGTAAAATTAAACAAGTGTGATTATATCAAACTGAAAAGCTTTTGCAGAGAGGAGAAAACCATCACAAAATGAAAAGGTAACTTACTGAAAAAAAGATTTTTTCAAATGATATATCTGATAAGGAGTTAATATCCAAATTATCTAAAGAAATCATACAATTTAATATCAAAAACCCCCAGATATTCCAATTTAAAAATGGGCAGAGAACCTGAACTGGTTACTTTTTAAAGTGTTTGATACAGTACTTAGATGCATTCTTTTTTCATTAGCCTTGAATATCAATACTCTTAACATCTCCGTTTATAAATGAAGCAATTAAGGAATGGAGAGATAAATGACTTGTCTAAGGTACAAAGCTTATTACAAAAAAGATTATACTAAACCAGACCTCTGATTCAGATTCCTATACTTTAATCATTATGGCTTACTGCAGAAGATTAGAGACAGAATTTGACATTGAAAGCTTAGATTCCAGGTTTTAATGAGACTTCTTCACCATGCCTTTATGTCTAAGGGAAAAAATTCTGGTCTGTACTGCCATTAATGATAATACTGCTTCAGAGAAATGTTCTGGAGGGAAAGGATATTATTCAAATTTATTTTTAAAGTATTTTTTTTTTGGTTTCACTTTCTTAATTTTCTCATGCTAGGATGGGAGGGCAAACAAAACCTAAACTAACAATACCAACTATACGTGTGTGTGTGTGTGAGTGTGCCTGTACTTATAAGTATGAAAATACAACTTACAAGAAAAAGCAAGGCCAGAATCTATAAGGCTAAGGATTTTGACTTTATCTTAGACGCAAGAGAAAGCAATTAAATGAAAAGATAGTTGTGTAGATACTAGGCTGTTCAAGTAGAGCAAAGGAGAAATGGTAGTGGCTAAGATGGTGGCAATGAAGATGAAAAGAAACATTATATATGTGATGAGAGAGAGAGAGAGAGAGAGATGAGATTCCAGAGAACCTAACGATGCAGTCTATGCAGAAAGTGAAGAAAAGGAAGGAATTGAGGATCATTCCCAGGTTTTTGCATTGAGTTACTTTTTGTGTGAATCATGGCACCATTCACTGAGGAAGAAAAGATTTGCAGGATGGGACAGTTTGGAAGAAGGAATAATTGAAGTTTCATTTTAGACATGTTAGTTGTAGAGACGTCAAGCAGTGTTCCTCATATTTCTCCAATGAAAAGAATCATCTGGGGATCTTATTGCACATATGGATTATCACCTTTTCTGCTAGAACTTCTGGTTTGGTAGTCTGAGTTGTACACAAAGTACTGGATTTTCTCACACTGCAGAAGAAAAAAAAACACACTGAAGGAGGTGGGAAAGAGCTAACCTAAGTAACTTTGGAAAACAGTATTTTTATATACTGTAATTAACCACGCACAATATATACTGAAAAGCTAAAGACAAAAAGAAATGTACACAAACATTGAACTTGTTAGTAAATTTATTTTTCACACGTGTACAGGTTAATGATTTTTAAATATTTTATGTGTATTCCAGAATTTAGCAAATGAATAAATAGACTGCAAATAATGAGAATCAGGTTTCTAATTGTTAAAGAGTGACAAATAAGGAAAGGGTAAGGGAGGCTAGAATAAACCCTGTGATGTTGGATTGGAATCAAGGTATCAATTTGAATTCATATATCAATTTGAAGTTTTATATATATATGTAGATAGACAGATGATAGATAATGTGTGTGTGCGCACACGTGTGTGTGTATACACACACACCCAGATAGATAATATGAAAATAGAGATACTTGTATATTTTTATGTATTCGTATATATATTTTTAGCTCTCTCTGCTGAAAACACAATGAGGTAGCTTGGATAGTGATAAATCCACCTCATACCAAGATTCTGGTTTCTGAATACCATTATTAATGCAAGGAACAAGAACTCCATGGAGAAATGACTGATTCAAGGCTGAGACAGAGGAAAGTAAAAGATGGGTCTGGAGCATTTTGTGGTGTCAGAAAGTAAGATATTACTCCAAAAATTGTATGGCCATGTAGGAAAAATATAGGAGACAGCTGGAAGGAGTACCAGTGACCAAATATGGAACACTTTGAGAAACAAAACAATTAATGATAGTAATAAATTTTAACCCGTAGAATAAAATAAATATCCACAAGTTCACACTGATGTATGTATATATATAAACAAATAACCAGATAAATACATAAATGAAGGAGAAGAACAGCTCTTTCTTATACTCAAATTATAGTTAATAAATGTAGAGGGAATGATGGGAATAGAAAATGAACAATCATCAAACACCACAGTAATTGGGGGAGTCAAAAACTATTGATGGATGCTAAAATTAGTATGGGAAAATTAAACAAGAAGCAGAATATTTGAACAATCTCAAATAATTACAAAGGGAAAATAGTGATTTTGCAGCTATCATTGTAACTAAGTCATCAAAGTTAGCATCCCCAGTAGTGAGACATACAGGTTTGTTTGTACCTCTAATATGTACTGAAAATGGCATAATATCTCTCCTGAAGTGTTCTTGTCAAGAAATACATATCCTCAGTCTAACCATGAGAAAATATCAAACAAACCCTATTTGAGAAAAATTCTACAAAATGACTGGCTAGGATTTTCCATTAGTTCAAGGTCATAACAGACAAAAAAAGGCTGAGGAACTATCCTAGATTAGAGAAGAATGGGGAGATATGACAAGCAAATGCAATAAGGGATCCTAGATTTGGATCTGGACCACAAGACAATAGGCAATATTTGAATACGAGTCTATAAATCATTAGTAGCATTGTGACAATGTAAACTTTCTGCTTTCAATAATTATACTCTAGTAATATAAAATGTTAACATTTGGGGACGCTGAGTAAAGGGTATATGGGAACTCATACTGCTATGTTTAAAGTTTTTTGATAAATAAGATTTGATAACACAGTTTTATAAAAACTTAGTTTGGACATTTCTGAACCTCTTTTTTGTTTCCTTATGGAAGAAAGTTGCTTGTTTAGGGCTAATACTAATTCAATGGGGGTAAGATTTACACAGGACCAACCCTAACATTCATAGTGTGTGGCACAGGGAACAACTTTGAATGGCCATTTCAAGGAACAATATACTTAAGTGTATACAATGAGTAAAATGGATGAACTGCACAAATTAATGAGTTGAAAAACCATAGAATCACAGAATTTTCTCACTGTAAAGGCCCTTACTTTCACAACTTTTCATAACTTTTCAGTTCCTATGGGTAAATACCAAAGAGCATGATTACTAGATCACTGTATGGTAAACGTACGTTTATTTTGTAAGAAACTGCCAAGTATCCCACTAGCCACAAATGAGAATTCCAATTGTTCTGCATCATCACCAACCTCGGTATTTCAGTTTTGGGATTTTAGCCATTTAAATAGGTGTGTAGTGGTATCTCATTATTGTTCTAATTCAAAATTCACTGATGACATGGAATGTGTAGCATCTTTTCATATGCTTATTTGCCATGTGTCGATTTTCTTTGTTTAACCATAGTAGTTTTGTTGTTTTTTTTTAACCAAGGCCTGCTAACTCTTGTCCTCCTGTGTCTATTTATGTTGTCTTTTTTCTTTCTTTCTTCTTTTTTTGAACTTTTGATCATTTAGTCTTTTTCCTGGTTATGTCCAATTATTTTTTAATACTAAAATTGGGCTTAACTTATTTTAGGAAACTATAAAGATACCTCCACATTCTGGATGTTGTTATCTTTCTCTTGAAAAGATTTACTTTGGTCCATGGCAGACAGTTACTATAGGGACTGGTAACCTTAGTCCATTCTCAGTTTGAGCTCATTCAAAGCCGTTTTTCAGTCTGTGTGAAGGTTGGTCTATTTCTGTCTTGTCCTTCCTCTACGGGTGTTGCCCTTTGGGATTACCATGTGAAAGTTTGGATTCTCCCTATTCCCAACTACCCTTGTATTTGTTAGGCTTTAAATGTAATGGTTCCCGCAGCCCCGTGAGACTAAAGATACACTTAGCTTGTCATTCCATTAGTTGTTGCCTTTAGCTTGAGCTGTTGCCCATTGGCTTCTGTGGTTAGAGTCTTTTGAACTCCTTGGCTTTTCAGTTCCTAGGCTGTACGATTTGAATCAGCAAATGCCCAAAGGAGAAAAGCTGCACCAAATGTCAAGCTTGCGTCTGTGTTTCCCTTCTCTCCACAACTTGGCCCACATGTCTTGGTGTCTCTCTAACACTCAGACGCCAGCGAACAGAAGTTTTCCTACTCGATCCAGCTTGTCTAAAATTCCTTTAGACTTCGCCTGATCTTATGTTATTATTCAACTATCATCTCAATTACCCCAGGAAGAAAATTTACAATTTTATCTTTTATTTTTTTATTTTCCATATTACCTCAGTTTCTGTAGAGACCTTTTACCTCACTGTTCGGTCTAGTTCCTGTGTTAGCAGTAAGATGGAGATAAGGTGGAGGCTAAGAATACTGGGGGGAAATCACTGATGAATGATATGTCTTGTTCTTTTTGTTTTTCCTCTCCTTATTTATTACTCTGGCAGCCTACATTTGCCCTTCTTCATTTGACCCAGTTGCCCAAATAAGAAACCCACTCTGGTAAAGACCTGACTTTACTCTCATAAATGTCTGCATGTTAGGATTAGCTAGATGATGAACACCATGCCAGAGTTCTTTGTGTGACACTTTTGCAGACTTTTGTTAGCCCTTTAGTTCCCCTCTTGCCAACGCTGCTCAGATTGTTGAGGTTTTCTAAGATTCTATAGGTCAAACCTCTCTACCTGCATACCAGATGAGACCTTCTCTCTTTCCTGACTTCACTTGGGGGAGGTTAGCCCTCGGTTCTTCTTTTTCCACATCCAATCATAATTGTTCATGAATTCCAAAAGGCCCTCAAAGTGTCTGTCATCCCTTTCTCTCTTCTCTTTTTTAGCAACACTGTTAAATATTAACCACATATTTGCATACCTCTTTCTTACTTACAGTGGAATACTGGAAGGCTCGATCATTAAGTGTGAGCCCCACCAAACTAGGACTCATACAACACTCTCCTCCAGGCCAAAACTTTTGATATCCACTGGGTTTTTTTAATACTATCTTATATGTATCTAAATTTGTAATGATTTAGTTAACTCCTGAGTTATGTGACAATAAGAAATCAGTCAAATTAGCACTACAGAAGTGCAGCTTAGACCTAGGGACCAGAACCAAGGACCACAAAAACCTGTTAACCAATAAGTTTCACTTGTACTTCATGTTTAACAACTGCTGAGGGTGAATGGGAAGTGAGGGAAAAAGAGTTTAACTTCATATCACAGAAACTTGCACTAAAATGAAGAGGAAAATGACCCAGTTCCTGGTTCAAGTCACTGTAATCTGCTTCAATAAATAATAACAGCACACAAGGAAAACAAACACTATATGATAGGAACGATGGATAATTAATTACCAGATCAGACAGGACAGATTACACTTGCTATGGGATTTCATTAAAGAAGGATTCCAAAAAGTACTGGCTTCTTCTGAGAAGACTTCTCAGAACAGGTAGCATTTAAACTAAGTCTTGAACAAGTATATAGAGGGTAGGGAACAGGCCTTCGGGCAGGGAACAGGCACAGTGTCAGGAATGGCACAAAGGGCTTATGGAATAGGGGACAAAACTGGCTGAGCACAGGAGTGCTACGTGTTGGGGAATATGGGGGAAGGCTGGCTGAGGTTGGTTAAATGAAACATAATTAGACGGAAGAGAAAGTAGGTGGAAAGACACATGGAAGACTGTGGAAAGCCCCTGAAGATGGAGGTCAGCATAATAATATAAAGAACTCAGTGGTACTTTGACACTGTATGAATGTCTAGGTTTAAAAAATCAGGAAAACACAATAAAAGAATAAACTACTGGTATAATGATATGTAACCAGAGGCCAGATACCAAAGAATACACACTGTGTCTTTCCATGTATGTCATATATGGTTATAGAGGTCAGCTTAGGTGTTGCCCTGGGAGAGTATGGAACAGAAAGAAGTAACAGAGAACCGTGTAGGGTGTTAGAAATATTTTATAGTATCTTGATCTGGTGTTGGATACATGGGTGCACAGAGATGTAAAAATTCAGTTACTAGCAATGCAGTTAACCTACTAGAGTTTTTTTTTAATTTATGCATACATTAAAAAAAAACTCTAGTAGGTTAATATTAGCCTGTCAGTTGTATGAAGTAAATTTTGGTCAAGGAATAGCCAAGGCAGTAATGCAGTAATAAGTTATAAATGTACTCACTGTGCTCTAGAATGTCACAATTGGAATACAAGACATATGTGTAAGAAAAAAGACAAATATTCAATATTGATGGTTGGATGAGCTGAATAAGTTAGATCACTCTACTTTCAATTTAAGAACTTGGCCAGTGTTTGGATATCTTTGAACAAAGAAAAAAAAGAAATACAATTTTTATTACGCACATGCTATGTATCAATCCCTGACTTATATTTTGACACATATAAACATGGGAAATATTGCACCTTGTAACTGAGACAATGAAGATGAGTGAGGTAGCTGGTTTTGACACTACAGGCTGAGAAAACCATCAGCTCATAATCGTAAGAAGTCTGAAGTCGGAGGAAAAGAATCAAGAGGAAATAGTGGTAAGTGCCAGGAGCTTCTGGAAACTACATCAGAGATGAAGACTCCAGGATTGTTGAGCTTTCTAAGAGTCCCAATAACTCAGGTAAAAACAGAGGGCTTAAAACTGAATCCTGGGGATATATGTATGCATATAGCTGATTCACTTTGTTATACAGCAGAAACTAACACAACATTGTAAAGCAATTATACTCCAATAAAGATGTTAAAAAAAACAAAAAAAACTGACTCCTGCAAAGCAACAATTGTTAGGACAAACAGTAAAGAATTATAAGGAAAATAATCACATGCCTGTCCCAACAGAGAAATATCCTAAGCTCCATCTCACCATTTCTCCGATTGGCCTTTCACAAAATACAGTCCCATCAGCTGAATATAGGTTTGTCAAGTAACTGTAAGACTGAACAAAAATAAATCAATTCCTTCCTCCAAAACTTTTCAGAGTATGTAATGTAACAAAGTGAAACTTGAATTTCATGTCGGGATGTAGAGTACAGCTCTTCCCAAATGCTTCTGTCTTGTAACTACATTAACATCATCTAAAACCAGTGTTCTGCAGGACAGAGACTGTGAAACGCTGCTCTCATCATGTAAGATATCAAGTCCTTCTGAAAATCCATTCTTCCTTCTGCCCTTTCTTGTGTTGTCCCTGTCACCTGGAATGTCTGTCCTAAGCTCCACCTGCCAAAACCCTACCCATTTTTAGGATCCAAGAGATAATAAAAGGCTTACATTACTGAAAGGCAGAGAAAGAAATCCCTTCCTAGGGATCTACATTTCCTTCCTAGGGAAAAGAAAAATTGTAAAGTATACCACAGTGACCTTAAGTCTATGAATGTAACTATGTTGTGTTACTTTGAGTTCTGTAAAAGTCAATGTGCTACAATATACATGGATATGAATGTTTGATCTCTTACAAGTAGAACTTGCTGATAACTTTCATCATGAGCGAGGTTAATGATTAAGGGAGCCACTGTATTTAGCTCAGCCCTTATAACTAGGGAATATTAAAATTGGAAAGGTCCCTAGATATTAGCAAATCTATCCACCTCATATTCTAAGTAAGGAAACTGAGACCTTCATTGATTGGATATTTATATTAACAAAGGAAAAGGATATAAGATTGGCAGCAGACCTACCTTTTAGATTAAGAATTTTGAGATTTTTATACACTACTAGGACATTATGTCCACTGATATTGAGACAATGTGTTTCTTAGTCATCATTTTCTATTGCACTGACCAAGCAAGGTGGCAGTCAGTAGTTGTACAAAGGGAAAAAGAGAACTTTAGGAACTCCAATTTATATACGCAGGGAAATTCATCATTCATGTTATTAAAGCTAACTGGATGCAGTTTATCAGCTCCATTGAGGAATGGTGAAGTGAAGTGTCTATACAATTAACATGTTAGTTTGTGTCACGACCTCCCTGTTGTTCAAGTGAGTTAACGGTTAGCACTCAACTAGGCACTTAAGAGTCCATTATAAATCTGGACTAAACGTTTATTTGTGGCATCTTTATTCTTCTTTGGTGCCCTTAGGCAGAATTAGCCCTCTTATGTTTTGATAAATTCAAGTATTAAACAGGGCTAAGGTTTCACAAGTTCTTTGGCCTAAACATGGGGGTAAGGGAGACCAATGAGCTGGAGTACTTCTAGATTTAAGAATGGTCAGATTGAGGAAGAAGAGTCTTATGCCAGAGGTGAAAGAAGACTGATTATAATTATCTATTTTTAAAAATTCCAACCCTTTTCAATGTTCTAAAGTGATCAGGAAGTACATGGGTATGCTAGGAAGTAAGGGAGTCAAGCAAAAATATTCTCTAAGAGTTTGTGGATGGCAATGAAGAGGAAAGGAAGATAGAGACAATCCTAGACAAGGTTTTGGTTGGCCATAATAATTGGTGGTGGTGGTGGTGGCAGTGGCGGTGGTGGTGGCGGTGGCACTGGAGGAGGAGGAGGAGGAGAAGGAGAAGGAGAAGAAGAAGAAGAAGAAGAAGAATGACACATGCAATGGGAAAAAGAAAGCAAGAATAGAGAAGCAAAAGGGAGAGTAGAAAAATGAGACAAATTTGGAGAAGGAAATGAGGAAGAAAACTGGGTGAAAGGAGGCGGCACTGATGGTAGACCACCTGACACTCAAACATTAACACGATGCACATTTAAGATGTGTCATCAATGGCCATGGTCATTACCCTCAAATAGTTTACAGTATGTGTTTCAGAGACATTTATAAATTGAAAATGCCATTAAAATAAGTGCCAGGGTATAAGTATTCATGGAATTGTATGGGAGAATAAAAAGTCCCCCGTCAAAGAGCCTTCTGAGACATCGGAAAAAAAGGAAAAACCTAAAAAGCATAAGACTCTTCCTATTTTCATTTCCAATGATACATCCCAATCTTGATGATCAATCAGCGATTTAAATATCAACTATAAACACAGTATTTTATGAGCTGCTATGCAGTATACTATACTAGAGCAATAGAACAGAGAGGACCTCAAACCCTCTGTTCCCTCAAATTGAAAGGCACGCTTCCTGACCCCTCCAGACCACTACTGGACACAGGGAACACACACTAATGTTTCAGGACCCCAACCAGCAGTCACCTGCTTTGTGATTACTTCCAAGACACACCCTCACTAACACCACTGACTTTCCTGCTCCTACGGGACATGACATATATTTCCTATTTTAACACATACCACAGTGCATTATGATTGCAGGTAGATGTTCTAACAACTTAAAAGAGGATGATGACTTTTTTTCTCTTTACATCTTGTTATTTCCCAACTCATAATATTTCTTGAAGAGAAACCATAAAAATATAAACAAACACAAAAAACAGATAATATACAAAACGTGTGCTTTGCACCTTAACACAAACTTAAGTAAAATTAGTTCTGACAGTATCCGGCATGACAAACTTCCATGGTACAAATGAGAATGGACCAAGGTTTGAGCAGGTACAGGAGACAATCCAGGCATGAACAACACCAAGGAAAGGTAGACAGGAAGTAACATGGTGTGTAGGAAATCACGAGACCAGTCTGATGGGAAGAGACTTAAACAAGACTGAAACTCACTTTCTAAACCTCCATCTCCAACTGGACAATTCACAAGACACAGGTGCACCGAAGTGGCCAAATATTCAATCCCTTTAATGGGGAGGAACAGTTTAAAATGTTATTGCTTTAGTTTGCCCAAAAGCAACTATCAAATGTTGGCAGGACACAGTGAAGGCTTACCTTTGTTAACATAGTTAAGTCTCTCTCTCACACAACTAGCCCACTTGGCTCCACGTTCCTTAGCGCACCCGATGCACTTACACAGCATTGATGAGCTTTACACAACTGGAAGGTCACATCTTTATTTCTTATTGCAGGAACACAACATCTGGAAACTTTATTTCTATCAGAAGCTAAAGCAAAATTATTGTAAAATGAGTCATTTAAACCATACATTTTATCACCGTTAAAAAGCATCTGCTCTGTGCTAAGGATTAGAAATGACCCCTGTCCTTAAAGCCTCATTAAGGAGGAAGATCTATAAACTCAAAATTTCAATCACATGAGATAAAGAACCATAACCTTTAAGCACAGAAGTGCCTATGGAGGCCAAAAGTTATATCTAAGTGACGGCTTCATGATAACCCTGAAGTACAGTCTAGAAAGACGAGGCTATGCAGAGTTGGAGTAGGAGGTGCATTAACTGCACAGGGAGCACCTGTGCAAAGACACTCAAGCCTGACACCTGCTGGGCTCTGTAAATACTGCAGGTGGGGATGACTAAAGACCAGGGGTCCAAGTGTGAGAAGAGACAGAAATAAAAATAGAGATGTTGGCCCAAGCAAGCCTGGGAGAGAGCATGGCTTGTATCCCACAGGTGATGAGGCCTGGGGCTACCACTGGCTGAGTAAATAAGCACCCCGCTGCTGAAGGACCAATTAGATAAAGGGAGTGATCACAAAAAGCTCCCCTTCCTCAGGGCCAAAGAGCCCCAGGAGGCTTGGCAAAGCACAGTTCAGATTACAGGCCTCTGTGTAGAGCACATGCTGGGCGGCTAGTATGCACTAACTCTGTGTGGGCAAGCCGTTAGCAGCATTATTTTAGGCATATCTTGTCATGTTAGAAGATCACTCAACCCGAGTAGGCAGATGAACTTAGAGGAACTGAGACCAGGGGCCACGAAACCACCCAGGAGTTTCTACCATAGTCGGGGCAAAATGTAATGTGGATGAAGAAGCAAATTTAGGAGGAGGCCAAAATTTACAAGCTAGACCCACTGGATGAAAGTCATAAAGAAAGTTCAGTGAAGGAATTCTGAAGAGAATGGGCTCTGCATTTTTCTTACAATCAATGTAAAATACTAGGCAAAATTAAGTACAGTGGCTTTTAAGGTCCCTTCCAGCTCTAATTTCTTTTGATTTCTAACTTATTACTCTGGTTAAGTAAAGTCCCTTCAGAGGTACAGAACAGTTCCTACACCTGAATGGGATGCAAAGAATAATCTGACTTCTCTTCTCCAGGGGATGAGTTGAACTGTCCTTGCAGAAGAGGTAACACATGGTGAGAACCCCAGATCCTAGAAAAGGGCCAGGCACACGATAAGTATTCAGCTTTTTGAAAACAAATGAACAATCATTTCCTCTCCTACATCTTCACACCCTTTCTCTGCTGGCTGCTTTCTTTCAGCTTATAAACTTCCTCAATATACCCACTTAAAAAGCCCTCAGACCTATGATTCTTTGGATCTTCTTGTGGGTAACCTAAGTCTCTCCCATGCCTTCAAACACCTCTCCTCCCCAAAAGCCCAGATCTGAACCTTGGGCCCAGACCTGTCTACCAGGTCCCTCTAAAGCAATGAAGATGAAGTAAGATCCTCTCCCCACCCCCAATACCTTCCTACTGTGCTCTGTATCTCACAAAAAGATGCAGCTGTAAACTGTCACCCACGCTTGCTGCCCTCCCTTTTCTAACTGGTCACCAGGCCCCACCCATTCTCTCTCAGATCTGCAAAATCCAGTCCAACCTTTTATAACTTAAGTGGGAACCTTAGATTACAATTCACCCTGCACCCAATCAAGTGCCTTGCACATGGAGGTCCGAGTGAGTCTCTAAACCACAAGTCCATCTCACTGTTCTTTAGGGTTTCCCACAGCCTTCAGGATAAACATCTAAACTTCTGACAGGACAAACAAGGCCCCGTTCCGTTGGATCCCACTAGGTTTCCAGTATCAACTCTCATTTCTTTCCCAAACCCTGAGTTCCAGTCTTATACCTTAGTTTTGCCATATTTTCTTATATTTCTCAAACTTTGACACACACTGCTCCCTCCTGCCACCCCAGGAGCTTCTACATATCCTTAGAAAGGATGGCACCTCCTCCAAGAAGCCTACCCTGAACTTTCCCTTCCAAGATTCTGTGCTCTGCAAAGGGGAAAGGTGGGGGGGAGGGATACATTAGGAGTTTGGGATTAACATAGACACACGACTCTATATAAAACAGATAATCAACAAGGACCTACTGCATAGCACAGGGAACTCTACTCCATATCCTGTAACAAACTGTACGGGAAAAGAATCTGAAAAAGAATGGATATATGAATAACTAAACCACTTTGCTGTACACCTGAAACTAACACAATATTGTACATCAAATAACCTCCAATATAAAATAATAATTAAATTTAAAAAAAAGATTCTGTGCTCTGTAGCACCAGAACTCACTTCTTCCACAGCACTGACTACTGTGCTTGTGTTTACCTGCCGCCCAGTAGAAGGGGAGATTACCTAGGGCAGAAGCATCGTCTCCAGCAGCCCTTGGTTCTGACAACTCATTCAAGTGCCAGGCTACTTTACACACATAACCTGCTTAATTCATTCTAAGAACCCACAGAAAGAGTGGTTATTAATGTCATTTTACAAGTGTGGCGATTGCAGTTCAAAAGTAACCTGCACAGGCCACAGACAGCATAAGCCCTGGAATTCAAACCCTAAGCTGCCTTCACACCACTGCCCTTTCCACTATATGATACGACTACTGAAAAACAGATTTTTTTTTCCTGAGCCCTGTTTTAATGGAAAGGAAATGAAGCTGGGATATACCAATTTCCTAATCGCTTTGGCGTGTACTAGGCAAAGTCGTTCAACAGACCAGGTAACATCTGTGGAACAATTAACGTTGCTCCAAACTGTCCTAAGTGTTCTACATTATAGGGTCTACAAGCATTAACACAGTGCGACCTTGTAACCTCCAGAGAGAGTGAGTCCTGTTCAGCCCATGCTACAGATGAGAACACTGAGACCTAGAAGCCTTAAGGCACTCGGCCGGGGTCACCGAGCCGGCAGGAGTCCTAGGCCGCACGCCCCATCTAGCGCACGCACACCCGGGCACTGGTCACCGGTTCTAATGCCCACCCTCCACCTTGCACCATCTAAAACCCCGCTTCGCAGCGCCCACACGAGAGCCCCTGGAAGCGGGAAGTACAAAGCTGTCTCAAACAGATGAACCAGTTTGCACGGCAGAAGTTGAGGCACAGATGTAGAGAACAAACGTATGGACACCAAGGGAGGAAAGCCGCGGGGGGGTGGGGATGGTGGTGTGCTGAGCTGGGCGAGTTGGATTGACATGTATACACTGATGTGTATAAAACTGATGACTAATAAGAACATGCTGTATAAAAAAATAAAGTAAAATTCAAAAATCAAAAAAAAGAAGAATACTGTCTACTGTCCTCCACGCCCCCCGGAACACTCACTGTAAATATCCAGGAGGTGTTTGCAGAATGAATGAATCAATGAACAAACAAGCTCACTCATTTCAAACGTGCAGTCACATGCGTAATCTGACCTTCTGAGAAGTTAAGCTTCTGGAAGGAGCCCATTTTCTTAATGTATTCCGCATCGAGTCATCACAAAATATGAACTCTTATAAAGTACTGCCCCCTCACTTCCCATGAGAAAGCAAAATTCCTCAGCAGGGAAATGGGAGGGTAGCAGACATTACCCGCAAACTTTAGGAAGGCTGCGGCTCGCTGAGCACTTCACTAGGGCCCCTGACCGCCTGCCTGGTAGTAGAACAGACACACCAGGAACGGCTGCTGACCGGCAGAAAGAGCGCCTGGCCACGCAGGCAGCACACCCCGCACCCTGCCAAGCGAGGTCCGGCCAGCAAGGGAAAGACGCTCTCCACTTCAGAACCGCCCACCACTAGAAAGCCAGGTCCTGCCAGGGCCTGGACACATGAGGCCTTCCTTACAAGGGTTACAGATCTGTGGCCTTGCTCTGCCTCGAAGAAAAGACAGTGACAGGGACAACGTGACCATCTCCAGATGAACTTCCAACTTCGTTTCAAGTGCCTGGGTGCTGGGTCACAGTGGATTTCTCAACTCTTCCAATATTCAAAAATACCAATTTCTAAGATGCAGAAGGGCTGTTAAACATACACTTAGCACAGACCCCAGTCCCACTCCTGAGTATTTTCTCAAGTGAGGTAAAAACCCAAGTTCACATGGAAAACTGCCCTGGGATGTTTACAGCAGCTTTATTCCTGATCCCCTCAAAAGTGGAAACATCCCACAAGTCCTGCCACACGCAGGCGAATGGACAAACGGAAAATGGAATACAACACAGCCAGAAAAAGGAGTGGCTTCTCATACCCGCAACAACAGGGATGACGGACTTCCCTGGGGGTCCAGTGGTTAAGACTCCGCGCTCCCAATGCAGGGGGCCCGGGGTCCATCCCTGCTCAGGGAACTAGATCCCCCACGCGCAACTGAAACATACTGCACGCGGCAATGAAAATCCCATGTGCCGCAACTAAGACCCAGCACAGCCAAGTAAATAACTAACTAAATAAATATTTAAAACAACAACAACAACAAAACAAACCCGGGAGGAATCTCGCATAGGTTTTGCTAAGCCAAAGCAGCCAGAATCAAAAAGCTACATGCTGTTGTTCCGTTTATCTGACTTTCTGGAAAAGCCAAAACCTTAGGGACAGAGAGGAGATTACTGGCCAAGAGGCTAGAGGCACCCTGGCGCCAAAGGGCAGCAAATGGGATGACAGGATTGCTCTGCCTCCTGATGGCGATCAAAACTCCTACCACTGTGCACTACAAGTGAACTACGCTTCACGGCTACTAAGGACACACAAATTATTACATTTTGAAAAATGCGCCGGCCAGCCATCCCGTGCATCACAAGTGCAGTAAGAGGGGCGGGGAGGCGAGGCAAGTGGATCAGCTGGAGTTCTGAAGGTTCTCCCCACTTTCAGTTTCCCTCCCCTGGCATGTCTCCCCGCCCTGCCCACTGCTGCTCAGGCCGCCCACCCGGGCCACCTGGAGTTACCCAACCGGAAAAGCCAGAGCCCAGGCTCAGCCACGCCTCCGGGCACAGGAAGAACAAAAATAGAAAGCGCCAGTGCGCAGTGGAGGGCTGGAAACCCTCGGACCTCAGATAACTGTGGAGAACCGGGGCTCGGAGTCGACATCGGCTCCCAGGCGGTCCCAGCGTCCCGACCCCGACCCCGGCCGCGACACAGTTTCCACAAAACTGACACACACGGAGCCCGCGCGAGGGGCGGGTCGCGCGGGCTTCCCCGCCGGGTCGCCTGGAGGCCGGTCCCCAGCAAGCCCAGCGCACGAAAGGGCGCCCCAAAGGCGCCGGCCCAAGGCGCCCGCTGCGCTTTCCCTCCGGAAGGTGGGCTGCGGGGCCCAAGCGTAAACCCTGAGACAAGGTACACGCGCACCACGCCGCCACGGGGGACGAGAGGCCGGGCGCCCACCTGGCCGGACACCCTCCGTTTCTGGAATCACCGGACGCCTGTGTAAATTTCCCTTTGGCGTGTCATTTTCCAAAGGCCACTCAAGATCAGGGGACAGAATGCCTCCTCTCCAAGTGTCCTGCTTGCCCACCCACTCAAGATCAGAGGGACAAAATGCCTAACTAAAACAAAACAAAACAGAAACACAAAAAACTGGAGAGAGGGAGGAAAGGGTGCCCTCAAAAATAAAAAAAAAAAACTAAGCACGTTGACAGCGCTAAGAATAAACTACCAGGAAAAAGAAACCCTACATGTCAGATCCTAAAGTACAGAAGGGCAAGCCCGCCGGCAGTCCAGGCCCGGGGGGACCGGGGTCCCCAGCCCTGCAGAGTCAACCGCAGACTGGCTCGGGCGCCCCTCGGAAGCGCGGGGTCCCCGCGGCCGAGTCTGCGTCCCCGGCCGGCGCCGGCTCCCCTCTGCCCACCCTGCGCGCGGGGGCTGGAAACGGCCGTGGAAAACCACGGCGGGGCGGGAAGGGGGGCTCCAAAGAAGGTCTGGCGACTCAAGTCGCTCCGTTTCTTGGTGGACTCAGCGCGCGCCGTGAGGAAGAGGGGCGGGGGTCCGGGAGGAGGGGACGGGTGGCACTTACGTAGACCGGCAGCGGCCACGGGCAGACGGCGGGCTCGGCCCCCACGAGCGACTCCAGCCTCAGCTCCAGCTTCTCTCCCATGTCTTCGCGCACGGCCCCCGCACCGTGCTAGTCTGGCGGTTGGGGGAGGGGCGCGGCGCAGCCGGCGGGGGCGGGGCAGGCGGGCAGGCCGGCGGCTGAGGGGAGGGGGCCTGGCCTGGGCCTCAGCCTCCGCCGCCACGCTCCCGTCCGGCCCCCGGCTCCCTCTTTGTGGTCACAGGCCCGGAGCCTCCAGCGCTGCTGCGAACTCGGGCCGGCGTGAGACGAGCACAATGAGCCGGGGACCCAGCCGAACCACTCGCGGCGCGCGCGGCCCACCCCGTGCACTCGCCCGCTCTCACGCACGCACGCACGCACGCACGCCCGCACGTCTTCGGCTGCCCCCGGCCACCCCCACCGGCCCGAAGTGGGGACCCGAGGAGACCCCTCGGGGCCTGGGGTGGCGGGTTCGACTCCCGCCCTTGACGTACCGTGACACACCCCTCCCCCCAATAAGACTATAATTCCTCATTAAATATGACAGCCGGAATCCCGGCTTCTGTTCACAAAAATGCCGTGTATTTAGCCTATGCTAGGCACCAGACCGCGGACTCTCAGTACTGGCAAAAAAGGAAATGCCCTGCCCTCATGGCACTGCCATTTTAATTGGAATAGTAGTGACAATGGTCAAGGGAGAAAATAAAGTGTCATCATCGCCACGGGGATGGTTAATCTCATGTGCGCACTGCGTAGGGCCCCGGCAACCACAAACATTATTCCAGATGTGGCCAGGAAGGTATTTTTCAGAAGAGATTAACACTGAAAATTGTCCACTTTGCGTAAAGGAGATTGTCAATGCCGTGGCGTGGGTGGGCCTCGTCCATCAGTTGAAGGACTGGAGAGAAAAATGAGGTTCCCTAGAAAGAGGGAACTGTTCCTCCAATGGCCTTGGGACATCAGCTCTTCCTTGTGTCTCCAGCCCAGAGTCCTGCCGTGACTTGCCTGCCTCACGGTCACATGAGTCAACTCATTAAAACAAAACTATATATGTAAAAATACTGAATATATACAAGCCTATTAATTTGTATATGTGTGTATACATATTATATATATATACACGTTTATATGTGCGTGCGTTTGTAGTATATGTGTACTATATACAGTATACATACAAGCCTATATATGTTTGTGTATATATTGTATACATGTATGTATGTATATATATAGTATACATATTATAAATGTGAACATGCTGTATATATACACACACCATATATTGATATATGGTGTGTGTATATATACAGTATATGTACACTGTATGTATGTATGTATACAGTGTCTATGTTTTTTTTTTTAATTCACAGAGAGTGAAATGCACTCCCATTCTCTTTTTTTTTTTTTTTCTGCGGTACGCGGGCCTCTCACCGCCATGGCCTCCCCCGCCGCGGAGCACAGGCTCCAGACGCACACGCCCAGCGGCCACGGCCCACGGGCCCAGCCGCCCCGCGGCACGTGGGACTCTCCCGGACTGGGGCACGAACCCGCGTCCCCTGCATCGGCAGGCAGACTCCCAACCACTGCGCCACCAGGAAAGCCCTACAGTGTCTATTTATATATAGGTGGGTATATATGTTGTATACCTGTATGTGTATATGTTGTATAGGTATTATATGTATATATGTATATACTATATATAGACACATTTGCATATGTTTTTATGTGTGTATGTACATGTGCATATTTACATATAGGTGTATATGTGTGTGTATACATTGTGTATATATCTTATATGATACAGTACATATGTATTTTTATGCTACATGCTTTTATATGTAGGTGTATATGTGTGCCTATATGTATGTACGTGTATGTATTGCATATATTATATATGTATGTATACTGTATATATACACACCTAAATATCTTTGTATGTGTGTATATATGTATGATATATATGTACCTAGGTGTGTCTATTGCATATGTTATGTGTATGTGTACATACTGTATATATACAAAGTATGCATTTTATATGTGTGTATGTATAGTGTATATCTATATGTGTATTGTATGTGTGTATATGTGTGTATACATACTGTATGCATATGTGGGTATACATACAAACGATGTATTTTATATATGTGTGTATATATGTATGTGTGTATTGTATATACTATATGTGTATATGTCTGTATGCATACTGCATATATACACAGCTGTATATTTTTGTATGCGCATACATATATACGTGTGTGTGTATATACACACACACACCCTATGGATTCTGTTTGTCTGGAGAACCCTCACTGATACGGACACTTATGACAATTGAGCACCTGCTGTTTGCTAGCCAGGGAGCCAAACGCTTGTCTTTTTGGTGTCTCCCTTAAGTGTCACAAGTCCAGGGAGGGAAGGTGATGATGCTCCTACCAGTTGAGGTGCCTCAGGGTCAGAGCGGTGCACAGGGCGGGGGGCTGGAGCCTGGTGGAGCCCAGGTGGAGTTCTAGCAGCAGTACAGCCTGGCAGTCCCACTTCCCCGGGTGCTTCTCACAAAGACGCCGAGGGAGAGACAGGGTCTGAAAGAGGGGATGAGGAAGCTTCCATGGGTCCGCAAGCCCAGACCAAGGCTGACTCGTCAAGGGTGTTAGAGGTCAGGACTGTGGTTTCCCTGGGGGTGGGGTTACACAGAGCCATTCCCATTCTGAAAAAGTATCCATTCTGCTCTTGTTTGTATGTTTACCCCCTCCCCCAAATCTTTTAAAAACAGATTCTCTTGGCTGCTGGGAGCACACACAGGGAAGTTGTGTGTGAGGGGGTGTGATCCAGGGGACAGGGAGGATAAGCCCCCCACTCGTAGGGCCAGGAGTGGCTCACCTTTGTGAGCTAAGGATGGCCCACGAGGTCCCAGAGAGAAGGGTCCCTACTCCATCCCTGCTCCGTGCACCCCATTCCCAGCCTGAGAAGCCCAGAGCCACCCCCCAACACACACCAGGGAGAAGAGCCAGTCACCCTGGCTCCCAGGCTGCGGCTCCAAGGCTCTGGGCACTAGGAGCTATTTTCAGCTTTCATGCCCTAGGACACAGCCAGAGCTACTGTCTCCGGAAACTCTCTGTCTGTCTCTCACCCGCCCTCCCTCCCTCCTCTGCCTCTTCCCCTCCCGCTCCAGCTGTCCTGCCCTCCACCCTGCATTTCTACACAGGATGGCTCACAGACAGCTGCTCCCCGTGTCCACCTGCCACCATTCGATGGATGTCAAAGCAAGCCCTGGGGACTTCCCTGGAGGTCCAGCCATTAAGACTCCGAGCTTCCAATGCAGGGGGCGCGGGTTCGATCCCTGGTCAGGGAAATAAAATCCCACATGCCACACGGCACGGCCAAAAAAATAAATGAATAAAAAATAAAGTTAGAGTGATGAAACAGCCCTAGTGGTGCAAGGATGGGACGTATAGCTCTATGGTATAGAATAAAGGTCCAGAAAAAGATATATGAGAACTTGATATGACAGAAAGTGGGGAAATTAAGGAGTTTTCAATAAATGACATTCGGACAATTGCATACCCATGTGGGAAAAAGTAAATTAGAAAAAACAAAAAGCAAGCCCTGGTCAGGTGTGACCTTGGGCCCAGGGCCATTGGCACACGTTGTCGTGTGGGATGTTCTTCCTTAGACTCCTCCCTCCCTCCTGTGTCACTTTCCCCGCCAGGTAAAGAACTCTGCCTGGTCAATAAGACCCTAGAGGTCCTTGGCCATTGCTATTGCAGTTGGAATTGTTACTGTGTTTACATAGGCTGACCAACACCCGCCCCTAGTTTGCCCAGGACCGCTCAGGTTTGAGCGCTGGAACTGTGGGGAAACCCTCATTCCCGGGGAACCCCAGAAGGCTGGTCAGCCTATTTAGCACAGATCTCTCACTTGATCTCCCAACCCCCGAGAGCCAGAAAGGGAATCTCCCCCCTCCTTCCATTGTAACCTTCATTCATTCATCCACTCATCCCTTTATTCAACTCCTTTATTCAGCAAGTATTTATGAAGCATCTACTACACATCAGACACTCCTCTAGGTGCTGGGGACAGTAAACTGAGAAGGTGTGATTGATTACATGGGGATGATGTCTCGGAGACCACTGCAGGGCAGGGGAGCTGGGAGAGGGAAGGGGCAGTTCTAAATGCAGGCTCTGACGGGATTGGGGCAGACCTTGCCCTGGGACAGGCTGGTTGCTTCAACACAGCTGTCCTCACCTAGGGCCATCCTGCCCCCGCCTCACCCAGTTCTTCAGTCATGTCTGGGGAAAATCTGTGGTGGTCACAACTGGTGGGAGAGGACCCTGGAATCAAGTGGGTGGGGCCAGGGATGCTGCTAAACCCCACAAAGTGCCCAGGAAGGGCCCCCAGCAGAGGATGACCCACCCCAAATAACCCCAGTGCCGTGGGGGAGACCCTTCACTAATATTATTCAGACCCGCTGGTGCCCCTAGATTCCTGCACAGGCAGGGACTCTAACCGGGTCACCTGGGTATCCCGAGGTGACCTAGAGTGGGGCAGCCAGGAGGGCTGAGTATCAGGGGTGAAATGACAAATCTCTGTGCCCACTCTCCCCACCACACCCCAGGGTCGATGGCCTCTATCTCCTCCGTGTGCAGGTAGCTTTTCCCTGAGCCATTTCTTCTTGTCAAGGTCCCTGTCGCAGGTTGGGTTCCCCAAAGATGATGTTGAGAGCAAGGATTGGAGTGCAGGTGGTTGATGTGAGACGTGCAGAGAACAGATACAGCTGCCATACGGTCCCGCAATTCCACTCCTGGGCATAGATCCGGAGAAAATTCTAATTCAAAAATATACATACACCCCTGGGATTTCCCTGGTGGCCCAGTGTTTAAGACTCCGTGCTTCCAGTGCAGGGAGCATGGGTTCCATCTCTGGCCAGGGAACTAATATCCCACATGCCTTGTGACAAGAAAAAAAGAAAGAAAGAAAGAAAGAAAGAAAGAAAGAAAGAAAGAAAGAAAGAAAGAAAGAAAGAAAGAAAGAAAAGATACATGCACCCCAATGTTCATTGCAGCACTATTTACAATAGCCAAGACATGGAAGCTACATAAATGTCCACTGATAGATGAATGGATGAAGAAGATGTGGTACATATATACCATGGAATATTATTCAGCCATAAAAAGAATGAAATAATGTTATTTGCAGCAACGTCGTGGATGGACTAGAGATTATCATACTAAGTGAAGTAAGTCAGAAGAGAAAGACAAATATATGATCTCACTTATATGTGAAATCTAAAATATGACACAAATGAACTTGTCTATGAAACAAAAACAAACTCACAGACACAGAGAACAGACTGATACTGGTTTGGGTCTCTCAGGGCCTTGGCTGTTTTATCAGTTTATCAAGCCTCTCATGAACCATGCTGAGTCTGAAGAGTTACTACGATACAATTTGATTTTACAGCACTATCCCCAGAATTTAAAAACAATCTCAAAAGCAAGCCAATCCCCCCACTCCTAGAAGAGTGAAACTAGGCACATTTTTGTTCCCAGAATCCAGTACAGAATTTGACCAAAGAACATAGCAGAAACTCAATGGCATTTGAGAGAAAGAGAAAGTCTCTTTGGTTTTAGCCTCACTAGGATGTCCATTAGTCTATGCCATTTCTTTGAAATTTCTGACCTGCGAACTTCGAACCAGGAGGAATCTTTTAGCCTGACGTTGATTTGTCACTATGAATTTGCCATGTGCAGTGCACAGCCCTGAGCATCTATCACACGTGGACTCCTGAGCTATGCTTCCTCTTTGATGACCTTCTGGTTCATACTGCAGTACTGAACTAATTATGGGTTCTGTCTAGTGACATTACACCTCCAGTTCTGATGCGTAGATTTCACAGTCCTATGCCGCCATGGCCATTTTCACTGCCTCTTGCTGTGGAACTGCCTAGACCAAAGGCAGCTGCCTTTAAGAGAACATTTCTTTCTCCAACATAATTGACAAATCCAGTGTCAGCTTGGGTCCACATGTAAGGGGAGTCACTTGAGCCTACGGTAGACCATATGTGTCAGTGCCGACAAGTTCTATAAAACATGTTTTCCTTACAATTGAGTCTTTGTCTCAGTCAAGCCTGCTTGGGAAAAACTGTACCTGAAGGGTAAGGCAAGGTGGACAGCTGCCTGAGATTTTTCTGCCCTGTAAACTCCAGCACACTCTCAAGTCAAGTGCCAGGTAAGGGTCTCTGTATACTAAAGACCCTCCAGGTGCCTTATTCATTCCACTCCAGGTATTGCTCAGTCACCTGCAACTCCCTAATGCCCCTTTCTTTATGTCAGATCATTACTTAAGTGGCTCGAAAGAAACAGCCACTCTCCCACACCATAAGCTGCAGCCATCAGCCAAAATCAAAGTAGCTTACGGCTGGTATAGTGGGTTGGATGGTGGCCCCCAAAAGGATATATCCATGTCCTCATCCTTGACGGTTACCTCATTTGAAAGAAAAAGGTTTTTGCAAATGTCATTAAGGATCTTGAGATGGGATTTCCATCCTATATTATCTGGATGGGTCCTAAATACAATGACAATTGTCTTTATTATATAAGAAGGGCAGAGGGACATTTGAGACACACAAAAGAGAAGATACAGACACAGAAAGGGGGTGATGTGAAGACACAGACCAAAACTGAGTGACGTGGCCTCAAGCCAAGGAAGCTGGCAACCACCAGAAGCTGAAAGAGGCAAGGGATAGAATCTCCCCTAAAGCATCTGTAGGGAGAGCAGCCTTGCTGACACCTTGATATCAGACTTCTGGCCTCTACAACTGTGAGATAGTAAATTTCTATTGTGTTAAGCCTCCAAGTTTGTGGTAGTCTGTTACAATAAGCACGGGAGAATAATACAGCATGTCTTAAACCTTTTCTAGGCTTCAGCAGTTACTGCACAAACTTAAATATTTTCAAACAGTCAAAAGTCCCAGGGCTTCCCTGGTGGCGCAGTGGTTGAGAGTCCGCCTGCCGATGCAGGGGACACGGGTTCGTGCCCCGGTCTGGGAAGATCCCACATGCCGCGGAGCAGCTGGGCCCGTGAGCCATGGCTGTTGAGCCTGTGCGTCCGGAGCCTGTACTCCGCAACGGGAGAGGCCACAACAGTGAGAGGCCCATGTAACGCAAAAAAAAAAAAAAAAAAAGTCCCAACATCCTACCATACATTAAAGACCAAGGCACTGGACTACCTTCCTTGGCAGTACCAAAATATTTTCCACATGGACATTTTCCTCTCCAAAATGTCTGCTCCTTTCTTTTCATTTCTCACTGTTCACAGGTAATGCACCAAATGTTAGGGTCTTTTAATTACCTTTCAGCAACTACAATGCCTTAATTCCATTTGGTTTGGCATAAAGTAGAAAATAAGAGAAAAGATGGAGGGCCGAATATTCCTGTTACTGTTGATAACCCTGGCTTGAGAATCCAGTTGGAATGAAATGATCACATAACTGAACCCCAGAATGGGGCAGATTTACTAACTAGTAATACACAGAATGAGAGAAACAGAAGAGACTCACTCACACTCTCAAGGGAGAGAACAGAATTAGTCAAGGCAAGCATGCACGCTTAATTCTTTTCAAGCTTTCAATATAAGTCACTTGTTCACCCTGGGGCAGAGTCAGTAACGAAGCAGCGCTGAAAGGACACTACGAGCTCTCTTGACAGGACTAAAACATCAGGAGCAGGAAAGGAACATTCCCTCACTCCCCACCACCACCACCCCCAGCAGTAAAAAATGATCATCCACATTGACAATGTAAAAGAAATCAGAAGCTACGTTAACTCTGATTTACTCTTAGTATACCAACAGCTAATCAGGAGCCTTGAGCAAAAGCGTCTTGATTGGGCTTCCCTGGTGGCGCAGTGGTCCGGGAAGATCCCACTTGCCTCAGAGCGGCTGGGCCTGTGAGCCATGGCTGCTAAGCCTGCACTTCCGGAGCCTGTGCTCCGCAAGCGGAGAGACCACAACAGTGAGAGGCCCACGTACCGCAAAAAAAAAAAAAAAAAAAAAAAAAAAAACCATCTTGATTAGTTGCTAATAAAACTCTTCAGAAGCAGAACCCTCCACATGCAGCAAAGGGAAGATGCAGACCTGTATGCTTCAGGATTTTCTCACCAAAACCCCACACAGTTTGTTTACTATTCCAGCCAAGTATGGCCTAGCCCTACCCTTATCCCTGTTTTTCTTGGTGTAGTAATAAAGAAACATAGATGGAAATAAAGAACAGCTATCAGGTAGAAAGATATAAAATAGTGGGGAAAATAATATAAGTGAAGTCAAGTACCACCACCATTTACTAGCAGTGAACTTTCAGCACCAACATTAATATTTTTTCCTGTTATATCTGTAAATGATAATAACTAATATGTACATAACAATTTTCAATTTAATCAAATCTCATTTTTATAACTAACTACTTCACAACAAGTAACATGCTAAGGCAACATCAATAGATGAAAAAAGGTAGTCCCTGGCCCCAGGGAATGTTGCCCAGGAGAAGACAGAGATATGTAAAAAATACAATTACAATACAGTGTAGTGAGTGCAGCAATCAGGCATGCAGAAGTGCAAGGGAAGCAAAAAGGAGCGTGTGATCACAACACTAAAAAGAAGACTGCACAAAAGACATAATATGTAAACTGAGGTTTGAAAAATGAGGTGGGTTTCCCAGGTGCCCCATAGGGAGAAAGGAATTCTTGGAGGAGGGAAAAACATAAAAGAAGACAGTGAATTGTTCATATAATCCAGAAGTGAAGTAGGCAATGGCAGGAGAAATGATTGGACACAGGCATCATGAATACTTGCATGTCTGCATTTTAGCAAGTCCATACTAAAGGAAACTTTGAGGATCAACTCGGGGGTGGGGGGCCACGGGGGGACAGAACTAGTTATTCCTTCAAGAAACATTGGAACCAGTTTCTACCAACCCACCAAAATAACGACTTCAAAGGCAACATGGTATCACAGAAAGGGCTTGTTTTTTTGTTTGTTTGTTTTTAGTTCAATAGACCTCACTTAAAATTCTGATTCCACAATGCACTTGCTTTGGGATCTTGAACAACACTCATAACCTCTGCAAGTTTCAGTGTAGTAAGTTTATGTGATTACCTTCATCTGTAACATCCCTGCGTTGCAATCTTAATGGAAACTCAAGTTCAGGTCAAAGACAAGTTTCTCTGTGACTTCTCCTCTGAATTGATTCAAAAGCCGTCTCTCCCATCCTCATTTGGCTTCTCTTATGGAATCTCATAAGAACTTCTATGACCACTTTGGGTTTTTGTCGTTGTTGTTGTCTGTTCGTTTGTTTGTTTTTTAATGGAAGAATAGTTGATTTACAATGTTGCGTTACTTTCAGGTGTACAGCACAGTGATTCCTTTTTCACATTCTTTTCCCTTATAAGTTATTACAAAATAGTGAGTAGAGTTCCCTGTGCCATAGAGGAGATCCTTGTTGTGTCTATTCTATTCCTTCTTTGAATGACCGTAGCACTTGTTGTCTGTATCATTTTTATGTCTCTGGTTGCTTTGTGACTGAAAATGAAAATTTTCTATTTGTTCATGCCCTGGTCCTTCCTTAAAACTGTGTTCCTGGGGCTTCCCTGGTGGCGCAGTGGTTGAGAGTCCGCCTGCCGATGCAGAGGACACAGGTTCGTGCCCCGGTCTGGGAGGATCCCACATGCCGCGGAGCGGCTGGGCCCGTGAGCCATGGCCGCTGAGCCTGCGCGTCCGGAGCCTGTGCTCCGCAACGGGAGAGGCCACAACAGTGAGAGGCCCACGTACCACAAAAAAAAAAAAAAAAAAAAAAAACTGTGTTCCTTTATCTATTTCATATTTATTGACTACATCTTAGACACCGTGTTAACTGCTGGTTCTACATGTTAGTAAAATATAGACCTTCCTGCTCAAAAGGTCACAGTATTTGTGGGAAAACAAAAAAATGAACAACCTATGTCTCAAAGAGCTTTGTACTTCCCAAAGAGAACACACCTAGTAGGTACAATAAATACATGTATCATACGTAATTGTATAAATAGTTAATGGGATTAAAAACTAGAGATAACTGCTTTTCGATTCTGAGGAAATGATGATTATATTTCACCAGGAGCTCAATACCACTCTGAGAATGAGGGCTTAACCCCCGACCTGACTCACTGCATTGCTTTCCTATGTAAAAATACACAAGTCTGTACGTATGCTCTAGAAAAAGGCTTATCTGGCATGAATTTCAAGTAGCAAGAAGAAAACTTCAAGAGGTTCAGAGAAGCATCCAGAAGCTCACATGATTATCTGGCACTAATACAACTTGCTTGACAGGAAAATAGAGCTGTAAATCTCACAAAATTAGATGATCTTTGAAGAATTTCAAAACCTCTTGCTATTAATTGGAAACCCTAGAAGAATCGCTTCTTTGAAAATGGACTGATAATATGCTTTACAGCTTAATATTCAGCAGCCTAGGTTTTGGCTAAGTGAGCTTCAGGAAAGAAGGAAACTTGTGGTTTAGCTCCATTTACTTTGGAACCTCTGGTTCCAAACATCTACTTCTGTGCTCAGTCATCTTATCATCTGTGAAATGGAGGCAACTCTAAGAAAACATAGTTACAGAGATTTGCACAATTTCATGTGTCATTGTCTTCATTTGTTTCAGAAAACCAATAACATCTAAGCTACTACTGAAAGAGTGCAATGTTACTTGGGGTCATCTAGTGCAGCTCTGTCAAAGTAAAGAAAAGGAAAGGGGCCTAGAATAACTATAATTTTCCCAAGAGGACACTATTATTTTATGGTAAATCTGAGTCAAGAACCCTGATCTCTTTGATGCCATTTCATTGTTCTTTCGTTGGGGTGTGAACAACCCAGAGAAAGAAAGAGAAATAAAACTCCTCTGTGCTGTGTCACTGGTACAGGACATGACAAGATTGGAATTGGAGAACTACATATTAACAGGTATTTGGGAAATTCTTCAAACTAATTGAGATATACACCAGGTACACAGAAAACAGTATGTTTTCTGAAGATGATTCTGTGGCATGAACAGAACTGGTAACTGAAGGTGTGTGTGTGCTGCAGTTCCAAAGAGGATGGGTGAATTCTTGTTTTCTGGCACCTTCAAGACTCCACCCCAATATACACATTAAAATAAAATTAACATTTGAACTGTGTCATAATTAATTCAGCAAAATATTCCATATATCATTTAAGTTGCGACTTACTTTTTAACTTGATTTTTAATTTCTAAAAGTCTTTCCAAACACAAAACAGAGGTTGCAAAATGGTATATGGGAAGTTTCAGAGACGAAATAAGCATATTTCATTCAGCATAAAGATGAATATCCAAACAACTTCTTCATTGCTGAAAGTGTCCAAATCCACTGTCTTCATTTTGTAGTCAAGGCTTCCGGAAAAATATGCTAATGGATTCCTAATTACCCAAATGCCCCATATCTGTTTCAGTAAGTATCATTATATATTATGGAAATTTTTCTCAGTGACAGAGAAAGACATCCTGGCTGAGCATCCTCCTGCCTGTGACACAGAGATGATGGTCTCCAGCTACCTTGAAGGCGTTGGAGCCCACTTTATCCGTCACTAATATTAATGGAGGACAAAACTTCATATTCCGTTTGCTCTGTATTTGTTACATCACTTCTTCCCTTCATTAAAATGGATGGCCCATAATTCAGTCTGTAGTGTGTGTATCATTGGAAACTGAACAAATTTTTGTTGGTTTTATTAATGTCATAGGTTTCTAGGGAGGGTCTACTCTATAACTAAGTCTAGTGTCTCAGTTACAAATAAATTATAAAGTAACTTTGAATAAATTAAGTTCATCATAAAGGAAGGATACTGAAAGTTGCTACTACCCCTTCACTGAGGGGCTCTTGTAAAGCGCTAAATAAAGCAACAGAGGTATATATGCGTGCATATACTTTCAATGATATTTGTACACACTTAAAAAGAACTCTACAGAATGCATTATAAAACTCTTGATGCTATGTGTCCCTAGTTCCCAGCTCTCTCATTCAAACTACTTAAATGGGGCTTCCCTGGTGCCGTAGTGGTTGGGAGTCCACCTGCCAATGCAGGGGACACGGGTTCGTGCCCCAGTCCGGGAAGATCCCACATGCCTCAGAGCAGCTGGGCCCCTGAGCCATGGCCGCTTACCCTGCGTGTCTGGTGCCTGTGCTCCACAACAGGAGAGGCCACAGCAGAGAGACGCCCACGTACCGCAAAAAAAAAAAAAAAAAAAAAAAAAAAAAAACTACATAAATGAACAAAATCGTATCTATTAGGATAGCTATCAGAGTACTCCAAATACTACTTCTTGCAGTACCCTGTCCCAACCCTTTGCCTTCCTCTTCCCATTAGTCCTCAATTCAGAAACCCCGGAGATTTGTTCATTCATTTATGAACATATTTCTTCATTCAGCCAAGAAAATTGATTGATCCTTTACCAAATTTCGGGCACCATTCTTCAGTATGTTTCATAGGCATGTTCAGGAAACACAGCAGTGATTAACACAGATGAATATACCCTCTCTCGAGCTGAGGGGGGAGACAAAAGTAAAGAAGCAAATATAAAATCATAAGTATAAATATGTAAATAGAAATGAAATAAATGGATGGAATAACTAGTATATCAGGGAAGTGCTGGAGAAAAACAGCAAGCAGGGAAGGGAGATGGAGATTGTTAGCTACTAGGAGGAGGTTGCGATCTGAAACTAAGTGATCCCTGAGGGCTTTCTGGGGAAGATAAAATTTAAGAGGGAGCAAGGAGCATATCTGGGAAGTGAATAGTACAGGTAGAGGGAACAGTCAGATGGAAAGCCAATGAGGCAAGAGTGGGCTTGGAGTATCCAAGGAGCAGAAAGGATGTCAGTGTGTGGAAAACAGAGCGAGCAAAGTGGAGAGGAGGAGGAAACAGTCAGACACGAAACAGAGGCCCACATTTCTAGGGCTCTGGAGGCACTTTGAGGACTTTGCTTTTTCTGTGAAGAAGCCATTGAAGAGATTTGAGTGACAGGATCTGACTTATGTTTTAACAGGATCTCTCTGGATGCCATGTTGATTAGAGAGTGTAGGAGAGTAAGGACAAGCCCCAGAAGACCAATAGTTGATTCAAAGAAGTGATTACTCAAACATGGTCCCCCTCCTCAGTGAGGACGCAGAGCAGGAATCGGCAAATAATGGCCACAAATCAAATCAGGCTCTCAGCCTGGATCTGTGGGACTGTGAGCTAATAATGGTTCTCACGTTTAGAAAGCTTGTTGAAGAAGAAAGAGGAGAAGCTACAGAAGCTGTATATGGCCCACAAAGCCTAAGATATTTAAAATCCAGAAAATGCTTTCCAACACCTGATGTAAAGCATGTGGCTCGTAGGAGGTGCTCAACAAAATTTGGAAGAGGGATACATGTGTCAATTAGTTCCTGAAAACATTGTAAAGTGATAGGTGTCAAGAAACATTTATCCATTCACCCTTAACCTTCACAAATGATGCCATTTCCATTGAGCTATTGAAAAATATATTCTGGCTTTCAAAACAATAAACCAGAGGGCATTTTCTCACATAAGCAAGGTCATAAACAACTGTCGAGTAAAGTTGAAATAGCAACAAATCAAATAACAACAGAAAACATTTTTATAGATTTTTAAGCCTGACAAAGCATTTTCATGTTCATTCTCTACTTTAATCCTCAAATCTACTCCATAAGATAGTTATTATTTTCCCATTAGAAATGACCACATATTAAATCTTTAGTGATTGCTCAAGAAAAGCTGAATCTTGAGTGTCACATCTATTAATGCCAAGGTTGGGTTTTTTCCCATGGGAACATTGGATGCTAAAATCCACAGGGAATTTCAGCTCAAGATGGCAGACAAGGAAACATCTTCACTTTCTGTTCCTCCTGAAACCATATTTAAATAAAACTGTAGAAATACCAAAATTAATCAACCAATAAAAGCCAAGGCATTTTGGAAGTCATCCACACAGAAAGATTTCAACACATTTCAAGAAGGCAAACAATGAAATGGAGGAGCCATGAATAAAATAATGAAGAAAAGACTAACCCTAAGTAAGGTCTGTACAAAGCCAGTCAGCTTTTCCTGAGCTCTGGTTATAGTAAAGGGCAGAGGAAAGAAGAGGGGCTGAAAACAAGGAGACAAAAGTCATTTTAGGAAAAAAAAAGTCATTTAATGAGCTCCAGGGAACACTCAGCCTGCTGCCATACTAACTCATGAATTAAAATGGATTCTTGGTAAGCAAGATGAGAAAACAGGGAAGAAACAAAACAAACAAAAATCAAGACATTGTTTCTTACTGAACTCTTCTCAAATGAGATCGAGGAATTAGGGTTCAATGCCACAGCTGTAAATCATTCCTGCTCTTGGAGAAGTTAGAAAGGGCTTGTAATATTTACCCTTTTTTTTCAGACAGAATTTAGGTCTGAGCAAAAGCTTCTTGTGTCCTCCAACCCCAAAGTTTATTGGGGATGGCAGTCCAAATTTGCTGTGACATACCATAAAAAGAATCTCATGAGCAGAGGGTCCAACTAATTTTGGAATATATGAATTATGCCCAGTGTTATTTTCAATAGATTTTGAACAAAAATATATAAATACATTTTGACTGATCTATAGGATTCTGGGTTCTGAAACTTCTACATGTCACATGTGTGCTACATAACACACAATGTCAGCCCCAGGAGAGAGAAAACACTCCAATGAAGCAAGCCAAAGAAACAAGTTTTAAACAAGGTCAAGTGATGTGTAGACCAGGATTGTTCAATTCTTTCCTGTCATGCTGAAGCTTCCAGCTCCTGAATAACAACACGTTTCCCTTGTCCTAGACACCCAAGAGTACGTCTCCTCTCTTGGGCATAAGAATCTCTAGAGTTACATATGTGTAATAAAGAGTGGACCCAGCTGGCATATTCACAATGACCAAATTGTGTTGATCGTACTTTAAACCAATACATCGCTCCACACTGAAGTTGCAATAAATGATATATTTGCTTTCTAGACATGAATGAGACCCCTTGCTGGATATACTCCAGGAAGGCCAGAGAAACTGGCTTCTAATCCATATGGAACAATTCACTGGTGAATTTCTTTCAGGATAGCCCATGATTTATCTAGACTATAATCTTTACATATCTGGATCCTTCAAACTAGACAAAGGGAAAATCCGGCCTTCAAGCCTCAGTTAGAAATGTGGAATGGTGCTATGCTGACAACTGGTGGTCCCTGACCTGTATCTTCTGACATTAGAACACAGTGTGGTGGATGACCAATTCATGCGTTGAACAAAAGAAGACCTCCTACAGGGCAGTGTAGCTGTTCGTTACAGGTATGGCACTTAGGGCTAAGTACCATAAGGACTACAAGCAAAAAGGAAAAACAAGTAACACATGAAGCATATATGATAAGGACGGACCACAGTCCAGAGCATGAGCTCTGGAATCACACAGGCTTGCTTTGAATCCCAGCTAAGCCACTACCTGAAGAACAGTGCAAGGTTTAAATGTTGTTTGACCAAATTTCAAAAAAGAAGTGAAGAAAGAACCTACCTGCCAGGAAGGGACATCGTGGGGTGCAGCATGCAGTCGGATCAGGGCTCTGCATCTCCTGCTCAGAAACCTTCGCCACCTGGCTCATGGTGATGCTGGCAGCTGAGCAGCCCTGGAGAAGGCGATCCTGTCTCCAGGCCTCGCAGAGAAGCTGGGGAGGTCCCCGGAGGAGGTGGCCCACACCCTGGCAAGCTCTGGGTGCCTCCTGCCCTCAGCTCTGAGCACGCTCTGGCCTCTGCGCCCCGTGGTGGGGAAGGGCTGGCCGATACATACTCATGGCTGAGGGGCCTCCAGAGCCGGTGCCCAGGCAGGGTGAGCTCTGAAGGAGAAGGCTTCCACAGTCCCCAACAGTCTCCGCATGGTGGCCCATCCCGTGCCAAACACCTGCCACCCACAGCGAGAAGACCCAGCCACTAGAAAGCCCAGAAGGGGCCCCGCCCTTTGCCTTTGGGCTGGGGTTTCTCCACCAGTTGGGCTTGCATGTGCCCCCTGCCTCACCCCCTGCCCCGCCCGCCCTTTCTCTGTGACACATACAATGGACACGTCACAGAGGCAGGTGGAGCCGTCAGATATAAAAGGAGTGAGAAGCTCTCCCACTGTCACTCTCTGCTCTCAGATCAGGCACGCAGCAGCTCTGATATGGAAGCCATTCCCTCCACGAACAGAAGAGACCTCTCCCCACCCTCCCGTGATGAGGTCTGTGGAAGTCACAAACTGAAGGTCCAATCAACAAGGATGCTCTGACCTAACAAATAATCTCCCTCATGTGAGGTTTAAGGATTTGGTTTTGGAGCCCCACAAAGAAAAAGTTCCTGCAGATTTGGTGTGGAGAAACCCTTGTGAGCAGGGCATTCAAAAGTTGAATTAGTGGCTGGAGGAGGACTGGATGCTGGACGTTCCAGGAGTGAACGCTGGAATTCCAGGTGGGAGCCTGTTTCTGGCTGCAGCCCGGGTCATGCCAGAGGCTAGAGGTAGAAGCCTGGGAGCCAGACACAGCTCAAGGGTGGACTGGATGCTCTCGAGATAAGGCCAGCTAAGAGCTGTGAGCTCACTGAAGTTCGAAAACCGGCTCCCAGCCCCCAGCCCTCCCTCCCCTCGATCTAGTAAAATTGGTGCTCATCTCTGTAGTTTTGGAACATGATGGTAAGAATGGTGGTGCCTCGGGTTCTTGTGCTGGTCCTACCTCAGGCTCGTTTGCTTGCTTCCTTCGCATACTACAGACAGGGCTTTGCATAAAGAAGTGGGCTGGTGGATCACTGTTCTGCAAAGATCCCATTGTGCGACTGGAGCAGGCTACCTTCTCTGAGCCTCAGTGTTCTCATCTGTAAAATAGGCATATCGTTCCTTCTTTTCCTAATAACCAAACAAGTGTTCTTGTACTTTACCTTAAATAAATGTACTTTAAAGATGGCAAGCCTTTCTGACATCATTTTTGTGCATAAATACAAGTGATTAAAAGAGCAAGGCATTGGCCAATAACTTCATCACAACTGCCACGGTGATTGTAGGACCATCCTGATTTCAGAGTTAGTAAAATGTGAAAACTACAACACCTGTGCACCTACCATCTTGCTTAAGAGACAGAACAATTCCCAGCAGCACTAACAGCCTTGTGTCAACCTCCTTGACCTAGCCTTCCCACCCTAGAGAAAACTGTCCTCAATTTTGTGTTTACTCTTCCCTCAGTTTTAGCTACCGTTTTTTTAAACATGTACCCTATGCAATCCGCTGTTTGAGCTTGTTTCAGAATGGTTCCATGAGTGGAACTGTATCCCATTCTTTTGATGTTGTTAAAAATCATGAGAAGTTGATCTATGCTAATGTGTGTAGCTCATTTATTTTTCACTATTGAATATTCCAATCTCATCCTATCCTGCTGTATGAATTCTGCTGGTGGAAATTTGGGCTGTTTCCTGTGTTTTGCTGTTAAGTTATTTTTGCTCTAAACATTCTCAGAGTTGTTTCTTAGAACATGTGTGTTTCTCCAGGGTATATACCTGGGCAGGGAACGGCTCAGTCTAGATGAGAGTGCTTGCTGTTCTGATTGCTAGCTAATACTGCCGCCCTTATTTCTGTCCACTGAATAGCCCGAGGGGACATGAGTCCTGTTCTGGCTCTGTTTACAGACCTTCAGGGGGAATAAGCGTTTATAAAAAGAATAGGGGTGGGGGGGATTCCCTGGTGGCGCAGTGGTTGAGAGTCCACCTGAGGATGCAGGGAACATGAGTTCGTGCCCCGGTCCTGAGAGATCCCACATGCCGCGGAGCGGCTGGGCCCGTGGGTCATGGCCGCTGGGCCTGTGCGTCCGGAGCCTGTGCTCCGTGACGGGAGAGGCCACAACCGTGAGTGGCCCGTGTAACGCAAAAAAAAAAAAAATAGAATAGGGGGATAGTGAAGGAGAGCTTCCCAGACCATAGTCTGACTTTGAGCCATGGCCCTGAGGGGCAAAGCCAGAAAGGAGTGGAAGCCAGATGGAGCACTGCTGTTGGCCCTGAGCATGTGTGTGAGGTGGGGCTGCCCTTGCCTGGACACTGGGTCTCAGACTGTGGCACAGCTGACATCACAGAATCCACTGTGAGGCTACGGCTGGGCTTCGGGACCTAGAAATTCAGACAAAACACTGCATGCGTTCTCAGACTGTATGTTTCTTTATTTAAATTGCAGTAAGGAAGCTGAAATGGGCTCTCCAGGGGTACTTCCCAGAGCCCTGGTCCCCTTTGCAGCTCCCAGCTCTAGGTCCTATTGATGGGCTTCAACGGTCGCTGGCTCCATGGTCTCAGATGTCACACCGGTGATTTCCAGCCCCTGGCCACTCTCTGCTGTCTCTGTGATGGCCTCCATTCGGGTCCCTTCCACCCTTCCGCCAGGATGCTCCCATGTTTATTTCGTGATGAGGCCACTGTCTTTTTTGTAAGTCTGGCTCTCACATTCCTGAAGAAAGAGCTGATCCTGCTGAGTATGTTGGTGGTGGGACCTGAACGCGCTGGAGATAAGCTCCTGCCCGATTTGTGCGAGGTCTTGGACTCACTGGTGATGGGAGCACGGCTGATGCCTTTGGGAGCAGTGCCCTGCTCGCTGCCCCCCGGGCTGCCGTGGCCTTTGGCCTTTTGGTCATCTCTAGTGGCTCTGCGGCCGCCTGAGCACGGGCCAGCTGCTGTGGGGATTGTCTTGCTCCCCGCTGCCTTGTGGTGGCTTTCCACTGAACTGCAGAGCGAGGGGCTCGTCAGAGCTCTGTCCTCTCCCCAGTGCTCCCTCCTCTCCCTTCTTCCCTTGCGGGCCTGGGACACTCTCTGTGAGCTGCCATCCTGTTCGCTCACTTTGCCTTCCTGTGGCAAGCTTGAGACGAGGGTCCCCTCATGGTCCTTGTCGGCTCTTCCTTTGACAGTCTTGCTGGTAGGTTCTGCACCGACCACAGTCATGCCGGCCCCTGGGGAGAGGCTGGTGGACGTGCTGGAAGCATACTCTGAATTGTTCTCAGCACCTGCCAAGGCCGTTTTCCCGCTCCTCAGGGATGTTGTGGCAGTGTCCCCAGTGGCTCTGTTGGTTTTGCTTCCTCCAGGCCCGTCGCTGGCTGTGGCTGCTATGGCCGTGCTCCGCTCTTCAGCGGCAGGAGACTTGATCACTGCCGTGCTCAAAGCACCCGCTGCGGTGCCTCCTGCCACCCCTGCTGTCTCCACCTTTGTCGTTGACTGCGATGCTGACGCTTTGTCAAGCCCTGTAGTAGGTTTTGCTTTCGCAGTGGCCACATCGGGCATGGTGTCGGGCTTGTGGGAGTCCAGTTGGATTCAGTGCCCCCCAGCAAAAGCTGCAGGCGTGGCCCCGGCCACCTCAGGGCACGTGTGCAGGCTGCTGACGCTCACCTGGTCCTGGTGCCCCTTTCCTTGGCAATCCTCCACGGCCGGGCTCCTCCCGTCCTGCTCCTCCTCGAACACAGGCATGCAGGTCATGTCCCAGACGGGAACGGCATAGGTGTTGCTTTCACTGTCCACTGGTGGTCGCAGGAGGTAAATCAGCTGTTCCCAATCGGCGAAGAGGTCTTCCCGCGCGTCCAGAGGGGGACACAGCTGCACGTAGAAGCAGCGGCCAGTGGCAAGCTTCACGCGCAGCTGTTGTTTCTCACGATTGTGAGTGGAGATCCTCACGAACTCCAAGGGAAGGAGCCTGGTGAGCTCTAAGGTCTTTGCAGCCTTGTGGCTCTTGCCCTTGGTGGCCTGGCTGCGCTCGGCGTGCTTTTCACAGCCGGTGGCCCGTCGGGCCAGCAGCGTGATGTCTGGGAGCGGGAGGACGGGGCTGGTGGATGTGATGCCCATGGTCACCATGCCGCCCCAGTTGTGCACGTCAATCGCTTCTCCCCTCTTCGTGACCTGGATGAAGTCGCTCTCGAATATCGACGCGTACTTGAAATTGTCGTATTCGCCCTTGTGCAGTTGCTGCTGCAGCTTCCCCGTGGTGGTGTTGAACAGGTCCACCCAGGTGCTGCTCCGGGCCGTGTGATACGGGAGCAGAGAGTCCCCACTCATGGCTGTCTTTGATCAGGACAGGCAGCGCGGTTAAGGCGGCTCCCTGGCTCTTCCCTCCCTCGGCCTCACTGGCAGAAGAGCGAGCTGCGATGCTCCTGCGTCACCCAGGCGGCCCTACGGCAGGTCTTCCAAGCCCGCCCCACAGGCCCCCACGTTTGCCTCCAGGTCTCCCAGAGGCAGCAGGGGGGTGGGTAGGGGCACAGATGATCACAGTGGGGACGCTGTAGGGTGCCTGGAGCCCAGGCTGAATCTCTTCAAGTGTGTCGAGAGGTACGGTAGGCTCCCCCTCCGCCTCACCTCCCTTCTGCTTCTGGGTTTTTATCTCCCCAAGAGGCTGTGGTGAACTTCCGTCCTAGTGAGAGAAGTAACCACTTTGTCAGCCTAACCCCCTGGCACAGCCTATTTAACCTCTGATGCCCTTTGTGGCCTATCACTGTCACAAAGCTCTTTGCCTCACCCCCCAGCTGCCCCCTCAGGGCAGGGCCCCCATCCTCTCCCAAACACCCCATTGCTCCTGCGGAGGACAGGCCCATCCTGCCAGGGACTCAGGTGCGTTACCAAAATAAAAGTGTCTTCAAGTGGGAAAGTTTTGTGTGGGTCCTTTTTCTTTGCCTCCCTCAAATTCAGCTACTGGATGAAATCTATAGGAAGGTAAGATGATGGGATCAATTTGAACCATTTAAGCTCATGGTTTAATTGTATCGAATAAGGCAGAGTTGGCAGTGGTGATCCTTAGTCTGTCCTTTCATAAAATGTCAGTAAACATGGACGATGGTGATTTTTAATAATAACATTAAAATTTGCTTCTCCTAGGCACCATGCTGCATTCTTCACATATGGTGGTAAGAATCCAGTGAGTTTGCTACTGTTAACTACTGTTCCCAGTTTATAGGTGAAGCAATTGAGGTTGTATCTCCTGTTTAAATTCCCAGAGCTAATGGTAGCAGAGGCACTGTTTGAATGTAGGTCTACCTGATTCTAAAGCCTTTGTTCTGAACCACTACAGTACTTAGCCTCACAAAGAAAGCTTGGCCCAGCCAAATGTTTTCAAACTGGACTGATTTAACTACCTTTAAGAAGACCTATTTGGTGCCTTATTAGAAGTTGCATAATTAATTTTAATGTGTGTATATATGTCATTGAAAGAATCCAGGACAGCAATTGGGCTGATGTGGGGATTAAATTATCCAGTGGATCACTCAGATCCTCCCTTCCTTTATGCTTGTGCAAAGAGCCTGTGTGTGGAAACCTAGTTATTCTTATGACATGTCCTCCCCCAGTGAAATGGGGGGTGAGTAGCCTGAGATGTAAGCTTTGATTCCAAGAGCCTGCCAGATGCTGTCCTGTAGTAACCTCCCTACCAGGCAGAAGTGGTTTGGAAGCCTTGACACCTGTGGGGAGCATGTACCATTAGACATCCTGTCTCTTTGCCACTCCCACAGAGCTAGTCACAGATTAAGTGATTTCTAAATTGTGACTTGAAAGTCCTGAGAAAGGCCCTTGCTCCCAGCTCTCTTATCTCCAATTTGATGTTATGCTTGAAATCCCACCATAGAGATTCATTCCTTGAGGGTAAAGGCTATCTTTCTGTTAAAATACACACACCTGTCCCTCAACAGATGACTGGATAAGCAAAATGTGGTCTCTCCATACACTGGAATATTATTCAGCCATAAAAAGTCATGAAGAACTGATGTATGTGACAACGTGGATGAACTTTGAAAACATTATACTCAGTGAAGGAAGCCACATATTGTATGATTGTATTTATAGGAAATACCCAGAAGAGGCAAATCCATAGAGACAGATATTAGATTAGTGGTTGCCTAGGGCTGGAGGGAGCAGAGAATGGGGAGTACAGGATTTCCTTTTGTGGTGATGAAAAATTCTGGAACTAGATAGTGGTGATGCTTACACAGTATTGTGAATGTACTGAATGCCACTGAATTGTACACTCTAAAATTATAGTGGTGAATTTTATCATACACACACACACACACACACACACACACTCCTGCTCATTTAACAGATGGGTTAAGAGTAGTTATCTTTTCATTGTTCCCTCTCTCAGGGGAAATCATTAAATCTTTCACCATAAAGTATGTGGTTAGCTGTAGTTTTATTTCAGAATTGCCCTTTGTCAAATTTAAGAAGTTCACTTCTATTCTCAGTTTTCTGGGCATTTTTATCGTGAAGGACGATTGATTTTTTTTTCAAATGCTTTTTCTACATCTATTCAGCTGATTACTTGAATTTTTTTTTTTTTTTTTGCAGTACGCGGGCCTCTCACTGTTGTGGCCTCTCCCATTGCGGAGCACAGGCTCCGGATGCGCAGGCTCAGCGGCCATGGCTCACGGGCCCAGCCACTCCGCGGCATGTTGGATCTTCCCGGAATAGGGCACGAATCCGTTTCCCCTTCATGGGCAGGCGGACTCCCAACCACTGCGCCACCAGGGAATCCCCTGATTGCTTGATTTTTAATCCTTTATTCTCTTAATGTGGTCAAGTACACTGATTGTTTTTTGAATGCTGAGTTGACCGTTCATTCCTGGGAAACCACATTTGGTCATGGTGCATTATTTTTCCATATTGCTGGATTCAATTGGCCAAAATTTTTTCAAGAATTTTTGTATCTATGTTTATGAGCGATATCGGTCTGTGATGTTTTTCTTGAACTGTTTTTGCCAGATTTTGGTATAAAAGCTTATTTTTTAGTTAAAATTTATTTTTTAATCAAACATATACAAAATTTAAAAACATCAGATAGTGCTGGAAGGCTTATGGAGTAAGTAGCATTAGTTTCAACTACAAATAATTGAAAAACCCCAAATATTTGCACTTAAACAAGATATATATATATATGTTTTCTCATTTAAAAGCAGTCTGAAAGGAAGGGAGTCAAACTGGTATGACAGCTCCACTGTGTCATCAGAGACCTAGGCTCATTTTCTTTTCCTGGTTATCCTGAGGGTCACTTCATATTCCAAGATGGCTGTTGGAGCCCCATTCATCAAGTCCATATTCCAGGCCATCAGCAAGAGAAAGGGGAAGAGAAGAAAAAGGTTGTCTGCCTCTCACTTTTACAGAGCCTTCCAGAAGTACCACATGACCCTTCTAGTTATGTTTCTTTGGTCATCATTTTATCATATGACCACATCTAGTTGCAAGGAACGCTGGGAGGTGTAATCTTTTAGCTAGGTACATTGCCCAGGACTTACTGAGGAAGAAGAGGGGGATGGATACAAACAGTATGCTGAGACAAAAAGTCCCAGACACAAAAAGGGTACACACTGTATGATTCCATTTATACGAAACTCTGGAAAAGCCAAATCTAATTTCTAGAGACATTACTGATTGCAGGTCAAGATTGAATGGGATGGGGCAAAGAAACTTTGGGGAATGATGGAATGTTCTGTAACTTGATTACATGGGTGTATAAATTTGTCAAAATTCATCCAAATGTATACTTAAAATGGGTGCGTTTTTGTGTATATACTTCAATAAAGTTAATTTTTATAAGTACAGAAAATCTCAGCAACCATAACAAAACTACTCAAGTTTTGTTCATGTCTGTCATGTCTTCATTCGTTTGCTTACCTTTGCATGACTGAAATCAGAACGCACATAATGACTTTGAATCTTGCTTTTTTCATTTAACATTACATCATAAAATTTTCCATATTGCTTCATTAATTTTCATAATCACCATTTTAAATGACTCTATAATCCTTTGGGAATTGAAAATGTTATATATACTTACAGTAAAAAAAAAAAAATTCAGAGACACCCTACACAGTAAGAGCTAACTCTTCCCCTGAACTCTGACCTTTAAAGCCCCTTACTTAGAATTAGTGGACAATCCAGTTTCTAGTATGTACATCCAGGAATATTCTATGCACATAAAGACAAGATGTGAACATCTTTCCCTCTCCTTTTAGACATAACTAAGACAATACAAGATGCTTGCTTTTCCCTGTAATACAGCTTGGATACCATCTCATGTTCACACATCGAAACAGGCCTTGTTCTTTTTAACCACTGCATGTATTCTACAGTGCACTGAACCAATATTGATAAACACTTAGGGTTTTCCCAGTTTTCTTTTTTTTTCTGTTTCACGTACCACAAGATATAATGTTAAAGTTTTGACTCAGCTCTCAACTTACAGTAGATGCTACATTCCAAATGAAGTGCTAGCCTGTATGCAAAATTTACCACAAAAGTAGCTGAGAGCTTGTCACGTGATCATTGAAACCGCTCAGCTACACTAAGGATATAAAAGGGTGGAGAGGGAAGTGATTGTGAAGGGATTTGGGAGAGCTTCCTCCATCCCTTAAGGTCAAGAAAGACTTTATTCAACAGGTAACTCAAAGGGCTCAGTATATGTCCCTGCAGTCTGGGGTCTGACTTCTGTCTAGGACACACTGAGGAGGAAAGAAATACTAGAACGATCTCTTAAGGGTATAAAGTGGTGTGGCTCCTGCCTGTGCTCATCCTGTGGGCTCAGGATATTTCCAGAGAAAATTACACAAGTTTTCCCATGCAACACTTGGCACTAAGTCAGTGCCATCTACACCCCCCGCCCCCTCCCACTGGCTTCCTCTGGTCTGTCAGCTGGAGGCAAGGCCAGCTTTTACCTCTTTGCCCATGAATCACAACCTGTTTCTCTCATATTCTCAGCACAAGTCAGGGGCGGACAGGCCAGGACATCTGGATTAGGTCTGGGTCCAGTTCTCAGCCTGGCTCCTTGCCTTTGACCATTCTTCGGCCCCTAGCCCACGTACCCTGTGGGCTGGGCTGAAATAGAGACCCTGTGGGTCACTGTGCTGAGCCTGAAGGGCTTCTCTCTTCCTTCCTACCACCTGCATCAAGACAGGTGATTCCTCTCACCCCACTGCTGCCCTCCCGGGAGAGCCTGCTTTCTGGGCTTCTTCCCCCTCATTGCCCTTCTTGATCTAGAGGCCAGTTGCCAAGGTCATGACATGCACACACGCCCTACGTGATCTGTCCTTGCAGTCCTTGGGTTGTTCTCTCTCTGCTCTTCCCACCCTCAACTATGCCCAGGGCTGGCTGTCCCCAGAACAAAGCATATGCTCAGAGAAGACCAGCCCATGTTAGCATCCTTGGGAGCAAAGCAAAATTCTGCAAGGAAAGTCACTGCCCATGAAGATAATATCCAACAAGGTGCTTCTCAATCTTTAATTTGTATTGGAAGCATCAGAGGATCTTGCTGAACCGCAGACCCTGACCCAGGATATCTGGATGATGAAAGTCTGCATTTCTAACAAGCTCCCACATGATGCCAATGCTGCTAGTCTGTGGACCAAACTTTGAGTGGCAAAGACTTAGTACATTCCAAAGCCAAAGCGATGTTTAAAAAGTCGTTCTTTGGGGTCATCTCATAGGTACAGAGAGCAATCAGAATTAAAAATAAATTATTGGGACTTCCCTGGTGGTCCAGTGGTTGAGAATCTGCCTTCCAATGCAGGGGATGCAGGTTCGATCCCTGATTGGGGAACTAAAGATCCCACGTGCCGCGGGGCAACTAAGCCCGCACGCCACAACTAGTGAGACCCTGTGTTGCAACTACAGAGCCCACGTGCTCTGGAGCCCACACACCACAACTAGAGAGAAGTCCACACGCCGTAACAGAAGATCCCGTGTGCTGCAACTAAGACCCGACGCAGCCAAAAATATATAAATAAGTCAATAAATATTTTAAAAAGATACATTCTAATAAATAAATAAAATTAAAAATAAATTATTTAAATATTGCAAAGCACAAGGACTTTTATTTTTTTCAAGTATATGTATTATCACGGAGGGGAGTGACAGCGGGCTTAAAAAGAGGGTCCTGTGAATCTGCCGCACCAAAGAGGGAAGCACTAAGATTCACATGTCTGTTTTCCTGCTACATGTGAGAGCTTCGAAACAGCTTGAAAATGCCTGATTCTCACCCATAGGCCAGGGTGCTATGACGGATTCTCTTACCCTTTTTTTTCTTGGCCATTTTTAGGGCGTTTTCTAACCCTCCTTCAGTGTGTTCTTATCTATGCATTGAATAAATGAACAAAGAATTGGATTAGTTTGCTAAGAAATTAGTTTCCTCACTGTACAAAAGTAAACTCTGGTCCCATCGCTACGTTGTCACAAAGTCTCTGCACTGTTCAAGTTAATGACGCTTTCCCCAAACCTAAGCCAGGCTCACACCTGTTTCCTTCTATTGCCCCTGCTTGCCCAGGGAATACTCAGGGTTACATGAATGTGTTTTCCTGAGCAAGGCTGGGCAGTCACTCTTGCTGTCCTGCAAGGACAGCCAGAAACAGCTCTTCTGTGACCACCTCTCCCCGCCTGTGCCGGGTCGGGGTGGGGATGCAGGAGGTTTGGCAGGGAAGCTAAGAGGCTGCTTTGAGAGGCTGCCAAGTAAACTGCTGCATGGTTATCTCTGAGTCATCAGGGCAGGGATGAGCTTGGAGGAGTGGGGTTTTCCTGCCAGTATTCTGGTATCTCTGGGTATGAGCGGATGCAATTGGCTCTGTGGACTGGCAACCAGCCCCGTGGCTGCTGACTCATTTGCATCCTGATTTACATGGCTGGGTCTTAGACACTCATGGGTAGGCATTTTTCTGAAAGGTTTAGACAGACACATGCTTTATGCATATCTATGCAAGTGAAGAGTTCTTTGGAGTGATGACCAGATTTTTGGCTGTTTCCTAATTTGTGCATTTCTACCAGCGGTGCCAGCTGCTAATGCAGTGATAGCCATGAAGCTGGAGCATCTCACTAGGGTCCGCCTTATGAAAAGCTTCACGTGGGGCCCTTGGCGTTGGAGAGGAGAGGCCATAAAGAGAACTGGTAAATACAGCCCTGGTTTTTGAGGAACTGACAGTCTGAGGCAGGAAGAGAAGCAAAGAAAGATCCTGAGAAATCATGAAGGAACTTCTGTGCAAATGGGTTTAGGAAGCACAGGGGCACGGGGTGGTGACCATGGAGAGGGCAGAGGTGCTGCAGCCCTAGGGGGTGGGGGGAAGCAGAGGGGAATTAGCTGTGTCCTCTAGGGAGTTACTTAACCTGTCTAGGCTTTAATTCCCACCCCCATCCCCGCATCCCACAGTGAAACAGTAACACCTACCAGCTCAGTTGCTTTGAGGATTAAATGACAGAATGCATATAAAATGTTTGGAGCAGCATCTGCTGTCAGTGGCATCTGTCACAATTACTATTGTCAATAGGATGGAACCGTGGACCAACCATGATGCTGTCTTTCATATTTAGCCTTCCACTGTGGGGAAGGCCTGCCCTGAGCTCCCTCACTCCCTCAAACCTTGGGTTTTCCTTGGAATCTACAGCACCAATGAACGGCTGGACAGAGGGCAAAGTGCCATCTGTGGCCACCAAACAGGATAGAACAGAATGAGGCTGAGAGGTCCACTTGAGGGTAAACCTCGGAACTGCCACCTCAGGGTCAGAGAGCATCACTCACTTTCTACCCCCAGCCCGCTGGCTGGAACGGGTTGGCAGACTGAGAGGTTGCATGGTGAGTAGTTACGAGCATAGGGCCAAACCGGGTTCAAATCGCACCACTGTCACCATTCATATCCCCTGGGGAAAGTGACCTTAACCTCGCTGCATCTCTGTTTCTTGATCTGTCAGATGGAGATAATCATAGTGTTGTTGTGAGAATCAGAGGAGTTAACACATACAAAGGGGTCAGAACAGTGTCTGGCATGGAGTCAACACACCGAAATGTTTGCTATTCTTTTTATCTTTTTTAAAAAATATTTATTTATTTATTTTGGCTGCACCGCGTCGGGATCTTTGTTGCGGCACGCGGGATCTTTAGTTGCGGCATGTGGACTTTTAGTTGCGGCACGCATGTGGGATCACGTTCCCCTACCAGGGATCGAACCCCAGCCCCCTGCATTGGGAGCGCGGAGTCTTACCCACTGGATCACCGGGGAAGTCCCTGCTATTCTTATTTAGCAGAGATCCTTGGGTATGACGTTCTGGGTTTTGTCCCTCTCCGATAATTTTTTGGGAGGTGGCTGGCACATGTATGGTAGTGTGAGGGGGGGTTGTGGCAGAGGACTGAAGACACCCAGGTGGGCAGGCAGAGCCCTGCCTTCGCCCTGGTCTGTGGGGTGTCAGGGAGGGGGAGGATAAGGCTGGTTGCCAGGAGGGAGGAGGATGTGCTTGTCCAAGGTCGTAAAGTTCCTTTAAAGGACTCTAACGAATTTTCTAGGAACATCCATGAGGAGCTCGGGGCCCTGCCCAAGGTGTCATCTCCTCTTGCAGGTGGAGAATGGCTATGTCTCCATGACCCTTCTGGGGCACCATGCCCACCAGCTGCAGCCTCTGCTTCCCAACCCGCCAGCAGCCCTTCAGCCCAGGCACTGGTGCCTAAACCTTACCATGGCAACATCTGACTTTTCTGACCACTATTTTTCCTTCTTTCCTGTTCCTTCTTTACTTAAACAAAACAAACAAACAAGCAAAAAACCCTTGTTGTGTCATATCTAGTCTTGTAAGTCACTTTAGGTTGCTCTTGGAATAGGCAGAGTATAAATAAATAAACTGGCTCCTGGAGTTCTCGTTTACCTTTCTTGAAGTTTTTACAGCAGTGATTTTCAAACATATTTTTTTTAGAGAAATTCCCCCCCTGCCTTCTTTTTTGATGCAGACCATTTTTAAAGTCTTTATTGAATTTGTTACAATATTACTTCTGCTTTATGTTTTGGTTTTTTGGCCATGAGGCATGTGGGGTCTTAGCTCCCCGACCAGGGATCAAACCCACACACCGTGCATTGGAAGGCAAAGTCTTAACCACTGGACTGCCAGGGAAGTCCAGAGAAATCCTTTTTTTTAATTTTTTTTTTTTTTTTTTTTGGCTACGTTGAGTTTTCGCTGCTGCTCGCGGGCTTTCTCTAGTTGCGGCAAGCAGGGGCTACTCTTTGTTGTGGTGCACAGGCTTCTCATTGTGGTGGCTTCTCGTTGCGGAGCATGGGCTCTAGGCGCTCGGGCTTCAGAAGTTGTGGCGCACGGGCTTAGTTACTCCATGGCATGTGGGATCTTCCTGGACCAGGGCTCGAACCCGTGTCCCCTGCATTGGCAGGGGTATTCTTAACCACTGGGCCACCACGGAAGCCCCCGAGAAATCCTTTTTCAAAACTGAAATATTTCATAGAAGCTCTATATATATTATATATACCTCGGGTATTGCGGGCTCAGTTCCAGATCACTACAATAAGGTGAATATTGCAATAAATCGAGTCTCACAATTCTGGGGTATATAAAAGTGTATATAAAAGTTATGTTTACACTGTACTGCCGTCTATTAAGCCAAAGCATTATGTCTAAAAACAATGTACTAAAAATATATAAGGGGCTTCCCTGGTGGCGCAGTGGTTAAGAATCCGCCTACCAATTCAGGGAACACGCGTTCGAGCCCAGGTCCGGGAAGATCCCACATGCCGTGGAACAACTAAGCCCGTGTGCCCAAACTCCTGAGCCTGTGCTCTAGAGCCCGCGAGCCACAACTACTGAGCCCACGTGCCACAACTACTGAAGCCGACGCGCTTAGACTCCATGCTCCACAACAAGAGAAGCCACCGCAATGGGAAGCCCGCCCGCCGCAACTAGAGAAAACCCGCACGCAGCAATGAAGACCCAAAGCAGCCATAAGTAAATAATCAAATTTATTTTAAAGAATATAGAGGGGGGAAGAGATATGGGAACATATGCATATGTATAACTGATTCACTTTGTTATAAAGCAGAAACTAACACACCATTATAAAGCAGTTTTACTCCAATAAAGATGTTAAAAAAATATATATATATATAGGGCTTCCCTGGTGGCGCAGTGGTTGAGAGTCTGCCTGCCGATGCAGGGGACACGGGTTCGTGTCCCGGTCCGGGAAGATCCCATATGCCGCGGAGCGGCTGGGCCCGTGAGCCATGGCCGCTGAGCTTGTGCGTCTGGAGCCTGTGCTCCACAACAGGAGAGGCCACAACAGTGAGAGGCCCGCCTACCGCAAAAACAAAAAAAACAAAAACAACAACAACAAATATATATATATATATATATATATATATATATATATATATAGTGAGAGAGAGAGGGAGAGAGAGAGAGAGAAAATAAAAATTTATTTAAAATATTTTATCATTAAAAAGTGCCAAAATAATTACAGTAGTAACATCAAAGATCACTGATCACAGATCACCATAGCATAATAATAACAAAAAAGTTTGAAATACTACAAGAATTACCAAAATGTGACACAGAGACATGAAGCGAGCAAATGCTATTGGAAAAATGGCACCAATAGAGTCGCTTGATGCTGGGTTGCCACAAACCTTCAGTTTGTAAAAAACACAATATCTGTGAAGCACGATGAAGTGAAGTGCAATAAAAAAATAAAATGATATATATGTATATATATCTTGCTCAGTTAAAGCATGAGAAGGACCCCGAGCACCCAGGCACTGGCCGTTCCCTTTTTCCTGAGGCATCCTTACTAAGCCTTAGCTCTGGGGAGCCCTGTTTGTAAACCACCAGTCTGCTCCATGGAAAACATGCTGCAATATTCAGTGTGTCATTTTGGTGCAAAAAATAAGGAAGTGAGATGGTTTCTTATGACCTTTTGGACAATTTGCTAACTATTGGTGGAATGTTAAAGAATGAAATGCTAAAGAATTCACTAGTATCTAACAGAAAAGAACTGTGAACAAAAACAAGTCTTATTTACTCTTCTATTATAAAAGATAATCATTGTGAGTTTAAGTAACAATTTGGTCTTAAATATTACTGATGGAATATCACAGTTCAACGTGGGTCCTTGATGTGAAATGTACAAGAAAGAAATTCAAAAGTCACGTTGGAACAGAGTTTTAACCGATAACTGACACAACATCTATATCAGCTGCCTCTGTTTCCCCCATACCAGTGAATTCCCCATTCCTCAAAATGCCTCCACTTTCCGGTCTCCCTCCTTTCATGTTTAACCCTCTTTCTTCTCAACTCCCAACTCCATGAAGCCTCTTGTAACCTGCCTAGTCCAAACCTTGTAGCACTATGTCAAGCACAGGCTGCTCTGAGTTAGGATGCGGGCCTGGCTCCCCCAGGGAGGGGATAACGTGGTGTCTGAGTCACTTTGCACTTAATGGTCAGCCTACACTAGGGCAGTGGCACCAAATAACTGCCACCGTTATGCTCTAATTCTGCCTGGTACCTAACACAGTGCCAGCTTCTAAAATAATTCACACTTTTACGGCCGTGTTGGTATAAGTCAAATATATTAATATCATATATTAAAACATCTTCAGACCTAAAGTTAATTTTTTTCTTCTGATTAAAAAAAAAACTGAAGCATTTTTTTAAGCCTCCCAAAATTCTGTGGGCCCTTGGCACTCAGCAGGTATATAAGGCTACTGCTTGCTAGCTATGTGGACTGGGCAATTTACTTAACTTCTCTGGGTTTAGTTTTCTCATTCGTAAAATGAAGATAATAATAGGACCCAATTTGCAAAATTAAACGTTATCTATTACTTGTTTTGCACAGTTAAAAATTGGGAAGCACAAAGGATAAGATCTTAATTTCTTCTTGTGCTCTGATCCAACCTCAAATCTAGTGTTTCACTGTACTCTTGGCAAAAACAGACTTCCTATTCCAAAGGAAAAGCACCACAAAAAACAAATGAAACCAAACCAAAAGCCGTTTCTGAGACATCCAAGGACTCTTGCCAAGCACCAACTTGATGAGTTCACAGTAAATGAATCAGAGACACACAGTTTAGAGTTCCCTCTCAAAGTCCCAAGAGGGAAGCAGGAAGGCAAGGATTTCAGAGAGCTCCTGGCTGTGCCAGCCCCACTCCGCCAGCTGAGTGAGAGATCAGAGTGTCCAAGAGCCCCTCAGACATCCTTCCCCTGGGCTCAAGTCACATTTCTCATTTGAATGTGTCCTGCCCCAGAGAGTAGATGCCATCGACAGGCCCTGACAAGAAACCAGATAGTAAGCACGGCACCCCAAACCCACTCTTTGGTTATTGCTTAATCCTCCACCTCTATTCCATTCATTTCTAGCTGCAGACAGGTAGGATTTCTAAGAAAGATTTGGGGGGGGGGGTGGAGGTGGTGGATTGGCTCTCTGTGGATGATGTTTTCCAGGAAGCTCAGCTAGCTTCCTGAGAGATGTCATACACTGGGACGTTCCCAGGGGCTGGCAGGGGAACTCTGGAATGACTCAAGTGAGGACCTGAACCAGGAAAGGGTGGGTTATGGCCTAAAACCACACTTTCCTCTCACTTTGTCAAACTGCGTCCATTTTACTTGCAGCTTTATCCCCTACCCCGATAACTAGGAAGACTTCCTAAATGTACTAGAAGCCATTTCCGCCCCAGGTCACGCTCACACCTCCAACACCTCATTTGCATATGCCGTTAGATTTTATTGACAGCTGAATGATCTGTGAATAGCTTCAGCAGGGTCCACTAATGGAATCTAATGAGTTGGATCGCAGCATTTAAAAAGATCTGCTCGAGGGCTTCCCTAGTGGCGCAGTGGTTGAGAGTCTGCCTGCCGATGCAGGGGACATGGGTTAGTGCCCCAGTCCGGGAAGATCCCACATGCCGTGCAGCGGCTGGGCCCGTGAGCCATGGCCGCTGAGCCTGCGTGTCCGGAGCCTGTGCTCTGCAGCGGGAGAGGCCACAACGGTGAGAGGCCTGCATACCGCAAAAAAAAAAAAAAAAAAAAAACTCTGCTCGAGATCCAGTTTGGTTGAGCCCCCCGGAGCCAATTTGTCAAAAAGTCAGTCAATACCCATGGAGTGATCGTGCACTGCTAGCAAGGGCTTTTGCCAAGCACTGGTTAGTGCAAGACAGAGATAGATGTTAAAGAAAGACCTGACCATGACTCCTAGAGATGGAGAAGTCAGGAAAAATATAAACGGAAGCCACAAAGAACTCCAGACACAAACATCTACAACCTGACTTGTTAACCTGTGTGGTCATGCCCAGCAGAGGCAAGTGTTCCACACTGTCTTAATCTGGCTAAGGGTCTAGAGGCAGCTTCTTCCTCTCTGCCCAAGCAGGCCTTTATATGGAGCACACAATCCTAAGTGGAAAGAAAACAAGTTTGGCACTACCACTCACCCGCTCTAGACATCCCCCCAGCCCCAGGAAGCAGGAGGGGCTTCCTGCCTAGAGGAGATTAAAAGGCTCTCATCACTCAAAACTGGGCACCACGCATCCCACAGCAGAGAAGGGGAGCACTCAGCAATTTCATCAGCAGATCCATGTATGAACCCACCACCTGGAGAAGACAACATGGATGCAGAATTGTAGCTGGAGGCTGTGGTTTGCGGTGACCACTGTGACCCACTCTAATTATCATGCACCAGGAGAGGGTCTGTGTTGGGCGCTTTGGAGCACAGAGATATATAAGACAGCCCTCTGGCCTTGGGACATCCTATATGAAGAGTCAACCAAAAGCACGAGGCTGTCTGCATTCAATGCCAAATGACTGATGTGCACAGTGTATCAGAGGAAAAGAAATAATAATGGTAACATTTATTGAGTGCTTCCTATGTGTCAGAGTGCTATTCTAAATGTTTTATATATATTTAAGTTTCCAACAACCCGTAAGGTGGGTACTACTATTATTCTCATTTCATTGATGAGAAAAGTGAGGCTCAAGGAGATTAAAGAATTCGCTTGGTGTCACATGATTTTTAACGGTAGATCCAGGATTTGAACTCCAAATTCCACTTCTTCACGCGTGTTTTTCTTAAGAGATGGGAAAGGACTCTGGGAATCAAAGGTGACAGAAGGCACAAGACTCTGACTCCTATTTTTGTTACTTATTTTTGATATAGAGAGGGAAATTCAGTGGCTGAGTTTTAAAGTAGGAGCATGCCTTAAGAGTCAAGAGATCTTTTTTGATGTTTAGTTTTGCAATATTTAAAATCCTCAACTTGTGAGCATGCTTTTAAATTATATATTCAATATCTTGTAATAATTCAATATATATATATATATATATATATATGAATCACTTTGCTGTACACCTGAAACAAATGAGATATTTTAAATCAACTGTATTTCAATTACAAAAAAATTATAAAGTGCGAGAGCAGTGGGCTGGACCTGGCTGGCTGGGCAGGGGAGGAGCTGAGGGGGAAAGAGGAAGGGAGGGCCGGGAGGGAGAAACAGCTCTCCTGGGGGCTGCCTGCGTGTCGCTGCAGAGTCCCAGACTTGCCTCTGGATCCTGTGCTCCCTGATGCGGCCTCCGTGTCACAGCCGGGAAGGAGGACGGAGGGGAGAGGGATTCCGGTGGGGTGGGCGGGGGAGAGCGTCCTCAACAGCCTCTTTCTAACCCCCTCGGGGTCGAGTCCTTCGCGAGGCAGCTCTCTTATCCTGGTGGGTCCCCTCCCGCAAGGGTCCCGGGTCCTGACCCTCGGTCCTCGGAGACGGTGTCAGGCAGGACCCAGAGTCTCCTGAACCACAGCGCCATCGTGTGGCCGCTGACAGGTGCCTCTGGGGCTCGTCTGGCTCAGGTATCCCGCGCTCTACCCACCTGTGCTGATGGGTTTCAGGTGGCTGTCTTCTGGGGCAGGGAGCTGAGAGGGAAAGTGGGCCTGCCTGCCGAGGCCGGGACCAGATTTGCCTGGCTCTGAGAACTGGCTTCTCAGAGCGTAGCATATTGGAAGGAATGATCATTAGAGCTGGGCAGGCCAGAGCCCTGCCCCTCTTGCTTATGAGCTTTTGTCCCTGAGCTTCTTGGGGCCTCAGTTTTCTCATCTGTTAAAGGGGCATAATAATACCTGGTGGAAGATAAATTGCAAAGCCTCTAGAACAATTCCTGCAAGCGGTAGGAGCTCAACGTGTCATTGATGGTGCCATAATCCTCAGCCACCCCAACAGGTCTCAGTGCCGCTGAGACTCATGCTTGGCAGATGGCAGGTGTTCTGGGTGCATTGCAAACCACTAGGAATGCCTTCTTAGTGCCAGCTTAATAGTGGGATAGCCCCAGGGCTAAATATTTGCCTATTTTCATAAAAGATAACAGTCCAGTTGGTCTTGCAAACCACATAGGAACAGCTGGCTAATCTGTTCACCAGCCCAGGGGAATGCTCCATCTTCACCATGTACTTCTGCCTCCCACGTCTGCCTGAGGGAAGCCCTCTGGGAACAAACACATCCCACTTCTGAGAGGCACTGCAGTAGTGAGGGGGAGGCAATAATGCAGGGGATCCCACAGACTCAGAGTTCACTAGCCGGGTGAAGACCTGGGGCAAGTCACTAACTTCTCCAAAACCCTGTTTCTCATCTGTAAGTCAGACATCTTAGCTCCCAATTCCTTAGGCTTTGTGCAATTAAATGAGGTATTCATGTAAAACACTTAGTACACTGGATTTAGTATGTATTAGCATCACCAGAGAACTTATTAAAATACTAGTCACTGGGCCCCACCCGGAGTTTCTGAATCAGTATGTCTGGGGTGAGGCTCAAGAATGTGCATTTCTAATTTGCATTTCACGAGATGCTGCTACAACCTGTCACAGGACCAAACTTTGAGAAGGACTAAGCTCGCATATACTAGACCTGCAATTAATGTTCACGGGGACTCCCCAACCATCCAAGTACAAATCAAAAGGGAGAATGACACGATATGGGGTAATATGTACCCAAACCCGATCAAGCAAAAGCTGCAAGCCCTACATCTAGCTAGTAGTAAGAACAGTTTCATTTAACAAATGTAAATTGAATGTCTTCTCTCCATTTCTTCCATATGCTCCGTTGGACAGTGCTTTGCTCACATGCACCGTCTCATGTGATACTCATCCTAGCCTTCTGAAGTGTGTGATGATCAGGAGGAAGGGGCTCTCAGAGAGGTCCAGTGATTGCTGAGGGCCCAGAGCTCTGGAAGGCAGAGCACAGGCGGCTGGAGTTGGCTGACTATGATGGGGGCCCTTTCAAGCTGCCTCTCAGACACCTGAGCATGCTTGACTGAGGCTGGATGGGCCCCTGTGAATGTGCCTCGGGCCCTGCCCTCTGACGGCTTCTGTCCTGTCTGAATTCCCATTGTGAGCACACTCTCTTAACCAGCTGAGCCTGCTTTGGGGTCAAGGGCCGAATCATCTTGCCCTTGCCAGGCTCATTGGCTCTGCCTCTCTTCTCACCCACAGGACACTTAGTCCTTCTAAGAGCGTGGCGTGTGTCCTAACCTCTAGCTGTTTGCTCTTGGCTCCAAGGCTCCCAGCAAAATCAGGAGGTCCTCAGGGTTTGGGGTAGAACCAGGAGGCCGTCCCTTCGCAACCAGCACATACCAGGCCCTGCAGGTCTCAGAAGGAGTCCTCCCTTCCCTATCTTGGGCATCTGAGAGGCTGCAGAGACCCAGCCATGGCAACACCTCAGTCGCGAGCCACCTCGAGAGGCTCAGATGTAGGTGCTGCCCTCCCCCACTCGGCCTGGGTCAGGGAGGGAAGGGGCACTAACTGCACGGACTTCAGGATGCCAGGGTTCCCTCCTCCAGGCCCCAGATCCATTTGAGTTTTTATGGTTGCTTGAAGGAACACGGGCTTGAGAGCAAAAGGACGTAATCTGAACCAACCCTGGGTCTCTGCTACCAAAATAGCTGTGTGGTCTAAGGAAGTCGCAACTTCTTCGCCTGCATTTGTTTCCCCCTTTGCAGAGGGCTGAGGAGGACCCGCCTCCTAAAGCTGCTGGGCAGGCTGAATGACATCGGTGTGTTACAGCTGCTGGCACCTAATGAGCAGTGAATAACCCCATCTTCCTTCCTTTGGTGAGCCTGTTCCTGGAGGTACACAGGCCGTGAGACAAAGACCCCACCTGCTAGGAGCTTCCACCCCACAGTCTTGCCCAAACATTGCAATGGCAGGAGGTCTGAGACTGGACCCGGCTGCGGGCGTTGGGTTCAGGAGGTCAGGCTGCTGGTCCAAGGGATGGGCATCCAGTGTGTGAGCTCTGCAGCTGGGTGACTAAAGCCTGCTCCATGCCAGCTGGGCTTGAATCAGAGCTGATGGCCTGCTAATGGTTTTCAGAGCTTTGCCTTGGAGGTGTGGAGGAGCCGTGTGACTCACTGAGAGCCGTGTGACTCACTGCCTTGCCAGCCGGGGTGACTGGAGGCTCTTCCATCCAGCAGCCTCTGCTCTCAGCACCATTTTTTTTTTTTTTTTTTTTTGCGGTACGCGGGCCTCTCACTGTTGTGGCCTCTCCCGTTGCGGAGCACAGGCTCCGGACGCGCCGGCTCAGCAGCCGTGGCTCACGGGCCTAGCCGCTCCGCGGCATGTGGGATCTTCCCGGACCAGGGCACGAACCCGTGTCCCCTGCATCGGCAGGCGGACTCTCAACCACTGTGCCACCAGGGAAGCCCAGCACCTTTTGTTTCATGTTCCTTCATTTATATTTATTCATTCTGCAAACACTAGTCAGGGACCCAGAATGTGCTGGGCCCTGGGAGCACAGGCCCAGGTGAGGAAGACAGACTTGAAGGGGGAAGGACTGAAGGTGGGTGACCTCCCACCCTTCCCCCACTCTGCTCATCAGGCTCTGAGTGGCAGGGGGTGGACGAGTCAGAGCTTTCCTCCAGGCTCCCAAGGCTCACCCCCTTTCTCATGGGGTCACAGAACAGGCCTGATAAAGGAGAAGTTTTTGAGGTTAATTGCGCTGAACTTGGCTCCTGAAGGGATGTGGGATGGGGAAGGAGGAAGCATGGAAGATAGTGCCCGGGGGGACCAAGAGAAGGTACCACTGACAGCTGCAGCCATAGAACTGGCTTGGAAGGGGAGGAGATCAACTTGGTTTCAGTTTGCTTTCTTGATATTTTTTTCTTTTAGAAGATGAAAAGGGAGTCAAGCCCAGTGAGGGGATAAAAGTGAGGACGGAGAAAGGGTAAATGCTTCCTTGGCCCCAGCTCCCTCAAGCCTTCCTTCCCTGTTTCTCTGTCTCCAGCATCTCCCCTCTTCCTCTGGCCATCCTGTCTACCCTCTTGTCTCTTCAATGCCTCTCCATCCCAGACTACCTCTGAAGCTCCCAAGGAATAATTGAAAAGTACAGTGACCGCCAAAATTGCTCCCCCGACCCTGGCTCCCCCTCTGCATCTGCTGTCCAGATGTTGCTTCAAAGTTCTGCCCGTCACTCACAACCAGAAAGGAAGTATTGATTAGAAAAGAAAAAGAAATTAGGAATTTGAGTTGGAAAGTGGAAGGAGCAAGGGATCTCTTTCACATTCAGGTAACGGCACTGTGGCTAGTGAGCTGTAGTGGGACATCAATACCAACTCCAAACCCCACTCAAATCCTGCTGAATTGAGGTCTGATTAAAGGCTAAGTGATGGATGGTGACAGTGAAGTGACTTGTCCAAGGGTATTCGATAAAGACTAGTTCTTCTCTCCCTTTCCTCCTCCAAATTTCCTGGAGGTCCCAGGACATTCCTAAGATGCTCCCCACCATCATCTCTGTGGCCGTGGACTAGCTTCTAACCTCTTGTCCAATTGCCAGAGCCTAGAGGTGGTTGGGAGCTTTGCAGTAACGAGCCTGGGCTCTTACTAGCTGTGGGAACTTGGGAAGTATGTAACTTCTCAGAGTCTCAGTTTCCTCATCTGTAAAAGGGGGATAATAATATCTACCCAATGGGATGCTGTGAGGATTAAATGAGATAATGAGTGTGAAGGGCTTAACATGGTACCCAGAAGAGAGTATGTTCTCAATATGTGTCAGTCAATAATAATTCCAATAATATCTCTACTTGGACGACCTACAAGTACCTTACACTCGGTATTTCTTCCCCACAAACCAGCTCCCTGGCCTCACCTTCTAGTTCCCTTACTGGAGTTAGCATTCCTCCTACATGTCCTTGGGGGTCTGGTCACCTGGATTCTATTCTGTTCCTTCCTCGCGTGAACTTTCTACCATCTCCTCATGCCCAAGTTCAGCCCTTCATTATGTTTTCCCTGGGCTTCCTGACATCAGCGCTCCTGTGCAATCCCTCTCCACAGAGCCACCAGATGTAGCTTTTGGATTATGTCACTCTCTTCCTCAGGAACCTCCACTGACTCCCCAGTGGCCACTACTAATGTAACCACACACTCCTCACCCTGACGGTTCAGGTCCTCCACACTATGGCCTGACGCACCCCACCACCCTCCTCCCTGACCTTTCCTTCTCCCGACTCTTCCCCTTGGATGGGACATCACTGTCCCCACCACCCTCTTGCTCCCCAGGGTATGCTCTGTCAACAGAACAGATTGTAGAGACTATCCCAGGTAAAAAAAAAAAAAAAAAAGGAATCTTTTGATGCTACCCTCAACCCGCCAATACACTGGTCTACACAGTCAAGGTTCTCCAGAGGAACAGGTTTATATATAGAATGTATGTATATATACATGAATTGGCTCATGCAATTATGGAAGCTGGCAACTCAGAAATCTCCTGAGCTGGCAGGCTGAAGACCCAGAAGCACCAATGCTAGGTCCAGTCTGAAGGCCATCTGCTGTAGAATCAGGATAAGCCAACGTTGCAGATGAATTCTGAAGGCAGTCAGTTGAAGAATTCTCTCTTACTTGAGAGAGGCTGGTCTTTTGCTCTATTCAGGCCTTCAACTGATTGGAGGAGGCCCACCCACATTATGAAGGGCAATCTGCTTTGCTCGAAGTCTACCAATTAAAATGTTAAACTCATTCAAAAACACCCTCACAGAAACACCCAGAATAACGTTTGATCAGATATCTGGGCATCCTGTGGCTGAGCCAAGTTGACTCATAAAATTAACCATCACCCCACTCATACTCCTCTCAATGTCTGCCCTCTTGAAAGGATCATAAAAAAGTCCTCCACCTTGAAGAGTTCTATGGGGCATTTTGCGTCCCAGAAATATTTACACTGTTTCTCTAATTGTGGAATTTCAGCACTGATTTCCCACGCAAAGGAAGTATGATTTTGAGTAGGGTGTAGGGGTCTTTCTGAAGCCTGTGAAGAAATCACAGCACACTGGCATTTCAGCCAGCTGGCTGCTGTCCATGGCTGACATTCCTGCTAGGCTTGGTTCACTCTTTTGCAGCTTTGCAGATAGTATGTCCAAGCACAGCTGTAAGAAAAATTGTGAAGTAGAGCAAAATACAGGGCATGAAACCAACCAGAAACCACAAAGAGTGCTCATCCGTGAGAGGAAGAGAACCTCATTGCCAGGCCAGTGGGGAAACAAGAGATCCCTGGGCTCCAGGAGCTGGGAAGTGGAGCCCAGGGTGAAGGGGTGTGGTGTGTGTGTGTATGCATGGGTGCCTGTGAGTGTGTGTGTGTGTATGGGTGCCTGTGAATGTTTGTGTGTATGTGTATGCATGGGTGCCTGTGAGTGTGTGCATGGGTGCCTGTGAGTGTATGGGTGCCTGTGAGTGTATGTGTGTGTGTGTGTGTGTGTGTATGCATGGGTGCCTGTGTGTGTGTGTATGGGTGCCTGTGAATGTTTGTGTGTATGTGTATGCATGGGTGCCTCTGTGTGTGTGTGTATGCATGGGTGCCTGTGTGTGTGTGCATGGGTGCCTGTGAGTGTATGTGTGTCTGAGTGTATGTGTGTGTGTGTGTATGAACCCTGACAGAAAGAGCTGGACACACATCTTGCCCTTCCTCAGGCTCTGGTGTTTCAGGTGTCTCTGGCCACAGCCCTGCTCAAGCTTAGTCCACTCTGCCCTTCTTTTTCGCCCCTTTTCCCATGACTCTCAGATGTCAGGATCCAGGCTCCGACCCCTGGTTCCTCACCATTGCCCTTCCCAGGATGCTCAGTCTCCTCAGCGTGTTGGGGAATCTGCTATGGGGCAAGACCCAGAAGGCCAAGCTTATCCTTTTGGCTCTGTCTCTACATCTGCCTCAGGTTCTTCTATCACAAAGTGACTCAAAGCTAGTTGATCTGCCAGCTTCTCTTCTAGCTCCAACAACGTGTGAGTAATTATTTTGGAAAACAGTGAAATTTAATGAATCAGTATATCAGGATGTTTCAGCTGCAAATAACAAAACACTTGGAATAAAGAACTAAATGATCGGGCTGATTCATCACAGCAAACCTGCAGATCAGAGGGAGGTGATCCCAGGATTGGTGTGGAATGTCTGAGAGATCATCGAGGACTCAGGCTCTTCCACTTTCTCTCTCTGCCTTCTTCACGGCTGCCGCTGTCTTCCCTCATGGTGGCAAGATGGCTGCAGTGGCTCCAAGCTTCCCTTCTCATGTAGCAGCTTCTCAAGTAGGAAGCAAAGGGGTAAGGGTGCAATCGGTGAGGAAAATCTTTCTCAGAAGCTCTAGTAGCTTCTTTTTGGGTCTCTGGTCAGAACTGGGTCACAGGTCTAATCTTAAACCAATCACTGGACAAAGGGATGGGACGGACCAATCATGATACATCTACTTGGTCCTGATGGATGTATGAACAATTGAAAACTTGGGATTCTGTTAGCAAGAAAGGTTTGGAGCAGCTGTTTGGTGGGTTACCGGGGGAATGCTTTCAGGAGAAAGAAACAGTGTCTGGTTGCTGTAACCAAAAAGGGAGTTTATTGGGAGGAAAATATAGGGTGGGGCTTGGAGGAATAGGCAGAAAATAGCAGGAGCTTTTGAAATAAATGCTTTTCAGCCAGAATGGCCTGGTACAGACCCCTCATCACTGGGAAAGAATTCTAGTGCCTCTGTGCTTTGCATCACTTGTTCAAGACAAGTCTTGGCAGAAGTATCATATTGAATCAGGCTGGGGTCCAGGCCTATGACCTGGACACCTGGGTGCAGAGAGGAGCACCTGGCCTGTTTAGTCTCCAAAGTAGCCACTTACCAAGACCTTATCCAATGGGAGATTCTCATCCAATAGGAAAGAGGAGTTGGAGGCTGCACAGCCAACACAAAGCCAGACAGCACAGCTAATATCCAGGAATTAGAAAAGCCTCTGTGAAGCCTGTGGCTTGGGAGATGCAGTCCTTGGGAAGCAGTGGTTGGACTTATTTATTTCCACCATGATTAATTACCAGCAAACAAAGTAATGACTATATGCTCCATATCATTTTGCAAGTCTTATTAACTGTTGGGTAAGTTCAATTTATTTACAACACTAATATCTGTTTATGTCAGCCAAGTTGGCAGTGTGGTTGGCTGTTCGCAACTTCAAGGAATTAGAAGAATATGCTTAAAACAAACAACAGACATTAGAAGGAACATCATCTCTGAGGAAGCTGGACTGGGGAGGAGTTTGATCTCAGGGCCGTAACTGCAGCTGCTTCTCCCTTAGGTCTTTTCTGCAGCCCCGTCCCCGTCTCCCGCCCAGGTAAGACACTGATAGGAGCAGAGGCTCCTGAGGGGCCCAGGTTACATCTCCAGTGACTTGGCAATGGGTTGAGTTCGTTAGGCGGAGAGAAGCAGGTGTTCTTGCATTTTACAAGTTCTATTGAATTGAGGCAAAATTTCTGGTCATCCGCAGGACCTTCAATTAAAATGAGTTGAATACAAGTTTACACAGCCATGTTTCATCAGCCCTGAATGCGGAGACCCGGGTCTGGGACGGTGGAATGGAGGCAGCAAGAGTGCGAACAGCTAGCGATGCACATGCGCACACTCGTACCCGCGCATGCGCACGGTCCACCCACGCATGCGCACACCCGCACCCGCACCTGCGCACACAGCGTAAACCGTGTGCGTGGGCTGTGCCCCAAGTTGGCGCTGACCTCCTGCGATGTGCGTGGAAGTGAAATTGGGTCCTGGTGACAGTCCAGTCAGCCTTAAGAATCCTTTGCCGGCTGTTCCTGCTTCTGGAGAGGATGAAGCCACGGAGTCTGCTGAGGTAAGGGCCTGGATTTTAATTGGTGCTAAGTGACCTCTTTGCGGGAGACTTCAGGGTTCGAGTCATTGCTTACACTTAGGGACAGACGAGGTCCCCTCTTCTTGGGGGCCCACCGGGGTGGAGATCATCAGCTTAGGGCACGTCAAATGTCCTTTCCTACATCCATTACAATTTAGATGCTTCAGGTATTTAATATCTTTCCTCCCGGTGCACACTCAACCGTGGCGGAGAAACTCAACAATGGTGGTTGTCAGATCATCTAAAAAGAAACATTCTCTTATCAGTAAAACTCCTGACTAGAATATTCCTATCTAATCACTATGCAATTTTCATCATCTTCTTTAAACCCCGCCCCCCGCCCCGCCGCTTATGTGGCCCACTAAGTAGCCTCCTGAGGGACCATCACAAAGTCTCTTACCAGGAGCTCCACGGGAGGGATTGACCCCTGTGCTCACATCACCAGGCCTGAGGCAACCCTGCACAGCCAAAGAGGAGTGAGAGAGGGGAGAAGGGGAGCCCACCCTCCTTCTGCCACCTGGATTCCTCTGTGACTCAGGAACCCAGCTGAAGTTCTCACTCCGCCCTCACATACCCCTCACACACTCAGATTTCCTCCTCAGAGCCTCTTCCTTGCCCAGGTGCAGCCATGGATGTGTGGCAGCTCAGTTTCCACCTGCCCACCAAACCCAACCTTCTCAATGATCCCGTGAAGGCCTGCTTTCTTCAAAGACTTCTTTCCTGACTGTCCTGCCCCTCCTAGACCTCGCACCCCAAACTCACTCTCTCCCCCACCATCATTAAGGCACGGCGTTTATTTCCCTCCAGTTAGACACAGTGCTTCTTCCCTTGGCGATCTCTTTTTCCTGGCTTAAAGGCCACCTCTGGTGTTTATTCAGCGTGATTTCCCTGGACTACAGATGTGATGTGTGTAGCAAATAGAAGGGGTGGGAAGCTAAAGGTAGTCTTTACCATCCATGTATGACATTCCTTCCAGCTTTTTTCTTTCCCAGTTCGTTCGTTCATTCATTCGTCAATCATAGATTGCTCATTTGTCATGTGTCAGGTGCTATGAAAGATAAAGAGCATGAAAGAAAACGTATAAGACATGGTCTCTGCCCTCAACAAGCTCAGAGTCTAGTAGGGCAGGACAGTTCCACAAGCAGATAGGAGTGAGTGCAATGATGAAGGATTACAGACAGGAGCAATGTGGAGGAGCCCTGAACCTGGGTGGGGATGAAGCTGAATTGCAAAGGATGAGGAGGCATTGTCCGGGCAAGGTGGGGTTGGGGGACAGGAGATCAAGAGACAGTGGTATCCCAGGGAGAGGGGACCGCGCAAGTAAGAGCCTGGAGGCCAAAAGTCACCAGGTGTGTGCTGGGAACTAAAGGTAGTTTAGAGTTGCCGGACCTTAAGGCAGGGAGTGGTGAGCGCTGAGGCCTGAGCTGCTACAACACCCAGGGGTGTCATCCTACTGTAGTCAGTGCCAATGGATCCCCCTGCTGGGGGCAGTTTTTGTGACCTTAGACCATGGCCCTGAATGGGTCCCAGAGGCAGGTAAGGGCGTTACAATTTGAAAAGGGCCAAAGGACATGAACTTCAGCCTCATGCTAGCCCAGCTCCCTGGGCCTCACCGAGTGTGTCCTTCCAGACACGCACCCTCTGGCTCTTCCCTCCCATTCCCTCCCCCTTAGGTCACAACCTGGCAGAACTGGAAGACACCTTAAATGCCATCAAGAATAACCCCCTCTATTAACAAAGAAAGACATGGAGGCCTGGAAAAGGGGTTGCCGGTGGTCACACCGCCAGTTAGTGGCAAAATCTGCCCATCTGTTCTTCCCTCAAACCCAGCTCCCTACTGGCTGAGTGGGCAACACACCCAAGCATCCACCCCCTCCCCCCAGCTTCTCTCGGTATTTTCTTTCAGGTTTTTGGGTGTGCCTGAGGCTAATTTACTTCAACCTCTCCTCAAACAGCTACTGTTTGGCGGGGGTGAGACCTGGGGTTGCACAGTAAGGCCCGAGGAGAGGTTTGTGGGAAATGCACTTCCTTACTCTTCTGAGGACGTTTCCAGAAGTCCCCTGGCTCTCCCTGGTTGTGGGGCAGGGGCTGCACACAGCACAGGGTGGAAACTATCGGAGGAGGTTCGGAAGAAGGAGGCCCCTGGGAGACAGACACAGATGTGAGGTAGGAGGGTCCCCCGCGTAACCTCTCCCTCAGGTGCGCTGGCGTAGCCTGGTGTGTGGTCTTGAGGAGAGCACAGAGACGGGACACCAAACAGGAGGACATCTTGTCCTGTGGCCCTCCCCTTGGTAGTGCCCTCTGGGGGTTAGGGGTGGGGAGGGCAGCATACCAGGAACTATGGGAAGTGATCAGGAGAAGCGGCTGGCTCGCCGCGATGCTAGGGGTGATGCCTGGAAGCCCCTGGAGCATGTGCGGCAGTAGGACGGGGTCACACGTGCATCAGTTCTGTAGATGATCACCTGCAGGTGTTCACTTTATCCTCGTCCCCTCCCCTTGATGTTGGGTTGTCCTGTGACTTGTTTTGGCCAAAGGAATGGAGCATAACATTAGCAGAAGCTGTAAATGTGCTCGTGTGGTTGAGCTTCACCCTGACACACAGAGCACGTCCTGAGCGTCCACTAGTCCCAGAATTCAGAGACGCGTGGAGCAGATGTGAACACGACCCGCAGTCTGAAGCAGAGCCACCGCAGCCCACTTGCAGGCCTTTGAATGAGAAATAAACATGATCACCATCTGAGAGTTTGAGGCATGGCCAAGAGCAAATCCTAGAATACAGGTTCCTTTGTGAGTAACCGAAAGTACAAATGAATTGTGCCGTAAATCAAAAAGGTTTTATTTTCTCACATAAACAGTCCAGAGGTAGGCCATCCAGGGAGTTATCCAGACCCAAGATCCTACCAGCTTCCTGGTTCATCAGAAGCTGTGGCCCTCAGCTTCGTGGTCAAAAGTGATGTGGATGCTCAAGGTCCAACCATCATGTCCACACTCCAGCCAGGAGGAGGGAGGAGGGAGGGGGGAGAAGAGCGTACCCATCTCTCTAAAGAGACTTCCTAGAAGTTTTTGCACACCAGAAGTCATTTTCAAAGTATTTACAACATGGATTTCAATTAATCAGAATGGATGCCCTCTGTCAACAACAGGTACATCTGTACCTGTACTTGTGGGTTGTCCTGATCACATCTTTCCACTTACAAATCTCACTGGCCACAGCTCAGTCACATGACCACACCCAGCTTCAAGGAACACTGGGAAATGTAGTCTTTATTCCAGAGGACCATGGGCGCACTTACCTACTATCAGAGAAGGGGAGGACCTTTACAGTGGGACAGCTAGCATCTCTGCCACACTATGGAAAGTACTTAAAGCTCTTGGTACAGGTCCACAAGCCCTTGCCACAATTTGAAAAAAAATTTTTTCTGAAAACAAGTATTTTTTAGAAATCACTGGCTGGCAGAATTTGACCTGAAGTGTCTGTTTATCCCTCTTGTGAATATTCATATATTTGCTGCAGAAATATAATGTTTGATCATGAGGTGCTGCCCTGGATCCCTCTAGGGTATTTGTATGTGTGTGTGATACAAACACAAGTACAGTATTAACTATAAAATCTTTTAAAAGTCTGAATTTGAAACCCATTTGGCTCAGGGTTTTGGATAGAGTGATCACACATCCCAGTTTGCTTGGGATATTCTGGTTTACCCTTGTCCTGGTGAAATTATTAATAGCTCTCCCAACTTTCACTTTCACAATTGCTCAGTTTGGATGATAAATTATAGGGTCAGCCTATGTACAAACTAAGCTCTCAGTTAATGGCAGCCGTTATTACTGTTCCCCAGCAGAGCTCCTGTAGCGCCTATTGATATATACAGATATGCTAAAATGTTTCTTCAAGTAACCATTCAGTTCCTCACGGCTAAACAGTACCCTCCTGCCGGTGTTGTCTCCATTCTTCATAAATTGGCTTCCAAGATAGTGTGGCAGTCAGTTTCATCCCAGCCACCTCCCAGAGAGCACAGGCTTGGAAGCAATGAACACTAAATCAAGGCAGTTTTACTGAATCAGGAAAATGACTAGCATATTCTGAACCTTGGCAGACTTTTCTTTCTTCATTCTTGGCGAATTTAAAAAATAGGTCTGGAGATGCCTGTGGATGCAGCAGAATTCCACAGGCATGATACCCTCTTCGCCCAGCAGAGATGTAAGGAAAACAGCTGAGTCAAAAGGCCTTTTCTTGCTTTCGTTAATTGTCCTCTGGGTCTCATGGCCAGGATCTCAACTGTGAGCAGGGCCAGCCCTGGACAAGGCCATAGAAGGCCCCCTTCTGTTCTCTTCCCCTCCGCTCCCTTGGCATCCACGTACCCTCTTAGCTTTCCCACTGCGAGGTGCAGAGAAGTGGATCCCAAACTTGGCTGGTCTTCACTCAGGCCTGGGGTGTGTGCGAAGAGAGATTGCTAAGGCCTGCCCCAGGTCAGTGATTTGGGAGTCTGGTGCCAAGCCCAGGAATCTGTGTTTTAACTATTCCCCTGTTGATTCTGAAGAGCAGCCCAGTTTAAGAAACACTGGCATAGTGCAATGAGCAAGGACTTTGGGATCAGACAAAGCTGAGTTCAAATTTAACTTCTGTCACTGTGGCCTGGGGCTGTTTCTAAGCTTCTCTGAGTCTCAATCTGCCCATCTGTAAAATGTGAAACTTCAGGAAAATAATGTATTTTATTTTATTTTTAAAAGAATTAAAAAATCTCCTTTGAATATATAGTTACATTCCTTTTTTTAATGCTCAGTGTTTTTATTGTGTTCACGCATGTGGGATCTTAGTTCCCTGACCAGGGATCAAACCTGCGCCCCCTGCAGTGGAAGTGCAGTCTTAACCACTGGACCGTCAGGGAAGTCCCAATGTATGTTAAATATAAAAAAATGTTTTTCAGATCGAAAGTCTATTCTTCTTCTCAAACATAAAATCAGACACTCCCCAGGTAGCTCATTAACACACTGGGAGAACCAAGGAGAATCTCATTGCTGAAAAGAACAGGCATAAAATCAGACACTCCCCAGGTAGCTTATTAACACACTGGGAGAACCAAGGAGAATCTCATTGCTGAAAAGAACAGGCATAGGCTTGCCTCCCACCTTGTCCTCTGCTCCCCTCCCATCCGGGAGAGCAAAGGGCAGAGTTCATGACCTCAAGGTGACAACAAAAGCAGATTTGTCTATGCTTGGCAGGTAGTGTGCAGTCAACAAATATTTGTCGATTGCTTGCTTGATTTTATGTTTTTGTTTACCCAGTTTCCTCTAAACTCTTTAGGAATCTAATTCTTGTTTGTGGGAGAGGCATGGTGGGAGAGAGGTGAACTGTGAGATTAGATAATATTTTATAGATGGGCTTTTATATTTCTGCCGTATTTGTGGCAATATGTCTTAATGAGAGACGATGGTCTTTAGAGTCTGATGGATTTGGTCTTAGATCTTGCCTTCACCATGCTGTCAGGACAAACTAAACTCTTAGTGGATTAACACGGTGAAGGTTTACATCATCCAAGTCACAGTCCAGTGCAGGTAGCAGAGGACAAGGTGAAGGGTGCTGTGTTCCATGTAGTCACTGAGGGAGCAAGCTCCTCCCATCTCTATGGCTTCCCGGTGCCCTGGGTCATCCAGATAGCGATGGGAAAGGGCACGATGGACCAAGGTTTTTACACACTAGGACCGGAAGTGGCAAAATCACTTCTGTCCCTATTTCACAGGCAGAATTCAGTAATGCAGTCAGCCTAATAGCAAGAGAACCAGGAAATATAGTTTAAGACGTGCCTAGAAAGAAAAGGAGAAAATGGATACTAATGAGCAGTAGAAGGTTCTGCCAGACCCATTCATCAGCTCTGTGACCTTGGGCAAATGCCTTTAACTCTTAGCCTTAGTTTCTTCATCTGTACAATGGGAATGATACACATGTATTGGGATAGTTGTAAGACTTAAAAGATATAATATATATAACATGCTTGATACACAGTGTGCCCTTCCCTTTTTCATATATGGAAGAGCATGTTTTCTTTCCGCTGAGTCGCCCCAAATACTGACTAGTTGAAAGTTTTGGCCTTCAACAAACTTTCTACCAAGTTAGGGGAACACAGATGAGAACACAGCTCCTGTCCCCTGGAGTGGAGGGTTCAGTTTGGATCATCTCCTTTCAGCGAAACAGTGAGGCGGTCCCTGAATCCTGGGGGAGTTTGTCTTAAGGTCTTTTCATGACATGTGTTAAGGGTTTGCTGGAGTATTACCTTAAAAACCAGAAGCATCTGTACTCTAGTTACCTGGAGGAAAGAACCAGAAGAAAATGACTTCCATGGCAGCACCAAGCAATTATGTTAATATAAGTAAAAACATTCTGATGACGCTTAGTAGTCTGTTGGAAAGATTTTGGAAAAAATATTTTCTTCTCTTGAAATCTTTAAGAAAACATCAGTTTCTACCTTTTGGAATTATTCCGCACCTCCCAGCCTAGGGGCAGAAGAATGGAAGCTGTTGCTTCTGGGGCCACCTTCTTCTCTCCTGTCCTTTCTTGGAATGGTCCTCCTGCAAATGAGGCGCCTAAGGCTTCGTGCCTGAGTTGACCTACCCCAGAGCTATCCTCTGAGGTCTTCTTTATTGGAACATCCAGACTGCTGCCTAACCACTCTGGCCAGGCTGCAGAACATTCTGTTCACTTGACCAGCCATACCCAATGAGGACAAGTAGAAGGGGGTCAATGTAGGAGATGCAAGAAGAGAGGAGAATAGCAGCATGTTGTCATGGGGACTGGGATGTAAATGATGCCTTGTTTCAGAGACGCAGTCATGCCTGGGGTGCTCTGCCCTCCACTGTGTGCCCCGTTGGCAGGTTTTGGCAGGGCACGGGGCTGAACCAGAGCTCAGAGCCAGGAGAGGAGAAGGGGGGAAGGCTTGGCAGCCAGATACTTTCTCTTCCTCTGACTTTTGCTGGGTCACTTACTAATGACGGGGAACCCAGACTGTGCTTCTTTCTCTGAATGACTTCCAGCCACATCCCTCCCCAAACCCCAACTGGAGGCCACTCTATTTTTAAATTTCTCTTGGGAAGTAGATTCCAGAATTTCCCTAAGTCTTCCCATCAGGGGAGCTGCTGATTTCCAGTAAATCCAGGGTCACATAGCTTTCTATACTCATTTGTGTTTCGTTTGCATAAGTTAGCATGCCACGAAAGCAACCCAGGGAATTAACACAAAAGGACTCAGCTTTTGTGCCCCAGGGAGGTGATGAGGGAGGCAGCGTCATCCCCAGAGAGAGCGCGGCAGCCCTGACTTGTAGGCAGGAGGCTCCGTCTCCCCTTGGCCTGCAGGTCCTCAACGTGGGCCGGTGGGAGGAGGCATCCTCAGATCTGAGTAAAGGTCAGAAGGGAGCGAAGCTGGGGGAAGGAGTGGGAGCAGATGTGGAAGGTCCCAGTGAGACCGAGCGTTTCAGTGGAGACAGAGACAGCCCGTGGAGCGGGGACAAAGGGAAGAGGGAAGAAGGAGCAAGAGTGGGTGGGTAAGTAGAGGCAAGTTGGTGGCGAGCACTGCATGGCCAGTTAGGATGGCACACGGTGGACATTTGTTAGCTAGCAAGCTAACGGTCCTAGAGAGCGTGTGGCCAGGCGGGTTTCCCAGGAGCCATTTCCATCCTCTCTCGCCAGGCGGGTGTTAGCCCGGGGTTTCTTGCTGGGGTCTGGAAAGTCATCCCTTGGGTCTCTGAGGTGTCACAGCCTGAAAGCGCAGATGACAGATATTAAAGTGGTTCCAGATGAGACAGATGACAGCAGGACAGGACTTTGGGTTGTTTTTCCAGAAGAAGGAGCAAGGTACCCCGTCCGCAAATACCACTCATTTCCCCGGTGGCCACGACACTCTTGAAGCTGAATGAAGGGTGCTGCCTGGCAGAGGAGCAGAGGGAGGTGGAGTGGCCCTCACAGCCGGGCAAGGCTGGCACCTGGTGCAGTACCCGCTGTCCTAAGTACCACACATGTCTCTAAGCCACGGAGTTTATTGACTGCTGGCTGTAGGCTGGCTACTCTCCATAGTTCAGGGTCTCATACCTTCTAAGGCCATGCACTCCATGGAGTCAGCCCATGGTGGGGTCAGGAGTGTGGACTTCGGTGTCAGACCCTTTGGGATTTAATCCTGGCTCCACCACTGGGGATCTTGGGTAAGGTATGTGAACTCATCTGTGCCTCAGCTTCTTCATCTGTAAAATGGGAATAACATTGCCTACTTCATAGAGCTGTGGAGAAAGAGCTAAACACAATAATCCCTATAGAGTTCTTAGAACAGCAGCTGTCTGAGAGGAAGCACTCAATCGATACAAACATTATCATATGCGGCAGCCCCAAATGAGATGCAGTGAAAAAGATTGCAGAACTTGGAGAGAAACACGGGGTGGGCTGCTAATTTCTTGGCCCTGTGCCCAGTGTGGCAGCTGCTCATACAATTTCTACTCAAGCTGATGCAGCCACAGCAGCAGACCGTGTGGACAAGGGCCAGGCATGGGCTCTGGCCAACCACAGGCTAGGAAATAACACTGTTAGCTGATGATGGTTCCTTTTTTTTTTCTCCCTCCAGCAGGGGAGTATGAAGGAAAAGAAATGGCTCCTGTATTCATTTGGCTGGAGAAAGGGACCCCAGCAAGAAAGAAAGGCATGGGACCCTTCGTGACTTTTTTCTACCACTCCCAATAGAAGGCCCCTGGGGAGGGCCTGGCATTGTGAGCAAGAAGGGACTGAACATTATTAATGGTCTCTCTCCATGTCCTGGGCCTCCCATCACTTAGATCTGGCAGAGGGCTGCTGGAAGGAGGGGAGCAGGGACTGTGGAAGGTCACCGTTGTGCCTGGATGCAGGAGAATGAGGGATGGACTGGTGACTGTAGGTCTTTATAACAAACATTTATGGAGCCTCTAATATGTGTGCTGCACCTGGGGACTCAGAAACAATAAGACATGGCCACTCCCCTAAAGGGGGTTACAGGCTGTACCAATTGAAAAGAATTACTTCAATCCCTTCTTCTCAACAGAGTCCTCCACAGATGCCACTTCTCCCTCTGTCCCGGGCACTCAGACAGCCTTGGGGACTCTCACTGTTGGCCTAAGGTGACTTGCCTGACAGCACACCTGTGTCCCGCTCTCAGCTTATCACCGACTTGCAGAACTGCTCTCTGTGGCCAAAAGCACTGGGCTGGTGGATTACAAAGAGTTCTGAGAGGCTTCTTAGCAGGCTGTGCTCCACATCATTGCTACTCAGATCCCAGAGCAACGTGCCAGCTGCCTGCTTTTTCTCCAGCCCTTGCTCTTCCCTCAAGATCAAGCTGCTGGGAATTCCCTGGTGGTCCAGTGGTTGGGACTCCATGCTTCCACTGCAGGGGGCAAGGGTTCAGTCCCTGGCTGGGGAACTAGGATCCTACATGCCTCGAGGCACGGCCCAAAAAAAAGAAGATCCAGCTGCTGATGCTATGGGATGTCTGATAGCCCAGCCGGGGATCCCTACTCTGGGTACCATAGTCCACTTGTTTGAAGCGAACGGAGGAAATAGACTTTAATGTAACAGGGTTGTTGTCTCTTGGACCTGGCCTTAAGAGTTGTGTCTTCTTGTTTTACATCACCTCCAGTTTATCCTCAGCCTGGCTTCAGTCATCACCACCCTAAGTTAAATCCTGGATGCCCAAAAAATTTCAAAACTGGCTGCTAGTTGATTCTTGAATTCAGAGAATTCCTGGACTTTGGGATCAAAAGAAGCTACTTGTGTCTGGGGTACAATGAGGTAGTTGGAGGGGGGCTGGTTATATGGATCCCAACTTGCTGTATCTGTGTTCCCCCCTCCCCCCATCCATCTCTGAAGGCTGAGACCCAGGCCAGGGCTGGGACAGGCCTCTCTGGGCACAGAAGCCTACCAGCATTGATTTCACTCCTGAACCAAGAGGCCAAAAGGACATTGTGATGGTGAGGCAATGAACGTGAAACAGAAATGAGTGGCTTTAGTTTCAGGAAGTCCAAAGTGGAAAGCAAGTGTTGACATTCTTTAAGACCTATTGGAAGCTGTATTTTGTGCTGTGCTAGCCAGAACTCTGCTACTTACTTGAAGAAGGACCCTTTCCTATCTAGGCCTCAACTTCCTCATTGGTAAAGTGCACGTGGGATTAGTCAAGATCCTTCTGGGCCTGACCTGATATGGCTCTAGGTGTTCCAGTAATCTATCACTCAAAGAGGACAAAGAGCCTGAAGGTATGTGGGGAGAGATGGGGAGGAAGGGGCTAAGAAAGGTTCAGTGGGAGTCCTTGTGAGTTTAGCTAACTGATAGGGGAGAGGAAGAGAGGGGAGTGGAAAAATAAAGTGAAAATGGGGAAGAGGGAAGAGCATAAGCCTGGGGGCTAAGGGGGCCACCACAGTTACCTCAGGGCTCCTCGGGCACATCCGGGCCAGGTTTACTTTGTTAGGGTGGGGGTAGGGTTGGGAAGTGGCAAACTATTTTCCATAGAGGGCCACAATGATATTGCCACCCGCCATGTTCTTTTGCATCGTGATCTTGCCATTTCCCTGTCAAGAGGTGGAGTCTAGTTCCTCTCCCTTCAAATCTGGCCTGGCCTTACGACTTGCTTGTAACCACAGAATGTGGTAGAAGTTACGCTGGGTGACTTCTGAGGCTCAGTCAGAAGCAGCTTCCACTTGGTCATCTTGGGTCACTCGATCTGAGGGAAGCCATCTGACTACCTGAGACCATCGTGCTGGAGAGGCCACATGTAGGCATTCCCGTTGACAGTCCCAGCTGAGGCCCAACTTCCAGCCATTTCCCTCAAGTCACCAGACACGTGGATGAAGCTACTTTTGACTCTCCAGGCCAGACTACTGACCAACCTCTCTTGATAACCACGAGGAGGAGAAGATTCACCCCACTGAGTCCTACCCAGATTTCTCATGTAGAAGAATCTATAAAATATAAGAAAATGACTGTTGTGTTAATCCACAAAGCTTTGGGGTAGCTTGTTATAAAGCAGAAGGTACTGGCACAGGATGTTAGGGGATGTTTAAAAATATAAGCTCCCTTGCAATGAAAAATCCTTACAAATGTATAAAAAAGACTTTAAAGATTTCAGAGATGTGTGAAATTTCAAAATTAATTTGGAAACAACTTTAACTTTTGCCTATTAAGGACATTACAACAAAACTACAATTTTCTGTAGGTCGCCATATTATATATATATATATATATATATATATATATATATATATATATATATTTTTTTTTTTTTTTTTTTTTTTGCGGTACACGGGCCTCTCACTGTCGTGGCCTCTTCCGTTGCAGAGCAAAGGCTCCGGACGCGCATGCTCAGCGGCCTTGCCACTCTCGGGCCCAGCCACTCCACGGCATGAGGGATCTTCCTGGACCGGAGCACGAACCCATATCCCCTGCATCAGCAGGCGGACTCTCAACCACTGTGCCACCAGGGAAGCCCAGTTATATATTTTTAAGTATACTTTTACCATGAAAAACGGAGAAAAGTCACTATATCCCACCTGAATGGCTAAAAGGAAAGAGCTAAACAGTATCAAATGTTGTCAAGGATGTGGAACAACCAGGACTTTAACACATTCCTGGTGGGAATTATTATTTCCACAGTCATTTTGGAAGGAAAATAGCTTGGCAGTATAATCAGAAGGTGAACACATGCATATATTCAATTCCATTCCTATGTATATGCCGAACAGAAATTTATGTATATTTTTACCAACAGATCTGTATATAAATGTTCGTAATAGCACTATTTTTAATAGCCTCGAACTAATAATAGATTAAATCAAAACAGAATACGTTATAGTATCATCACACAGTGGAATACTGTATAGCAGTGAAAATAAATGGACGATCGCCAGGAAAGTCATGCACAAACCTCATAAATATAATGTTAAGGGAAAGAAACCAGAGGCAAAGAGTACATACTATGTGATTCCACTATGTACAGTTGAAAAGCCAACACCATTCATCTATGGTGTTGGAAGCTAGGGTAGTGGTTACCCTTGAGTGACTGCAAGGGGGCACTTCCAGAGGTGCAGCGATGCTCTGATTCTTTGCCAGGTGGTAGTTTCGTGGGGTTGCTTATCTTGTGAAATGTCATCGAGTGGTATGCTTACGATGGCACACTTTCTTGCATGAATATTATAAAATGACCATTGAACAACCTAGGGGTTAGGAACCTCCCCGCCCCCAGGTGAAAATCTGTATATAACTTTACAGTTGACCCTCTGAATCCGCGGTTCCACATCTGTGGGTGCAACCAACCATAGGTTGTGTAGTACTGTAGTATGTATTTAGTAAAAAAAAAATCCAAGTTTTAGTGGACCCGAGCAGTTCAAACTCGTGTTGTTTAAGGGTCAACTGCACTTCAGAATAAAATGTTAAGAAACAAGGAGGGGGCTTCCCTGGTGGCGCAGTGGTTGAGAGCCCGCCTGCCAATGCAGGGGACACGGGTTCGAGCCCTGGTCTGGGAAGATCCCACATGCCGCGGAGCAGCTAGGCCCATGAGCCACAACTACTGAGCCTGCGCGTCTAGAGCCTGTGCTTAGCAAAGCGAGAGGCCGCGACAGTGAGAGGACCGCGCACCGCGATGAAGAGTGGCCCCCGCTCGCCACAACTAGAGAAAGCCCGCGCACAGAAACGAAACGAAGACCCAACACAGCCAAAAATAAATTAATTAAAAAAAAAAAAAAAAAAAAAGAAACAAGGAGGCAGGACATGATCTCAAAGCCAAGGATAGACCTTTCAAAAACTAATTTAGTTTTATGAAAAGCAATATATTTGTTCTTGTTTTTCCCTTGAAGCAGTGTATATTGCATTATGGCAGGGTCCTGGGACTGTGAAAGTGTCAGAGGGAAAAGAAAAGAGGGGTGACGTGAGCATCAGCTGAAGCTGTGGGGAGCAGGCTAGCTCTCCAGGGAAGGTACTTCTCAGCAGCTCCTTGCTGCTGCACTCACAGTTCACCTGCAAAGTGTATCATGTACATGCATGTGCATGTCCAGAAAGATGTTTCCCAACCTTTCACAGGCCGTGGCACGTGCAGAAAATGACAACGTTGGAATGGCACACACTGGGGTACCAGATGGGGCTCCTGGCAACCAAAGCCAAGTGGGCTGGTCCTCCAGGTGCTCCCAGGATGAGGGGTATCAACCTCAGCACACCTGTGGGATAATGTCCTCTTAGAGAGAGTGTGGGAAGTCATGGGCCTCCATTATCCGTTTCACGTTCTCCGAACTGGCAAAGGGGGAGAGTCTAGGCTTCCCTTGGCCTTCTGCTCCTGGAGAAACCAACTCTGCACATGCCTCACGCTGGGGTACAGGTCCCATTTGCAGTAATGAAGATCATGGGGTTCAGGGGAGTTGTGCAGCATTCTGGGTCCCTCCTCTATGCTGTGGCCTTACTTCTATTTCTCGCCTCATTTCCCACCGAACACCCCACTCCGTCTCCCGAGCACATTACACCCTGGGCACACTGCACTTGTCTGCCATCTGTGAACATCTCCCAAGCCCTTCTCTCTCTCCATCACACCATTCCCTCTGCCAGAGCACTCAGCCTGCCATCCCTGTGCTAAGCCCTCCACTTCTCTGTGCAGCCTTTTTCTATACACTGAGGCCACTACCACACTGTGATTTGTGTTACAAGCGTGTGTGTGTGTGTGTATGTGAACATCCTCATGGTCCCTGATTTCCTATCTTGCCCACAGTAGATGCTCAACAGTTATTTCTCAAAGGACTTCCATCCTGCAGAGGGACCCTGGCACTAACTCCACCCCTGTTCTTGGTGGTCACTCATTGTCCCCTTGGGTCCGGATCCCCAGCCTCTCAGGGACCTTTCAGCCATTTCAAACTCTGCCACTCCACTGCCAGGGGCTTGGAGCCATGCCGCCTGGATGAGACACATCCTCATTGCCCAGACCCCCTCACCTCCCCTAGCTCACACCTTTGGGGTTGGCATTAGACTAATTGTGGTGTGTCAGAGGGAAGGGGTCACGGTGACTCAGCCTCAGTGCTGACTCCCCTCATTCAAGCGCCAACCTGCAGTACCAGCATGTGGCCACAAGGGGCTCTCTGGGGCGACCCTTTGCCCAGGGGAGGAGGGCGCTGTGGGGAGTACTGCCCAGATAGACAAGGAACTGCTCAGGGATTCTGCCCCTCTCCAAGTGCTGAAGCCCCACTGCCCGCCTTGGCTGCCTTATCCTGATGTTTTACCCTTAGCTGTCTAGCAGCTGTTGTTTTCTATCTTAACACATTACTCCTTGCTTTCCCGTGAGCCTCCCTTCTGGCCACCCACTCTACTGACCAGTAGCCGCCACAGGGGCAAGTCACCTCCACTTTTGTCAGTTCCACTACCTTTAGATAAGGGCTAGACCTACACCATGAGCTCCCCGTCTTTCAGGATGTGGGCTGGAAAATTGTCCTGTTCCATCTCTTCAACACCTCCTGACTCCGCCCCCTTCTGTCTCCCCAGTGCCACCCAGGTTCGGGGCTCCCCGACTCTGCCAGGATTAATGCAGTGGCTTCCTGGGGGACCCCGTGTCTCCAGACAGTCCCCTGCCCATCAACTCTCCACCCTGGAGCCAGAGAGATCTTACTCCCATCAGATGCTGGCCTTCAGTGGTTCCCCAAGTCCCAGACACTCAAATAGTACCCCAGGCTCCCCAAGACCCAGCTGCCTGATTCTCCAGCCTCACGTCCCTCCTCTCTTGCCCTCCAACCAGTAGTACTGAAATACTTGTAGTTGCTCAACACACCGTGGTGTTTCAAACCTTTGTACTTTGCACACACTCTTTCCTGTGGCCTGATCATCTCCCACCCCTCACCCACCTTTACCCTTCTCTTCATACTTCCTTCACCTGGCTGAGCCCTATTCATCCTTAAAAGTGCCAATTCCCCTGTGAAGCCTTCCCTAACCCATAACTCCTTCCCATGCCCCAGAAGCCCTCCTCTGAATAGATCCAGTCCCCAAGCACACGTCTCTCATTGTATTTGTCACTGAGAGTTGTGATCATTACTCGTGGTGTCCTTTCTCCTCCACCATCTGTGTACCTCTGTGCGGGACCGGGGTGGCACACTGTCTGAAAGTTGTTGCACTGAGGTAGCTCCCTCTCTGCAACATCACCTCCCACCTTGAGTACGTCCTTTAAATGCTCTGAACTTCCGTTTGCTTATCTGCAAAATGGAAAGACGTGAGAATCGGAAGGGGGCACACACATTCAAGAACTTTATAAACAGCTAAGGGCAATGCACGTGTTTGTTTGATTTTTTTAATAAATTTATTTATTTTTGGCTATATTGGGTCTTGGTTGCTGCACGTGGCTTTCTCTAGTTGCGGCAAGCGAGGGCTACTCTTTGTTGCTGTGCGCAGGCTTCTCTTGTTTGGTGGCTTGTGGAGCACGGGCTCTAGGCGTACGGGCTTCAGTAGTTGTGGCGCACAGGATCAGTAGTTGTGGCACACGGGCTTAGTTACTCCGTGGCATGTTGGATCTTCTTGGACCAGGGCTCGAACCCGGGTCCCGTGCATTGGCATGCGGATTCTTAACCACTGTGCCACCAGGGAAGTCCCTATGCATGTATTTTTAATGCATTTTCTTCCTTCAGACTAGTGTTTACCTGCACTTGCCTGTGTGGAAATCATACGATCAAAGGAATGTGATGTGATCCTTTTGTAATTTCTCCACCTTGGGTCCAAGGAAAAGCTGGTGGAGAGTAAAGCATTAATTGCGGCTCCCTGCAAGCTCCTAGGCTTCTCGGAAGCTCTGGGTTAATCCTGGGGTCAGGAACATTGTTTGGCCAGGGGAAACAGTGCATATGTGTAGGTCTTGGGCTGTCTCCCTTTCTCATCAGTGCTCCCCACCAAGTGCCCACCATTCCGTCCACCAACAGAAGAGACCTCTCCCCAGCCTCCCGTGATGACGTCTGTGGAAGTCACAAACTGGAGGTCCAATCAACAAGGATGCTCTGACCTAACAAATACTCTCCCTCATGTGAGGTTTAAGGATTTGGTTTTGGAGCCCCAGAAGAAAAAAGTTCCTGCAGATTTGGTGTGGAGAAACCCTTGTGAGCAGGGCATTCAAAAGTTGAATTAGTGGCTGGAGGAGGACTGGATGCTGGACGTTCCAGGAGTGAACGCTGGAATTCCAGGTGGGAGCCTGTTTCTGGCTGCAGCCCGGGTCATGCCAGAGGCTAGAGGTAGAAGCCTGGGAGCCAGACACAGCTCAAGGGTGGACTGGATGCTCTCGAGATAAGGCCAGCTAAGAGCTGTGAGCTCACTGAAGTTCGAAAACCGGCTCCCAGCCCCCAGCCCTCCCTCCCCTCAATCTAGTAAAATTGGTGCTCATCTCTGTAGTTTTGGAACATGATGGTAAGAATGGTGGTGCCTCGGGTTCTTGTGCTGGTCCTACCTCAGGCTCGTTTGCTTGCTTCCTTCGCATACTACAGACAGGGCTTTGCATAAAGAAGTGGGCTGGTGGATCACTGTTCTGCAAAGATCCCATTGTGCGACTGGAGCAGGCTACCTTCTCTGAGCCTCAGTGTTCTCATCTGTAAAATAGGCATATCGTTCCTTCTTTTCCTAATAACCAAACAAGTGTTCTTGTACTTTACCTTAAATAAATGTACTTTAAAGATGGCAAGCCTTTCTGACATCATTTTTGTGCATAAATACAAGTGATTAAAAGAGAAAGGCATTGGCCAATAACTTCATCACAACTGCCACGGTGATTGTAGGACCATCCTGATTTCAGAGTTAGTAAAATGTGAAAACTACAACACCTGTGTACCTACCATCTTGCTTAAGAGACAGAACAATTCGCAGCAGCACTAACAGCCTTGTGTCAACCTCCTTGACCTACCCTTTCCACCCTAGAGAAAACTGTCTTCAGTTTTGTGTTTACTCTTCCCTCATTTTTAGCTACCGTTTTTTTTAAACATGTACCCTATGCAATCCATTGTTGGAGCTTGTTTCACAATGGTTCCATGAGTGGAACTGTATCCCATTCTTTTGATGTTGTTAAAAATGATGAGAAGTTGATCTATGCTAATGTGTGTAGCTCATTTATTTTTCACTATTGAATATTCCACTCTCTTCTTATCCTGCTGTATTAATTGTGCTGATGGAAATTTGGGCTGTTTCCCATGTTTTGCTGTTAAGTTATTTTTGCTCTAAACATTCTCAGAGTTGTTTCTTAAAATATGTGTGTTTCTCCAGGGTATATACCTGGGCAGGGAACGGCTAAGTCTAGATGAGAGTACTTGCAGTTCTGATTGCTAGGTAATACTGCCGCCCTTATTTCTGTCCACTGAATAGCCCGAGGAGCCATGGGTCCTGTTCTTGCTTTGTTTACAGACCTTCAGGGGGAATAAGCGTTTATAAAAAGAATAGGGGGATAGTAAAGGAGAGCTTCCCAGACCATAGTCTGACTTTGAGCCATGGCTCTGGGGGGCAAAGCCAGAAAGGAGTGGAGGCCAGATGGAGCACTGCTGTTGGCCCTGAGCATGTGTGTGAGGTGAGGCTGTCCTTGCCTGAACACTGAGTCTCAGACTGTGGCACAGCTGACATCACAGAATCCACTGTGAGGCTACGGCTGGGCTTCGGGACCTAGAAATTCAGACAAAACACTGCATGCGTTCTCAGACTGTATGTTTCTTTATTTAAATTGCAGTAAGGAAGCTGAAATGGGCTCTCCAGGGGTACTTCCCAGAGCCCTGGTCCCCTTTGCAGCTCCCAGCTCTAGGTCCTATTGATGGGCTTCAGTGGTCACTGGCTCCACGGTCTCAGATGTCACACCGGTGATTTCCAGCCCCTGGCCACTCTCTGCTGTCTCTGTGATGGCCTCCATTCGGGTCCCTTCCACTGGCTTCGCCAGGATGCTCCCAGGTTTATTGTGTGATGAGGCCACTGTCTTTGTTGTAAGTCTGGCTCTCATATTCCTGAAGAAAGAGCTGATCCTGCTGAGTCTCTTGGTGGTGGGACCTGAACTCGCTGGAGATAAGCTCCTGCCCGATTTGTGCGAGGTCCTTGACTCGTTGGTGATGGGAGCACGGCTGATGCCTTTGGGAGCAGTGGCCTGCTCGCTGCCCCCTGGGCTGCCGTGGCCTTTGGCCTTTTGGTCATCTCTAGTGGCTCTGCGGCCGCCTGAGCACGGGCCAGCTGCTTTGGGGATTGTCTTGCTCCCCGCTACGTTGTGGTGGCTTTCCACTGAACTGCAGAGCGAGGGGCTCGTCAGAGCTCTGTCCTCTCCCCAGTGCTCCCTTCTCTCCCTTCTTCCCTTGCGGGCCTGGGACACTCTCTGTGAGCTGCCATCCTGTTCACTCACTTTGCCTTCCTGTGGCAAAGTTGAGATGAGGGTCCCCTCATCCTCCTTGTGGGCTCTTGCTTTGACAGCCTTGCTGGTAGGTTCTGCTCCGACCACAGTCATGCCGGCCCCTGGGGAGAGGCTGGTGGATGTGCTGGAAGCATACTCTGAATTGTTCTCAGCACCTGCCAAGGCCATTTTCCCGCTCCTCAGGGATGTTGTGGCAGCGTCCCCAGTGGCTCTGTTGGTTTTGCTTCCTCCAGGCCCGTCGCTGGCTGTGGCTGCTATGGCCGTGCTCCGCTCTTCAGCGGCAGGAGACTTGATCACTGCCGTGCTCAAAGCACCCGCTGCGGTGCCTCCTGCCACCCCTGCTGTCTCCACCTTTGTCGTTGACTGCGATGCTGACGCTTTGTCAAGCCCTGTAGTAGGTTTTGCTTTCGCAGTGGCCACATCGGGCATGGTATCAGGCTTGTGGGAGTCCAGTTGGATTCCGTGCCCCCCAGCAAAAGCTGCAGACGTGGCCCCGGCCACCTCAGAGCACGTGTGGAGGCTGCTGACGCTCACGTGGTCCTGATGCCCCTTTCTTTGGAAATCCTCCACAGCCGGGCTCCTCCCGTCCTCCTCCTCAAACACAGGCATGCAGGTCATGTCCCAGGGTGGATCGGCATAGGTGTTGCTTTCACTGTCCACTGGTGGTCGCAGGAGGTAAACCAGCTGTTCCCAATCGGCGAAGAGGTCTTCCTGCGCGTCCAGAGGGGGACACGGCTGCAGGTAGAAGCAGCGGCCAGTGGCAAGCTTCACGCGCAGCTGTTGTTTCTCACGATTGTGAGTGGAGATCCTCACGAACTCCAAGGGAAGGTGCCTGGTGAGCTCTAAGGTCTTTGCAGCCTTGTGGCTCTTGCCCTTGGTGGCCTGGCTGCGCTCGGCGTGCTTTTCACAGCCGGTGGCCCGTCGGGCCAGCAGCGTGATGTCTGGGAGCGGGAGGACGGGGCTGGTGGATGTGATGCCCATGGTCACCATGCCGCCCCAGTTGTGCACGTCAATCGCTTCTCCCCTCTTCGTGACCTTGATGATGTCACTCTCGAATATCGTTGCGTACTTGAAATTGTCGTATTCGCCCTTGTGCAGTTGCTGCTCCAGCTTCCCCGTGGTGGTGTTGAACAGGTCCACCCAGGTGCTGCTCCGGGCCGTGTGATACGGGAGCAGAGAGTCCCCACTCATGGCTGTCTTTGATCAGGACAGGCAGCGCGGTTAAGGCGGCTCCCTGGCTCTTCCCTCCCTCGGCCTCACTGGCAGAAGAGCGAGCTGCGATGCTCCTGCGTCACCCAGGCGGCCCTACGGCAGGTCTTCCAAGCCCGCCCCGTAGGCCCCCACGTTTGCCTCAGGGTCTCCCAGAGGCAGGGGTGTGGGTAGGGGCACAGATGATCACAGCGGGGACGCTGTAGGGCGCCTGGAGCCCAGGCTGAATCTCTTCAAGTGTGTAGAGAGTTATGGTAGGCTCCCCTCCGCCTCACCTCACTTCTGCTTCTGGGTTTTTATGTCCCCAAGAGGCTGTGGTGAACTTCCGTCCTAGTGAGAGAAGTAACCACTTTGTCAGCCTAACGCCCTGGCACAGCCTATTTATCCTCTGATGCCCTTTGTGACCTATCACTGTCACAAAGCCCTTTGCGACCTATCACTGTCACAAAGCCCTTTGCCTCATCCCCCAGCTGCCCCTCAGGGCAGGGCCCCCATCCTCTCCCAAACACCCCATTGCCCCCGCGGAGGACAGGCCCATCCTGCCAGGGACTCAGGTGCGTTACCAAAATAAAAATGTCTTCAACTGGGAAAGTTTTGTGTGGGTCCTTTTTCTTTGCCTCCCCCAAATTCAGCTACTGGATGAAATCTATAGGAATGTAAGATGATTGGATCAATTTGAACCATTTAAGCTCATGGTTTAATTGTATCGAATAAGGCAGAGTTGGCAGTGGCGATCCTTAGTCTGTCCTTTCATAGAATCTCAGTAAACGTGGACGATGGTGATTTTTAATAATAACATTAAAATTTGCTTCTCCTAGGCACCATGCTGCATTCTTCACATATGGTGGTAAGAATCCAGTGAGTTTGCTACTGTTAACTACTGTTCCCAGTTTATAGGTGAAGCAATTGAGGTTGTATCTCCTGTTTAAATTCCCAGAGGTAATGGTAGCAGAGGCACTATTTGAATGTAGGTCTACCTGATTCTAAAGCCTTTGTTCTGAACCACTACAGTACTTAGCCTCACAAAGAAAGCTTGGCCCAGCCAAATGTTTTCAAACTGGACTGATTTAACTACCTTTAAGAAGACCTATTTGGTGCCTTATTAGAAGTTGCATAATTAATTTTAATGTGTGTATATATGTCATGGAGAGAACCCAAGACAGCAGTTGGGCTGATGTGGGGATTAAATTATCCAGGGGATCCCTCAGATCCTCCCTTCCTTTATGCTTGTGCAAACAGCCTGTGTGTGGAAACCTAGTTATTCTTAAGACATGTCCTCCCCCAGTGAAATGGGGGGTGAGTAGCCTGAGATGTAAGCTTTGATTCCAAGAGCCTGCCAGATGCTGTCCTGTAGTAACCTCCCTACCAGGCAGAAGTGGTTTGGAAGCCTTGACACCTGTGGGGAGCATGTACCATTAGACATCCTGCCTCTTTGCCACTCCCACAGAGCTAGTCAGAGAATAAGTGATTTCTACATTGTGACTTAAAAGTTCTGAGAAAGGCCCTTGCTCCCAACTCTCTTTTCTCCAGTTTGATGTTATGCTTGAAATCCCACCATAGAGATTCATTCCTTGAGGGTAAAGGCTATCTTTCTGTTAAAATACACACACCTGGGCTTCCCTGGTGGCGCAGTGGTTGAGAGTCCGCCTGCCGATGCAGGGAACGGGGGCTCGTGTCCCAGTCTGGGAAGATCCCACATGCCGGTCTGGGAAGATCCCACATGCCGCAGAGCGGCTGGGCCCGTGAGCCATGACTCCTGAGCCTGTGCGTCCGGAGCCTGCGCTCCGCAACAGAGGCCACAACTGTGAGACGCCCACGTACTGCAAAAAAAAAAAAAAAAAAAAAAAAAAATACACACACCTGTCCCTCAACAGATGACTGGATAAGCAAAATGTGGTCTCTCCATACAGTGGAATATTATTCAGCCATAAAAAGGAATGAAGTACTGATATATGTTACAACGTGGATGAACTTTGAAAACATTATACTCAGTCAAAGAAGCCACGTATTGTATGATTGTATTTATAGGAAATACCCAGAAGAGGCAAATCCATAGAGACAGATATTAGATTAGTGGTTGCCTAGGGCTGGAGGGAGCAGAGAATGGGGAGTACAGGATTTCCTTTTGTGGTGATGAAAAATTCTGGAACTAGATAGTGGTGATGCTTACACAGTATTGTGAATGTACTGAATGCCACTGAATTGTACACTCTAAAATTACAGTGGTGAATTTTATCACACACACAGACACACACACACACACACTCTCCTGCTCAGAACCTTTTTAGTTCAAAAACATAGCTTTCAGCTTTAGAGAGGTCACCTGTGTGACCTTGGGTATCCTACCTAGCTCTCCACTTCATCTGTAAAATGGGGATAATAACAGTTGCTGGTGAGGATTAAATGAGATAATGCATGTAAAGTATTGAGCATATTGTCTCACTCAATAAATGTCATCTATTATTGGCATTAATTTCAACTGGCCCTTTAAGCTTCAGTGTGAATTCCTTCTTGACAGCAGTTTTCGGTAAGACAAATAGAGAAGCTTCTGTGGTTAGAGCCACCATGAGAACTCAAAAGGATCCTCATTGGACAAACCTGGCCTCCTCTGAGGTTTTTTCTCAGGCAAATCCATGAAAACACTTTACTCCACGGAGAAACTGCTTGAACACAACCAAAGAGTATGGGATGCGGAAGAGAGGAAAAGCTTGGTATGGGTTTGGGTTTCAGGGTTTCTTCAAAGCCCGTGGGAGAAATTCAGATAAAGATGGAAATAGCATTTTAGCTCCTGGCAGAAAGTGGAAGTTTCAACTCCAGAAGCCCTGTCCTGGGCCAGAACCCTTTACAGCTCTTTATTCTGAAGTAGGCGTCAGGCCAGATCTCAGGGAAAGGCCAGGGGACAGGATGAGGGTGGGAGACAGGAGGGAGTGTGGGCTGTCCATGCCCTGCCACTGTGACATCACAACCCCAGCAGGTGGTGGCCCAAGGAAAAGACCTTGTCAAACCAGGTGTCTGACTCTGGCAGATCCCATCCAAGTTTATTCTTTCAGAGCCCCAGTTTCCCTCTCTGTCGAACGTGAAACTAGATGAACTAAGCAAATTGATGGTAAATACTTATTAATCCTTTCTTTTTAAAGTATGGAAACATAAACTTGGTTACAGAAAACAAAACTATTTTTAATGCATTTGTTAAGAGAACTCACAGTTCCACTGATGATTTACATGCATTTCTCAGATCAATTTTTCTTGCCATTGCCACTTCCCCCTTCCTTCCTCTCTAATTCGTTGTTGTCCATTGGCAGCTTTAAAACTGTCTTAAGTTTCACAACGGCTGATTGGTGGCTCATCCAGAAGGTAAATGCAAGGAAATTCATCCCCCTCCACCAAGACAAGGAAAATAGATTATCTCCTGAAAGAAGTGGTAAACAGTACTTCCCCCAGATGCTCTGTGCAGGTTAGGAACTGCCCCTGATATGTAGTTAAAGCAGCAAAATTAGGATGCCTGTGTCACAGGTGATAGTTTAAAGGAACTATACGTGAGTTCAAAGGAGCAGGCATGCTTCATGTGCATGAACATTCAAGGAAGCGAGGATCTCTCTGAAAAATGGCATTGGTGGCAGAGTAGCCAGTTTTTATTCCCAGCCTGTGAGTGTTACTTATGTGCACAGGGAAAGAGCAAGGGACCCTGGTTCTCTTCCAGACCTAAGGAATCATATGCTCTGGAGATTCCAGAAAATTAGGTAGACTATTTTCTTTGAATTATCACACCTATGCTGTCTAAAGTTATACTCTCTCTTCCTCCCCATCCTCACTGCCATTCTTTTCCAAATTTGAAATACCTATTTGCAACAATGAGACACAAACTTGGACCTTATAAGAGATGTAATTCAAGTGAACACGAGGAGTTCTGTGACAGATTGTAAGGTTCAAGTTGAGCAACAGGTGTACATTTTAGGCTTTTGTATATTCAGAGAAACTGGTAGTTGAGGTATTCAGATTTTATATCAAAATTCTATCTTTTTTAATAAATTTATTTTATTTTATTTTTGGCTGTGTTGGGTCTTTGTTGCTCTGCACAGGCTTTCTCTAGTTGTGGCGAGCGGGGGCTACCCTTCATTGTGGTGCGCAGGCTTCTCTTTGCAGTGGCTTCTCTTGTTGCGGAGCATGGGCTCTAGGCACACAGGCTTCAGTAGTTGTGGCCCACTGGCTCAGTAGTTGTGGCGCACGGGCTTAGTTGCTCCATGGCATGTGGGATCTTCCCGGACCAGGGCTCGAACCCATGTCCCCTACGTTGGCAGGCGGATTCTTAACCACTGCACCACCAGGGAAGCCCCCAAAATCGTATCTTAATATCAAACAATCTAAAGGATATGCTTGCTGTTGTGTCCTAGGGTTTGTCAATGAGAAATTGAGCATCAGAAACCACAGACTGAGGAACAGGATTGGAAGTCAAAAATCCCACCTAGTGGCACCCCAGAGAACAAAGAACACCTGCAGAATATTTTAAAGCTCGAGACCACCCCCTACACCACCATCTCCAAAGGAGAGGGGAGGGAAATGGTTAGATCTCAACAAACAACCAATTTAAAAGAACACAAACCAGCACAACACTTAAGTTCACCATGTCTTGGTTCCAATATTTATTATATTGACAGGTTAGGAATACTAGGATAAATAAGTAATATCTTCTTTTACAGAAAATTGTAATGATACTACTGAGTAAGATTAAACACTCTGAGGATTTCACAGAAACGTCAGAATTTAAACAGACAGTAGCCAGAGTCCTCGTGGCCAGTGTGAGTGACTGTCTCACAGCTATAAATGCTCTGGGCCCGATTTCTACAAACATCTGCATGACAGAAACAATGCCATTAACATCTAATAATGCTAAAGCCTAGGCATCACCTGGCTTCAAATGCGTCTCCACTGATTGTGGTTTTCAACCGCAAGAAAAGGAAAATGGAATATTCTTTGGCTCTTCCAGCCTAGAAAAAATTCCTGACCTAAGTCACTGAGCAGAGAATCCTAACCCTTTGGAAGCTGGGCTCTGTTTCTGCTTTCTTCCTGTGACATTATAACTGAGTTGCAACAGAGGACCTGCGTTAATGCTTGGGTGCCAAGGGGAAGAGGCCTTTTCTGTTGGCACAAAACTGCAGTCAGTCCAGGCTGGCACAATTCTGTTCTCCTGGAGCTGACAAGCTCTTCTGGCCACCTGAATACTTTGCAAGACACTGCACGTGCTGATATGATAGCCCCCCCCCCAAATTCTCAGAAACCAGATCTGAGGAAAGTCATGAGAAAGTCACAGTGGTGTTGTGTGGTGCAAACATCAGAAGAGCACAACGCCTAGTTTTGAAACGAACGCCTTGCACACGGTAATTCCTGTACAGAACAGCATATTTGCTAGAAAGCACAACCCTAGCCATCGCACAGCTTCACAAAATGCCATTCTCACTCCACGTCCCCTACAAGTGACAGTGGCAGCGGCAGCAGAGGAGGTGGCCCCACCCCACCCACCCAAGGTACAGATGCTTCTTCTGCATGAATCCTAATGGTGGGAGGCCTAGTTTTTGCAGAATCCAGATGAAAGGCAGGCAGGACCCTAACCAGGGGCCATCTGGAGAATCCAAGGAAGGCCAAGGTGTTAAGGCCTAAATTCTGGAGTTGAAGAAAAAGATGCCCTTGTTGCCCTGGTCCAGAGTCCACTCGGGGGTAGAGTGGAAAGGTCCGGCTGAGTCACCGAGGGCCCTCCCGCCTTGATGGTTCTTTGCTGCTGGGATTCAAGAGGTGCACAGGAAGTCAGATCTCCAGTGGCTTCAGGGTTTCAGATGTAAAAGGAGGATTCGATGAGGACTCCGCAGTTGCCCCATACCACGGCTGCTTAGCTCTGCAATGTTCCCTCTTTTATCTGTTGGATAAAAAGGTTTCTCTCATCTTCTGGAGTCCTCCCATTCTGAGCCCGGACAATGCATGTAGGCCGGTGCAGGTTGAGCATGTATATCAAATGCTGCTTCTCATTCTTGAGCTCCTCAATTTGGGCCTTCAGTTCGGCATTCACACTCTCCAGCTTCTCTGACTCCTGGGGGACAAGGAGCAGAGGGATTAGGAAGGGAAGCCACGGGCCAGTGAGGAACGGGGTGGCCTGCTGGTGGCCCCTGGGTGGCAAGGGGTAACAGCTGGGACACGTCGGGGCTCATCAAGTTGGGAATGGCCGCTGGCTCCCTGCTACAGTGCCCCACAAAGCCGGGACAGCAGCATTAGGTTTGGGAGAATCCAGAGCCTGGAGAAGCCTTTGAACTTGGAGGCTCCTTCAGAGATGCCTTGAGTTTCCACTCAAGGTTGAGGCAGGTTGTGACCCTAATAGTAACGAAACAGCAATAGAAGCAATGGCAAAGAGATCTCCTTTGCACAAGTACAACAGCCCATGGGCAGGTCTTCTGGACCCAAAAGGGCCTTGGGGACTGGAAGGCAATCCAGACTCATGGTGCTTGGTCTTCTGTGAGTCACTGATTTCACTGGGAAGCTCATCTCCCCAGAAAGAATGTATAGCAATAAACAAAATGTCTTAATTTTCACTGACCCCCTGAAGCAATTGACAGAACCCTTGGGGACCTGTGGAACCTGGGTGAAGACTCTGCCCTGGCCTGTCTACACTTGGGAGAGGGGACACAGCCACTGGAGAGACTGCATCACGGCCTGCTCCAGCTGCCCGCAGATGCCATTGCCACTGGTGCTTCTCCCTTCTGGAAGGGGAGCCGGCTGAATGCAGCTGGGAGCACAGACTATTGGATGCACCAAAGAGAAGGGCTGCAGAGTTAAGAACAAGAGAGGAATGCAAAGAAAGTGTAACCTCTGCCTGTAGATTAAGGAAATAGCTTGTTTGAAGAGATTAATTAAAGGCTTTTCACAGTGAGCCAAATGAGAGGTGGCAGCTTCCTTTTCTGAGGAAAATGGGCGAGTGAAGCCTCTTTCACTGGACTGACGTATCCTGTACCTGGAGGCTTCTGGACGTGTATGGACCGGCCGAGGGGGAATATGGGCACCAGATGATCTTGTGGTTTTTAATTCACACACCTGCTTCTTACACATCCAGAGTCACATTCATTGTGCTAACAGCTTTGCTACTTCATCGTTCTGCAACTGGCATTTCTGCTACCAGCTACAATGCCCTTCCTGGGAAAGCACTTCTGGGTGGGGGCTTTCAAACTCCCCTTCCTCACGTGACGCGAGGTTGGCCGGGGACAGGTGTGAGCAAGAGGAGGGAGCGAGGCACACAGGCACTCACTTTCTGCAGGCACTCTGTCTTCTCCTTCTTCTTGTTTCGGCACTTGGCAGCTGCAATCTTATTTCTTTCCCGTCGCCTCTTTTTCCTTTCATCTTCTTCAGGGGCTACCTGTAAAATTCAAGAGGCACAAGCTTAATGGGAGGTTAGAAATTCAATCCACCTCAAATACACTGCCTTTTATTTCCAGCTAAAACTGACAAACTGGGGCAGCCCTAAAGAATTCGGGAGAAGTAAAGCCCTAGACTTTTGCATGCAACCTCTACACACACACACACACACACACACACACACACACACACACTCAAGAATGAATAATGAAAAATCAAAGAACAGTTAAAATTATATTGGCAATATTAGTAAATAAAATTGATTTTACTTTTAAAAAGCATTTGGATTTTAAAATAGGAGTTTGATATTCAAAGTGATAACTATTGGTTATCAAATAGAGCAAGAAACAGATTTTGTTCAGTAAATATGTCCTTTCCCCTAGAACCAGGAATGACCTCAGGAATATCACCTTGCCACCCATTCCCCCTGCCTCTTCTTCGATTCATCTCTGTCTTCACCTGACATCATCATAGAACCTCCTTCCTAAATTCAGGAGAAGCCCGTGCAGCTCCTGGAGAAGAGGAACCCAAGCTATTCCCCAACCAAAGTGGTGTTATCAGCCCATGGCTTGGTGCCACCTGTGGGTGTAGAACTAGAACCATCCATTGATTCATCCAACAAGTTGATACTGATCTCTTCCTCTGTGCCCCACCCTGAGCCAGCCCTGCAATCCTCAGAGAACAAAACCCTGTCCTGCTTTACCATCTGGTCCTCTGTGAAGTTCACTCTGATCCTGACTTTGCCTAAGGACTGATGGGGAACCAGCAAAGTCTGGCTGCTGGACTTGGCTCAGAGACCAGAGTCCAGTGGGAGTGAAGCACTCACAGTGAGCAGAATGGGTGATGGTTTAGGCCACTAATGTCAGAACTTTGTCATGTCACTTGTCACTGCTCCAGACAGCAGGAAAGACCATGGGAGCCTCACCGCAAATCAAAGAGATCCTGGGACGCCACGATCACCTCACCTCTGACTTTGGATTAGATGACACTGACTTAAGGTTGGGCTGAGATGGAGGCTTTACAACGTAGGGAAACAAAGCCCAAGGGGGAAATACGATGAGAGGCATTTCTACCTTTTATGTCTTGGATCCCAGAACCACATAGGCAGACATTGGGTTTAGACTAAACTACCTTTGAATCTCACCTTCACTGTCTATTAGCTGTGAGACCTTGTGCAAGTTACTATGCTCTTTTGAGCCTCAGTTTCCTCATTTGTAAAATGGGATCAATAATCTTACCTACCCAATAGGGTTGTGATGAGGGTCAAATTAGTTAATATATGTAAAACCCTCTGCACAGGGTTTAGGTGCTATGGAAGCTTTAGTTATTATCATCATTAACCTCATCATCAATGTCTTCATTAAGAATTCAGCAAGTCTAGAATTTCCTTTGCAACTAACTCTACAGATATTTTTGGATAGGGGGGAGGATTCAAAGTATTCTCATAAAAGGAAGTACTTGAAAGTAGAGCAAATCTCAGAGTCACAAACTGTCACTGGAAAAGCCTTTCTAAAGGCCATTTAGATCAATCCCTCACTTTATTGATTTGCAAATGAGGCACAGAGTGGCCAAAAGTAATGTGCCAAGGGGGGCCCAGGAATCACCAGCTCATGGTCAGCAGACCAGTAGGCTACAACACTGGATGTAAAACCCAGGCCTGTGGCTCCTGGTCCTGTGTCCTCTCTTGGCCACAGCTGCCTCATTCCACCATGCTGCATTCCCAGAGGTGCCTGGGATCTGGGGAGGAGGCTCACGCTGCCCAGATACACAGGATGCCCGTGGGTTTCACAGGCTCAGTGCCTTAAGTTGAGAATTACAGCCACCAAGGAGACCAGAATTCAGCTAGGTCATTTGGTGCATTCTCTTCCCAGTAGAAAAATCTACTTGTTAAACTGACCTAAGATCAGAAGGTCACTTGATGAACAAAAAATCACACTACATGAGTTGGATGACTTTAAGACTGCTTCCATGAAGCTGGCTGCCTGCTTCTTGCTCTGGAGAACCCTCCGAATATCCCTCCAAAATGCTTTCCTTCCTTCCATGGCACCACTACTTCCACTGCATCCTGTAATTTCAAGATTTAATTTAAAAATTTTTTTTAAGTTTTTTCCTTGAGTGTCCCATGTTCCCACCCTGCACTTTCCAATATTGGACTGGGCACCAGTGACTTGCCCTGAGGTTAACTGCCCCTAATGCTGCCTTAAGGATATAGCATCATATAATAGTCCTGCCTACCATTCACTGAATGCTAACACTCAGCCAGGCCCTCTGCTAGACCCTTAACAAATGCCATCTCATTTAACCCTTAGATCAGTTCTATACTGGAGTCATTATTTACACACACACCCCCTTTCATAGAATCATAAAGATTCCTAACCAACTTCCTTTAAAACTCAGTTCTTTTCTGGCCAGGTCCACTACCTCTTGCCTAAAGGCAGTGATCATGCCAGTTAAGTGAGCTTGAAACACTCCCATCTTTCATCCATGAGGGGGAGGCCGACAAAACAGCTGAGACCTCAGCTCTGAAGTCCTCGAACCACCACAGCATTGCCAGCAAGCACCTCCCAAACTTCTCACCACGCCTGTTACTCCAGGTGTCTTATAAAAGGCTGCCGAGTGGAGAACAGCACAAGCGTCAGAGACAGAAGTGAACTTGGAGCAGAACCTGTACCGAGGCTGTGAGCATGGCCGACTGGTCCTTGCTCTACAGCCTGGCCACCTGGGTTATCGTAGTGATGAAAACAATCACCACACTCTCTGCTTCTTCAGAACAACTGGACACAGAAGGTGATCTCATCCAGACAGTCTCATGGCTTTCAATACCATCCATATGCTGATGGCTTCCAACTCTATCTCTGGCCCCGACTCTCCTCTCAGCTCCAGACCCACGTATCCAACTGCCTCCTTCCCACCTCCACTGGGGCATTGAACAGGATGGACGCCTGCTCTTGTCCCGCCCAATGTCCTGCAGTCCCAACCTCAGCAGTAAATAGGCTCTCCGTCTTTACTGCTGGTCAGGCCAGAAATTTTGGAGTCACCATTGACTCCTATTTGGAGTCATACCTGATGTATGACTCTGGGAAATCAGCTGTACCATCAAGACAGATCCAAAAGCTGACAACTTCTCAGCACCTCAAGGCCCTCATCCCGATGCAGACACTCTCGTGTCGGTACCCTGCTTCTGCCCTCGCTCGTACTGCCCATTCTCGACTCGACAGCAAGGGTAATCATTTAGGAATATTAGGTTAGACCATGTCGCTCCTCTGCTCAGAAACCCTCCCAGGGGCTCCCCACCTCACTCTGAGTACACGGCGTGTCTTTACAATAGCCTACAACACCCAATGTGATCTGGCCTCCACCCGTAAGCTCAGCCAGTGCCTGCCTCACTCCCCACCCCACAAGCGACCCCAGCCACTTGGCCCTCCTTTGCTACTGGTCCTGTGCACTCAGCACTCCCCTCCCTCAGTGCCCTTATTCTTGATCTTTTGCCAGATACCCATATGGACCTTATCCACCCCTCCTTCGAGTCTCTGCTCAAAGGCCATTCTATCAGTGAAGCCTCCCCTGAACTCCTGGTTTAAAACAGTAACCCCACTCCTACCCCCCTCCCCTGTCCCCCTTTGCTGCTTTATTTTTCTCCTTTGCCTGTCTCTTTTTTATGGATTTACTTATCTTGTGTGTTGTCTGTCTCCTCCCAGTGGAAGGTAAGCTCCCTGTGAGGGCAGTGATTTTGTTTTATTCATGGCCAAAGCCCCCTGCCTAGAGCATGCCTGGTGCATGGTAGGTGTGCAATAAGTAAGTGCAGAAAGAAAGGGCACCCCTGGGAGAACCTACCTCGGCTTTGGTGACTGACATCTCGAGGGGTCTGCCGCTGACGGTGACTGACTCCAGCGCCGAGGACATCCGGTGGCAGAGGTGCTTGCTCTGGATGGCGAACCTCAGCTCTTCCTTGACAAAGGGTGTCAGGTTAGCAAAATCCTCAAACACCAGTGACCCAGGAGGGGACAGGCAGGGGACGATGGCAGAGGCACTGACTTCCGAGGCAGAGACCTGGCCTGGGTGTTGAAGCATCATTTTGCTGAAAGACACATCAAAACCCAGACTACTTCAGGGATTTGGGGGCATGGGATCAAGGACCCCCCGCACTTGCGACCTCCAATACCTGAGCCCCACTCCCAGAAGAAGGTCCCATTAGCCCTCGGCCTTCTGCTTTGTTTTCATTTCACACCATCCTCATCTTGAGTAAAACAGGTTCTTAAAATACACAGCTCAGTGATGTGGATAAAATGCCTAGTTGAAGTTTATAAGGGGTGACGTTTCAGGCTATTCTGAATTCACAAGAGCTATTAGTATTGGCTGGTGTGCATATATGCAAATGTAGCCTCAAACAGTCCTGAAAGAGGAAGAGCGTTAAAAAAAAAAATCAGTGAGACTATTATGTAACCCCATTTGCAGTCTCCTTTTCAAAAAAACTTGGAAGGTATCTGAAATCAAGTTAAATCTATCAGTGAGTGGAAGTAAAAGCAAGGAGTGGGGGACCTTTGAATTTAGCAAATATATCTCTGAAGCTTCCCCCTTGGGAAGTTGGATCCAAGTCATTGAGAATGAGGACAGTAACTGTAGCAGGTGCATTTCTTCGCCCCAGTTTGGCTGGGGTGTGGGAATTCAGGTCACAAGGGACTAGAGTAGCCCTTTCTTAAGGTAAAGGTTGGTGAAGCAAAAGACCTCAGAGTAAAGAACAGTGAGGAGCTCAGAATTTGGACCTCCTTTGGGGAGTGCTGTTCAGCCCTGTGATGTTTGGAAGGGCTTGGGCTGGGCTCAGAGGGGGCCTGGGACTGGCTCTGGCACTAAGGAGTGGTGTGAACCGAGGCTCAGCCTTTATGTGACAAATGTCTGGGAGCTCCTACAGCACCGGGATGGAGTCTCCGCTGTTGCTCTTTCCAGACCCTGACCCAGCCCCTGGCACCGTCTTCTCCCAATGCCTGCTGACTGCTGGAGACTATCCAACTGCATATATGAAATGAGGAAGGGGCGGTTAAATCAAATGGCCTCTGAGGTCCCATCTACCCCCTATCATTCTACAGCCCAGGGAAGACAAAGGGACAAAAAAAAAAAAAAAAAAAGCAGGCAAGAAAGGGCAGAAATAGTAATGGTTCCATGGTTCCAGTTTGGAATAGCCTTCCATAAATCTCTTCCTGCTGTATACTCCCTCCAGCAGTGGCCATCCCCCCTCATCCCTGCTTTCAGTTCTCCAGGGGCGATGAGTGTGAGGATTCTTAGGGCAGGTGGTCCCCTTGGAGCATCCCTCTCAATCTGGGGACCTGAGGTCATTAGCTAAATCCAGACAGACAAGAAGCCCTTTGGCAAGTCGCTAACATTTCACAAGTGCCTCCTTCATTCCAGAAACCTTATGTGCCTTATCTCACTTAATCTTCATGAGAACCCAGTTAGGTCCTAGTCCCATTTTACGGATGAAGTAACTAAAATTTAGACGAGCTAAATAATTTGCCCAAAGTCATAGAGTTAGTACGAGGGAGCATCAGGATTTGGAATTAAGTTTTACTCCAGAACTCATGCCCTAAATTTACAGAACATAGAATAGTATTCTAAATTGTAAAAGCAAACAAAACGCCAGAGCAAACTTTTCTTGAGGGTTGGGAGTAGGCATGGGGATGGGTGAGGGTCCTGGAACTGAAGTGATGGAGGGGAGACTAAGCAAAGAGCCACGGGGAAAACGTGAATTCTGTATTGAATTCCTGAGCTTTCTCTGCCTGGGTGCACACTCAGACTGCTGCCTGCATTCAGGGAGTATGTGTTACTGAATCTTTTATCCAGGAATTCCCAGTCTGGGGTCAGAACATCAAGATTTGAAGCTCACTTCCTTATGCGTCATCATCTTACCTCCCAGAGCCTTCTCTCTCCTCTGTAAAAGAAGTCTAAAAACAATCACCCTCTTTTCCCAAAGTTGTGCAAGGCATTGAAGAACTAATACCTGAATATGCCCTGGAAAATATAATGCAACTAGGAAATATGTTATTATTGGGCCTCCCAGAGATCTGTCCAGCCCGGTACTGGCTCTCCAACAGATGCTCTGTGGGGTCCAGGTGGGTGGGTGGTTGGTCACTGTCTTTGATCTCAAACACTTCTGAATATAACACCCTGACCTCTACATCCCCCTTAAGATCCAAGATACACTGATGGTGGCAAGAATTCCAGGCCAATGAACACCACCATCGTTGACTATTCAGAGAAACCCAGGAAATGTATGTGATTCTCTTCCCAAAGCCCTATGTCCTGAGTCAGAACTGATATTCTTCTATCAGTTGAATCCTGTAATCTTAGGATGTGGGGAGGAGACTTTTCTCATAAACTCTGAGAAACCAGCTCTCCAAAGCCAGAGGCTTAAGATTCTCCCATGCAATTGTGTTTTCCCTCCCTTTCCAACATTATTAAAAACCCAGTAGTTCAGGGATGGATTTCAGAGCTACCACTGGGCTGGCCTTTGTCTGAAGGACTGCATGGCTCCCTTCTGCACAGGCAGTTTGAATTCCACCACAGTTGAGCGTAGTTCCATTTCACCTCCCAAGTTTATTAATGAGCTTTCAGGGCTTGGGGTCTGCTGTGTGGGATTTTTTCCCCCTTCTTAGTGTAAAGTCAGCAGTCCTGATGAAAGAAACTGAAGAATGCCAGTGGTATGGAATGTTTTTATGAAAAGCATTGGGTGGGCTTACTTGAGGATGGAAACAGGTTGTAAAAATGTTTAAAAGCCTTTCAGAAAGTAAAGCAGTTGTAACTAACGATTTGGGTTTTTCCTGCACTCAGCTAAAGTTCAGTTTCTTGAGATACTTTCTAGTTATTTTCTGCCTCATTCTCTTAAAATGTGATCAGCCTAGACTCAGGCTGTGCCCCTACAAGAAAAATGAAGTTAAACCTTCAGTTTTTCAGAAGGTTGAGACCCTTGAACATCCCCCTTTGAAGAAAAAAATTTAGAGGATTTTCTGAGCTGACTTTCTGTACTGACCTTAAAATTGTCCAGACTTATTACAAAGAACCTGCATTTTGCTTCTGCTTCATTATCTCTAATCAGAAATCGTGTCATATAATCGGTAGTTTCATCATTTTCAAGAAAGTGAAACTTTACTCATCTATTTCTTTAACTGGAAATTCAGCTCCCAGATTTTATTTCCTAGTAGCTGCTACTACCTTGAATTTTCACTTTTAATTTTCATTTCTTTCCACTAAGCACTGCTCATAAAACATCTTATAGTAGGTAGCCAGTTCTTTCACTAACTTCCTGTCTTGGTCTTTCTCCTAGCCCACTGGAAGTGGGTATATAGACACTGCAGTTGTAGGTGTAAGGCTAGACATCAGGACAGAGATGACGCTTGCAGGCCTATCACTACCACTCACACGCTGAGCACCCGCTGGCATGCTTTCTGGACCTCAGTCACCTCATGTGTAAAATGAGACCAATACCGCCTGCCCCAGTTCCCTCCCAGGACTGTCAGGAAGATCATATGAGATATGTGAAGGTGGATTTACACACATCCTGGGTAGCCATTATTACTGTGATTCCACTTTCCCCATTTCAGGGGGGACTCATAATGTTGCTGTCAATGAAGCTGAGCCCCATTAATCATGAATTAACTGGAACCCTCAAGAAATTCAGGTCAGTCACAGGCAGCTTCTTTTGCACTTTGACCTCCGGGCTCTTGGTGCACCAGATCAATTCCACCCCACTATTTGCTGGCCCCAGCTTGTCCCCACTGGTCTTAAGTACTAGAGAAATGACCAGGTCTCACACGTGAAACCATTTCCGGTTCCTGTCGTGTCCTGGCTGTGTACTTCCTCCTCCCCAAGCCGAGTAACACTTGGAACTACTGACCCTGTCCCATGCCCAGCCCATTTGAAAAGGGAAGAAATCATGAGCTCTATCCAATGGGATAGAACACCCAATATTAGAGTTGTCTAGGTCAGATCTTCATTTTGTAATTGAGTAAAATGGGGTCCAGGAAGGTAAAGTGACTTGCCCAAGACCATAAAGCTGGCGAGTGGCCCAGCCCAGGCCAAGCTGTTGACCATCCACCTGCTGCTCATTTTGCTTCATCACCAACAGAGATTCAACATCATGAGGATCAACCAATGAGACAAATGGAGAACACAGCCATTGGCCAGGTAGATGAAGGGTCAATAGTCCTAGGAACCTGTACCCACCACAGAGGAGGCTTTGATAGGACTAAGACAGGGAGGGAGTGTAGAAGAAAGGGGACAATGGGGAGAAAAGACCAAGAGGGGGAGAGAGAATGGTGGGGTTAAGATAGGAAGGATCTGGAGGCTCCAATAGCTGCCACAGGTGCTGGGTACTGTATATTAGTCACACTGTGTGCCTCGGGTGCTGCCTGCGGTGTTACCTCTGAAATCACCCAGACAATAATAACTGCAAAACCCACCCCCACCCCAGTCTTCATCCAGGATATCCTCAAAGCAGTAGCATTATTCTACAACAAATGCTACATGCAAAACAGGGGGACAGTCATACCAATTTCTCCTTCATTTAAAGTTAAGAGACAGAGGCCCCAAGCATGTGATCGTCACCCACACTGAAACAGGTTCATTAAGAGAGCACCCAGATTTTCTAGCACCCATTTTTTTTTTTCTGGCTCCATCAAGGGATTAGCAGCTCCTTTATTTGTAAGAAAGCATGTGCGATTTGGAAATGAAACTAGGAAAAAGAAAATGGTTAGAAGGAAAGGAAGTGATTCGATCAGATGAAAAGAGAGTGGGGGGAGCAGAGAAGGAGAACCATTCCAGTGGAAAGAACGTGGGGAAGGGAAGAGATGCCCCACAAAGAAGTCCCTTTTCCCCCACTACCTCGGAGGCCGGCCAATGACGTCCAAGCCCCCTCATTCAAGTCACTCAAGTCCCCTCATGGGTCCCTTGTCTTTCAATTACACCCCCTTAGAATCTGAAAACATTCGTCCAGACAGGACCGTAATGGTTGTCCAGTCCAACCACCACCTCGTGCCCGCAAACAGGCAGAGGGGCCAGGAGTGTCTATATGCGCACATTTCCCAGCTGGGGATATTGAGTGAGGCCCAGGACATCAAGTGCAGTGTAAGCTCTCAGGGTCCTGGCCCCTAGACCACAGAGCCAGTCTCTCAATTATCTGAACTGGCTTCGCACTCTCGCTCCCCCCCCACCCCCCCACGGTGGGTCTCCCCGGATGGAAAGCAGAGAAATCCGCGAAACCCCAGAGGAAGAGCTAGAGCTTGAGTCACAGGTCCTAGAGAAAAGCGTGTGAGAAACTTGGGACAGGAAGTCTCCGGCCCAGAAACTCGGCATCTGTGCCGGGAGCCTCTCCGCCTTCTGCCCTAGGGCAGCCACATGAGCGCGCACCACCTCTGTAAACTTACCCAACTAACTTTCGCTCCGGGCTACCGGCGCTGTCCTGCCTCCCGGCGCTCCGGGGCGGGCAGGGCGACCCCCAGCGGCCGCGCGCGCGACCCCGGCTCGCCAGCTCCTTCCCCATTCATTCCGTTCCGCCCCTGGGGCAGCCCTTCAGCGAGCCCCGGCCTCCGCGCCTCTGAGGAAGGCTGGGCTCGCAAGTGGCAGTGCCCGCGCACCGAGCAAGGGATGGAGCCGGTCGGCGAGCCCGATAGGCTCGGACACCCTGAGCACCCACCACCCGTCGACCGCTCCCAGGGGGTAAGTAAACGCGAGGGAGGAGAGGAGCTGTGCTCCGACGCCAGTGGAGGAGCGGGAGCCCGACCTCTCGGTTGCCAGGAACATTTCGCGCCCCAGGTCAAAAGAGAAAGTTCTTTGCGATAAAGTTTCTAAAGCGCCGAGAACCAGTGGTGGCTGGGAGAAGCTCAGCCAGAGTTCTTTCGAAGCCAGAGGCTGGGGCAAGTGTCGGGGGTGGGCGCAGGGGTCGGCGACTGGTTACCAGAGAGGCGCAAAGAGAATGAAAGCGAGCCACCCTTGCCGCGCTCACTCAGCTTCCAACGCTCACCTCCTGGCTCCACTCGGGGCGCCCAGGGTCCGGAGGGCGGGCGGGGTCGGGGTGGGGTCGGGCTGTTTGTGGGGCCGGCGGACGAGCACAGAGGGCGCACAGCCGGCGCGCAGGCTGGCGGATCCGCTGGAGCGGCGGCGCGGGGAGAGCGCTGTGCAGTGCGCGCCTCGCTGCGTGCGACTGTGGCTGGGAGCGCGTTGCATCACCCCTTTTATAGCCCTCGGGCTGGCGGCGCGCCCTTCTCCGGGTTACCAGTCCCAGGCTGACGTAATGCTATTAATAGCTTCCTCCGAGAACCAGCCGAACTAGGCTGGGCGAAAGCCGGGGTGGGGTGGGGGGCGGGGAGGAGGGGCCAAAGAGGAGGAGGGAAAAAGAGGGACCGGTGATGCAAGCTCGGGGAGGAGCCGGCCGGGGAGCGTTCTCCCGGCCTCGCACGCCGGGACACACGCACCCGCCCGCCCTCTCTCTCCATATCAGGACCGGAGCCGTCCGGGCTGGCCGCCAGATGTGCGTACTCGCCGCTGCGTGTTCCAGGCATGAGCCAATGGTGCCCAAGCCAGCGGCATGACTCCACCGCGCTGGCATCTCTCCCTCCGCTAAGTTGCGGAGGGGGGAGTTTGGAGAGGCGGGTCCTGGCCGCTGCCCAGACTAGGTGAGGCTGGAAGCGAGCAGCGACCTTTCTCTAAAATGCGTGGTCATTTTCTGGCGCTTCGTGAAAATACTCCCTTCGCAGTCAAAAGCCTCCTTCTCAAGTAGGGGACGGGATAGGAACAGAAGGATTATTCCCCAGTGTGGGAGAAGTGCTCAAAGGCACCCCTACGGTGAACCCACACCGTTACCCGCCGGGGGTGACCTCTGTGGCGGGGACCGTGAGAAATCTGTGAGTTAACCCAAGCGCGGAGAGCTCCGCGGGCACTGTGCGCCCACGCCCGCAGCCCCGGCACACCCCACAGGGGCGCACATGCGGAACCGTCTCCCGGCAGGTTGGGAACCCGACTCTGAGGCCAGGCCTAGTGGTAGGACCCTATGGGGTTAGGATTTTTTTTAACAACCCCAAAGCGTTTGAAATTGACAGCGAAACGAACAAGCCCGTGAAAAGATGAGAGACCTGGAAAAATCAGAGGCAACTCAGAAAGGGGCTAAGACTAAGGCTGAAGCCTAGAGGCCAGGGAGAGGAGTAAAGAGAAGGTGCTTTAGTCTCCGCGGGCAGGGCGGTGCGGGGCGGGGCGGGGGTCGCCTCGCTCTCTGGCAATGTTGAGGGAAAACCCATCTTCGGCTTTCCTGTGTTTTTCTGCGCCCAGAGAGGATTGGGCTGGGACCGGACAGACTGGACTGGGGACGCACTAACTGCAGCGGAAATAAGGCCCCGCAGCAGAAATCCTTTTCGCCCTAAAGCCGGTGGCGGGAAGGGCGGGGTCTCATGGCCCAGATTCGAGCCGAGCCTTCAGCGGAACTGGATTTGAACCTTAAAATCGATTTCCTAGTTCCGATTCCCCGACCTCAGCTGTCTAGGCTTCGAGAACCAGAGACCATGTCAACTGCTCACGGACTAATAGGTGAACGCGAGTGTGGCCAGCCATGTTTCGTTACCGCCCGGGAGGGAGACCCGTGCGCGCCCGTGGGGTGTAGGGGCACCTGCTTCCACCTGCCTTTAGGGAGGGAGACGGCCCAAGGCCATAGTTTGGTAATTTGGGGTAGGACCTAGAAGGCTCTCAGAGCCCAGATCTCTCCCGCAGCCCCACCCCACCTGCAGCCCTCGGGTGTTAACAGTCGTGAAGGAGGGGAGCTGTCTGTCTCTGTCTCTGTCTCTGTCTCTGTCTCTCTCTGCCTTACACACGCACACAGTCCCGCACCCTCGGGGAATCTGTCCCTCTCCCCAGCCTCTCCGATTGCCCAGCAGCCTGGCATAGATACCCTCAGAGTTACAGGTAAAACTGAGTCCCCCGCACCCAGGTTCCTCTCCCCCGAATCCGAGCCTCACCGGGACACACCCCCCCCAAGCTTCGGGGCCCAGGACAACGCGGAGACCCGCCTTGGAAGTCCCCCCGCCCCCGGCCGTCCGGGAGCCCAGAGGTTCCACGCAGGATCCCGGGATGTTGCCCGGGACCTCACCGGGTTTCCAACGAAGTCACACGGCCAGAGTGGGGCCGTTGTTTTTGCTTTACTTTTCACCCTGGTAACGGGCCTCCTGGCCTCACCCCACGCTCCTACACTCCGCCTTCCTAACCACGCACCTGCAGGTAAACCCCGGGCTGGCAGGTAGACCCCGGGGCGTGTCGGCACAACGCCTAGAACGCCGCGAGAGCAAAAGGAAAGGCGTTTGTAAATTTACATGAAAGTTATTTGAGGTTATCTACATATCTTTCCTATCTACTTGTCCGCTGCCCTCGAATAAATTGCACCATTATAAAGCGAAACAAGGAAATGGGGGAGAACACTTGAAAGCTACCCCCGCCCGCCCCGCCCCGCCCCCGCTTTTTTTTCCTTTGTGAAATGCCTACCGGAATCTTTAACCAGTTTACATTTTAAACTAGGATTCCAGGGCTTCCCTGGTGGCGCAGTGGTTGAAAGTCCGCCTGCCGGTTCAGGGGACGCGGGTTCGTGCCCCGGTCCGGGAAGATCCCACATGCCGCGGAGCGGCTGGGCCCGTGGGCCATGGCCGCTGAGCCTGCGCGTCCGGAGCCTGTGCTCCGCAGCAAGAGGGGCCGCGGCATTGAGAGGCCCGCATACCGCAAAAAAAAAAAAAACAAACAAACAAAAAAAACACTAGGATTCCATTGATACACCCAAGCCAGATTTGTGGAGGTTTTGGTCCTGTTGTTAAGGGGAAATTCGGCTTCGGGCGTAGGTAAACAAACAGCTAGACCAGCCTCCACAAAACAATGCACGAGAAGGGTAATTGAGACAGAGAAGTTCACAACCGCTGGTATTGACAGAGAAGTCAGTCCACCCCCTTGTGAATGAGACTCCTATCCAAGGAAAACAAAAACGGCCGCTGCCTGCCTCCCTGCCTCCAGCCCCCAGGAGAGCCGTGAAATCTGCCTAATCGAAGAGAGACTGGGAAAGTGCAGGGGAAGGGAACAGCCCCAAGGTGTGTGCCCCCGAGGTGTGATCAGTATGAGTTCTGTGCGTCCTCATTTTACCCTGACTTTGGACCCACCGTTGTCCAGCCTGCACACTCGGTATCATCTAGAGGAGGGGCAAGAAAAGCTTTCCAGACCAAACTGCTTCTCTACACAAAGGCAAAGAATGCCTCTCCCCTCCCTGAGAAGCAAGCCCTGGGTAGGGTTATTTCAGGGGTTAATCCTCAGTGAAAGAGGGTTAAGCAGAGACTTGAATATTGCTGAGGTTTTACGCTGGAGAACTGCCTGGGGAATCTACATTCAGACCAGCCCCAGTATGTTTTGCTGAGTGAGATAAGAATTGGAAACTTCATGTTGGGGCATGTGCAAAAGGAAGGGAAAAAAGTTAAAAGGGGAGGGGATGGAACTAGGCAGCTAAAAACAGCCCACTGTGGCAACCGAATCTCAACATCAAAACATTGCAGGGAGCCAAAAGAGAAAAAAAAAATTTCAAGAGATATTTAAAGGTTTTAGCAGTTTCTTAGTCCAGGGAACAGTCCCTTCCCACTCCTTCCCCCACCCCCATTATTCTTCATCAAACCTCAAGATTGTATTTGCTCACAGATCTCTGGAGAGGCAAGTGAAACACAAGTTAAAATCAGTCAGGGTACTAGCAGCTCTATCCTCCTGGCTCAACCCACTTCACCCCAGAAAAGGTGTGGTGTACATTTTTGTTTCTTCTTTCTTCTGCTTTCCAAAGCCCACACTTTCTATAAAGTGAATCTGAATGTGGGGATTACTAAGTTAAGAGTCTTCTTCCTCAGGAAACATGGGGAAGCATCGTATAGTGGACTCTGAAATGTGGAAGGTGGCGCTTTGATTCTGGATTCAGCACATAGTGGCTGTGTCATCTTGGATAAGTCATTTCATTCTCTGTGCCTAAGTTTCCTCAGCTGAAAAATGGCCCTTGTAAGAGCATCTAACACATAAGGATTCACTGAGGATAAGGCACACAGCCAGTCCTCAGTAGTGGTATCATGAATTATGAATCAAAGGAGGCATGCTGGGGATACCCCTGAAATCTCTCCCAGAGCCCATTCTGTCCCCTTAGTCAGTGGCAAAGAGTTGTGGATGAAGCTGAGCTACATTCAGGAATGACCATCTTCAGGGGAGTGGGGATAGGACTCCACAAAGAAAACAATGAGAGCAATCCCCATTTTCCTTCCACACAACTCTGGCACACATCTGGGGCTCTCCTCAGTGCAGGGCAGGCCTGTGCTAAGTGCCCCAGGCTAGGATCTGGGAGTGCAGGGTGGGCTGGGAAGGGTGGGGGGAGCTGGGTTCTGGTCTGGTTCTGCCTTTGGTATTCCTGAGCAAAGGATCTTCCCCTCTCTAAGGCCCCATCTTTTCTGAAGTGAGGAGCCCTGGGCTGAGCTCTAAGGGTCTTGAATGGAGACCTTCTGCAGAAGCCATCCTACAAGTCCCTGGCAACCCCTCCTAAAAGATCTGGAGGGAGAGAAGGCGTCAGGGGGAAGGCATTGGAGAGCACGAGGAACAGACTCATTTCAATCATCTCTCTTCCCCTCCAAAAACTAGAGTCAAGAAAAGTTGTCCAACTTTACTCTCAAACACAGCCTGTGGTCCTGACAACCTTCCTTTCCCCTCCCCCTCCTCCTCCTTCTTCTTCTTCCCCTTCTTCTCTCTTAACATTTCTAGGGAATTTTACCCACGGACTTGGTGCCTTGCTAGGTAGGAGGGGCTGTGAGAGGAGCACCCCAGGCAGAGAATGCATCTTTAGGGACCTTCTGGTGTGTAGTCCATCTTCTATGCCATAGACACCCACTTTGGACCATAGGACAAAAGCTCAGGTAGCAGCTTTTCCCATTTAAGAGTGGAAATCCTAGAGCCCTGGGGCATCCAATTCCCCACAACCAGGGGATGAGCAGGACTCAGGAGACCTGGGAGCCACTCGAAGTTTCCCCTCCAGGCAACGGAGTGACTTGGTGCAAGTCATAAACCCTTCATCTGTGTTCCAGTCCATAAACTTTATTTCATATTTAATATCGACTATTTAATATTGACTCCCCCCAAAGCATTGTTGTAAGAAACAATGAGATAACAGGTGTGAGAGTCATTTGAAAATAATTAAAAGACTTATACTTTTAAAGATTCCTTGGGGGGATTTAGTATAATTTTTTTTTATCATTATGAAAATTTGGGAAATGGGCAACAGAAAAAGATTACCTGTAATCTCAACAATGTTCGCAATCTGGTGTGTTTCCCTCTGATCTTTTTTCTTATGCATATGATTTTTAAAAACAGAGCTGTGATCAACATTGCAAGCAGCTTTGAAATTTGCTCTTTTGCTTATTACTCTGAATTATGTGTGGTCCTTATTATCATAATTTTTTCTTCTAAAAATGTTTATTTTATTGTGAGATGTAGCATACATACAGATGATTATAGAACATATATATATATTCATTTTAATAACAAAACAAACTTCAAGAACCTACCATTCAAGTGAAGAAGTAGACCACCACCTCAAGTACTTAGAAGCCCACATGCGACCGTTCCTGATCACACCTGCCTCTCTCTACCAACCAGAGGTCACCACTATCTTGACTTCTATTACCGTAATTTTTAATGGGCTGTGGTTGTGATATGATTTACTTAGTCATTCCCCTACTTTTAGCAGAGTGTTTCTAGAGTGCTGTACAAATTTAAATCTTTATTTTGGGGAGAGGCATCAAATTCCATCATTGCCCAGGTTGTTTACATGGAGTTAGAGAAAGGGTCTTGATATCTATCTTCAAGTGCTGCACGGGTCATAGTGGAAGATGGAAGGATCTCGAATGATCATGACTACCACTGCATTTTCCTTTTTTCCTAACATCCAAACAAAAAACCCCTGCAGGCAGTTTTCCCATGAAGCATCTCCTTTAATCCTTCTTCTCTCTATTTTCCCATCCCCCTTTATTTTCTGTTTGTCCACCTTAGAACAGACAATCTAGTCTGTGGCAGGGGTGAGTAGTACAGAGGCAGAACAGCTGGAGCAACGCTTCTGCCTGTGCCCTCCAGGCAATTGCTCACTGTGGTTCAGGTAGCAGCTCGGCTCTGGCATCTCTATGCCAACTCAGTGGCATGGACGATGCCAGGTAGGTGGCCACTGGAGCAGGTTCCTGGAGTCTGGTGGTACTGATTCTCTGAACTACAAAACGCCAGAGCCAAAAGGGCCCTGGAAATCATCTACTTCCATCAAAATGGGCATAAACATGTACATGGGTACACCGTTGTGCACCAGAGCCAGGAGGTAAATACAGGACGTCTTGCTGGAGTGTTTGTCTTAATTAATACGTACTTTGAGTATTGTTTTATATTAAACAAATATGGATATGTTGAATTTAAATATGTCACACAAGAATTTTTAAGGAAAGGAAGAAGACATCAAATACATTTTGGGCTTGGGATAGGCTACCAAAACTTATACTCCTAGGACCCTGGGGTGATTAGTTCCCTCTCTTCTGCCTTTAAGTGTAAAATAATATGAGCAAATGCTGTTGTGTAGCACTCACAGCGTTCCGACTGTAGGCTAAGCCCTTTACATAGAGTTAATACCTGTAATCATCATAACAATCCTATTAGGTAATTACTGTGGACATCTCCATTTTGTAGATGAGGAAACTGAGGCACAGAGAGGGTAAATAATTGCCAGAAGTTACACAGCTAGTGAGTGGCAGAGCAGGATTTGAGCTCAAGCAGTCTGGCTCCCAAGTCAGGGTGCTTGGCCACGACACCTACTGACTCTCAACAAATGCTCACAGGAAAACTTGGGGAGTTCTGACACAGTTCAGTGTGCTCACTGGATAGGTGGGGATGTTGAGCTCACAGAGGAAAAGTGGCTCCCTTACAATTCTCCAGAATCATAAATTATTTTTATTTTATTGAAGTTTAGTTGATTTACAATGTTGTGTTAATTTCTGCTGTACAGCAAAGTGATTTAGTTATACATGTATGTATATTCTTTTTCATATTCTTTTCCATTATGGTTTATCATGGGATTTTGAATATAGTTCCCTGCGCTATACAGTAGGACCTTGTTGTTTATCCATCCTATACGTAATAGTTTGCATCTGCTAATCCCAAACTCCCAGTCCTTCTCTCCTCCATTCCCCCCTCCTCCTTTGCAACCACAAGTCTGTTCCCTCTGTGAGTCTGTTTCTGTTTCATAGATATGTTCATTTGTGTCGTATTTTAGATTCCACATATAAGTGATATCATGTGGTATTTGTCTTTCTCTTTCTGAATTACTTCACTTAGTATGCAGAATCATAAATTCTTATACCAAGGGACTTCCTGGTGGTCCAGTGGGTAAGACTCCATGCTCCCAGTGCAGGGGGCCCGGGTTCAATCCCTGGTGGGGAAACTAGATCCCGCATGCATGCCGCAAATAAGAAGCCCAAATGCTGCAACTAAAAGGCCCCTCATGCTGCAACGAAGATCCCGCGTACCACAGCTAAGACCCGGCGCAGCCAAAATAAATAAATCTTAAAAATCAATCAATAAATAAACAAAATAGATTCTTACACCGAAAGGAAGCTTAGCAGCAGACTCCTGAGCCCCCCTGTTTGCCCTTTGCTCCAGAAGATGCTCCATTTGCTAAGATGGGGCCAAGGTAAAGAACAGGTGCTTGTGAGAGGGATGGACCACCTTTCAGGGGTGTCCTGTGCTCGTGGCTGACCACGTACAACATCCCTGGAGCTGAAAGGGTGAGTGGCAGAGGGGTGGGAGCCAGGGATGGTGGAAAGAACCTTAGATCTGCACTTTTATCCTTCCTCATGCCTTACCCTTGAAGCTAACACATCATAAAGAACCCTGATACATCAGAAATGTCTAGAGACCAATGGAAAGCGCCATCTGTCATGCCGACTTGATGACTGATTTTAAAACAAACAAAAAAATGAATGCAAGGCTAGGTCATATTTAGTAATTACTATTTACTGAGCACATGCTACATGCCAGGCACAATGGTAAGCACTTTTAAAAATACCCAGTATCTTATTTCATCCTTGCAATAACCCGGTGAGGTAGGTATTATCATTTCAGTTTTACTGATGAGGAAACCAAAGCTCAAAAAGTTAAGAAAATTGCTCTTAGGCACATTCAACACAGGTTTGATTTCCTTCAAAACCTCCGTTAAGCTCTACTATCCCCCAAATCTTAGAGAGCTTTACACATGCTTACTTTCCTTTAGCCTTGCCTTCTTCTTGCAAAGGGGCACCCCCCTTCCCTTTACCAAAGTCTTGTTGAATGCATGGAACCTTCTAGTGTGCACCTTACCATACTCCTAAAGTCTCGGAAGACTCCCATGTGACAAATTCCAGATCCCAGTGATACTATCCTGATAGCCTTCGTGATACTATCCTGTCTGCCAAATTTGCAATTATTCCATACTTTGCTTTAACCACAAACATAAGCCCTGCTATTGACTGAGTAAACCAAGTAGGGCTTTTTGGACTTTTATTCTGTTTCCCAAAATATGATGAACTGAAATCATCTGATGATGAACTTGTACTTGAAACTGGAGTGGCTTAGGGTGGAGTGAGTCACTCCGGTGAGTTTATACCTACCAGTCAATCCTTCAAATTCTGTCCTGTTGCCAGATCCTGTGCTCAGCAGTATGTTTAGACATCTTGGGGTTACAAGGGCAACATAAGAGCATCCTTTGCCCTTGAGGAGTTTAAAATCTTGTTTGGGTGGCAAACTAAGATGCGTGAAACAGTATCCAGCACGTTGCAGTCACAATATATATATATATATATGTATGTGTATATATATATATATATATATATATATATATATATATATTTCAGCAAGCATTTAATGGGCACCTACTCTGTGCTGGTATGTGCTGGGTGGTATGTTGGGAGTTGCAGATACACAGTGATGCTTCCCTGCCTGGAAGATGCTCACAGGGAAATAGACTAGATCATAGGGAGATAGACTTTTGACAATAGGTAGGCTGATGTAATAAGGGCTAAGTGGTGCAGGGGAAGCTCTGCCCAGGAGAGCTGGCAAAGGCTGATAGACAAAGTGACTTTTGAGCTGGATGTTGAAGCTGAGCATTTTCTGGGCAGGGGAGGAGGGCAGGCATTCCAGGCATAGAGAGAAGCATATGCAGAGGCAATGGGTGCCAGAAAGTAAAGGACTGTGCCCTGCTCATCTCTACATTCATTCCCAGCTCCTTGCCCTGTTCCAGACACATGCTTGGCCCACAGTAAATGTGCAAGCAATGAATGAACATACAGAATTGTGAAAACCTGTAGCAGGTCTGGAGAATGGTGAAGCAGCTGTTGAGCAGGTGTATGTGTGGAGGGGAAGGGGACTGGGGAGCAAGTGGGCGAGGATCAGACTGTGATAGGCCTTGAAGGTTGTGATAATCAGTTTGAATTGTGTCCCAGGACAAAGGGGAGAGGTGGGCCACAGGGTCTTTTGGCAACGGATGGACACAGCAGATGTTGTTTAGGAAAATTGCTGGTGCAGGGTTGAGGGGGAACTGGATGGGAGAGGAGGATGTGGGAGGAGGCGTCAGGAGGCTGCAGCACTGGTCAGGGGAGGCGATCAAAACCACATGAACTGAGGAGATGTTGGTACCCCACTCTCATATGTTGTTTATTCAAAATAAAAATTATCCATGAAACATAATGCTCTTATGTGTGTTGAAAGTAAAGGAGCTGTTTGTCCCCTTGATCTTTTCATTGCAAAGTTCAAGATTCCTTTACTAAAGTCAAGCTTCTCCCATTTGAGGGGCTGTGCCTCACTTTACCTCATATATATATGTGTGTGTGTGTGTGTGTGTGTGTGTGGTGGTATTATAAATTGTGAAAGTTTTTCACAGTTCTTCAATTCTCTGATCTTAAGCTCTGTGTCTACAATCGATGATGATGAAGATGATGATCATGATGGGGATGTTACAGTTTAAAAGCCCCTTTTCTCCCGTTGTCATTCCCTGTTGACCAAGGGTTCTACAGAAGAGACGTGTACCTGGTCGCATAAAAGTTAATCATGGAGGAAGCCCCATGTTACCTCCGTCAGCCTGGGACACACCTGCCTGGATAGATCATCTCTTTCCCTCAATTTCCAGCACATAGTCTTGGCCTCTGTTTCCTGATCTGAAAAGTTGCCATAGCCACATTCGATTACTGTGGGGAATAAATTCATTCACTTATTCATCAAATATTTATTGAGTGCCTGCTACATGCCAGACATTGCTCAAGGTGCTAGGAAGACAGAAATGAGCAAGGCAGACAAAGGCTCCACACTGGGCACTTAGCAGATACCCGCACATTAATTTATCCTCTTACATTTAATTTAAATTAAATTAAAGTAAGGCTGGTGTGGAAACCCAAAAAGATTCTCAATTCAGAAGGACCAGTGTTGCCGCTTTCGCACTCTTTTAAAGAATTAGGGAAAAAATATTGACCTTTACCAGTTCATCATCCATGTGTTAGAGGGAAGCCAACATCTTCTTTTCCCTTTCATTCTGGCCTTGAAAGGGGAGAGCCTGGGAGAATGGGGACCATGTACTTTCATTCTTACATATAAAGCTTTAGTTTTAATTTTCACATTCCCCACAGCACACTTCTGCATGGGCTCCATGTACTGACATGTAGAACTAAAAGGAAACACAAAATGAAAATGAAACAATGTTCCACCTGAGTCACTGTGTTTCTCCTTTATCACCAAAGCAATGTAGTCCCACACAATTGAGGCTTGTTCTATTTAGGTTTTAAAACGTCATCTTTGTAATTAAAGCACACTATTATTGCTATAAAGTAAACAACTGGAAAACACGTTCTTAGAAACATGTTTCTGATTCATAAATATTTGGATGGTGAAGTCACAGAGGTGGAATGCTAACCTTGCTAACATGCTGATGATAAGGATCAGTAGACGCTAATATTACACAGTGAAAAGTTAGCCTTAGTCTGGAGCAGAAAAATAAGGTGGAAAATTGGGCAGTTATTTTGTAATGCTCAGTTGGAATAATACAGGTTTTAAAAAATAAATACTCTTTTCTAATGTTGTAATTCACTTGTATTTATTAATTCATTTAAGGAGTATTTACTGTGCCAGCCTCCTGGCTTGACACACCGGGTCCTTCTCTGCCCCTCTTTCCAGCTCAGCGGGAGCCGCTCCCCACCAGCACTACCATCCTCAGCCACTTGAGGCGCTAATACTTTCAGTTTCTCACTGAGCTTTTCACATTGCTACATTGTTGCCTGTGCTGATCCTTCTGCCTGGAATTTCCTCCTCCTCCCCACAACCCAGCCCTCTCCGCCTGGAAAATTGCAATTTTATTTTATCTTTCAAAATTCAGTTCCAAAGTCACTTTCTCATCTATGTAATTTTAGTCACAACCAGGATTAGCTATGTAATTTGTAATGTAAATGAAAACATGGATCTCCTTGTTCAAAAATGATTAAGAATTTCAAGCTGTTGACAGCAGCACATTAAACCAAGTGTGGGACCTTTAAAGAGTGGGACTGCAGATCACATGCTCATGGAGCCAGCCCTGGTCACACCTTTTCTGTGTTCCCATAATTCTTAGTCGATATTGTATCTTGGCCATTCAACATCTATCCACCCCAATTTAGGTACTGGTTTCCCAGTTTTCCACTGGGAAAGCCATTCCCCTCACACTCCTGGTCCATGTGCTTTGAGGGATCAGTTCGCAAACCATGCCAGGGGCCAGGGTGATTGGTCCAGGTACGGGCTTGGTATCCAGTCAAAGCCAAGGAGCTGCTGGGAGCATTTGGCTGGGGCTGCTGGAGACTCACTCCCTTTCCTGCTGGACTGGAATGTGTGAATGGGGGTGTGGGGTGTGGGCTGTGAGCCAGAGGTTGCTGGGGGAGTCACATGGAGCAGGAAATAAAGGGCAGAGCCAAGGCATGAGAGGCTCTGCCGCAGGGGGGCCTGCAACCACTTTTCAGTTATCTGAGCTAGTAAATCACCCCTTTTTGCTTAAGCCATTTGGAAATGGGTTTTCTGACACTTGCAAACAAGAATCCTAGGGAATACACACCTATCTGGTCCTTATGCATTTTTGTATGTGTTCCCTCACTGTTCTATGAGTTCCTTGGGGGCAAGAAGCTTGTTTTTTTCATCTTACCATCCCTGGGTCTTTGGGATAGTATTAAAATATCCTTTCAGTTTTAAAATAAATAGAATGATTGTGGTAGTGGATGGGAAAACAACAGTTGGTAACTTTATCTCCATTACCCCAATTTTTGCTGTGCAATAACTGGTCTTTAACATCAAGATATCTGTGGGCCCCTGCCACATTTTCATTCAGTTCAGTACATGCCAAGTCCAGGTGAGCAGGTGATAGGTTGGTAGGTAAATTCTGCTCACAGGAGCTGGCCACACTCTCTTCTTTCTCCTAAGGTGGGAGCCTGTGAGAGGCCTACAAAGCACATTCACACTCATTAGCTCCAGTGTATCCCATACAACCCTGAGAAGGGATCAGGGCAGGGAGAGGTATCTCTGCTTTAGAGAATGGAAGTTGAGAGAAGAGTCTGAGCAGTTTTGTCAAGAACATCGCTGTCGAATACGATAGCTACCTGCTACATATGGCCATCGAGCACTTGAACGTGGCTAATCCAAATAGAGATGTGCTGGAAGTGTAAAATACAACTGGGTTTCGAAGACTTAGGGCAAAAAAAAAAGAAAGAATGTAAAACAGCATTTTAAAATTTTTTACAGGGCTTCCCTGGTGGCACAGTGGTAGAGAGTCCGCCTGCCGATTCAGGGGACACAGGTTCGTGCCCCGGTCCGGGAAGAGCCCACATGCCGCGGAGCGGCTGGGCCCGTGAGCCATGGCTGCTGGGCGAGCCTGTGCTCTGCAATGGGAGAGGCCACAACAGTGAGAGGCCCGCGTACTGCAAAAAAAAAAAAAATGTGTGCACAAGATAAAAAATTTTCCAATAGTTTGGGAGTCTAAGAAAACCAACATTGTTCACCCCACACTCATGCCATTTTTCAGAGACCACTACTTTCACCTGCCTGTTTTAAAATTATTTAGATAAAAAAAACCAATTTCTTGGTCAGTTTAAGACATTGTCTATTGACTCATCTCCATAAAATATGAGGATGTTAGCTTCCTGCTTCCCTGCCCCCAGCTTTCTGATTTATAATTTAGTTCTACTGGTTCCCTCTGTACACTTATGTGATATATCCTGTTTCTCTTCCCCACTATGTGAGCTGAGGATATTAGCACAGTTCCCTTCTTTTCATCTCTCCCTTCTACTTCCCATTATCTGCCATTTGTGCCTGTACCTTTACATCAGGAAGGAAAGCATCTACAATCAGCTCTGTCACCATCATTGTCATCCTTGCTTTGTGGGTAGTTTGATTTCGAGAGTGAAAAGCTAATAGATAGGGTTTGCATTATTATGACTATGTAAATTGGGGTTACAGATCTTCCTCAACTTACGATGGGGTTACATCTCAATAAACCCATCATAAGTTGAGAATATCGTTAAGTCAAAAATGTATTTAATACACCTAACCTACCAAACATCATAGCTTAACCTCACCTCCCTGAAATGTGCTCAGAATACTTACATTAGCCTACAGTTGGGCAAAATCATCTAACACAAAGCTCATTTTATAATAAAGTATTGAATATCTCATGTAATTTATTGAACACTGTACTGAAAGTGAAAAACAGAATGGCTGTAAATGTATCAGTTGTTTACCCTTGTGATTATGTGGCTGAGTAGGAGCTGTGGCTCACTGCCAGGGCCCAGCATCTGGAGAGAGTATCATACTGTGTATCACTAGCCTGAGAAAAGATCACGATTCAAAATTTGAAGTACGGGGCTTCCCTGGTGGCGCGGTGGTTGAGAGTCCACCTGCCGATGCAGGGGAGACAGGTTCGTGCCCCGGTCCGGGAAGATCCCACATGCCGCGGAGCGGCTAGGCCCGTGAGCCATAGCCACTGAGCTTGCGTGTCCGGAGCCTGTGCTCCACAACGGGAGAGGGCACAACAGTGAGAGGCCCACATACCGCAAAAAAAACAAACAAAAAAACAAAATTTGAAGTACGGTTTCTATGGAATGCATATCACTTTCAAATCATCATAAAGTTGAAAAGTTGTTAAGTGGAACCAACGAAAGTCGGGACTGTCTGTACTGCGATGCCCAGGGTGAGGCTAGGATTATATTTCCTTCTCTGCCAGGTCAAAATCACCACCTCTCTGCCATTAAAAGTAGAACATGCTTAGCAAAACCAGTCACCTGGATTTTCTCTTTTGCTCAAAATGATGCTATGTTTTAGTTGGCTTCAAATTGGGACAATAATTTTCTTTTTAAAAATATAACTATGTCTACATATTTTTGAAAAGGAAGCTTTTACCACCTATGAAGACTACTAAAATGTGGCATTGTAATGAGCATTTGAAGAAGAGATTATGCAGATGGTGGAAGAAGAGAACTAAATCCAAAATGTCCAGAGTTGGAATCAATAGATAACGTCCAAAAATGGAAAAATCAGGAAGTTAGCAGAATAAGCATATTATTTATAAATACAGAGAAGAAATGGCTAAAAGAATGGAAAACAATTGCCTTCAAGGAGTGGAAATCAGGGGTGGAGCTACCTGGTCTGGGAGACTGCTGCGTTTTTCATTTTGGAGCCTTGTAGTGTTGTTGGACTTTTAAAACTTTGTACATGTATTACTTTGATAAGAATTACAATTAAATTTAAAAAGAGAGTAACTATCCCTTTCATCCCACTCCCAAGATAATCACTGCTGACCCAATCTAACATCTGAGACTGAGACGTTAAAAAGAGGATGGGGGCTCTTTGTGTGTGGGTGAGCCTCATGGTCTGGTGGTAATGCCTCAGGGTGATGCGATGGGATTCTTCATTAGAAGACCTCAATGTTATAAACCCTATCTTTTCTCTAACTTCCCTCTGATGGGGACTGATGGAAACCTGCCTGGTTGGGGGCTGTCTGTGAGCAGGATAGGAAGTGTGCCGAGCGTCCCAAAGTTCAGAATGTGCGGAGTCTCATTTAAGCCCCTCATTTTCATCCAAGTCCACACCCTGCCTGGAATCTTCATGTCCTGAGCCTCTCCAGTTTCAGTTTTCCTTCAAGAGAAGCTTCTCAGGGTGGGAGTGTAGTCATCTGGCTGCAGAGGGTAGGGTAAGTTACTTAGGGGGTCACTCTCTTGATTCAGATTTTTTTTTATCTTTATTGGAGTATAATTGCTTTACAATGGTGTGTTAGTTTCTGCTTTATAACAAAATGAATCGGCTATACATATACATATATCCCCATATCTCCTCCCTCTTGCGTCTCCCTCCCACCCTCCCTGTCCCACCCCTTGATTCAGATTTATAAGTAGTCTCCCTGGTTTCAGCCTCACCCCTCACCTCCTGCAGTTACTGGTGCCCCCAGATCCTGAGCCCCGCAGGGGTCTGTAGAGAGAGCTCCATTCCCGGGCAACAGGCATCTCAGTTGGGCTCCTTCTGCTTTGCTAAATTAATTACATGTGCCCCAACCCATGCCTGCTTTCCATCTTCTACAATTCTGCTGATATCTCTCGTCTGTTGTTATCTATCCTCCTGTCCTTTTTGTCCTTATAAGCTAATACAATTTTTCGTTTTTTATCCCTTTGGTGTTATTTTCAAGGGGCTTGTGGAGAGAGAGATACATGGAGATACACATGGGGTTTTTTTTTGTTTCTAACAACAATCAGTTATTATCTCTTGCAAGTTTTCAGGGTTGGTGGAACTAGATAAGACAAGGAAGGGAAGTCCTAGTCCAACCCACATATATGCAGACAGTTGCAGACTGGCTGTCTGGGTTGGGTTGGAGTCCCTGAGTGGGGCTCACTTTCATGTGTCTTTTTTTTTTAATGAGTGTGTGAATGAACGAATGGTTAATGCTCCATTTTAACTGAAGTTGCAATTGATTTTAAAACAGCGAGGCTGGATTTTATTTACCATTTTTTGCTCTCTGTTGTCAGTTCACATTCTGGGGTATTACCCTGTTAGCAATACTTTGTCCCTCGGCCAATGGCTACTTCCCTGAGCCGAGCCTGTAGACTTCTAAACATGTGGGTTGGTCACAAGAGGCCAGGCTAGAGACTGTGGTTTATGTCATGTAACCCACCCTTATGGCAGAAACCCTAACTCTGTAAAAGTCCAGTTGAAGTCAGTTGTTTGGAATGCAAAACATATTTTTCTATAGAAACAATATAATAAAGGAATTATTTAGTTCCCAGGCCAGCTTTCAAGAGTCTTTTTTAAGCTCATAGTTATGAATATTCTTTATTTATTAATGTACTCATGTCGTAAATTTATTGAACACCAGTTATGTGTGATTTGAGCTTTATATTATTATAAGAGCCTATCAAACACAATCGTTTAAATACATCACTTTGCTCAATTATTAGCCTCCACTGATTTTAACTTCCAAATGTTCATATCTTTTCTAAACGTAACGCTCTTTGTCTCTCCTTCCCCTGACTCACCCACCCCACCTTCAGAGAAAAAAGCGAAGCCTGTGTCAGTCAGTGCAAGTGTTCATTTGTCAGAGATGGAAAATCCCCAGTGATGCTCGCTGCACCCAGAGGGCTCCTCTACCCAGGGAAGGGCCCTCCTAGAAAGTAATCATAATGCTTTCTCCAGGGCACTGCAGTGACTTGGGAGAAACTGGGAATTAGCTCTTCATCAACTGCCTTTGGGATTTCTAAGTCTGTAGCACTGACATGAACAAAAAGTCACTTTGTTTTTTTTTTTTTTTTTTTTTTGCATTACGTGGGCCTCTCACTTTTGTGGCCTCTCCCGTTGCGGAGCACAGGCTCCGGACGCGCCGGCTCAGCGGCCATGGCTCACGGGCCCAGCCGCTCCGGGGCACGAACCCGTGTCCCCTGCATCGGCAGGTGGACTCCCAACCACTGCGCCACCAGGGAAGCCCCAAAAAGTCACTTTTTAAGGCTTATCACCGATAACTGTTGGTTATTTTTTGTTTTCCCATAAAATTCAAAGGTGATTGGAGCATGTTGCCAGGGCAGCACTTCATATGTTTATTTTCTTGTACTCCGATTCACCCCTGGCTTGCAGAGAGCAACGCTCTCACTCAAGAGGAGAGGGGACAAACTATTCCACAGGGGACATTTGAAACTCTCACCAAACTAAGTTCTTTGGCACTTTCTCCAAGGTTATTCTGGGCAGGAGTATCATCCAAGATAGAAAACATACTGATACAGTCATTTATTCATGTGTTCAAATACTCACTGAAGGCTTACTATGTGCCAGGCACCGTGCTCAAGGCTGCGGATGCCCTCCTGGATCTACCTCTGCACCATCAACTCTGCACCATCGACTCTGTACCATGTCCCAAGAATAGTGTTCCTTCCCACTGACCTCCCTCCCACCCCAGATAAAGCTCTACCAGCTTGGGAGAGAAGGGAGAATCAGGAGAAGGAGAAATGGGGGGAGCTGCCTGTGTGGGTCTCCCTCCATCTCCAGTCTGGCTCCGGGCTCAGAAGATCATAGAAGCCCCATGAAGGTTTGAGTAACCTCAGAACAGAGGAGACTTATATCCCCTACCACAAGTAACTTCCCAGAGGAGCCTGTGTGTGAGGGTAAAGAGGCATGGCTGAGTGACGCATCCAGGTGGATGGACCCAGAGCAGCCTCATGGCATGGTGCACAAAGAGTAGCCAAGACCCCCGCTGCCCACAGGCAGGACCCAGGAGAGTCAAGAGAGGCTGGAGAACCCAACAAGTTTGGGGGAAAGGAAGATGCAGAGGGCATGGGAAGCCACAACAAGACCTGGGTCATTTAGGAGGAAGACAGGGGGATGAATGCCAATGATCAAAGGCTAAGGGGACCCTACACCTTAGCAAAACCATTATTTTGAGAAAGAGACCCAAGGGCAGAATGCTGAATTTGACTGAATGGGTAACCTGAAATGATTCCATAATCATTAATCTGGCCGAGTTCATCCCAAGAAGACTAGATTATGATTCCTGTGACAGATTAATAATTACAAAATATAATTGATTACATTTTATGCATAAGAGTATGTAGCCTATGAAATTTGCTCCTGCTTCACAAACAAGTAAATTGAAAAATCACACATCTTCATAAATTCTCTGGGGGAAACAAACAGGTGGTAAAATAGAAGCTGAGAGGGAGGATCCATGTTGGATGGGTGGTGTGAGGAGGACCCTTTTTTTTTTTTTTTTTTTTTTTTTGCGGTACGCGGGCCTCTCGCTGTTGTGGCCTCTCCCATTGCAGAGCACAGGCTCCGGATGCGCAGGCTCAGCGGCCATGGCTCACGGACCCAGCCTCTCCGCGGCGTGTGGGATCTTCCCGGACGGGGGCATGAACCCGTGTCCCCTGCATCGGCAGGCGGACTCTCAACCACTGCGCCACCAGGGAAGCCCTGGATTTCTTTTAAGTATAATCTCCATGAGGGCAGAGATCCTGTCTGTTTCAGTCAACACTGTACCTATGGGAGAGAGCCTGGTACACAGTAGGTGCTTGGTAAATACTTTCTGAGTGTGTCAGTAGATTTATTTCTCATCTTCACAGCAATGCCACGTGCTCGGTACTGTGATTTCCATTTTTAAAAAAGCAAACTGATGCTCAGCTTGAGCGCTGTTGCTCTCTGATTACAATGCCCCAGCCCCACCCCTTCCATCCATGTCCACCCTGCTCTGGGCCCTGGGAGGCTGACCTCTACAGACAGATAACCTGGGCTCCTGGACAGGGAAGGAGAGGCCAAGGTTAGGACCTCTGTTCCAGGGTATGTTTCCGACAGTGGCTGCGTCCTCCAGGGCCACAGCTCCTTTTAGGCGGGCCCTGTTTTATGGTTCCAGCTTTCAACAGGATCCAATAAAATATTCCCTCCTCTTCCCCTTCAGGCCTGGGGTGGTAATGGCTTCCTGCTATAACTGTCTCTCTGTATTTCATCCTCCCCTGTTGGTTGCCTTAATGCTGCCAAAGCCTCAGTTAAAATTCCCTCTATTAAACTCTCCTCAGTTAAATCCCTCGTCTCTGCCATCATTTTCCTGCTGGGATCCTGACTGATGAAGAGAAACTAGAAAACAAAATCACACAGCTAAAAGGTGGTAGAGGCAGGATTTGAACCCAAGTGTATCTAGGTTTGAAGCCTGTTTTCATTTTGTTATACTTCACGACCTTTCCTCTTTCTCAGAATTGGTTAGAAATAAACCTGCTCCATGACGTCCTATGATCTCTTCTAGAACATTCTACAAGCCTGGCATTCTTTAGCCATCCCTCCTCCCAGAGAGGAAGACTGGTGGCATGGAAATAGGGCTTGGCCTTCTGCGGCCCCAGAGACCCGAATTTGAATCCAAGCTCTGCTAGGAGCTATGTGACTTTGAGCAAGGGGCTTGACTTCTCTGAGCCTCTGTTTCCTGGTTTGCAAAGTGGGGCCATACCATAGCATGCAGGAATGAGGAGTAAATAAATCAGTGTATTTATATCACGAGCTTGGTAAAGTTGGTGTCTCCTGTCCCTCCTCAGTTCGGGTCTTGTGGCAGCGCCTGAATACCTCCCTGATATTACTCAGTCTCTTTTTGGGGGTTTAAAAAAATGCTGCTCAATCTCTGTGCAGGGAGAGCTGTCAGGGGTTCTGACTGCTAAAAAAACGTGGGCATGTTTCAGAAGGATGCTTCCAGAGTCCTTGGCTCAGGAGACAGATCTTTTCTCCCAAGCTTTCTTTCAGCATTTAGTTTTGTTTTGTTTTGTTTATAAAGATTTTTTTCTTTAGTTTTTAATTTATTTTATTTTTGGCTGTGTTGGGTCTTCGTTGCTGCGTGCAGGCTTTCTCTAGTTGCCGCGAGCGGGGGCTACTCTTCGCTGCGGTACACAGGCTTCTCATTGCGGTGGCTTCTCTTGTTGCGGAGCACGGGCTCTAGGAGCGTGGGCTTCCGTAGGTGTGGCACACGGGCTCAGTAGTTGTGGCTCGTGGGCTCTAGAGCGCAGGCTCAGTAGTTGTGGCGCACGTGCTTAGTTGCTCTGCCGCATGTGGGATCTTCCCAGACCGGGGCTCAAACCCGTGTCCCCTGCGTTGGCAGGCAGATTCTCAACCACTGCGCCACTAGGGAAGCCCCAGGCATTTATTGTTGACTCTCTTGTGACATGGCCCGAGGTGAATCTCATGACCAAGTGTGTTTTTTCTCCAGCGCTGACTGTAACTAAAGTAGGGCGTTATGGGGTCAGCCCACAGAGCCCTCCCCTTGGAGAATTTCTAGAGGTTGCACTGCTTTACAAGAGTGCAGTGGGTTTGAGATCCATTGGTTGGTGATCCTAGTCTCTTAATAAGCCTCACAACGTGTAATTGAAAACACATTATTGCAAGCTCACTAGTACAGAATCCCAGAGATGGTGCAAAATGAGGGTTTAAAAAGTGACTGAGGTGGGTAAGGGCTGCCAGATAAAGTACAGGATGCCCAGGTTAATTTTATTTCAGACAAACAACAAATAAATTTTAGTATAAGTATGCCCCATGCAATATGTGGGATATACTTATACTAAAAATTCTTCATTTTTATCTCAAATTCTCATTTACTTGGGCACCATGTATTTTTATTTGCTAAATTGGGAAGCCCTATAGGTGGGGGGAAGAGAGATGTTTCACCAGCCTAGGAAAACATTGTTTTCTGGCTCCTCACACACGTTTTAGAAGCTCTCTTTTACTCGGAAACCACTGTGCTTTTTTTAAATTGCTCCATTAAAAGATGACTCTATATAACATTCTATTAGCTGAGTTCTAATGTCTGTGTTCTTGAAAATAATAAAACTGTATTGCCTTAGGAATATGTAACCACAATATATTCCTTATCTAGAGGCCATGCATCTAGCAACTTCAAATATTAAAACACTGCCAAGCTTTCATTGTATATATGTGTAAGATAGTTCACATCCATGTATTAAGTATTCCTCGGGATACTAATTGTTTTACGCTTTAATTCTTATGGTTTGTATTTTCATAGCATAGGTCATATTTTGTTTACGCTGTTTATTTCCCTAAAGTCATTAATAATTATACCATAAAGTTTAATATTTATAGCAGGACAAACATCTATGGAATCACAGTATTTTTTCCTTTTAAAAGTAATGAATCAAAAAACAACAACAACAAAACAAACCTCCATGATACCCAGAAGAGATGCCATGGCCTTTATGCACTTTTTTTCAGGGCACTGCTGAACTTTTTGTAGATATCTACTCAAAACTGAATTTTGTGGTCATTATCTTTCTGCGTTCTTGGTTTTCACATTTTCCACCTCGAGGGAAGAGTGGGAAGCAAACTAGGAAGGTGATTGGGCTTTTCACTGCAGGCCGCACGCCACCAGCAGCATGAGTAAGAGCAGAAGCCCCACGGAAACCCGAGACCAAGAACTCAAAGAGTATCACAGTCAGAGGGCATTTCCTGTTGGGGCCAGTAGACCCAACACATTGTGTCGACCCCTGCTGCCATCACTGAGTCACTGAGGCTTATGATAATGTTGCATGTCATCATGCAAAAATTAAATTATGTTCAGGTCAAAAGTTTTGTCTTCCCATCTCCAGAAAGAGCACCATGACACTTCTAAAAATAGTATTATAGTTCTGAGGATTCTATACAAATGTCACAGTTTTCTCAGAAATTGGAAGACTGCAAATGTGGGATAATTACTGGCTTTTAATGTGTTTGTCCTTAATAGTGAAAATAAAATACAATTATCATATTTACATACTAAACTGGAAATTGGGAAATAGTAGTGCAAAAAAGAGGATCCTCCCCTCAACAGAGCTCAAAATCTGTGGAGAGGAGGGATACAGGTAAGTAATTGTATCATCAGGATAACCAAGGTTACTTAGGTAACAAACAACTCTAAAAATCTCAATGCCTTAAAAACAATGACTTTGTTTCTCATTCACACTACATATCCGTAGGCTGGGGATTTGCTCTGTTATTCTCACTCTGGAATCTAGGCTGGTATAGCAAGACACCATCTGGATAGAGCGTTGCCATCCAACCATGGATGTTTATTTTATAGAAGCGGAACTCTGGGTTTAAGATGATTGGGTAATTTAGCTAGGCAAGGAGCAGAGCCAAACTGAAACCAAGATCTTTTAACTCTTACATCAGTGGTCCTTCTCGTCTATAGATAGAAGTTATCCTCTGAATTAGATGACCGTGCTCCAGCGGGAGTGGGAGTAAACAAAGCTCCAGATTCAACTCCAAAGGTTTAATCATGTTTGCGACATATTAGTCAACATTCATTCATTCAGCTTACTGTATGTTGGCATTATCTTATACACTGGGTATACAGTGGTGATCAAAATACATACAGTCCCTCTCCTAATGGAGCTTATGATTTTATGATGGAGAGGTACATGGAATTGAGTTTCCCAGGCTTAGGAAGAGAGGATGAGGTTGCAGAGAGTTGCCTGGACTTTAATTGCTAGAAGTTGCAGGCCTAGGGGTATAGGAGGATGCAGACACAGCCTGTTGATTGGGAGTGAGTCAGTGATTGTATCTGCTGTGTCCCTATCATCTCCATGTGGCAGCAACCCTGAAATGCCACCAGAAACTCTGGTTTGGGGTTGGGGAGCTGGAGGGCTAGGTGGGACAACTATAATACACTAGTGGAAGGAAAGGGACGTATGAGTGAGGAAGAGAGAGAAAGAAAACAGCAACAAAACAAACATGATTTCCATCTGAAATGACCTGCAAACCAAATTCCAAAATGCACGGAGAAATCTAATGCTTAGAAAGACGGCCAGCAAAGTTGATAATCAGGATAAGATTTTACTTCACGTTGAAACTAATTTTATAGATCAGCCTAACAAAGACTTTAGAATAAGTACATCTAAGGTGTCAAGAGAGAGGGACAAAAAATATTAGAAATTATAAAACAAACTAGGTGAAAACAATACCAGATTTATTGTTTTTTTAAATATTTATTTATTTGGCTGCGTCGGGTCTTAGTTGCGGCACACAGGATCTTCATTGCAACATGCAGGCTCTTTAGCTGCGGCATGCAGGAACTTTTAGTTGTGCCATGTGAGATCTAGTTCCCTGACCAGGGATCGAACCTGGGCCCCCTGCATTGGGAACATGGAGTCTTAGCCACTGGACCACCAGGGAAGTCCCTATTATTTTTTTCAAAGAGTCAACTAGAAATCTCAGAAATGAATAATACAATCACTGAAATTTAAGATGCCCTGGATGAGAAAATTTCTGGTGTGAATGAAGTTGAAGAGCACAGTAGTGAGGTGGAAAGGGGTGCTAGGAACATGCCCAGAGTCCAAGCAGAGAAGAGAAAGTACTCAGAGATGTGGAGGATTGATTTAGAGACACCGACTGACCGTTACCTAAGGGGAATTCTGAAGGAAGAGAAAGGAGGGAAGGACAGTCAAGCAATATTTAAAAAGATCATTGCTGAGATGTTTTCAGAATTGAAGACTTCAAATCAAAAGTATATTTCAGTACCAAGCATGGAAATAAGAATAAATCCATACCTAAACAGATGGTAGCAAAATTGCAGAACATTAAGGAGAAAGATATTCCAAAGTTAACAGAGATAAAAGATGGATTCCCTACAAAGGAATGAAAATTAGTTTGATGGCAGCCTTCTCATGACAACAGTAGATTCTAGAAGACAGTGAGGATAATATGTTCAAAGTGCAGAGGGAAAGTAACTGTCAGTCCAGAATTCAATACCCTGACAAATAAAGACATTTCAGACATTCCAAGACCAAGAATTTACCAGTCATAGACTATCACTAAAATAACCACTAAATTATATTTTAGCAAATATAGCTAACTATTGATTGTAAAAAAAAAAAAAAACTTAAAAAAATATTTAAAAATAGTGAAAGTACAACTCTGAAACAAAAATAACCTGATAGGAAGCAGCGTTCAACAGGTAACTAAAAAGTTCTGAAGGCCTTGTTGTGGTCAAGAGAACAATGGGTACTAAGTACCTTAAAAATATATTCAATAAGTAAATAAAGCGATTGACTTAAGAAACTAGCAACAGTAGAAAAATATAAACTAGAAATAAGAAAATAATAAATATAAGAGAAAAAAATTAAAGATATAGTATTTAGGGAAGATGAATAAAACCCAAAGTTGATTTTTTGAAACAACTTACAGAAATAGACAAACCCTGAGCAAAATTTATCAAGAAAATAGGAACAACAACAACAAAACCCCACAAACAGAAAATTGGAATAAAAAGTGGTTAGAAATAGATTCAATGGAGCTGTAAATATACATAGAAGAATGCTATTAAAAACTTCTTGGCAATAAATATGGAAATGTGGAAGAAATGGGTAATTTTTAAGAAAAAATAAAATTTTGGTAATTTATTCAGATGAAATCAGAATAAAGCCTTAACCATTAAAGAAATTAAACTGTTAATCAAAAGGTTTCCTTCTTCCAAAGACACAAGGCCCAAATGGTTTTACCAGATCTTCAAAAAATAGATAAACACTGTTTAGAAACAAAGAAATAAACTGTTCCACAGAATGAGGGAAAGAAGAAGAGGATTATCTAACTTATGTTTTGAGATACTAAAGTCAGAGAAGTAAAGTACAAGTAAAGAAAATTATAATTTAATCTCACTTTTCATGTAAATACAAAATCATAAGGAAAACATCATGACCAAATAGGACTTAATCTGAAATTGAAAGTATAATTCGAAATTAGAAAACCTACTTAAGACTAAAAGAGAAAAAAGTTTCTCCTTTTAAAAAAAATTTTTTAGTGTCGTTTTGATAAATGCAGAAAAGACATTCCATGGAACGCAGGATTTATTCATGGTTTAAGAAAAATCTTTGCAAACTAGGTATAGAAGGCAACTTTCTTTACCTGACAAAGGCCACATACCAAAATTCTACAAATATTATACCAACTGGTTATATTTTAGAGGCATTTCCATTAAAATCAGCAATAACATAAGGATACCAGTTATAAGTCTGTATTCAGCATAGTGCTGTGGGTCTTGACTGATCTTCTTTGCAATAGCAAAGAAAGGAGAGAGACAGGGACTGGAAAGAGAAAGAAAACTATTCTTGTTTGCAGAAAATGTGACTGTCTACATAAAGAATTCAAGAAAATTCACAGAGAAACTCTTAGCATTAAAAAGTGTTCAGCTAGGATGCTAGATTAAAAAAATCACACAAAAATCAATAGCACTCCTAGTAGTAGTCACTAATTCGAAAATATAATAGGAAAAAAAAAAAGAATTCTATTCACCGTAGTAGAAATCATGTGGCACCTAGCATTAAATTTATTAAAATGAGTATAAGACCTCTATGAAGAAAACTATAAAAATATTATTGAACAATATAAAGAAAGACCAAAATAAATTTAGAGGAATATCATGTCCATTGTTTAGAGTATTCAATAACATGAAAATGTCAATTTTCTCCACATAGATCTATGGGCTTACTGCAATTTTAATTTTAAAAATCCTTAAAATGTGTGTTTATTTGTGTGTGATTCTTAATAATTCTGAAATTCATGTGAAAGGGACAAGAAGAGTCAAGATAATTTTGAAGAAGAAGAGGGTAGGGAGACTTGTCTTGTTAGATATTTTTGTATTTTTAAAGACGGTGCTGGTATTGACCTAGGGGACAGATATATAGATGAATGGAACAGAACAAAATCCCAGAAATAGCCTATACACATGAAGAAACTCTCTGTACAACAACGAAGGTAGCATCACAGTGCAATGGGGGGAAATGGTAGGACTGAGACAACTGGTTATCCATGTGGGAAGAAAGAGAAATCAGACTCCTACTCGCCCAACCATAAAGACTAAAGACCTATATGTGAAAGCAATCTTGCAACTTTGAGAAGAAAATATAGGAAAGTACATTTATCATCACCAAGTAGGGAAAGATTTCTTATATAATATACAAACAACCAAATAAGGGGTATATATTTAATTACATTAAGACAAAAGCTTATGCACAAGAAAAAAGACATGTAAACAAAATGGAAAGAAATTATAGAACAGGAGAAGGTATTTGCAATGCATACAACCATAAATAGGAGATAATTTAAGACACAGTAATTACACAAGCTTAATTCTTTCATCACAGGGCAATAACACTATTAATAAATAGAAATTAAAACAAAATAAAAAATAAAGTATAAGAACATGGCAGTTAGAAGATAACTAACATAAGAACACCCCATATTAAAAGTTATGAAATGTTATTAAAGTATACTGAAAGGGGAAATTACAGTCTTCATGTTTTCATTATTTTCAAGGAAAGGAAAAATGAAAGTCTTCAACCCAAGGATTTATAACAACAATAAAATCCCTTAAAAATCAAGAGAAAGAAAAAAAATAAAGGCCAAAACAAAACTAAATGAATTAGAATATAGGAAAGTTTATAAAATTAATTCAAGAGCTTATTTAAAAAAACAATAAAATAGACAAACTTTAGAGAAAGTAAAGAAGGAAAAAAACCCTGTGAATAATGAAATTAGAAATATAAAAAAGGGATTCAACATCAGCTGAGGAAGATATAGTTTAAAATAAGAAAACACTTAGCAAAATCGTAAGTTCTAAGTTTGAAAACATAGATGAAATGATCTTCTGGAAATACACACATTACAAAAATTAGAAGTATTAAACCTAAATACAGTAATCACAGCTGAAGAAACTAAGGGAAGAAAAGAGTGAAAGAAATCCCTCCAGAGAAAAAATGCCTAGGCCTAGAAAACTCTATAGGGAAAATCTTTCAACTCTTAATGAATAAATAATTACTATGCTTCAATAATTACTTCAAAACATTGAAAAACTTTGAAAGTCTATCTAATTTACTTCACAGAGATAACCCTGATGTCACAACCTGAAAAAGACGGCTCAAAAGAAGAAAATAATAAACCTATCTAAATTATGAACATAGAGAAGAAATCCAAACAGATAACAGAATATCAGAAGAATAACCCCAAAAGGATTTAACCTAGAATGAAAAGGTTTTACATCTTAATATTTGAAAAAATCCAATAGTATAATATATCACATCCACCAGTTTAAAAAGAAAATCCAAATGAGATTCTCTCTCAATCCAAATGAGATCCAATGAGCTAGCCCTTATTTAAAAATGATCATAAATTTAAGAACTCCTTCTTAACAGTAACAAAGTACTTATTTCAAACAGTCAAAACCACCTGTGAGAATGAAATACTAAGGCAATATTATTAAAATCAGGAACAAAGCAGGAATACAGTTTATTGCCAATTTTATTTGATTTTTAACTGGAAGTTCTGACCAATTAAATAGGATACATACTGGCAGGAAACTGCTAAATATACAAAGGAGACACAAAAGTCAGTAGCTTTTCTGTATAGAAATACTATCTAGTTAGAAAGTATAATAAAAAAAATCAAACTACAATAGTAAAAATTAACAGTAATGACACTGAAAACCTCTATTAAATGCCTTGGGATAGCTTTAATGAGAATGTGAAGGATCCATATAACAAAAACTACAGAATGTTACTGACAAATACAGAAGAAAATTTGAATATTGTTCTGTGGCAACAATATCAGTATTTTTCAAATTAGTTTGTATCTCAATATACTTTCAACAAAAATCTCAATAAGATTCTTTTAGAATCTGACATTATCATTCTAATGTTTACTGAAAGAATAATTAGGTATAAACAGCAAAGCAAATGTTGAACATGAAAAGGAATGATGGGACAGTGGCCCTGCCAGGTATTAAACAATTTTAAGAAGCAAGTATCAATAAAACTGTGTGGAACTGACAAAAGTTCCTGACAAAAAACTGACATTTATACAAATGTATAAATGTTCAAATCAATTGCACAGAATAGATATTCTGAAACAATATTATATACAAGAACTTAGTCTATGATAAAGAAAGCATCACAAATCAGTAGGGAAAAAAATTATTACTTAATAAACTATCCTGGGTTAATTGGTTATTTAGAAAAAATAAATTTAGAGATTTACCTCAGATTATAATAAAAATAACTTTAGATGGATTAATAGGTGTAATTAGATATAAATACAAGACTATTAAAAAGACTAGAAGCACATGAAAAAATGTTCAGTAATTTTAGTCATCAAGGAAATGTAAATTAAAACTATAATAAGCTACCACTGCACACCCAACAGACAGACTAAAATAAAAAAGGTTGACAACATCAAAAGTTGACGAGAACACAGGGACTTCCCTGGTGGTGCAGTGGTTAAGGATCACCTGCCAATACAGGGAACACAGGTTCGAGCCCTGCTCCGGGAAGATCCCACATGCCGCGGAGCGACTCACCACAACTAGAGAAGGCCCGCATGGAGCAACGACGACCCAATGCAGCCAAAAATAAATAAATAAATAAATTTATTTAAAAAAAAAAAAGTTGGTGAGAATACAGAGCAACTTAAACTCTCTTGCATTGTTGGTGGGAGTAAAAAATGATACAACCACTTTGGAAAAAATTCTGTCAGTTTCTTATAAAACTAAGTATATGTGTATTCTATGACTCAGCAATTCCACTCCTAGGTATTTCCCCCAAAGAAATGAAAGCATATGTCCACACTATGACTCAGCAATTCCACCTCTAGGTATTTGCCTGAAGGAACGGAAAGCACAGGTCCATAAAAGTACATGTACAAGAATGCTCATACTGGCCCCAAACTGGAAATAGTCCAGATGTCCATAAATAGAGGATTGATAAACAAACTGTAATATAGGCACATAATGAAATATTACTCTTGACAAACAAAAGAAACTTGAAACACACCAACACAGATGAATTTTTTAAATATTATGTTGAGTGAAAGAAACTTTACACCAAAGAGTTCATGCCGTATGATTCCATTTATATAAACTTCTAAAACAGGCAAAACTAACTGACAATGAAAAAACTAAACACTATGGTTACCTCTGGTGTAGAGTGGGAGTGAGGATTTATTGGGAAAGGACCCTGGGGAACTTTCTGGCATGATGCTAATTTCTCTCTATATATATACTTTAATAGCTTTATTTAGATATAATTTGCATGCCCTACTATTCACCCACTTAAAGTGTACAATCCATTAGTATTATGTTAATATATTAATATTAATGATTAATATATATTCATCAATATATGCAACCATCAGCTCAAAAAAACCCTGTACCCTTTGAATTTCTAAATCTTGGTAGGTTTATGCCTCTGTCATTTGTCAAGACTCACTGAACGATCCACTTAAGATTTGTGCATTTCACTCTAAGTATGTAATATATGTAAACTTTACCTTTAAAACTTTTTTAGAAAAAGGAAATATGAAACAATTTTCAAAGTTCTGTGTGGAAAGGGTCATTCTTCAGAAAAGAAAATATTGATAGATTTGATTACTTTAAAACTAAAAACCTTTGTGTGTCAAAAAATATATAAATATAGCCAACATTAAAATACAAATATCAAGCCAGAGGATGATGATGATGATTATTATTATTTTTTTTTTTTTTGCCGTACGCGGGCCTCTTACTGTTGTGGCCTCTCCCATTGCGGAGCACAGGATCTGGACACGCAGGCTCAGCGGCCATGGCTCAGGGGCCCAGTCGCTCCGCTCCGCGGCATGTGGGATCTTCCCGGACCGGGGCACGAACCCGTATCCCCTGCATCGGCAGGCAGACTCTCAAGCACTGCGCCACCAGGGAAGCCCAGTTATTTTTTTTAAATATTAGAAAAGGAGGGTTTTGTCTATATATTTGATACATGCATAAAACATTCTAAATCATTGCAAATATTAAGATACCAACAAATATGTGGGCGAAGGCTCTTAACAGAAAGTTTATAAATAGGAAATAAAACTTAACAAACAGGTGGAAATTTCATGTTTACAGAAATTAAGATTAAAATTATATCAAGAGCAGTATATATATCAAAGGCCCTAGAATTTGTATACTCTTTGATTTATTTTCCTTTGAGAAATATATTTCTTCTCCTTTGAAAAGAGATATTTAAAGTGAATAAGAATGATTATGCACAAAGATTTAGCTACAAGAATATTTATTTTTTAATATATTTAATTTATTACAGCACCATTTGTAATATTGACAAACCTGATATTACCCAAATGTTTAATATAGAGTACTAATTAAATAAATTACAGTACAAAGATAATAAATTAACTCAGCAGTCCTGTACAACTATTTAAAATGATGTTGTAAAACACTTAATGATGTGGAAATATGTTTAAACATATTTTAAACATCTTGAGTTTAAAAAAAGAGAAAAAAGGCCCAAACTTCCTTGATCCTGTTAAGCTAACCCATTCCCTTAATATCTGTGCTGTGGACACACAGGCATTTAGCTCCTGTCAACCCCCACCCTTCTCTTCTTCTCCATTTCCCTTTGGAGGCTGTTCTGGGAAGAAGAAATAGGCTGGTATCAGGATTGAGGGGAAAAAAAAATTTTTTAATGAAAAGAGAAAGAGTATAAAACACTGTTTTGGTTGACCTTTTAATTGGGAAAAAGTATATGTGTACATGATTAGAAACTGAAACAGTCAAAAAATGCATATGATGAAAAGTCTCTATCCAGTCCTAGGTGCCTTAGTTAGTTTTTCTTATCTTCTTCTAGATATATTTTTTAAGAAAGATATCTATGAAAAGGAACAAACAAAACACAAGAAAGAGAAAAGAAGGAAAGGAGGGAAGGAAAAATAGAGGGAGAGAGAGAAAAATAGAGGGAAGGAAGGGGAAAAGATATAAAGAGGGAATATGGGGAAAAATTAGAATGAGTTTATTCTATGAGGGGTCTAAACAGCTGAAGTTTATTTTAGAATATACGTTAAACATTTGGATCTCAAATGTTCAGCAACCTGCTACTAACTTAATAACACTATTACATGAATATTAAATTATTTACAAATATTTATAAAATAAATCAAGATCAAAAGTGAAGAGCCTTTTTACTTGAGATGCCTTAACGAACAGTGACTGTGTCATCCAAACCCAAATTAGGGTTCCTAGCCTGGCAAACATTAGTGTACAGGAACAGTGGAGTAGAGCATGTGAAATCAAGACTGTCCTGGACTTGCAGCTCTGATAGAAAGAGCAATGGAAGTTCAGAACCTTAGAAGCGCTCCCAGCCTGGATTTACCCTAACTGGAGAGTGTGTCTAGGGCAGAAGCACCAAATGACAGCCACTGGGAGCCCACATGTTTTCTTTCCTGGCATCATCTTCATATGTTAGGTATAGGACCACATATCCTGACTCTCTTTTACAACCATTTTGGATTGATTAGACATGAATGTATTGGTTTATATTTACTGCTTGAAGTAAGCCTAACAATATTATTTCAATGGGTGGGGAGAGGAGAAATCAGTCAATCCAGATAGTCCACCAAAAACACATCTGGGCTTCTCGGTTGAGGGCAGGTTAGGATTCTTAGTGTGTGTTTCTCCCTGGGGGCCACCCCCTTTTTTTCCATGATGCAAATGTAGAACATTCAAAGATAGTGTAGTCAAGGGATGAGATTTGATAAAATTAATTTTTACTGCTTCATCAAAGACATTCATTCCTAAGTGAACAGAAATATTCCTGTGTGTGATCAAGCTTGGTAGCTTAAAAATAATTAACAATTTATTTGCAAACAATTTATTTATAAGTGAGCTTATAATTGGTTTAAGACATGTTCTTTTTACATTAAAAAAAAAAAAACCCTTACAGTACTGACCATTCACCATGAGAATGACAGTTGTTTAGAAACCGTAAGACAGTTTATGAGATGAGAAGGAATGCCTGGAGGGGGGAAGCAACATGGGAACCAGAACAGAAGGAAGGAGTTAACTTAGGGATGGAGGGAAGAGGGAAAAGAAGGAGACAAAAGCCCTAGAAGCTGAAGCATGAACAGAAAGAACAAGAGAACAGAGCTATCCTTGAAGTTCTTATCAGAATTTGGAAATCTGTTCTCGCATGTAAAATCAAGCGAGTGTTTTTCCCATTAAAAAAAAAATAGCAGGATTAACCTTTCCTGATTTCTCCTTTTCTTTTGTACCTTTAAGCATGTATCTGAGTGGAACTTTTAGTTTTCAAGGGTTTATCCAGTCCAACTACTTATCTTTCACCTGCCATCACAATGTCCCAAACTAGGTTGACTTTATTGTTATTACACCTGCAGTGATGATTTCATTTCAAGGTTCAGCAGGTGAAATTAAGCCTGACAGTTCTCCTGATGTACCTCCAACATATAAACAAATTAAATTTACTGCCATGTTTTTGAGTGAGCCTTTTCTAAAGGAGTTTCTGACTTACGTGTTCTACTTCCATCTGATTTTAGCAGTTAGTCCCAAGGATGTGAGCAGTTATTTTTCCTTATTAGTGCTGGTGCCTCAGTAGATGAGTCTCTAAGCATGGCCCCACTTGCTGAGCCCCCCAGCCCTGGGCAGAAGGAACTAAAGGCAAGAAGATAAAGCCAAGAAGACCAAATAAACAGAAGAACAGAGTTCTGATGTCCAAAGCTTTTGTCTCATTTATTAATTCTGCAGATACTCACTGAGCACTTACTATGCACAAGCTCCAGGTTAGACACTGGGGGTACAGGGGTGGGCAGATACTGTTCTCCTACCCTCCCAGAGCTCAAGGCTCATCCTCTCAGGTAGGCAAAACAAGTGTTATTAATATTCCCATTATGAGACCAGGAAACAGAGGCAAAGGACAGACACAGCTTTGGAACGGGAATGGAGCTCAGCTTTCCTCTCCTGAGGTCTAAATAGTTGGCTAAGGGTACTCAATGGCTCTCAAACTTTTCTCTTACTAATTAGACAACGGAGCTTTAAGAAGGTATTCACCACCCACCATGGGCTTTTGCTCCCCATCTTTAAAATTCAGGAAATGATTTGTATCCCCATTCCTGTCTTAGAAGAAGTAGCCCATTTCTTCACACAACTTTAGACGATTATTATTGTGATGATTAATACTGGCAATAAATCGGCTTTAAGAAATAATTTGCTGAAATCTTTAAATCCATTTTTCCCTAGAGTTGGGTATATAAAAACTAAGACTATGAAAAAGTTTGCTTTCATTTAAAATGATCAGACATCCAGGTATTCAGATTAAAAAATGCTAGATCTGGATCCTTTCTCAGGGAACTCTGAGTTCACCTGCCTTTCAAGAAATCTGAATCCTTTCCAAGGAAGAGGAACCCAGAAAGAAAGGTTCTTTTCCAGAGAGCATTTTCTTATTCCTTCACTCCTTTCAGCTGTTAGCAGCAGCTGGTTCCCTCAGTGTGCTGAAATGCCCGCCGCCTTGTAAACATTCTCTCTAATACCGCGCATTACTCATAGTTTGAAAATCACTTTGACTCCTGAAACATAATTATGTTAATGTCAGATGAGTCAGCAGGGGGACAGCACGCTGCTCCTATGGCAGCCGCGCCTCCTCCCAGCCTCTCAGCGCCTGAGACTTCAAACACAAAAATTTCAAAAAGAGAGAAACGCCCTTTTGGTGGGAGAGAAGAGAAATTATGAATATGGCTCAAAGAACGACTTCAAAGGAGTCGTCGATTTCATTTTCGCTGCAACATGAAAGGGAGAGTCGAAGTAAAATCGCCAACCCTAGGTTAATCCGTTTACGTGAAGAATAAACAGGAATTTGGAAAGTTTCTCTAGAAGAGCTGTGATTTTCCCGCAGGGATGAGTTGAGACAGGTCACTCTGGTGAATATACAGCCGTGATGTTATTTCCAGGGCTCCCCTTGGAGCTGTTTTCACACCCATAGGAGGTGATGCTGGGCAACCCAGGAGGTGCGCAGCGCAGGACTATTACCCTGGGCATCCATAGGAAATGGGAGGGGGCTCATTCGTACGCGGATTCCAGACCCTGGTCCAGGTCCCCTCGGCCTCTTTGCTTTGACGCTGTGCCCACCCCAGCAGCACGACCCCTCAGAGAAGAGTTTGCAGCCACTCTCTTGGGCTGTCCTCAGCATCACTTACAACCTCTCAATTGTTTCCCATCCCCGAGCTGCTGGGAAATGAAGAGGAACCGAGTAGGACAGGGTTGGAGGTTTCAGGGCCTGGATAACCACACCGCCACCTGCCCCTGTTCCCAGTGCCGGTCACAGTCCAACCTGCCAGTAACCCCAACAGACCCCTTCTCGGCCTGCCTTCCCCCTGGAAACTCAGGAAATCATTTAAATACATTTATATGGTGCCTCCCGAAGAGGCTTCCAGGTTCATTGTCTCACCCATGTCTCATAAAAACCCCTATTTTATAAGTGGGGAAACTGAGCTTCAGAGAAGGGGTGGCCTTGTGCAAGGTCGCACAGCAAGTGGCAGAGCTACCCACTCAGACAGTGGGGCCCTTTCTACTCCACCAACAACAGAACAGGGAATCCACACCTAGAGGACTGGAGAATGCCAGCTAGGGTTAAAGGACCCCCCAGAGTGCATATGTTTACAGACAAGAAGAGTAACCAAAATCTACAGAGAGGCAGTGACTTGCCCAAGGTCACAGGCTCAGAAAGTGACAGAAGCAGCTGCCAAACAGGGTCTCCTGACCACTGGTCCAGGGCTTTTTCTCTCCAGCCTCATTATTTCCTCACTCTGGACTTATTCCAGTTTAGACACAGGAAGAGTCCGCTCTCTGCAGTTAACCTAGGCATCTACGCTGCTGACACAAAACATTCTATTCCCAAAGCACAAGGCTGCACAAGAGGCAGAGACGTCAAGGAGGAGAATTCACTGGAAGGAAGGGGTTAACCACATCCAGTGACTTTCCATTATGGTATGACTGATCAGTACCCCAGATTAACTACAGCACTGATCAGTGGTACCGTCAAACCATGGCTTCATCCAGGCTCATTTCAAAGGCGGAGACAACATCACTGCCTCAGTGGGCTGCTGATTTGGCCCCAGTGTAGTTATGTAACCTGGGAGGGTAAAATGCCTAATCCAACCTAGAGATTCTGCAGCACCCTAATTCCAGGCCTTTTAATCCCCTACCCTCGGACCACTTCTTTGGGTGGCATATAGATGTCATCTGATGGTGCGCGGAACTCACTTTCCCATTCCTCTCCAGGGTGGGGCTGACACTGGCCGTATAAGGTATCCCTCCAGCTAGAGGCTTCCTGACCAAATACCTTTTTCCCATGGCATTTCCCCTGCTTAGCCCCCCAAAACAAAGAAAAGTCAAGACTCACATTTTGAGGTGGGTGCTGAAAATCCTTAGGAAGCTGTGCAACACCCTATTTAGGGGAGAATTTCTCCGCTTGTCATGTCTCCCTGTCTGGTCCCATCTAATTTATCCTTGAGGCATGGTTGGTCAAGAAAAGCTGACCCTGCCCCCTGCTCCCCAGAGCAACCAACAGCTGTTACTATATTGAGTGGCAATATGATGTCATATCATAGGTGACTAACCCATCGAGGCTTCCCTACGAGCCATCATCTAAATATGACAGCCTTCCATCATCCTGACCTTTTCACGGGAGAAAGCTGAGTGAGGGGCTTAATGCTGCATCCCTGGGCTCAAGGCCACGTCTGGCATTCTGTGGCCAGCATCTGTGACTGAGCATGTGAGAACACACATGCCCACTCCCACACACAGATCCCCTTCCTAGTAGAAGGTCACTTTCACTCAAGACAGCTTTCCTCCACTGGCCTGACTTTGAAATTAGTAACCATCAGAATGTTTAATAATCATAATCATTAAGAGAGGAACTGGGGAGGGGTTGTATATATTTACTTGTATATCCCAAGTACTGGCTTAGACACTTTACATATAGTTTTTCATTTAATTTTCAAAATGCTCTGAGGAAGGCAGTACAATCCTGTGGAGTTAGAGAAACTGAGGTCAGAGGGGTTAAGAAACTTTCCCACAGTTACAGAGCTGGTCACGGTGGGGCTCAGATTCCAGCCCAAGTCTCTGTGACTCCAGTGTGGACTGAACTCTACATACAGAAGGGTGTTATCACCTCACCTGGATTAAAAAAAAAGACTTTATTTTGTAGAGCAGTTATAGATTTATAGCAAAATTGGGCAGAAGTACAGAGAGTTCCCATGTGCCCCTTATCCGCCCTTACCCACACTCTCCCCAGCTAGATGTACCAGAGTGGTACATTTGTCACAACTTACAAACCTACACTGACACATCATGATCCCCCAAATCCATAGTTTACATTACAGTTCACTCCTGGGAATGTACGTGCTGTGGGTTTGGACAAACGTACAAAGACACATTTCCCTCATTGGATATCATACGGAGTAGTTTCACTGCCCTAAAAATCCCCCGTGCTCCCCCTATTCATGCCTCCCTCCTCTCTAACCCTTTGCAAGCACTCACATTTTTACTGTCTTCAAAGCTTTGCCTTTTCCAGAATGTCATGTAGTTGGAATCATACAGTACATAGCCTTTTCAGGTTGGCTCCTTTGACTTAGTGATATACATTTAATGTTCCTCCATGTCTTTTCATGGCTCTATTTATTTATTTTCGGTACTGAATAATATTCCATTGTCTGGATGTACCACAGTTTATTTGTCCATTCACCTGCTGGATCACCTGCGGTTAAAACTTCATTCTACGGTGGTTCATATTAAAAATAGAGATAGCTGCAGGGCCTGGTCTTTCTCTTCTGGACCTCATACCTGCTTCCTCACTACTGCCACCCACACAGCGCCTGTCAGGGGGTGCCACTTTGGCATCCCTTGTCTATGTGTCATTTCAGCAGCCTGGGAACCAACTATTCCTCCAGGACAATCTCTAGGGCAATCTGAGGAGAGCTCACACATGCACATCTGCCAAAAAATTACACATTCCCTTTTCCCTCCATGCCAGTCATACTCTCGTGTTTGCCCTAGAGCCCCCAATACAGTCATTCCTAATATGTCTCACCAGTTACCACATGGGTTTTCTTTTCTTTTTTTAATTCCAGCCATCCAACCACCCACAAGTATTTACTGAGCACCTACTATATTTTGGTCCTAGATGGTAAGTCTTTAGAGGACATTGAATGTCATTATGTGAGTTTGTATGCAGAGTCACACCCATCACAGCACCCCACTCCATTAATAAAGATTTTTGATGGGGTATGTTTGTGTGTGTGAGTGTGGAGGTAAAAACAAAGACAAACATAGTGAGCGACTAAAAATAAGCCTGTGAGACCATCTGAATTAGCATCATCAAATTATAATATATTTATTACATATAACATTATAATTATAAAATTATTATTATTATAAAAAACTTATATAGCACTTTCTGTGTTTTGGTGCTTTTACATAAATGGTAAACCTACTTGTTGCCTGAAAAGGCTGTACAGGCTGAAATAAAAATAGATTAAAGAAAGTTTCAAATAAATTCTTGGAGGGCAGATCTATAACAAGTTATTAAAGTGGAGTTAGGAATAACCAGGGTGCATTCCTAACCAATGAGGATGATATCACGAAGGGTAAGTGCCATAATCTGGCCCAGCCATCTTAGTGGCTCCACTGGAGGCTGGTGCTCAAGTGGGACAGAGCTCAGGGCTAACCCTGCAGCCATTGCTAAGCAGTCGCTATGGACTTGGGTCTACCCAGGGACCCCTGAACTTCTACTACCCTGAGAGCCTGCCCAATGGCTCCCTACCATGCCCCCTCCACCTCCGTCAGGCAAGAAGATGTGTGTGTTGTTCCCTGTTTCTCCCCCCACAAAAGAAGCGCTTTGCTTTGTGTCATCCAGTGAGTCACTTGCACGGTTGGGAACAGACCCAGGATTCCTGCTCCTTTCTTTGCTAGGGCTGTTTGCTGGAGATCACAATCCTTCCACATTAGTGGCCAATTACATTTACGGCTCTTAACAACATTTAATGGGGCTTTGGGGATAGGAAAATGATGGGAAGTAAAGGCTGGGAGATAAAAAATCAAAACCTGAAATGACACACAAGATCTTGATTACAGAAGGTTTAAAAATGGCAGTCCAACTCATCATGTCGTTCCATTGGGAAATGTTCCTAGGTTTGAGGAGGAATAAACCCCTCACCTATCTTGAGGCTGGATGGGAAGGAGAGGAAAGAAGAGGAAGTAGTCAGAAGTCCTCAGAAATTGTATTCTCCAATTCTGCCCTACAATTTTATCTCTATTTATTTCAAGTCACTCTTTGTCTTCCCTCCCATCATGTATATGACATACTACAGTTTCTCACACACATTTATGCTCACTGTTCCACCTGAGGCTCATAACAGAGGTGTGATCCATGAGAAGAGCAGTGAGCTGGAAGTCAAGTGATTAGGACTCTACATAACAGGCCATGTGACCGTGGGCACATCACCTCACCTGGACCTTAGTCCCTGAGTTGTAAAACAAGGGCTGGCCTGGTTGGCCTGAAGGTCCCACACTGCTCTAAGCTTCCTATCTGTGCGTCCAGACCCAATACAGAGGGAGAAGCCACTGCCCACAGCTGAGGATGCCTGTGGTTTTTTCCATCTCCTGCCAAGGCTGCGATGGGAGCACACACAAGGTGTTTGGTCACAGGCTCCAGAAAACCTGGAGAACAGGAAGAGCAGTGGGCAGTGACTTCAACAGCATGATCAAGGGGAAAGGCTCAGGAGACGCAAGGAGAAGAGAGCTTGGTGGTGGCTGGAGCCCTGGGATGCGGGGAGAGGTGTCAGTTCTAAATGTCACTGAGGGGTGAGCTGGGGGGAGGAAGGTACTCCTGGTAGATCTGGCAGGTGTGGCCTGAGGATGGGCTTGTGACGCTCAGCCAAGGACCAATAATGATTGTCAGAAGGTAACAGTGACTTCATTTCCAGTACACAGGCAGCATTATTTTGCTCAAAACTTTAAGAAGCTGTTGTCATCTCATTTGTTCTTGGCATGACTATACTGTTCCCATAGGAAATTTTCTGTTGCTTTATAGAGAGGGGATTATGATGGAGGAGAAACAAGGTGTTTCTTCTGCACTTGGGTAGAACTGGCCACTAGTGTGCCAGGCCAGGGCGCAGTAAGCAGGATGTCCTCTCTAGTTTCAAGAGAGAAAAAAGAGTCAAGGGTAGGTGTGGCAGGGCTGGGACTAGGGTGTGGTGAGTGAGGTGCCTAGGGCGAAAAACCTCAAGGAGGCACTTGCTCTCAGGGTCCTGCAAGTACAGGATAGGCACCTGAGAGGGAGTGCCTTCTCACCTGTCTGCCAGGCCTTGAGGCCCAGCCCTCCTGCTCTTGGCATCTTCAGGCAGGGGTTACTTGTGAGTCAGTTGTTCAGAAGCACTAGGATTGCATTAAAGGGTGAAAGCTGTTCTATGGGACTCAATACACCCAGAACAAAACATACATTTCACAGCTCACCGTTATCACCAGAAACATTGACTTGGAGTACAGCTGACTTGGAAGTGACTTTCAGTTTGCTAGTCTTTAGCTGTGTAACCTAGGGAAGCATACTTAACCCTGCTGTGCCTTGATTTCCTTCCTCATCCGTAAAATGGGAACAATAACATCCACCTCAGAGAGGAGATAAGGGAGGGAGGATAATGGACATATCTGCCACATAGTAAACCTCAGTGAATAGTTAGCTCCCTGTGAGGATGCGATAGTGCTGAATGATGAAGCACTGGACAGGGTTCCTACCTCTGGGAGCTTCCACAGGCAACACAGACATTAAAGGAGGATTGGATACCAGTTCACAAATTTCACATCTAGAGTTTCTTGTTTCAGGTCACACAACTAATGAGAGATTTTGGATACAGTCAAAAGCAGTGACAAAAGGGCCAAGCTGGCCCAAGTTGATAAATTACATCAATAAACATTCAAACCACAGCCTTTCTCATCAGTAGAGGTGTAAGCATATGGGCAGAGGCTATAAGTGAAGGGGTAGGAAGTCAAGGGCCACGGAAAACTTCCTGACTTTTGGGTCAAGATCAGATTCTGGTTAATCAAGGAGGGCTTCCAGGAGGAGGTTCTGGGGCTTCTGGGAGCCTCCGATGAGGCTCAGTTGCTCTCGTTTTTTCATCCCTATCTCAACAATCAACTTTTCTCAGTACAAAGGGATATAAAACGGGCTCCGACTCTACGGATGGGTGATTGGGGTCATCTCCCCACGTTTTTCTCGATCTAAGGACTGGTCCCTTTAAGGCATCGAAACTCAGTGAACGTTCTACGGCCGGCCTAGCGGCCTTCCCGAGGCGCGCTTACGTCACCTTTCGGGAAAGCGGCTGACGTCAGCGCGTCCTCGGCGGGCGGGGGCGGGGCCGTGACTCACCCGGGCCGCGGCTCCTGCCCAGCTGCGCAGTGTGCACGTGAGCGCGCGTAGCGCTCGTTTCTAATTTTAGCTCCGGCGGCCCTGGTGGGGTCCGGCGAGGTAAAGGCGGGCAGAGGGGACATGGGGGCTGGGGGCGCGGTTCTCCCGGTTCCTTGCTGCCCCGCTGTTGGGCCTCCTGGAGGACGGGTCCCGGCCCGAGCCGCTGGAACGCCGGCGCTTCCTTAGGCCAGGGCGAAGGGTCTCCTCCGCGTGCCAGCCCAGCCCTGGGCTCAGCGGAGGCGTTCAATAAACGAATTGGGGTTCCCTCCTAAATGCGACTCGGGACTTCCCAGAGAGGGCCAGGGTTCTGGAAAGTTCCCTGGTGGATGGGGTGCGGTGTGGACTGAAGTCAGAACAGGAGCGGGGCTCGGCGAGGGCTCGGGCAGGCGGTGTGGACCGAGCCCATCGGGGCGTCGGTCCTGGGTGACCTCGGTGGGGCGGTCGCTCAGCCTTTCTGAGCGGGGCCCCGGGCTTGGCCGGCGTCGCCAACAGTGGTTTGGGGGGGCGGCCGGGCCCCCACTGAGCCGCCGTGTCTGAATCAGTGGCAGTGGTAGGGATGGTGCCTTCGGTGGTGTGAAGGCCGTCCAGGGGTCGGGGTAAGCACAGAGGCCTGAAGGTCACCGGTTGAGGAGACAGCGCCCATGGTCAGAAACAGGCGCTGCATCCTGAGCCCTGGGAGTACCGAGGTGACTTTCCAGGAATCAGATAAAAGCTTCGTTTTAAAGAAAGCAGGGCCAGACGTCTTATAAAATCGACACTTTCCCGTTCTTTGGGGCGGGGGGAGGCCGGGGGAGGGGAGGGAGTTATGGAAAGAAGCTGTCAGCGTAAAGTGAACTACAATTTTGACTTTGCACAGCGGTCTGACGTATCACAGTGATCTGCATTCTGTTGGTGTGGCATCCTCAGGTTTCACAGGGATTGTCTGTGTAGGCAGCTTATAAAACAGTGTTCAAGGAACCTTTGACCTTGTTAGGTGAAGGGTGTTAGATGTTACAAAAGAATATTAAATAGAATGATAAGCTGGGAATGTCAGATGGTAGTAGGGGAACATTTTCTAATTGTTGGATCATTCAAATTTGTAATGCAAGTTTTTGAAGCCTATAACCTTAAAAAAAAAACCTTTCATATGCCCTTTTCTTAGAAAGAAATGGGGGAAAGTTGTGGAATAAAGGTAGCTTTTAGCATTATGACATGAATGAATGACAGAAATCCATAAATGTGTAGTTTTCATTTTTTTTTCCAGAAATACCACATTGGCCTTGGTAAATTGGAGATTTTTCAGATATAAATATGGAAACCCCAAGAGTTTAGGGCATTATTCCTTATTCGGTATACATCTTAACAGTTTAAAAAGGACTAACAGTTTACAGTCCAACAACTGAATACATCCAGGGTTATGCGTAGTGTTTTATATTGTTCTATAGCAACAAAAGTCTCTCTGTCCTAATTTTGGGGAGTTGCTACCACATATTCCTCAGTGTAATGCGTATTTGGGGAGGGACTTAAATTGAGCAGGTGTGAATGATGATGAATCATGTTCTCAAACGGAGCTAATTTGTGTGGGTTATTGTTGTGTGTGTATATAATAGATTATAAGAACCTGAATGTAAAGTTTTCACGTTCAGAAATTTAAGGTTTTTAGTCTGGAAATTGAGTTCTTGCTTTAAAAATACTTAACCTTGGAATGGACCACCTGCATCCTGAAGACAGCCTGTTAGCATTTCTGTGAACTCTTACCTTTCCCCAAGTTGTCCCTGCTTTCTTTGAGTCACATCTGTTATTCAGTTGTTCACTGTGCTATGATTGTTCACTTACATGTTTCTCCCACTAGACTAAACTCTTGGGGCTATGAACTAGTATCTATCTTTGTATCTCTAGCATCTAGAATAGGGCTAGCATGTAGTAAGAGCTACAGTTTTTGTAGTTTTGTTTCATTGAGTAAATGTGAGTTTTCCAAACCAGATTGCCCATTTGGGGAAGAGAGAGTTTTTTTTATAGTTGAGAGGACTGGGCAGTGGACCTATATTGCTGCTGTAGGGGACACAGTTCCCTTCTTTTCCAGGCCCACCTTAACCTCTCCCCCAGTCCCACCACCACCACCCATGAGGAAGGAGCCAAGGCAAATAAAACCAACGACCAGACTCTTAAGTTATTTTGGGATCTCAGTAGTATGCTGTAGTTTTAGATTCAAGATGATAGAACTTTGTCTGCTCTCCAGGCCAGAACTAATCCACACACTGGCATTAGTCAGGTTCTTTTCACCGAGGAATTGGCCAGTCTTTACTCTTTTAAAAAATGGGAATTTCAGAACCTCCACTGCATCTGTGGATAGTTAAGACTGGTTACTAAATGAAATGTTTACATCTGAAATGGAATCAGTTTCTGCACAATGATATTTCATGCTTATCCTGAGAAAAGATTTAAGAATATAAAATGAAGATATTATTCTCTTCCTTAAAATTGTCAAAAGGAGGGGATTTTTACAGTAAAGTGTTACTAGCCAAAACTCTTAGTAAACTGGAATTGATGCCACACTTAATTTTATGAAAGGCTGACAGCAAAATAAATTGCTATGAGAGATTTAGTTTTGAAAATACATCATGCATTACAGTGATTACTAATATTTTCTGTAAAAACTCAGTACCACTGCAACATCCTAAATCAATAGGGCCACATTTTTACATCCGCTGTGTTTAAGTCAAGAAAAAATGATGTATATTTGGAAGATTATTTAACAAGGTTTTTTTTTTTTTTTTTTGCAGTACGCGAGCCTCTCACTGTTGCGGCCTCTCCCGTTGCGGAGCACAGGCTCCGGACGCGCAGGCTCAGCGGCCATGGCTCACAGGCCCAGCTACTCCGCGGCATATGGGATCTTCCCGGACCTGGGCACGAACCTGTGTCCCCTGCATCGGCAGGCGGACTCTCAACCACTGCGCCACCAGGGAAGACTTTTTAACAAGATTTTAATTAGGGTTTTAGAAAGTGGTTCAGCTGAATTTTCCCATACAAAGAGTTACATGAGAGATGAAACAGAGAAGTAGCTTTCGTGAAAATAGGGGAGAACACTAGAAGGAAAGAACAAGGGACTCTTTGCTGTTGACTAGGTAAAGCTTTGACAATTCCTACACACGTTCCTACCACCCTCACCAAAAATACATCTTTAGGTCCTGTTTTACCTGCATTTTTTCCTCAAAAGAGAGCCTTCTATAATAATAATAAAAATAATGTCGACAACAAGTTCCATTTATTGATCACTATGTGTCAGATACTGTGCTCAATGCTTTGTGAAATTATTTCAGTTAATCCTTGTTACAATCATGTGCTAAATGGATTTTTAATTATTTCCATTTTATAGGCTCAGGGAGGTTAAAGGGCTTGCTTAAGGTCACACAGTTATTAAACAGCCATGATTTGAACCCAGGTTGTATTAGGGTTCTCCAAAGAAACAGAACCAATAGGATGTGGATATATGTGTGCGTATATATAATATATACATATATAGAGAGATTTATTATAAGGATATAAGGAATTGGCTCATTTGCTTATGGAGGTTGGCAAGTCCCAAAATCTGCAGGGTGAATTGCAATCCGGAGACCCAGGAGAGCCAAAGGTATCATTCCATTCTGGGTCCAAAAGGCGGGAAAAGGCTGATGTTCCAGTTTGAAGGCCATGAGGCAGGAAGAATTCCCTCTTACTCGAGGAGAGTCAGCCTTTTTGTCTCTTCAGGCCTTCAACTGACTGAGGGCCACCTACGTTATACAGGACAATCTGCTTTAGTCGTCTACCAATTTAAGTGTTAATCTCATTGAAAACCCACCTCACAGAAACGCCCAGAATAATATTTGACCAAATATCTGGTTAGTAAATTATCATTCAGATCCATTTGATTTCCAAAGCTCATGCTTTTAATGTTATTTCACAATGTCTCCGTCCCACTCTAGGTTTCGCAAAGTAGCTTTAACCCTGGATCTTTTCCCCCTCACCTGCAATGTCTATCAAAGTTCACCCCACTCATACCAGATGAACACCTAATTAGTGCGGGTGTTTGAATATCAGTAACCAACTCAGAATCCCTTTCCCAATAGCACACACAACACAGCCATTTTCTTCCTTACAATAACTTCCCAGCCTCCTGATTATACTCCAAGCATTCTGATTTTCTAGGCATGTAACTCTTTGAACTAATTTCCACCACACTAGCAAGTCTTACCTGACTCCTTCTTTATCCTCCTCCTTGAAATCTTTGAAGACACCAAGCCCTGATGGTACAGCCCAGAGAGCCCATGAGCTTCCCTTCTCTCAGCTCCCTCCTTAGGACCAACCTGTCTTTTTTTTTTTTTTGCAGTACGCGGGCCTCTCACTGTTGTGGCCTCTCCTGTTGCGGAGCACAGGCTCCGGACACGCAGGCTCAGCGGCCATGGCTCATGGGTCTAGCCGCTCCGCGGCATGTGGGATCTTCCCGGGCCGGGGCACGAACCCGTGTCCCCTGCATCGGGAGGCGGACTCTCAACCACTGCGCCAGCAGGGAAGCCCTAGGACCAACCTTTCTTATCATTTACTCTTGACTCCTGCCATCATTGTCACTGTCATTTTAGAGCTCTAACCTCTCTACCCATCCCCCCAAAAGAAGGAACTCACTGCAGGGATTTCACTTGGTTGAATCTTGTGAACCCACATCCCAGAGATTGCTTATTTAAAAGTACTTCCATGATCTATGTACTTTTAATAAATACTGTTTGTTAAATTTATTTACTTGGTTACCATTTTAGAAAGAATAAAAATTCTGAGAGTAATTTTTGCCTAATTGGCACTGTTCTCCTGCATCCTAGGACACCTTATACAGTTATCGTGGATATCATTATGCCAGTCCTTCAGCATTTTTTCGTGAACAGTTTCAGAGCATTTGTTTTTAGCAAGTTAATTGTCCTTTAATATCCAGATAGTCATTCCTAACAAAGTAATGCTTTGCATACTTTCTGTCTCATAGATATTTATGCTGTTTTTCATTGTTACGTATTATTAAAGATAAAAACATTAGAAAACATTCAAAAAAAACACATGGACAAAATCAGATTGTTATTGACATTCAAGAGATATAGTCAAGCCTGACAAGCTTTTAAAACTGAAAATTTTAAGATAGATTTTGGAAGATGAACTTCTTTGAGAGAGGGCAATTGTTACAGAGAGTTGTCACATATTATCACTTAAGGGATAGTTCATTCTTCCAAAAGTTGATTTACCAAGCACAACACACTTAAAAGGGTATTTTTATCAAAGCCACAAATAAAAACACACTCCTCTCCCATATTAGAAAAAAATCAGGTATGTATTTTTTGACAAATGACATCTGCCACAGATATATTACTTTAATCAAGGCAAGAGAACTCTTCTTGTTAAACAGTATATTTCTTCTAGGTTTTCCAGGGCTTGGAATTACATTACCTCTCCTAATTTAAATTGACTTGGTGGCCTTTGGTATGTCCGGGAGAATAAAAACAGAGGGTATTAAAGTAGGAATCATAAAAATCTGAGAAGTTTGATGTGTAATTTGGTACTATTTTTACAAGCCAAATTCCAGTGGCAGGGAAGCGACTTTGGTCTCTAAAATAATTCTGAGGCTGGGTCTTTTGTAAATAGTTTCTTGGGTGTATTTGCTTCTATTGAAGCCTTAATAAAGAAGAGACATCACTTAATTATCCTTTCCTGTGTTCTTAATAGTGTTTTTTTTAAACCCAGTTTTGTTGAAAACAATCATTTCTTTTTCTTTGCCTTTTTTGGAAGCTGAGCTACAATTATGTTTTAGAACGCAGTTGAATCTATCAAGTAATGAAGCTAGCTGGTAATTTTTTGTCCTTAAGTATTAAATGAGGAGTTTTCAGCATACTATGTAAGCAGGATTTATGGTAGTATTCTGGAAGTTTAAATCTTTGAAATTTTTAACAGACTTAGATTGTTATTTTCTGAGATTAAAAAAAAATAGAATTGCTTTAACAACATTATGGTTATAATAAATGTTTTGCAATCCAAATCCTTATTTTTAAAAAATATAACATTTTAATATCCTATTTTAAAACATTGATATATTTATTGAATTATATAACATTGGATTATTAGCATTATAAATAAATACAAAAAATTACTAGACCTCCTTCACTTATAAAAATAAAATTGGTCTTGTACCTAAATTGTAAATTGTGTTTTAAATTTTGTTTTTATTTTTAGCTGGGTAGTTAAGAGTTCAGACTTTTTTTTTTTTTAAGTCGGGTGTGTACTGAGGTAATTTACATGTAGTAAAATTCATCATTTTAGGTATAAAATCTATGAATTTTGACAAACACAGTCATGTAATCATTTCCACAATAAAGGCAGCACATTTCCACCACCCCAGAAAGCTGACTTGTGCCTGTTGTAGTCAATCCTTTTCCTGAAAATAGAATTTTAAATTAAATTAATGAAGTAAGACTTTATAAAACATAGCTGGTACACTGGTTTTGGGGCTGTTTTTGTAAGCTGGTTGATAACTTTAGTGGGAAAGAAAATGTAATGGAAACAAACCTAAGATTTTGAATATATTACTCTAAAATATTGGGTAGAAGTGTTACAAACAAAACATAAAGGATTGATTTTATTGTGTTTTTGTCCATCTCCCTGATGTATGTTTACTTTTCTTCACCCTATGTCCATCTCCCCAAATATCCTGATGTGCCTAAATCCTTAAGACATTTTCTCTTGCTAGCTTGTATTTTAGTCTTTTCAGTGAATATTAAAAGTGGAATATTGTTTCTGCCCACCTGAAATAAGCAACGGCAAGGACCATGTCATCTTCATTTGTTTATTACCATCTCTTCCATAGAAAAGAAGCTGAAATATTTGTTCAATGGATGAAATTTTACTTTCACTTGAATGGTTTCAAGCTGAGCAGAGAGTGATCTGAGAATGACTTGGATTTTCTCAAGTAAATTTTGAGAGTATTGTTAATACTAGATTAAAACTTAAAACTCATTTAAAAACCTAGGTTTTAGAGTTGGATCTAAATTTGAATACTGCTTTTGTCATTTAGCTATGAAACTTCAGGCAAATTCATTTCTCTTAACATTGGTTTTCCTATCTATAAAAATCAGAATAAAAAATGAAACAAGGGCTTCCCTGGTGGCGCAGTGGTTGAGAGTCTGCCTGCTGATGCAGGGGACACGGGTTCGTGCCCCGGTCCGGGAAGATCCCACATGCCACGGAGCGGCTGGGCCCGTGAGCCATGGCAGCTGGGCCTGCGCGTCCGGAGCCTGTGCTCCGCAACGGGAGAGGCCACGACAGTGAGAGGCCCGCGTACCGCAAAAAAAAAAGAAACAAAATGCATGTCTCATTAAAACTCTATGAGGGAGAATTTGAGATTAAAGCACTTGGCACAGTGTCTTGCTCATAGCCTAATTCTTTAAAAAAAATTTTTAATTGAGGTATAGTTGACTATAGTTGTGTTAGTTTCAGGTGTACAGTGAAGTGATTTAGCCATATGTATATTCTTTTTCGGATTCTTTTCCACTATAGGTTATTACAAGATATTGAATATAGTTCCCTGTGCTATATAGTAGGTCCTTGTTGTTTATCTATTTTAAATATCTTTAAAAATATTTATTTATTTATTTGGCTGCACTGGTCTTTGTTGCGGCATGTGGGATCTAGTTCTCTGACCAGGGATCAAACCAGGGCCCCCTGTGCTGGGAGCGTGGAGTCTTAGCCACTGGACCACCAGGCAAGTCCCTATCTAGTTTATATATAGTAGTGTGTATCTGTTAATCCCAAAGTCCTAATTTGTCCCTCGACTACCTTCCCCTTTGGTAACCATAAGTTTGTTTTCTATGTCTGTGAGTCTGTTTTTGTTTTGTAAATAAGTTCATTTGTATCATATTTTAGTTTTTTTTGTGTGTGTGTGTATAATATTTTAGATTCCACATATAAGTGATATCATGTAATATTTGTCTTTCTCTGTTTGACTTGCTTCATTTAGTATGATTATCTCTGGGTTCATCCATGTTGCTGCAAATGGCACTATTTCCTTCTTTTTATGGCTGAGTAATATTCCATTGTGTGTGTATATGTGAATATATATATATATTTTATATATATATATGTATATATATATATACACACACCACATCTTCTTTATCCATTCATCTGTTAATGGACATTTGGCTTGTTTCCATGTCTTGGCTATTGTAAATAGTGCTGCTGTGAACATTGGGGTGCACGCATATTTTCGAATTAGAGTTTTTGTCTTTTCCAGATATATGCCCTGGAGTGGAATTGCTGGATCATATGCTAACTCTATTTTTAGTTTTTTAAGGAAGCTCCATACTGTTCTCCATAGTGGCTGCACCAATTTTCATTCCCACCAACACAGTGTAGGAGGGTTCCCTTTTCTCCACATCCTCTCCAGCACTTATTGTTGGTAGCCTTTTTGATGATGGCCATTCTGACTGGTGTGAGGTGATACCTCACTGTAGTTTTGATTTGCATTTCTCTAATAATTAGAGGTGTTGAGCCCAATTCTTTATAGTTGAAATCTTCAGAAGTTATTTTTAAGTCAGATATTACAGCTGTCCATGTAGAGGAGAGAATTGTCTTTAAGAATGCAGATGTGGGGACTTCCCTGGTGGTCCAGTGGTAAAGAATCTGCCTTCCAGTGCAGGGGATGGGGGTTCTGTCCCTGGTCGGGGAACTAAGATCCCACATGCCACAGGGCAGCTAAGCCTGCATGCCACAACTGCTGAGCTTGTGTGCCTCAACGAGAGAGCCCGCGTGCCGCAGACTACAGAGCCCACACGCTCTGGAGCCCACACACCACAACTACAGAGCCCACACGCCCTGGAGCCCACATGCACAACTACAGAGCCCACATGCCCTGGAGCCTGCGTGCCACAACTAGAGAGAAGCCTGTGCACCTCAACAAAAGATCCCGCGTGCCTCAACGAGGATCCTGCATGCTGCAACTAAGACCCGACACAGCCAAAAAAATAAAATACATAAAAGCTTAAAAAAAATGCAGATTCAGGGACTTCCCTGGAGGTCTAATGGTAAAGAATCCGCCTTCCAATGCAGGGGATGGGGGTTCAATCCCTGTTTGGGGAACTAAGATCCCACATGCCATGGGGCAACTAAGCCCATGTGCCACAACTACTGAGCTCACACACCTCAACTAGAGAGCCTGCGTGCTGCAAACTACAGAGCCCATGCACCCTGGAGCCCACGTACCACGACTACAGAGCCCACGCACCGCAAGGAAAGATCCCACATGCCTCAATGAAGACCCTGCGTGCCACGACTAACAGTGCAACCAAAAAAAATAAAATTAATTAATTTTAAAAAAAAGAATGCAGATGCACGTGGCTGGATCTGACCTATGGGCTCAAGGGAATAATTACTCTCCTAATTTGTCTTTTGGTTAATTACGGGTCTTCATTTTTTGGATTTTTCTCAGAGAGAGGAAAGAAAGAGTGGCAATGGAGAAGAGAAGGGAAACAAGATGGGGAAATTGAGAAAGGGAGAGATGTTTATTGAATGATGAATGAATGAGTCAACAGGGAGCAAAATACCAAAAAAGTGAGTAATATTGTCCTATATACACCATCTTGTCACATGACATCTATAATAAAAAAGAGAAAAGAGTAAGGAAGTTAAACAACATAGAAAAATAGGTATCCAAATGTTTTGGAAAAATAAAGCCAGAACTCTAAAGTTTCTTTTCATACAGTGTTAATTTTTATATATTACATAGTATTAAGGTTCAGATAAGTGGTTCAGAGTTATTTCTCTGTTCTGATAATTTAATCAGTATGATAGTATTAGAGTAGCTAAATTTTGAACATAATGAAACAAACAAAAAAGCCACTTTTCCTTGCCCAGTTAGCACACAAAAAAGAATTTTCTGTGACCAGCTAAACTATCAAGTGTGAAGGTAGAATAAGATAATTTCAAATAAGCAAGACCTCAAAAAATTACTTCTCATTTCGCTTTGTCTCAGGAAGCTACTGGAGGGGGTGCTCTATCAAAATGAGGGAATAAACCAAGAGGAAGTGAAGAGGTGCTGGAACCAGAAACTCCAACTAGTGTTATAAAGGAATAGAGGTAATTTTCAAATATTTTCATAATATGGAAGATTGAAATAAAAAATTGGAGGAGTACAAGTGAAAGAAAAAAATAGCCAAGAAAATAGAAGCTAGAAATAAGAAAAAGGGAAGTATATACTCAGCTTGTACAATTTCAAGACTGGGATGGCAAATCTGGCCCTTAAATTTCCTAGCATCCAACGCAAAAGGGAAAACATGCTCAGTTGCAAGTTGCATAATGTCCTTAAGATAAAAACAAAGCAGTTGTTTCCCAAATGACTTATTGTGGATCTTATGAAAAGCATCCTTTGCTCTTAATTTTGCAATAGAATATTGTGTTTCATGTGACTGTTTCTTATAGTATACCTATGACTCCAAACATTATTAAGTAAAGGCAGTTCTGTAAGGAATAAATAATGCTTTCTGAGGTGAACCAAGGGCATGTGAATGGCTAGTCAGGTTACTATTAATTGGTTCCCCATTAAACTTCCTGGGACACTAGAAGGAAGTTGGCAGGTTAGTCTCTTTTATCCTGAACATCTGAGCTCTTGCCCCACACTGCCTCCTCGAAACAAAGCATGCTCTTTTTTTTTTTTTTTTTTTTATTAGCTTCTGCTTTATAACAAAGTGAATCAGTCATGCATGCTCTTTTAACAGCACTTGCCCTGGTTTGGAGGCAGTTTAGCAACTGTATGGTTACTGAAGCACGTTCATTTGGGGTCTCATGCCCCACCCCAAATGGCTCTTCAGAGTATGCCTTCCTACCTTAATTTCTGAGAGAAGTTTTGGTGAATACAATTTTCTCTAATGCATTACATTTCCAATAATGCCTTAGTACCTTTAGACTGGATCTTCTGGCCCATCCATTAATGTAACTCTAAATACAATCTACATAGAAAACTTTCTGATGGCCCTATTCCTGCAACAGGTAATATTCAGGTTATCATGTCTCTCAAGCAGTCTTCATAAGCATTTATTTCCTGCAGCTAGGCTTATATTAATAATTAAGATTGCATTTAGTTAGAAGCTATAAAGTTTGGACAACTAAGTAGAATCTTCAGTTATCTGTAACATATCATTCCCTAACAACTGATGAGAATTTACTGTACCACTTGTATAGTTCTCAATTTTGAAAAATTCAATGCTTTATCTTTTCATTTGATATACTTTCCATTAATTATAATTCTTAATGAAAAATCAAGTATAATTTTTATAATTCATTGAGTGTTTGCCATTATTTAACATGTAGTTCACTGGTTGTTGACCAAGCATTGGGAAGAAATATATTTTTTATTTATTTTATTTTTTATTGAAGTATAGTTAATTTACAATGTGTGTTAGTTTCAGGTGTACAGCAAAGTGATTTAGTTATATATATATGTATATATATTCTTTTTCATATTCTTTTCTCTTATATTTTATTACAAGATATTGAATATAGTTCCCTGTGCTATACAGTAGGACCTTGTTGTTTATCTATTTCATACATAGTAGCTTACATCTGCCAATTCCAAACTCCTAATTTATCCCACCCCTTTCCCCTTTGGTAACCATAAGTTTGTTTTCTATGTCTGTGAGTCTATTTTTTTTTTTTTTTTTTTTTTTTTTTTTTTTTTTTGCGGTACACGGGCCTCTCACTGCTGTGGCCTCTCCCGTCGCGGAGCACAGGCTCCGGACACGCAGGCTAAGCGGCCATGGCTCACGGGCCCAGCCACTACGCGGCATGTGGGATCCTCCCCAACTGGGGCACGAACCCGTGTCCCATGCATCGGCAGGCAGACTCTCAACCACTGCGCCATCAGGGAAGCCCTGTGAGTCTATTTTTGCTCTGTAAATAAGTTCATTTGTATCATATTTTAGATTCCACATATAAGTAATATCATATGATATTTGCCTTTGTCTGACTTCACTTAATATGATAAAACATAGGCCATCCATGTTGCTGCAAATCACATTATTTCATTCTTTTTTCTGGCTGAGTATTATATATATCTATATATCTACATATATATATCTCACATCTTCTTTATGCATTCATCTGTCAATGGACATTTAGGTTGCTTCCATGTCTTGGCTATTGTAAATAGTGCTGCTATGAACATTGGGGTGCATGTATCTTTTTGAATTAGAGTTTTTTTCCAGATATATGCCCAGGAGTGGTAATGCTGGATCATATGGTAACTCTATTTTTGATTTTTAAGGAAGCTCCTTACTGGTTTCCAGTGTGGCTGCACCAATTTACATTCCTGCCAATAGTGTAGGAGGGTTCCCTTTTCTCCACACTCTCCAGCATTAATTATTTGTAGACTTTTTATGGCCATTCTGACTGGTGTGAGGTGATACCGCATTGTAGTTTTGATTTGCATTTCTCTAATAGCGATATTGAGCATCTTTTCATGTGTCTGTTGGCCATCTGTATGTCTTCTTTGGAGAAATGTCTATTTAGGTATTCTGCCCAGTTTTTGATTGGGTTGTTTGTTTTATTGATATTAAGCAGTATGAATTGTTTGCATATTTTGGAAATTAATCCCTTGTTCACATCATTTGCAAATATTTTCTCCCAGTCTATAGGTTATCTTTTCATTTTGTCTATGGTTTCCTTTGCTGAGCAAAAGCTTTTAAGTTTAATTAGGTTCCACTTGTTTATTTTTGTTTTTATTTCCATTACTTTAGGAGATGGATCCAAAAAAATATTTTTGTGATTTATGTCAAAGAGTGTTCTGCCTATGTTTTCCTCTAGGAGTCTTATAGTATCTGGTCTTACATTTATGTCCTTTTAAAAAAAATTATTTGTTTTATTTATTTATTTTTGGCTGCTTTGGGCCTCGTTGCTGCACTGGATCTTTGTTGCTATGTGTGAGCTTTCTCTAGTTGCGGTGAGCAGGGGCTACTCTTCATTGTGGTGTGCGGGCTACTCTTCGTTGTGGTGTGCAGGCTTCTCATTGCAGTGGCTTCTCTTTTTGTGGAGCATGGGCTCTAGGTACGCGGGCTTCAGTAGTTGTGGCATGTGGGTTCAGTAGTTGTGGCTCCTGGGCTCTAGAGCACAGGCTCAGTAGTTGTGGTGCATGGGCTTGGTTGCTCCACGGCATGTGGGATCTTCCCGGACCAGGGATCAAACCCGTGTCCCCTGCACTGGCACGCGGATTCTTAACTACTGCACAACCAGGGAAGTCCACGTTTAGGTCTTTAATCCATTTTGAGTTTATTTTTGTATATGATATTAGAGAATGTTCTAAGTTCATTATTTTACAAATAGGTGTTTGGTTTTCTAAACATCTATTTGTAGACTTTTTAATGATGGCCATTCTGACCTGTGTGAGGTGATACCTCATTGTAGTTTTGAGTTGCATAAGAAATATATTTTTAAAATAGATTTTGAACTAACCTTTAGAAAGATAAATTTTTGTGCTATTATCTCTTTTGTGTCCAGTAGAATATGTTTATTTACACATAAATAGCTAGATCACTGACATCCTAAAATTCAAAACCTTTAAAGTAGACTTCTGTTTGTATAGTATTATTAACTGTTCTTTTCCAGGAAGCTTATTAATAAGATTATTTTTCAAAGTAATAAACTGCCTGCCTGCCACTTACAGGCCCATTATTACTATGCTAGCATTTCTATTGTCTTTAGGAGAGTCTAGAAATGTTTGAAATTGAAGCCTGGAAAATGCCACAGTAGTCTGATAGAGTCCTTGGTAACATTTTTATTCTCACCTGAAGTAAATTACTATATATTAAATGAAGATTCAATGAAATAATATTTCTTCACAGTTATGTCTACATTTAGCATTGCTATAAAAACATATCTAACCAGTTTTTTTATTTTTCATGACTACTATTAATTTTTGGCTCTCTTTAAAAATAGAAAAATGTTTTTTGCAAATTTTATATGACTTATAAACAATGGTCTCTGAAGTACTGATTGACATATTCCTGTAAATATAACTCATACATTTAGAAATAATCTTTGTAAGTGAGTAAATGTCACAGATTTTAAAGAGTTTTTTCCTTTGTAAAGTTTTCCCCAAAACTTTATGACTTCAGAAAAATCTATACATTAAAAATTTTCAGGAGTGACATCAGCAAGATGGCAAAGTAGGAAGCCCTGGACCCTTCTTCCCCTGCAAACAAACACACCAATTCAGCAACAGTTCATGAGCAAATTCACTTTGTGAGAAATCCAGAAATTAAGTGAAAGGTTCTCGTACCCTGGGTGAGTGCAAAACCAGGCTCACCTAAGCCAATAGGGAGATTCAGGACACCTTCTCACCATCACCCCTGCCCCCAGCATAGTGCCATATAATCAGGAAGAGACCCCATAGCTCCCAGCTTCTCCCAGGAAGGGGAAGGCATTGGTTTGTGTATCCAGCACCCCAGCTTTTCAAAGGGGGCTCCCCAGAGGACTGGCTTCTGTTTTGCAGTTCTTGGAACTCTGGGGGGTCTGGTACAGTCTAGCCACCCAAGAGAGAATAGAGACAGAGGCTTGGGCTGGTAGATGTCATAGATCCTTTTTCCTGCTCCGGATAGAGTGAACAGATGAAAAATTCTAGCTCTCATCTACCCCTTGGGAGGGAAAGAGTAGATCCATGTGTATAGAGCACCAACTTCTCTGGGGTTGACCAAAGAACTAGAATCTGTCTTGCCAGTCTTGGAACTCTGATAGATCTGATGCAATCTAGCTGCTTAGGGGAGAATGGAGATAGGCTGTGGTTTGGGCTAATAGATACATTTGCTACCCCTGGCACAGCACAGAGCAAGTGGACAAAGCTGTAACTTCCTGCTTCTTCTTGGAGAGGGAAAACGGTGGTACAGGTCCCCAGAATCTCTGGAAGGGCTGACTGATGGGAGTCTTCTCTTGTACAGGGCCAGTCCATGAGGACTGGGAGAGGTGCCTGCTTTGTCTATGCACATACACCAATATAGAGAGACAAGGAAAATGAAGAATTAGGCAAAGGTTTTCCAAACAAAGGAGCAAGATAAATTTCCAGAAACCAACCCTAATTAAATGGAGTTATATATTTACCTGACAGAGAATCCAAAATAACTTTCATAAAGATGCTTACTGAGGGCTTCCCTGGTGGCACAGTGGTTGAGAATCTGCCTGCTAATGCAGGGGACACGGGTTCGAGCCCTGGTCTGGGAAGATCCCACATGCCAGGGAGCAGCTAGGCCCGTGAGCCACAACTACTGAGCCTGCGCGTCTGGAGCCTGTGCTCCGCAACAAGAGAGGCCGCGATGGTGAGAGGCCCGCGCACCGCGATGAAGAGTGGCCCCCGCTTGCCACAGCTAGGGAAAGCCCTCGCACAGAAACAAAGACCCAATACAGCAAAAATAAATAAATTAATTAATAAAAACTCCTACCCCCAACATTAAAAAAAAAAAAAGATGCTTACTGAGGTCAGGAAAAAAATGCATGAACAATGTGAGAGTTTCAGCAAAGACACAGAAAATATTTGAAAGTACCAAACAGAAATCATGGAACAGAAGAACACAATGATTGAACTGAAAAATTCACTAGAGGGGTTCAAGAGCAGAAGAAATGATCAACAAACTCAAAGACAAGTCATTATTGGAAATAATTCAGTCAGAGGAGGAAAAAAAGAAAGGATGGAAGAGAGTGAAGAAAGCTTAAGGGGCTTAGGGGACTTATAGGATAATCAAATAGATTAATATACACATTATGAGAGTCCCAGAAAGAGAAGAGATGGGGAGAGAAAGGACCAGAAAGCTTATTAAAAGAAATAATATCTGAAAACTTCCCAAATCTGGGGAAGGAAATGGATGTCCAGATCCAAGAAGCACCCCGCCCCCCCAAAAAAGATTAAGATAAACCCAAAGAAATCCACACTGAGACACATTGTAATCAAATTGTCAAAAGTCAAAGAGAATTTTGAAAGCAATAAAAAAAAAGTAACTTGTCACATATAAGACTATCAGTGGATTTTTCAGCAGAAACCTTGCAGGCCAGAAGAGAGTAGAATGATATATTCAAAATGCTGAAAGAAAAAAAAAAGCCAACCAAGAATACTCTGTTCAGCAAAACTGTCCTTTAGAAATGAAGGAGAGAGAAAGATTTTCCCAAATAAAAGCTGAGGGAACTCATGACTTCTAGACCTACTTTATAAGAAATGCTAAAGGGAATTCTTCAAGTTGAAATGAAAGTGTGCTAAATAGCAGCATAATAGCATAAGAAAGTATGAAACTTTGGTAAACATAAATGTAAATGTAATAAATGTAAAAAATAATAAAGATACATAGATATAAATTGTGACAACAATAACATAAAGTGGTGGGGGAGATGTTAAATTATGCAGTTTTTGTATGTGATTGAACTTAAGTTGTTATAACCTTTATTTTTTTATTTTTTAACTTTTTTGTTCTGACAGAAATATTTTTCTCATAAAGTGTGAACAGTAGTATGCTACTGTGATTAAAAAAATTTTTTTATTAGATCTTTATTGGAGTATAATTGCTTCACAATACTCTGTTAGTTTCTGTTGCACAACAGAGCGAGTCAGCCATATGCATACACATGTCCCCATATCCCCTCCCTCTTAAGCCTCCCTCCCATCCCCCCATCCCATCCCTCTAGGTCATGGCAAAGCACTGAGCCGGTCTCACTATGCTATGCTGCTGCTTCCCACCAGCCAACTATTTTACATTCAGTAGTGTATATATGTCAATGCTACTCTCACTTTGCCCCAGCTTCCCCCTCCCACGCCATGTCCTCAAGTCCATTCTCTATGTCTACCTCTTTATTTCTGCCCTGCAACTAGGTTCATCAGTACCACTTTTAATTTTTTTTAGATTCCATATGTATGCATTAGCATATGGTATTTGTTTTTCTCTTTCTGACTTACTTTACTCTGTATGACAGACTCTAGGTCCATCTACCTCACTACAAATAACTCAATTTCATTACTTTTTATGGCTGAGTAGTATTCCATTGTATATATGTGCCACATCTTCTTTATCCATTCATCTGTCAATGGACATTTAGGTTGCTTCCATGTCCTGGCTATTGTAAATAGTGCTGCAGTGAACATTGTGGTACATGTCTCTTTTTGAATTATGTTTTTTTCTGGGCATATGCCCAGTAGTGGGATTGCTGGGTCCTATGGTAGTTCTATTTTTAGTTTTTTAAGGAACCTCCATACTGTTTTCCATAGTGGTTGTATCAATTTACATTCCCACCAACAGTGAAAGAGGGTTCCCTTTTCACCACACCCTTTCCAGCATTTATTGTTTCTAGATTTCTTGATAATGGCCATTCTAACTGGTGTGAGGTGATAACTCATTGTAGTTTTGATTTGCATTTCTCTAATAATTAGTGATGTTGAGCATCTTTTCATGTCCCTCTTGCCCATCTATATGTCTTCCTTGGTGAAATGTCTATTTAGGTCTTCTGCCCATTTTTTAACTGGATTGTTTGTTTTATAGATATTGAGCTCAATGAGCTGTTTGTATATTTTGGAGATTAATCCTTTGTCTGTTGTTTCATTTGCAAATATTTTCTCCCATTCTGAGGGTTGTCTTTTTCTCTTGTTTATGGTTTCCTTTGCTGTGCAAAAGCTTTTAAGTTTAATTAAGTCCCATTTGTTTATTTTTGTTTTTATTTCCATTACTCAAGGAGATGGGTCCAAAAAGATCTTGCTGTGGTTTATGTCAAAGAGTGTTTTTCCTATGTTTTCCTCTAAGAGTTTTATAGTGTCTGATCTTACATTTAAGTCTTTAATCCATTTTGAGTTTTTTTGTGTGTATGGTGTTAAGTAGTGTCCTAATTTCATTCTTTTACATGTAGCTGTCCAGTTTTCCCAGCACCACTTATTGAAGAGGCTGTCTTTTCTCCATTGTATGTTCTTGCCTCCTTTGTTGTAAATTAGGTGCCCATTTGTGCGTGGGTTTATCTCTGGGCATTCCATCCCTTACCATTGATCCATATTTCTGTTTTTGTGCCAGTACCATATTGTCTTGATTACTGTAGCTTTGTGGTATAGTTTGAAGTCAGGGAGCCTGATTCCTCTAACTCCATTTTTTCTCCTCAAGCCTGCTTTGGCTACTCGGGGTCTTTTGTGTCTCCATACAAATTTTAAGAGTTTTTGTTCTAGTTCCGTAAAAAATGCCATTGGTAATTTGATAGGGATTGCATTTGATCTGTAGATTGCTTTGGGTAGTATAGTCATTTTCACAATATTGATTCTTTCAATCCAAGAACATGGTACATCTCTCCATCTATTTGTATCATCTTTAATTTCTTTCATCAGTGTCTTATAATTTTCTGCATACAGGTCTTTTGTCTCCTTAGGTAGGTTTATTCCTAGATATTTTATTCTTTTTGTTGCAATGGTAAATGGGAGTGTTTCCTTGATTTCACTTTCAAATTTTTCATCATTAGTATATAGGAATGCCAGAGATTTCTGTGCATTAATTTTGTATCCTGCAACTTTACCAGATTCATTGATCAGCTCTAGTAGTTTTCTGGTGGCATCTTTAGGATTTTCTATGTATGCTATCATGTCACCAGTAAACAGTGACAGTTTTACTTCTTCTTTTCCAACTTCTATTCCTTTTATCTCTTTTTCTTCTCTGATTGCTCTGGCTAGGACTTCCAAAACTATGGTGAATAAGAGTGGCGGGAGTGGACATCCTTGTCTTGTTCCTGATCTTAGTAGAAATGCTTGCAGTTTTTCATCATTGAGTATGATGCTTGCTATGGGTTTGTCATATATGGCCTTTATTATGTCGAGGCAGGTTCCCTCTATGCCCATTTTCTGGAGAGTTTTTATCATAAATGAGTGTTGAATTTTGTCAAAAGCTTTTCTGCATCTATTGAGATGATTATATGGTTTTTATTCCTTAATTTGTTAATGTGGTGTATCACATTGATTGATTTGCATATATTGAAGAATCCTTGCATCCCTGGGATAAATCCCACTTGATCATGGTGTATGATCCTTTTAATGTGCTGTTGGATTCTGTTTGCTAGTATTTTGTTCAGGATTTTTGCATTTGTGTTCATCAGTGATATTGGTCTATAATTTTCTTTTTTTGTGATATCTTTGATTTTGGTATCAGGGTGATGGGTGGCTTTGTAGAGTGAATTTTGGAGTATTCCTCCTCTGAAATTTTTTGGAAGAGTTTGAGAAGGATTGGTGTTAGTTCTTCTCTAAATGTTTGATAGAATTCAGCTGTGAAGCCATCTGGTCCTGGACTTTTTTGTTGGAAGATTTTAAATTACGGTTTCAATATCGTTACTTGTGATAAGTCTGTTTATATTTTCTAATTCTTCCTGGTTCAGTCTTGGAAAATTGTACCTTTCCAAGAATTTGTCCATTTTTTCATGGTTGTCCGTTTTATTGGCATATAGTTGTTTGTAGTAGTCTCTTATAATCCTTTGTATTTCTGCAGTGTCAGTTGTGATTTCTCCTTTTTCATTTCTAATTTTATTGATTTGTGTCCTCTCCATTTTTTTCTTGATGAGTCTGGCTAAGGGTTTATCAATTTTGTTTATCTTCTCAAAGAGCCAGCTTTTAGTTTATTGATTTTTGCTATTGTTTTCTTTGTGTCTATTTCATTTATTTCTTCTCTGATCTTTCCTTCTACTGACTTTGGGTTTTCCTTGTTCTTCTTCCTCTAGTTGTTTTAAGTGTAAGGTTAGATTGTTTATTTGAGACTTTTCTTGTTTCTTGAGGTGAGATTGAATTGCTATAAACTTCCCTCTTAGAGCTGCTTTTGCTGCGTCCCACAGGTTTTGGGTCATTATGTTCTCGTTTTCATTTATTTCTATGCATTTTTTATTTCTTCTTTGATTTCTTCAGTGATCTCTTGGTTATTTAGTAGTGCACTGTTTAGCCTCCATGTATTTGTGTTTTTTACAGTTTTTTTCCTGTAATTGATTTCCAATCTCATAGCATTGTGGTCAGAAAAGATGCTTGATACAATTTCATTTTTCTTCAATTTTCTGAGGCTTGATTTGTGACCCAAGATGTGATCTATCCTGGATAATGTTCCATGTGCACTTCAGAAGAAAGTATATTCTGCCACTTTTGGGTGGAATGTTCTATAAATATCAATTAAATCTATTAGGTCTATTGTGTCATTTAAATCTTGTGTTTCCTTATTTATTTTCTGTTTGGATGATCTGTCCATTGGTGTAAGTGGGGTGTTAAAGTCCCCTAATATTATTGTGTTACTGTCGATTTCTCCTTTCATGGTTGTTAGCATTTGCCTTATGTATTGAGGTGCTCCTATGTTGGGTGCATAAACATTTATAACTGTTATATCTTCTTCTTGGATTGATCCCTTGATCATTATGTAGTGTCCTTCTTTGTCTCTTGTAATAGTCTTTGTTTTAAAGTCATTTTGTCTGATATGAGAATTGCTACTCCAGCTTTCTTTTGATTTCCATTTGCATGGAATATCTTTTTCCATCCCTTCACTTTCAGTCTGTATGTGTCCCTAGGTCTGAAGTGGGTCTCTTGTAAACAACACTTATATGGGCCTTGTTCTTGTATCCATTTAGCCAGTCTCTGTCTTTTGGTTGGGGCATTTAATCCATTTACATTCAAGGTTATTATTGGTATGTATGTTCCTATTACCATTTTCTTAATTGTTTTGGGTTTGTCTTTGTGGATCTTTTTCTTCTCTTGTGTTTCCCACCTAGAGAAGTTTCATTAGCATTTATTGTAAAGCTGGTTTGGTGGTGCTGAATTCTCTTAGCTTTTGCTTGTCTGAAAAGCTTTTGACTTCTCCATCGAATCTGAATGAGATCCTTGCTGGGTAGACGAATCTTGGTTGTAGGTTTTTCTCTTTCATCACTTTTAGTATATCCTGCCACTCCCTTCTGGCCTGCAGAGTTTCCACTGAAAAATCAGCTGATAACCTTATGGGGATTCCTTTTTATGTTATTTGTTGTTTTTCCCTTGCTATTTTTAATATTTTTTCTTTGTGTTTAATTTTTGTTAATTTAATTAATATGTGTCTTGGTGTGTTTTTCCTAGGGTTTCTCCTGTATGGGACTCCCTGTGCTTCCTGGACTTGGGTGACTATTTCCTTTCCCACATTAGGGAAGTTTTCCACTATAATCTCTTCAAATATTTTCTCAGGCCCTTTCTTTTTCTCTTCTTCTTCTGGGACCCCTATAATTTGAATGTTGGTGCATTAAGTGTTGTCCCAGACGTCTCTGAGATTGTCTTCAATTCTTTTCGTTCTTTTTTCTTTATTCTGCTCCTTGGCAGTTATTTCCACCATTTTGTCTTCCAGCTCACTTATTCATTCTTCTGCCTCAGTTATTCTGTTACTGATTTCTTCTAGTGTATTTTTCATTTCAGTTATTGTGTTGTTCATCTCTGTTTTTCTTTAGTTCTTCTAGATCTTTGTTAAACATTTCTTGTATTTTCTCAATCCATGCCTCCATTCTATTTCTGAGATTCTGGATCATCTTTGCTATCATTACTCTGAATTCTTTTTTCATATAGATTACCTGTTTCCCCTTCATTTATTTGGTCTTATAGGTTTTTACCTTGCTCTTTCATCTGTGACACTTTTTTTTTTTTTTTTATGAGTGGGATTATGTTTTACTGGTTGTTTGGCCTGAGGCTTCCAGCCTGGCGTTTGTAGGCTATTGGGTAGGGTAGAGCTGGGTCTTGGTGCTGAGATGAGGAACTCTGTGAGACCTCACTCTGATGAATATTCCCTGGGGTCTGAGGTTCTCAGTTATTCCAGTGGTTCGGACTTGGAGCTTCCACTGCAGGAGCTTCGGCCTGACCCCTGGCTCGTGAGCCAAGGCCCTGCAAACTGCGTGGGGTGGCCAAAAAATAAATAAATAAAAAATAAAAGAGAACAATAACAAAGTAAAAAGTAAAATTAGGCTAGGAAACTAACAGGTATGTTAGAAACAATATAAAAATAAAAATATAGATGAATCAACAACTGGAAGGTACATAAGTACCACAATAGTAAGAAAGAGGAGGGAAAAGGGAAAATAATTGGGGGGGGAGGGCTTGGCTGTGGAGGGCGGGGCCTAAGCAAGGGCAAGTTTTGGGCAGTGGGAATGGCCTATGCTTAGGACCCACAGGGCTGGAAAAGGCCCTGGGGGCTGTGGGGGTGGGGCTTAGGCTCAAGGAACAGAAGGGGCCCAGGCATGCCCCCCACCCCTGGTCTCAGAGGGCAGGGGACCTCACCTGGGAGCCCAGCAGGGTTCCTGGGCTCGAGTGGGCAGGACAAACACCCTCCTCTCCTCTTCTGCTCCTCCGGTCTGGGAGGGCCCCTCCTGCTTGCCTATCCTGATCTCCCCGGCCTCCTTCTATGCCCTCAGGACCAGTGTGGCCAGAGGGGAGGGCCTTGGAGGTCAGGGGACTGGCCTGGTAGCTCAGCAGGCTCCCCGGGCCCCAGTGGGTGGAGCAGATGCCCTCTGCTCCTCTCTCACTTCTCCCAGATGGCTCCTCACACCTGCCTCTCCTGATCTCCCTGGCCTTCCTATTATGCCTCCAAGAATCCACTGTAAGATATTTTATGTAAGCGCCAAGGTAACTACACACAGACAAAAAATTCCTATGGAAGTTACAGAAAAAAAGAGAAAAGAATCATGGCATACCAATACAAAAAATCCAAATACAAAGGAAGACAAAAAGAGAGGAAAAAAACAGACAAAAGAATTACAGGACTAACAGCTAACAAATGGCAATAGTATATTTTCACCTATTAATAATTATTTTAAATGTAAATGGCACAGAGTAGCTAAATGCATTAAAAAAAGAAAGACTCAGCTATGTCTGTGTACAAGAAAGTCACTTTAAGGCTGAAAATGAAGGGAAGGAAAGAGTATTCCATGCAAATGGTAACAAAAAGAGGGTCGTGGTGGTGGTGGTGGGGTGCTATACATATATCAGAAAAAATAGACTTTAAGTCAACTGTCACAAGAGACAAAGGACATTATATAATGGTTAAAGGGTCAATCCACTAGGAAGATATAACAATTATAAATATATATGCATCCAACATCAGAGCACCTTACTATATAAAGAAAACATTGGCAGAAATGAAGGGAGAAATAAACAGCAATACAGTAATCATAGGAGACTTCAATATCACATTTTCAATAATGGATAGAACATCCAGATAGAAAATCAGTAAGGAAACAGAAGAATTGAACAACACTATGACAAATGAAACTAATAGACATATACAGAACTTTCTACCCAAAGCAGCAGAATACACATTCTTAAGTGCACACAGATCTTTCTCCAGGATAGATCACGTTAGGTCACAAAACAAGTCTTAGCAAATTTAAGAAAATTGAAATTGTATCAAGTTTCTTTTCTGACCACAGTGGAATGAAACCAGCAATCAATAGTGGAAGGAAAACTGGAAAATTCACAAATACAAGTTTCCCTCACTATCTGAAACTATAGTGTTCCTATGAAACCTTTTGTAAGCCAAAATGGTGTAAAGTGAAGAAGCAGTTACCTTAGGACACATCTTGATAATGGATGCATAAAATAAATTAAGATAAAGCACAGATGCTCACAGTCACAGTTCAAAGCTGTGGTGGCTTGAAGTCAAGATGCTGAGTAAAGTTTACAGGGAAGAAGCTTTGTGGTGCCTCTCTCACTGCTTGGGGTGCGCACTGCCTCTGTAATGGCTCACTGAAAAACAAAGGCTGAATGCTTTTTTCACTTTTTACATTTTTTTGTTTTTGTAAAAGTGAAAAACCCCTTCAGATTTCTTTAGGTTAGTGAAAACAAGTACTATTGTAAGTCTTTCATAAAAGTGAAGTGGTGTAAAGCGAACTTTCAAAAAGTTGGGGATACCTGTATGTGGAAATTAAACAGCACATTCTTGGACAGCCATTTGGCCAAAGAAGAAACCAAAAAAGGAAATCAGAAATACCTCAAGATGAACAAAAATGAAAATAATATACCAAAACTTATGGGATGCAGCAAAAGAAATACTAAGAAGAAAGTTCATAGTGATAAATACTTACATTAAAAAAGAAGAAAGATCTCAAATAAACAACCTAACTACACTTCAAGGAGCTAGAAAAAGAATAACAGACTAAGCCCAAAGTCAGCATAAAGAAGGAAATAAAAATTTTCTCAGAAATAAACAAAAGAGAAAATAGAAAAAAAAGAAAAGTCAGTGAAACTACGAGTTGGTTTTGTTTAAAAGATAAAATTGATGAATCCTCAGACTAAGAAGAAAAAAGAGAAGAGTCAAATAGATAAAATCAGAAATGAAAGAAGAGACATTACAATTAATGCTACAGAAATTAAAAGGACTATAAGAAACTACTATGAACAATTATATGCCAACAAACTGGATTACCTCGAAGACATGGATAAATTCCTGGAAGTGTACAATGTACCAAGGCTACGTAATGAAAAAATAGAAAGTCTGAACAAACTCATGACTGGTATGGAGATTGAATCAGTAATCAAAAACTTCCCAACAAGTTTGGTTTCACTGGTGAATTCTACCAAACATTTTTTTTTTTTACAGCATAAATTCCTTTTATTTATTTATTTTTATATCTTTATTGGAGTATAATTGCTTCACAATGTTGTGTTAGTTTCTGTTGTACAACAAAGTGAATCAGCTATAAGTATACATATATCCCCATATCCCCTCCCTCTTGAGCCTCCCTATCCCACCCCTCTAGGTCATCACAAAGCATCAAGCTGATCTCCCTGTGCTACGCAGCTGCTTCCCACTAGCCATCCATTTTACATTTGATAGTGTATATATGTCAGTGCTACTCTCTCACTTTGTCCCAGCTTCCCCTTCCCACACCGTGTCCTCAAGTCCATTCTCTACGTCTGTGTCTTTATTCCTGCCCTGCCTCAAGGTTCATCAGTACTGTTTTTTTTTTTAGATTCCATATATGTGTGTTAGCATAGCATACTGTATTTGTTTTTCTCTTTCTGACTTACTTCACTCTACATGACAGACTCTAGGTCCATCCACCTCACTACAGATAACTCAGTTTCTTTTTATGGCTGAGTAATATTGCATTGTATATATGTGCCACATCTTCTTTATCCATTCATCTGTCGATGGACACTTAGGTTGCTTCCGTGTCCTGGCTATTGTAAATAGAGCTGCAATGAACATTGTGATACATGACTCTTTTTGAATTATGGTTTTCTCAGGGTATATGCCTAGTAGTGGGATTGCTGGGTCGTATGGTAGTTCTACTTTTAGTTTTTTAAGGAACCTCCAGACTGTTCTCCATAGTGGTTGTATCAATTTACATTCCCACCAACAGTGCAGGAAGGTTCTCTTTTCTCCACACCCTTTCCAGCATTTATTGTCTGTAGATTTTTTGATAATGGCTATTCTGACCTGCGTGAGATGATACCTTATTGTAGTTTTGATTTTCATTTCTCTAATGATTAGTGATGTTGAGTATGTTTTCATGCGTTTTTTGGCAGTCTATGTCTTCTTTGGAGAAATGTCTATTTAGGTCTTCTGCCCATTTTTGGATTGGGTTGTTTGTTTTATTGATATTCAGCTGCATGAGCTGCTTGTATATTTTGGATATTAATCCTTTGTCAGTTGCTTCATTTGCAAATATTTTCTCCCATCCTGAGGGTTGTCTCTTTGTCTTATTTATGGTTTCCTTTGTGTGGAAAAGCTTTTAAGTTTCATTAGGTCCCATTTGTTTTTGTTTTGTTTTGTTTTTGTTTTTTGCGGTACACGGGCCTCTCACTGTTGTGGCCTCTCCCGTTGTGGAGCACAGGCTCCAGACGTGCAGGCTCAGCGGCCATGACTCACGGGCCCAGCCGCTCCGCGGCATGTGGGATCTTCCCGGACCGGGGCACGAACCCGTGTCCCCTGCATCAACAGGCGGACTCTCAACCACTGCACCACCAGGGAAGCCCCCATTTGTTTATTTTTTATCTTATTTCCATTACTGTAGGAGGGGCCAAAAAAGATCTTGCTGTTATTTATGTCAAAGAGTGTTCTGCCTAAGTTTTCCTCTAACAGTTTTATAGTGTCTGGCCTTACATTTAGGTCTCTAATGCACTTTTTTTTTTTTTTTTTTTTTGTGGTACGCGGGCCTCTCACTGTTGTGGCCTCTCCCGTTGCAGAGCACAGGCTCCGGACACGCAGGCTCAGCAGCCATGGCTCACGGGCCCAGCCACTCTGCGGTATGTGGCATCTTCCCGGACTGGGGTACGAACCCATGTCCCCTGCATCGGCAGGCGGACTCTCAACCACTGCACCACCAGGGAAGCCCTCTAATCCATTTTGAGTTTATTTTTGTGTATGGTATTAGGAAGTGTTCTAATTTCATTCTTTTACACATAGCTGTCCAGTTTTCCCAGCTCCACTTACTGAAGAAGCTGTCTTTTCTCCCTTTTATATTCTTGCCTCCTTTGTCAAAGATAAGGTGACCATATGTGCGTGGGTTTATCTCTGGGCTTTCTATCCTGTTCCACTGATCTATATTTCTGTTTTTGTGCCTGTACCATACTGTCTTAATTACTGTAGCTTTGTAGTATAGTCTGAAGTCACAGAGCCTGATTCCTCCAGCTCCATTTTTCTTTCTCAAGATTGCTATGGCTATTCAAGTTCTTTTGTGTTTCCATAGAAAATGTAAAATTTTTTGTTTTAGTTCTGTGAAAAATGCCATTGGTAGTTTGATAGGGATTGCATTGAATCTGTAGATTGCTTTGGGTAGTGTAGTCATTTTCACAGTGTTGACTCTTCCAACCCAATAACATGGTATATCTTTCCAAATGTTTGTACCATCTTTGATTTCTTTCATCAGGGTCTTATAGTTTTCTGCATACAGGTCTTTTGCCTCCTTAGGTAGGTTTATTCCTGGGTATTTTATTCTTTTTGTTGCAGTGGTAAATGGGAGTGTTTCCTTGATTTCTCTTTCTGATTTTTCATTGTTAGTGTATAGGAATGCAAGAGATATCTGTGCATTAATTTTGTATCCTACTACTTTACCGGATTCATTGATTAGCTCTAGTAGTTTTCTGGGTACCAAAAATTTAAAGAAGAATTAATACCAATCCTTCTCAAACTCTCCCCAAAATTGAAGATTAGGGAACACTTCCAAATTCATTTTGTGAGGCTAGCATTACCGTGATGCCAAAGGCAGATGAAGATACCACAAGAAAAAAAAAAAAACGAAATGAAATATCCCTAATGAATATAGATGCAAAAAATTCTCAGTAAAATACTAGCAAATCAATCCAGCAGCACAGAAATAAATCTATGCATATACGGTGAACTGAATTTGACAAGGATGCCAAGAATATACCATGGAGAAAGGATGGTCTTTTCAACAAATGGTGCTGGTAAAACTGGATATCCACATGCAAAAGAATGAAATTGGACCCATCTCTTATACCATACACAAAAATCAACTCAAAATGAATTAAATACTTAAATGTAGGACCCCAAACTGTAAAACATCTAGAAGAAAACAGAGGGGGAAATCTTCATGGCATTGGTCTTGGCAATGATTTCATGGATATGACACTAAAAGCACAGGCAGCAAAAACATACATACATACATACATACAACTATATCAAACTAAAAACTTATGCACAGCAAAGGAAACAATCAACAGAGTAAAAAGGCAACCTACAGAATGGGAGAAAATATTTGCAAACCATATATCTGATAAGAGGTTAATCTGCAAAATATATGTGATAGTTAATGTGTTAACTTGACTGGGACAAGAGATGCCCAGATAGCTGGTAAAGCATCATTTCTGGATGTGTCTGTGTGGGTGTTTCTGGAGGAAATTAGTATTAGAATCAGTAGAGTGAGTAAAGAAAATCTGCCCTCACCAATGTGTGCAGGCATCACCCAATCCATGAAGGGCCTGAATAGAGCAAAATGTGGAGGAAGGGTGAATTCTCTTTCTTCTTGAGCTGGGACATCCATTTTCTCCTGCCCTTGGACATCAGAGCTCCTGGTTCTTAGACCTTTGGACTCATACTGAATTATACACCAGCTTTACTGGTTCTCCAACTTGCAGGGGGCAGATTGTGGGACTTCTTGGCTTCCATAACCATGTGAGCCAATTCCTATAATAAATCTCCTCATATGTATCTATCTGTATTTGTATCTATATCTATATCTATATCTGTATCTCTATACTATTGGTGCTGTTTCCCTGGAGAATCCTGACTAATACAATATATAAGGAACTCCTACAACTCAATAGTAAAAAACTAATAACCTGATTAAAAAATAGGCTAAGGATTTGAATAAACAGTTTTGCAAAGAAGACATGAAAAAATGCTCAGTGTCACTAATCACTAGGGAAATACAAATCGAAACTACAATGAGCTATCACCTCATGCCTTTCAGAATGGTTATCATTTAAAAAAACAAAAGACAAATGTTGGTGAGGATGTGAAGAAATTGGAACCTTTGCATACGGTTTTTGGGAATGCCAAATGGTGCAGCTGCTGTGGAAAACAGTATGGAGGTTCCTCAAAAAATTCCCAGTAGAACTACCATATGATCTAGCAATCCCACTTCTGGGTATCCAAAAGAATTGAAATCAAGATATCAAAGAGCTATAAGCACTCCAGTGTTCATTGTAGCACTATTCACAGTAGGCAAGATGTGGAAACAACCTAAACTTGTTCATCGACAGATAGATGTGCTACATATATACATATGTAATGGAATACTATTCAGCCTTGAAAGAAATTCTGCAATCTGCAGCAACATGGATGAACCTTGAGAACATTATGCTAAGTGAAATGTCAGTCACAGAAACACAAATATTACATGATTTCACTAATATGAGTTATCTAAAATAGTCAGACTTACAGAATCAAAGAGTGGAGTGGTGGTTGTCAGGGGTTGGGAAAAAGGGGAAATGAGGAGTTATTTATCAACAGGCATAAAGTTTGTTAAGCAAGATGAATAGGTTCTAGAGATCCTCTGTACAATATTGTACCTATAGTCATCAATAATGTACACTTAAAATTTTATTAAGAGCACAGGTCTCGGGCTTCCCTGGTGGCGCAGTGGTTGAGAGTCCGCCTGCCGATGCAGGGGACGCGGGTTCGTGCCCCAGTCTGGGAAGATCCCACATGCCGCGGAGCGGCTAGGCCTGTGAGCCATGGCCGCTGAGCCTGCGCGTCCGGAGCCTGTGCTCCGCAATGGGAGAGGCCACAACAGTGAGAGGCCCGCATACCGCAAAAAAAAAAAAAAAAAAAAAAGAGCACAGGTCTCATGTTGTGTTCTTACAATAAAAAATTTAAACGACTTTTTAAATGTAATGTTCAGTTGTTGGAATCTTGTATTTTCTCCATCAAAAAGTTCTGAAGCTCTCTGCTATATAAAAATTAGCACTTAAATCAGTAGAGAAACTAGTTAACTTGGATGTAAGGAGAAAATCTATAGCCATAGGTGTTTATAGCTAATAACTGACTCATTGCTCTCCACAATCCCATCAAATTCATAAGTATATAATAACACTTTGGTTAAACTAGCTAAAGGCTCTCTTGTATGTCATCTACTTATGGGCAGAACCAATAATATTCTTTGTTCAACTGACTTAAGTTTCTCAGTGTTTAATTCATTTTGTGAATGGAATAGAAATAAAATATTCTTAAACATTTTAAAAGCTGGTAAATTGAAAAACTGTTCAAGTACAGTGCTTTTTCAGATCTTTGCTTTCTAAAAATCAACTGACCAGCTACCTGAAATGTTAGCATGTGGTACCAAATCTGCCTGCTGCCTCTACTTCTCTTCTCTCCTAGATGGTGAGCTCCTTAAGTGAGAAGTTATGTTTTTTCACATTTGAAACCTTAGAGCTTAGGAAACAGAGACAGCACCCAGTAAATTCTTGAGTGAATTTGAATGACCAACAAATAGCTACAGAAGTTGAATTGCTATCACCAGTATTTTGGAATGAATCAAATAAGGCTCTCTACTCTTATCCTTGCTCCTACAATCTCTATTTCATATCCTTGAATAAGCATGGTTCGATTTTGCCTGGATGCTTGGTGTGTGTGTGTGTGTGTGTGTGTGTGTGTGTGTGTGTGTGTGTGTGTAACATAAATGTTTCAATGAGGTACCCACTTTTACACACCCACCCTCTCTTCCATCTCTAGTTTAGGATCTTTCTGATATATAGTTTATATATGTCCACTGAATATTTTCCCCAAGTAAAGATATATGATTCCTTTATATTGAATTTACAATTTCATACAATTAATTAGTAGAGGGAAAAGGTAATTATAAACTACTTATTTATTTGTTTGTCTGGCTGCACTGGGTCTTAGTTGTGGCACGTGGGATCTTGCTTGCAGCATGCAGGTTCTTAAGTTGCAGCATGCGAACTCTTAGTTGCGACGTGTGGGATCTAGTTCCCTGACCAGGGATTGAACCCAGGCCCCCTGCATTGGGAGTGTGGAGCCTTAGCCACTGGACCACCAGGGAAGTCCCTAAAACTACTTTTAAAAGAGGGCATTGGCATAGGATGGAGCAAATATCAGACCTCCAGCAATAAACATTCTAAGGGAGTAGGGGCAGGAGTACAACCTGAGCATGGACTTGGGAGACCTGGATTCTGGTACTGGTGCCGCTCTGACTAGGTCTGAGATCTATACTGGTCCCTGGGTCCCTGTTTGTGTACTCATCTGGAAAATGAGGGGGCTCAGTAACCTTTAAGAGTCCCTCCAATTCTGTGGTTCTATGCTTCAAATGACTTTTAAATAACAGAGTACTTGATTTGCCAAAACTTAAGCCTTAAGCCTTTTTTGCTTGGCTCTATTGTGCCTTTACCACATCTTTGTGATGTAAACATGAGTTTTCAGAATTTCCATTTTTCAGTTGGGAGTCTGAGCCGGGTGACTTTGGGTCATATGATAGATTGCCTAACCTCATTTTAGGCGGTTTCCTTAGATCATCATATGTTTAGGAGGAAAACAAGCTAGTCTCATCAAAACAAGAGAGCTTATTCTAACCACTGTTATGTTGGTCTAATCAGTTATTCCCTAACTTTTTCAGCCAGATTAAATTGAGTAATCCCACTTTTCACATTTCCCCCCAGCCTCTCTTGTTTGCAGTGTTCTTTAGAACAACTGCAAAGTAAAAATCCCTGTCCATGCTTCATGGTATAAGGTCCTATCATAACTCCCTTTTTCCTCCACAAGGAACTCCCAAGTTTTGTTCCCTTTCCAATATTAGAGCACTCTTCTGGATTCTTGATGTTTACCCACCTCTTCTCCACCCTGAACACTGGATGACTACTCCTTCCATCAGCATTTTAAAAGCTTTGAGGGACAGACCACTAGGTAAAACACAAGGACACCAAACATTGCCCAACTATCTACATATGTTAATCCTGGTTTTTCAAATAGAAGAATGAATGCATGTGCAAACAAATTCAGACAATGGAAGAAGTCTTCTTTTCACTCCAGACCCTGAGTACTTCTTTCCAGAAGTAAGGCTTTTGAGTTTTTTGCCATAATTTCTATTTTTCAAATAAAACACACATTTTTTTTTTGTTTTGAGCTACTTTCTCAAAGTGAAAATTACTAGCCTGTTTCTTTTGAGCAGTAAACACACACCTGATATATTACCATTGTTTAACACTTTTACATGCTCTACTTTAATTTTTAAGATGAATAATAGATAAAAATCAAAATTATATTAGAAATGAAAAAGGATAAGAGGACACCAAACTGAAAGCAAAGCTTGGTTTTGGTACAGGCTTTACCCCTTGAACCAAATAATTTATAGGAGCTGTCCACTCAGAAATCATATAATTCTGTGACTTTCTACTCCGACACCAACATTTAAATAATAGAATCCTTCAGAATCACAGTGATCCATGTGAGTCTTCTCTTAATGAAAGGGAGGTATGAAGCTTTTTTTGGAGAGTCTAACATACCCCAGATCTAGTGCTAATAATGAGACATAATTACCTCATTTAGCTTATTTTTGCATTTAATAATGTAATTCAGTCACTCTAAGTTTCAGGTTTTAAAAGGGCTCAGACTTTCTATACCTCATTTAGTTTTTAAAGAACTTTAGGAGATAAGCTTGTTCTATGTGTGATGAAATATCTTCAAGATAAATTATGTTTAAAAAAAAAGATAAAATACAGATGAGTGTGAATGACATGTTCCCATTAATCTTTTGTGGTTTTTTTTGTTGTTGTTGTTGTTTTTCGGTATGCGGGTCTCTCACTGTTGTGGCCTCTCCCGTTGCGGAGCACAGGCTCCAGACGCGCAGGCTCCAGACGCGCAGGCTCAGCGGCCATGGCTCACAGGCCCAGCCGCTCTGCGGCATGTGGTATCTTCCCGGACCGGGGCACGAACCTGCGTCCCCTGCATCGGCAGGCGGACTCTCAACCACTGCGCCACCAGGGAAGCCCGTTTTTGTTGTTTTTTAAAGTAGGCCCTTGTATATGCCTAGAAAAATTCTGGAAAGCTACACAAGAAAATGTTAACAATAGTTAATTCTGATAAATTTACTGGGGGTTAGAAATAAAGAAAAAGATTTTTACTTGTCATTTTATATTCTTTTGTATTTGTTTTTGAAAACCAAGGGCAGGTACTAATCTAGTTCTTATATCCCCTTTAGGAGAAAAGAAATAAGAGGAAAATTTGAAGAGCTAAGGGAATCAGTATTTGTAGTACAACTCATTTTATTGTTTTCTTCATGTGAAGAAAATATTAAAGTAGAAGAAAAGATGGTTGCCTAAGTACAGATAAACCCATGAAGTTTTCTTATAGAGGGGTGAAAGGGGAGAGCCTAGGTTGTCTGCTCTGCCTTTGGAATCTAACTTCCAATTTTTGGCAGATGCAGCTCAGAGGTAATTGGAAGTGGGTGAAACAAAGGCTTGCATGTGCAAGTATGATGCAGTCACAGTGATTCAGTTCTTGTTGCACAATGTAAGATTCATTCATTTCTTTATTATTCTTTGCTTTGGTGTGTAAAATGTGTTTTGCATTTGAATAAAATGCCCTCAAGTATAAGAAAAAATTCTGAACCCCAACATGGTGTTCATAATCTAAGCCAACTCTAAAACACAAAGATAATAATCCAGATATAGAGTTGTCTGAGAGACGTAGTATGTGACATTTACTTTAAATAAAATGGCAGTCCCCTCCTTAGTCCCAGGCAAGAGAGGTCTCTGCCCTGGATCCTGGGCTTTACAGGGCCTTGCAGACACACACGCACACACACACACACACGCGCATGCACACACACACACTGTACTATAGGATACATGGGTACCTCTATCTCAGGATCTGGTGCTCCGCACAACATGGAATAGACTATAACCCTAAATATCTACTCTAGTAACTAACACAACTCAGGTCCCAGGGAAACACCTCATCACATCTCCTGCTATAAGTTTTGTAAATTACACTGCCACCAACATCACAGTCAGACATTCTGCTGGGTATGAGGAGGATTGGAGTGGAAGCAGTAAGTTCATTAGGTAATAGAAAAGAAAAAATTCACTTGTCAAATCCTTCTCAGATACCACGAATACAATAGATTCTTCCATGAAGAAGTACCCTTTCTTCCCCTTCCAGATCCTGAGTCCTTCTTTCCAGAGGTAATGCTTTTGAGTTTTTTGCCACAATTTCTATTTTTCAGATAAGCCATGTACAACTATTTACATAGCATTTATATTATATTTGGTATTATAAGTAATCTAGAGATGATTTAAAGTACATGGGAGGATTTACATAGATTATATGCAAATACTACACCAATTTATATTAAGGGACTTGAGCATCTGTGAATTTTGGTATCTGTGGGCAGTCCTGGAACCAATCCCTATGGATACTGAAGGACAACTATATGTATTTTATTACTCATCCAACATTGTCAGCTCATCAACAGAATACCTAGCCATATCCAATAATAAGGAAATTCTGTTGTCTTTCATATTTTGCCCATATGAAAACCACAGATTTCACCTACTTTTTCAACTTGTGTGTTGGATTAGTCAGCTTGGGTTGTCATAAGATACTACAGACTAGATGGCTTAGACCAGGTGTCCCCAACCGCCAGGCCAGGACCAGTACCTATTAGGAACTGGGCCTCACGGCAGGAGGTGAGCAGCAGGCAAGTGAGTGACGCTTCATCTGTATTTACAGCCGCTCCCCATCACTCGCATCACCGCCTGAGCTCCGCCTCCTGTCAGATCAGCGACGGCATTAGATTCTCATAGGAGCGTGAACCCTACTGTGAACTGCGCGTGCGAGGGATCTAGGTTGCGCACTCCTTATGAGAATCTGATGCCTGATTATCTGAGGCGGAGCTGAGGTGGTGATGATAGTGCTGGGCAAGGGCTGCAAATACAGATTATCATCAGCAGAGAGGTTTGACTGCACAGAGACCATAATAAATCAATTGCTTGCAGACTCATATCAAAACCCTATCAGTGAGTGGCAAGTGACAACAAGCTCAGGGCTCCCACTGATTCTGCATTATGGTGAGTTATATAATTATTTCATTATATATTACAATATAATAATAATAGAAATAAAGTGCACAATAAATGTAATGCGCTTGAATCATCCTGAAACCATCCACCCCCTGCCCCCAGTCTGTGGAAAAATTGTCTTCCATGAAACCGGTCCCTGTTGCCAAAAAGGTTGGGGACCGCTGGCTTATACAACAGACATTTATTTTTTCATGGTTTTGGAGGCTGGAAGTCCAAGATCAAGGTGCCACAGGGTTGGTTTCTGGTGAGGCTTCTCTTCTTGGCTTGCATATAGCTGCCTTATTGCTGTGTCCTCACATGGTCTTTCCTCTGTGTACTTGCAGAAAGAGATTTCTGGTGTTCTTCCTCTTATAAGGACTCCAGGCTTTTTGGATTAGGACCTGTTTGACCCATTTAACTTTAATTATCTCCTTAAAGGTCCTGTCTCCAAATGCAGTCTTATTGAGGATTAGGGCTTCAACATATGAATTTAGTGGGGGACACAATTCAGTCCATAATAGGTGTTATGAAGGTGTATTTGTCAAGGTAAAAATATAGAACATGTTTTAGTTAACAGTTTTTTAATTTATATAACTTTTACATATTTAGACATATGGCACGTGGTTCTCCATTTGTACTTTTGGACCCTGCAAATGTAAGGGGCAGGCCTACAACAAAGAATATGCCACAATTTGTGCCTAAAAATGGCTTCCATCAAACCTAGCCCAAGGGGTATTTCCAGAAGAATTTGTCAGTGAATAAAGCTGTCTTTCAAAGGGATGAGCTATATTATGATGTAGTAAGAGGGCTCCAAGGGAAATCCCTTTAAGATAAATACATGCATATCAAAAAATATAGGAAAACTATAAAACTTTCAGTGAGAAAAAGAGTTGGAAACCATAAAAGGTAACTTCATTTGCTAAACACAGACTGTGTAAGGAACTGAAACACGAAGGAAAAGGCACCAAAAGTGGAACTTAGGTCAAATCCACCAAGAAGAGGAATGAGGCAGAGCAGTACTGAAGGCTCAGAGTGATAAAAGCAGAAACCCCCAAGCAGGAAACGAAAGTCAAATGACAAAAGATAAAGGGAAATTAAGAACTCTTTGTATAAGGAACTAGAGGAATAAAAAGGAAAATATTGCCTTATTTGGTGCTGGAGGGGGAAATGCACACTTACTAGCCTAGTCAACACAGAGACTCCGAGGGAGTCAGTACTGCTCCATGGAAACAGGCAGGCCGCCTGGCTCCCAAGAGGCCTCCCAGCCTGGCATTTGTTACGGGGAATTATCTCCAAAAGCCCCAGTTTCCGGAATTGTAAGTTGAAGGTAGTAACAGTGGTTCCTGAAAGATCAAATCAATGTTCATAAGGTACTAAGCATAATACTGGTTCCTAATAAATGCTGGCTATGTGGTAGCTGTTATTAATGTCATTACAAATTTATTACTCCAATTTTTTATTCTTTCCTTATGCTATTATTTATTACAGATAATAGTATGGTAGTTATATTACCTTGAAATACACAGGTAACTACCGTCCCACTAGATAAGGCCATCATCTGTAATAATCTGTTTTCATCAACACTCTTGACAATGAGCCATTAGTGACAAATTTTACTAACTCAAATTTATAAAAATGGAACAGAAGCAGCTTAAGCAATATTACCAATGTGATACAGTAAATCAGTGACTTAGCTGAACACAAGACTTGCATCTCAGAGTCCTGTACTCTAGCTAGGATGTCCTGCTAGGATAAAAATAGCTACTTAGTTATTTTACATTCTTATTTATAAGCAATATCATGAAGCATAATCTCAACAATGGATTTAGACTGATTTAATTATAGAAAAATCTATATTTGCCTGGTGGTATTAAATATTTCTTAAAAGGAATGCCTAAAGCACCATTTATATTTGCAAACTAAGGATAGCCAACATTGAAGGTACAGAAGCATTTAATAATTAATTATTAAATATTATAACAAAAAGTATTATTACAAATTTTTCACAAGTTGATACACTTATTAAAAAAACCTTCTGATCTTCCATACCTATCACACTAGAAATGTATATGTTTTATATATTTGGCCTCATTTTCTGCCCCTCCATAATACTAATATAAATGCTAGTGATATTAATAGCTAATTTTATTCCTTTTTCCTTACACCTTCCCTGCCTTGAAGGTCTCCGGCTTTCACTTATAAGACATTACATAGAAGAAGGATATAAATTGGTGAAGAGTGAACATTTATCCATCCCAAATACCATAGTAGGGACCAGAAAGGCCAGACAACTAGAGGCAGTAACCATCCAGACTAGGAGTTCCCGGATTTAGGGTTCAGGGCTCAGTAAATTTTCAAAAAATTGGGGGGATGGGCATCGAGATGCCACCATCTAATTTGCCAAGTAAGGACATTTAAAACAGCAACTACTACCATATACTAACATTCTTTACTAATAGAAAAAATGTGAACTTTAAGAAAAACCAGGTAGGTAGGACAAAAACATCAGAGTAAAGGCAATTAACAAGAAATGATAAGTGATAACCCTAAATCTTTTTCTCATTTTGTTGGAGACCAGTGAAAATGAACTGGCCTAATTCTGTGGACTGGTCTCTGAGAGCTGCTCCAGAGACTTCCAAAGAATCATTTGGGGGCCAAATAAGTATAAAATACAAACATAACCAGAGGACATTTATTGAGGGGTCACGCTGGTCCAAACCCTGTGCTAAGGAGAGATGACCTACTGTGGTGTTTGTGTAGAGGGGCCTGCCCCTGCTGCTTTCTGATTCTAATCACCCTGAAACCATTACGACCCAAAAGATCTCACTGCTGAGCTGGTGTTTCCAAAAACATGATCTCTATATGAAATTTTTTTTCTTTTTTTTTTTAAACATCTTTATTGGAGTATAATTGCTTTACATTGTGTTAGTTTCTGCTGTATTCTGTATGAACTTTTAAAACTCAAGTATAACAAAGACTTGAGCGGCTCTTTGGAGGCCATTGCAGCAGGATCTAGCCACAACTAGGATTCAAAGTTCTTTCACAAAGGGACAGAAAGTTACCAGACTTTTTGCCACAAGCTTCTGTGCTGTGACAAAGCACTGCTTTGACCAGTGTACTGGCCCTGGTCTGAGACCACAAAAGCCAGCCAGTTATGACAAATCAAAAATAGCCCCATAATCTAAATCAAGACACATGGAGAATGATCCCCCTGAGTCACTCAGACCCATTTGTTACATACTTTATTTTTGGATAACTTTAGTGGGTACAGAAAGTGTTTCATTTGCTGGTTTTTCCTCTTCAAATAAGAGTACAAAGAAAGGAACTAAGTCGTGTGGTTTTGCTTAACTTACTATGAAGGTTGCATCTAGAATGGATAATGTGATTCCTCAGCTTTGGAGAGCCCATGGCTAATTGGTTGGGATGATGTGTCTCTCTGGACTCCCTAAACTGCCAAAAAGATCTTGGCTCATAATCTGTTGCATAAGAAAATTTTGTTCCGAGGAATATGTGTTTATCGTTCCAAGATCTTTGTTGCCATTCAGAGTGAGAAAACACAAGTAAATCAGAATGTTGATGTGGAACAGAATGTAGTAGAGAGCTTGTTTGCCTTATTTAGGCTTATTTCCTATTTGAGATTTGCGTTAGTTGTTTAAGTGTTTATAATTTGCATTGTAAATCTTTTTTTAATAAATTTATTTTTATTTATTTATTTTTGGCTGCATTGGGCCTTCATTGCTGTGCGCCGGCTTCTCTAGTTGGTGGAGAGTGGGGGCTACTCTTCGTTGCATTTTGTGGGCTTCTCATTGCGCTGGCTTCTCTTGTTGCAGAGCACGGGCTCTAGGCATGCAGGCTTCAGTAGTTGTGGCACGTGGGCTCAGTAGTTGTGGCTCACGCACTCTAGAGCGCAGGCTCAGTAGTTGTGGTGCATGGGCTTAGTTGCTCCGTGGCATGTGGGATCTTCCCAGAGCAGGGCTCGAACCCATGTCCCCTGCATTGGCAGGCGGATTCTTAACCACTGTGCCACCAGGGAATTCCCTGTAAATCTTCTAAATGTTTCATTTTAACAAATGTATTATTATCCTTGTCCTTAAAAATGATTTCCGTGTTTCTTCACCATCATCTGGTTTTCCTACCACTCCAAACACATATCCTATAGTTCTTCCATTCACTGCTGCTCAGCCTTCTCCTTGTTCTTGTAAAATGCCAAGATCCTTCTCACCTTAGAGCCTTTGCATTCACTGTTTGCTCTGCGCGCAGTGCTCTCCCTATCGTCTTTACATAGCTGGTTCCTTAAATCTCTGTTCAAAATAATTCCTTGGAGAAGCCTTCCCTGACCACCTTGGCTGAAATAACCCATCCCTATCAGTCACTCTCTAGTGCATTGCCTTATGTTATCTTTACAGCTCTTATGAATGTCTGAAAAGATCTTGCTCACTTATTTGTTAGCTTACAGTTTACCTCCTCTAGAATGAAAGCCCTGTGAGAATAGGGAGTTTGTCTTGTTCGTTCTTATAGCTCAGCCCTAGAATAGTGTCTGGCACATAGCAGCACTCAATAAATATTTGTTGAATGAATGAACGAAAGGATAGAAGAACTCACCAGCTTTTTCATATTTTGTGACCTTTATCCCGGAGAGTTCATGACTAAATGGCACAAAGGCTAAAATACAGTTCCTCAGTTCTCCTGATAATTTTATCAGTAAATATAGGCCAAATGACTGATGATGTCAGTTGTCTGGCATGGCTCTCTGTGATTGGTCATATCACTAAACAGTTGTCACATCTCCACTTCACTGAAATTATATCGCTCAGTCTGAGAGAGCAATCAGATAAGAACACAAATAAGACTTTAATATAAAAAGGACAGGTTAGATACTGTGATTTAGGATAGATAAAGACTTCTTTTTTTTTTTTTTTTTTTTTTTTGGTCGCAGCTTGCGGGATCTTAGTTCCCTGACTAGGGATGGAACCCATGCCTCCTGCAGTGGAAGCATGGAGTCCCAACCACTGGACTACCAGGAAAGTCCCAAGACTTCTTAAAATAAAAATATCTAATTTAAATCAACAGCTAACCTGAATATTATTTGTAGAAAAAAACCCACTGAAAGCAAAAGGCCCATTCTTTTTCATTTGTAAAATATTGATACGGAAATTCCAATCAGTTAGAAAGGTAAGAAAAAGAAATAAATGATATAACTATTTTAAAGTAGAGACAAAATTATCTTTATAGATAACAATTATCTACCAGGAAAACTTAAGGTAATTTTTTAAAAGGACTAATAATGGAGTTCAGTGAGGTACAGTTAAGAAATTATAAGCAGAAATAGTTATTTAGGAAACATGAAGAAAAAATAGCTAAAGAATGTTATAGATATTACTAGACTAGCTACAGTTTTTTTCTTTTTGTAGTGTCCAAACATGGCATTAATCTTAGACTGCAGAATATGACTGTGGATTTTAATATAATATTGTGTTTCCTATGAAAAAGCATAACTTATCACTTGTTCATTCTGCTAACATTTATACCTCTATTTATAGTTCTGTACCAAGAACTATGTAGAAAATAAAGGTAAAGGAAGAAAACATGGTCCATGTTCTTGAAGACTTTATAATCATGTTGGAAAGAAATAATGTACACATGTGAAACTACTAGAAAATTTCTTCTGGTAACATTTATTTAGTAAGTGCTTATTCAGCATCTGTAATGAGAAGGTCTCTTTGCAAGTTGTATGTGGAACAGTGGGTGGACTTACCATAATTATGATTAGAACTCAATCATAATTATGATTGAGTTAATGCCATCTGTGCAAGCCATTGGGGGAATAAGGCACAAACCTTTATAACGATAAAGCAATTAAGCTGAACCTTGAAAGAGGAAGGAAGGCTTTCCGTGAACAGAGATAGACCAGATGGCATTCCAGGTGGAGGGCATGACTTTGGGTAAGAAGAGAAAGTATAGGACATGTTTGTGAACGCTGAGTACTCCTGTTTGGCTGGAGCACAGGCAGACAGGAAAGGGAAATGGCAGGTAAGACCAGAAGGAGAGATTGGAGTTCAGGTCTCAGGATGGGGGTCTTGCATTCCTAATTGCAGAATTTAGATTATAATTTTTGAGCCTTCAAACATTTCCAAATAAGGAAGCAACCTTACAGCTCAGTTGTAGGAATATTTGTCTGATGGCAGCATATGGGTTGAATTGAAGAATGAAGAGACAGAGGATGGACGGTCTGTTAGGAAGCTTTGGAAAGATAAAAGAACAAATAAAATTTTAACGTATAAAGGAAAAGTTAGACATGATTTAGGATAGACAAATACTTCTTTAAAGTATCTACTTTAAACTAACAGCTAACATGATAACTACCAGTAGAAAAAAATACAATACTAAAGGCAAGAAGCCCATTTTTCCCATTTAAAAAATATTGATCTGGAAGTTCTAACCAGACCTGAATTAGTCTGGAGTAGACCTGAGAGACACTGCAGAGGTGATACTGAAGGACTTTGGCACCCAGAACAGTGCCTGGCTTTTAATAGGTATTCAGTAAAAATTCATCAAGTGAATGCTTTTCTGTCCTCCCTTTGTAAGTTCTCAGGGGTAAGACCAATTGCCTCTCTCTCTCTCTCTCTCTCATTCTCTCTCTTCTTTATTTTTTCCACATTACACCCCCCAGAGTCTGGCATTCAATGAATGCCACCTCCTTAGAGATGTTGCCTCATTAGAGGTGTGTCCTTAATGAATGTCCCTTCATTAGGTATGGGATTGAGAGAGATGGAGGAGTGCAGAAGTATTGTTTTGAACTTATTTCAATGTTAGTGGCATGTTTTCTTTCACAAATATTAATAGGGAATTTAGGAGAAGGGGCTGGTTTGGGGGAGATGATTTGTAAACTTTTAAACTGATGCATTTGAAAGACTAGGAGAATTATCTAGATGATGCGATCCAGTAGGTGGTTGAAACTATGAAGATAGAACTCTGTAAATAAGTTGGACTAGGGGTAAAGATCTGGGACTATCTGCATAGAGATGTTAATTGAAACAGTAGGAGTAGTTGAGACCACCAGAAAGGAGGTATACAAAAGGAAGAGAAACTGAGTTGAGGACAAATCTTGGGACATACCCGTGTTTTAAACGAGGCAAAAGAGGAGCCAGCTGAGGAGATAGAAGTAAGTTAGAGTTGGGAGGCAAACTGTATTCCAATTGCTCCACAAAGGAAGAAAATTTTCAAGAGAGTAGTTCACAGCTGCATCAAATTCATTAGGAAGATTAGTGAGGATAGAATTCAAGAAAAGCTGTTACATCTGGCAGTTAGCATGAGCATTTCAGCGTCTGCATATGTGTGGAGGGAGTGTAGGAAACAAAATCAGATTTGAATGGACAAGGTATGAGATAAAGGGAGTAAAGATTACTCTCTCAAGAAATTTGGTGGGAAAGGGAGGGAGGAGAGAGAAAAGATAGAGGTGTTTGACTTGTTTCTTTGTAGATGTCCCACCATTAAGTGAATAACTTGCCCAAATTTTCAGACTACACACCAGTGCTGTTTAGCATCTATCTGTCTATAAAGTCCCGTGATATAGTCTGTTGCCAACAAATAGTTGCTGCTGACCTCCTGGAGCAGCAGCATGGACTGGGTTCCGTGGAAGAAGACGCAGAAGTGTAAATATAAGGACAGCAAGTTGAGAGAAACTACAGTATGAAGCAGCAAAGAACCATACAAAGAGCAGAGCCAGAAGTAATCAGCTTGGTTCCTTAACATCACTGACCCCGTGTTCTGTGCCAGGCACCAGGATCTGGTTAAAGGATGAGTCTGGAGGGCGAGTATGGTCTCTGCTTCATGGTGGGATGAGTCTACTAATAGCTTCTAACCTGGAATAGTGAGGGGCTGGAATAGGGAGAGATATCCCTAAACTGAATTTGAAGGTTGGCTTTAATGAGTCAGAGGGGGGAAGAGAAGGCAACTTTCAACCTGTGGGACCCACTTGAAGACAACACAAGCACAAGGACTGCCTTCCTGTGGGCCAGCGAAATCCCCTTCTGACCACAGTGGATGTGGAGGGTTTAAAGGCGCATGAGGTTACAAAGGTGATCCTGAAAGCTATTCATTGACCGTGAATAGCTACCCCTCCTTAAAGCCTGAAGAAAATGTTTTTCTGCTTGTTTTTGTCTCTCCCCCACTATTTCTCTGAGTTGAAAGCAGAACTATTCTTCTTTGTCATGGTCACACCACTGGTTAGGGAAAACATTTTCTGCCAAAATAAAAAATAAATACAGGGCTTCCCTGGTGGCACAGTGGTTGAGAGTCTGCCTGCCGATGCAGGGGACATGGGTTCGTGTCCTGGTCCGGGAAGATCCCACATGCCACAGAGCAGCTGGGCCTGTGAGCCATGGCCACTGAGTCTGCGTGTCCGGAGCCTGTGCTCCGCAATGGGAGAGGCCACAACAGTGAGAGGCCCACGTACCGCCAAAAAATAAATAAATAAATAAATGCATGTTCACCATCTATGATTTTCACGTGAAAGTCCCTCCCAAGATCAGGCAGTGCTTGGCCATTCACCTTTTTGGAATAGGAAGAAGGAGGAGCTCACCATAGTCATCAGAATCCACCCACTCTTTTACCCACAAACTGCAAGGAGGGTACAACAGCCTCCCCAGATGCCCTGTTATCTTTTGTCATCTTTGTCATGAGACCAAGACTGCTCCTTGAAGACCCATGTGATTCAAAGAAGTTGGTTGAACTTTATCCTTCTTAATACCACTTGATATCAGACCCTTTTCTTAAGAGCCATTTCATTTTTAATATTAGGGTTAAGCAAAGTGACTGCTAAGATCCCTTCCAAGTTTAAAAGACATTAAGGGCTGGGTGTTAACTAGTGAACTCTCTCGAGGGGCACTATTAGCTTGTTTACTCCACTAAGATAAGTCTAAAATACAGGGAAATGAGGCTTCCAAAATTCAGGAGAGCATGGTTGTAAGGAAGTGGCTGTATAATATTCTACCATAGGCCCTATTTCCTCAGGATAAATGAGAAGCAGAGATGTCCACTGAGACTGAGGACTGTGGGTCTAGGCAGTAATTTAGAGGGCTCACGCGAGCTCTTTCACCTGTGATATTCCAGAATGACACCCTTGAGCTTAATGCAGTACTTTGCACATCTTGTTTGATTAAAAGTTTACCAATAAACACAAATTTTCAGGGAAGTCCTGAAGGCTTGGAAACTGTGTCATTAGTATGAGATATTCAGTGAAGAGTGCCAAAGAATCCTGTCATCCAATCAGTCTTTAATATCTGTGAGATGGATGTGCTAACAGCTGCTGTCTAGAAAATCACAACCATTACAATGAAGGTGCCAGGTTAATGAGTTTTGAAGAATCCACAGCATGACATTTCTATTCAGTATGGATCAGATAACTAACTTTTGGGATTTCTCTGGGGTCATATGGGAGTTTTAGTGTATAAACTCAAGGGGTGGGTCTAGGAAAAGGCCTAATGTCCAGGAGCAAAAACAACGTAGTCTTCTTAAGCATCTCAGCATAATCATCTCAACTCTGGAGAAGGGACTAGCTAGGCGGATGTGTGTTTTTGGTCTTCAGTTTTACCCCAAAATTTGTATCACATAAGACTGTAGAGCCCATCTGGCTGGAGCCTCTCCCTTGCTGGCTGGAATGGCACGTTGCAGGAATGGTGGGTGAACCCTCAGGAGGAGCTGAGGGTCCTCCTGAGCCAACAGCTCGCAAAGAAACTAAAGCTCTCAGTTCTATAACTGCAAGGAATGGCTTGACCACATGAGTGGTCGGAGAAGCAGATCCCTCTCCAGTCAAACCTTCAGATGAGAGCCCAGCCCTGGCTGACACGTTGGCTGTAGTCTGTGATACCATAAGCAGAGAACCAAGTCAAGCCATGCCCTAACTCCTGACTCACAGAAACTGTGAGATAATACATGCATGGTTGGATGCTGCTAAGTCTGCAATTATGTTGTTACACAGCTATAGAAAACTAATACAGATTCCCCCGATGTCTGCTGAACCCCCTCCCTCAGGCCTGCATTGACACTAGAGCCCCCCAGGGTATGCCCAAGGGGATTATGGAGAGAGAAATAATGGGGGGGTGGAGGGGGCAGGTGAGAGAAGGGAAACAATAAAGGTTAGTCACCCACTCAGCTTTTCTAAAATGGAATGGGTTAGAGCATACTTTTCTGAGGCTGTGAGAACAGCCTTGTCTCACCTCAGGATTACACTGAGCTCCAGGCCATGACTAACTGCTCCTCTGACCCCAGTCTACAGAGGCTTATCTCCATCTACTCCCCAACAGAGAATTAGGAACCAAAGATCACCCAGTTCAGGAAAGGCTAATATGTAACGCTTATATCACCACTTTCTAATGCAGCACCCGTGGCAGACATAACTAATCAATCACAGTCCTTCCAACTGAGCCCCTTCACAGAGGACCACAGAGAAGATGGGATTTACTCAAGGTCACGCAGCAAGTCACTGAATGATCTAAGACAAGAACCCAAAATAATAAAACAAACAAAAAAAAAGAAAAACAAAATAAAATAAAATGATTTTTTAAAATTAAAAGATAAGACAAGAAAAAAATTTTTGTATCCAAGACTCAGAAGCAAATGGTGCAGTTGTGCTATGGTGATGAACACCCTGGAGATAGAGAAAGATTTCTTTGGGCATCATTGTTTCTGGCAGTTATGGGCTCATGGCTCAGGTAGGCAGGTTGCTGTCAATGAGATGAACCAAAACCATACATTTTGTGAAAAGTGGTCTCTGTTCCTGAGTAGCATCTAGATTCCCTTAGCAGAGGCTAAAGCCAGGAAGAATTCTCACTTTCATTTACAATGGGGCATTTTCTGATTCCTCTACTGTTTTTTCTTCCTCCTTTTAAGTTAAATGTACCACAAAATATTTGGCAAGAGTCAGCCATAGTGTAGGGACTCAGAGCTCTCACTCTCTGTGTGTTACAGGTTTCTCACAGGCTCCCTCCGTGCTTTACAGAGAAAGCAGGACCAGGGAGAGGGCCTTCCACGCTCCACCCTACCCAGTCGCCACTGGAGACCTTACCCCTCCCCATTCCAGACTACCTGCTGACTTTGTGTTGTTTATTTTCTCCTCCCAATTGGTGCTTGAAGCTCACTTTAATTCAGTTTCACCTGGATACAAATGTTAATGGGACTACAGCCCTATTTCTAGACGTGAGAACTTGAATCTTTCACTCTGTCCAGATCTAGATCATAAGAACCAATGGAGATGTGGCAGGGGAACAGTTCACTCTGAGTGAAGCTTTCCTTGTTCTCTTAGAAGAAGGTGACTCTTGGGTTTGCTCTGGCCACCTGATCAAGTCTGGAGTTCCAGGGTTTCACCTTGCCACCTATTTCAGTGTGAGCTTGATAAATCCACGTGAATTCTGAGAGATTACCATATTTCTAAGATACTCAGTTACTACCAGTGTAAAAGGGGGAATATTGTTCCTCCTCTTTTGGGGTTGTCATGAGAATCATGAGCTAAGGTATTGGAAAGTGCCTGACACAGTGCTTCTCAAGAGTTTGGCTTTTGTCAGCTTTTCTTTGAGCTTCTGAAAGCACTCTTTCTCCTGAAAAATGCTCGAGGATGCAAGTTCAGAGTGACACATTCTCTTAGTATCATGAGGAATACAGTTAATGGGAAATGACTTCAGTTTACTGCATCTGCTAGTAATCCTGTGATGCCATCGCAAAACAAAAAGCACATGACTACTCGTAAGCCTGTGGTACCTGAAAAAGAAATTGGATTTGACTCAGAAAATCAGGCTGTACAGCTAATCACTCTGATCCAATAATGCGGCCTGGCAGAATGGCATCATCAGCCCTGGGACACAGAGAGGAGGAGGGAGGGCAAGCAGGGAGAGTAAGCACTCAGGGAAGGGAAGCAGCTGCCCAGTTCTCCAGACACACAAGCCAATTAAAAATTCATAAGGAGATGTTTTATATCCAATGTCTAATACCACTGCTGGGTCACAAGCAGATCTGAGCCAATCAATAGTATTCATCATCCTGAAAGGAACTAGTGATTGCATGTTTATTGAGAACCAGGATGTTTTCCAAGCCAAGGCCAGTTTCTGGTTACTTGGAATGTGTCACCCTTAGAAATATAGAACTTATTTTGAAAATGGAACCCAAGACCTTTTAACAAATTATTCAGAGAAGAGGAGGAGAGGTACTTTTCAAATCTAGGGGGAAAATGTTTAAATTCATTTTTAAGTCAACTGAAGGACTAGTTTTTAAATTGAAGCTACGTTTTTGTTTCAATCTTTGGTGGACAATCTTTATATGTTCCTTCTTACTTAGATCTAGAATTTTTTCTTTTTCTTTTTTTTATTTTTGGCTGTGCCGTGCATGGCATGCAAGATCTTAGTTCCCCGACCAGGGATTGAACCTGTGCTCCCTGCAGTAGAAGCACGGAGTCCTAACCACTAGACTGCCAGGGAAGTCCCTAGAACTAGAATTTTAAAAATAACACTTTAGCGTACGTGTTCAACTCCTCCAAATACAAGTGGAAATGTATGAGAGTGAAATCATAAAAAGAAAAATAGATGGAGTCAACTTTATCATTATACATCACTAAGTTCCAGGTTGGTTTGATTTTTAAAAGCTTTTAAAGGTCATAGAACTTCAACTTGAGTTTCAGGGTTTGCTTTTTACACAGGCAATGATTTAAAGGCAGAAGGAGGTAGAGACAGCAAGATGAATCTTAAAGGTTATGTGCTCAGAAGTCTGCTGAGGATTTCAGGGGAAACCACACCACAGTCTGGTTAGATGGGAAAAGCACTGAGAAAACCAGGGCTTCCAGGTGTGGCTAAATTAGAGCCCTCCCTGAGGTCTTCAAAGTAGATCCTATTAAACGCCACCCCCCCACGCTCACTCACAGGTGCATTAAACATCAAGAGCTCACAAATGGAAAGCCTTGGAAAATCAACTTGTGAAGTAGGAAGGTAGGAAAGGAAGAAGGTCAGAATGGGATAAGGCTTTCATCCTCTCCCTGGTGATGGTGTCAGGAAAGAAGCTGTGCCCTTGCATCTGTGTAAATAAATAAGATTTCTTTTAATGGCTGTGAAAATAACAGAAGACCATTGTAAAACAAAGAAAAAAAAGTAAAAAATAAGAAAAGAAAAATCATCCATAATCATACTGTCCTGAAAAGTCTATTTAACAAGATGGAGTATTTTCTTCCAGGCTGTTATATCTGTCTTGATATAGATATAGAAAAAAAGATATAGTACATTAGAATTTTACTGTAAATAGTTTTATATCCTGCATTTTCAATGAATATTTATCTTGTAATCATTTTCCCATGTCAGAATTTTCAGATGTGGTGTCTTATTTTTCAGTTAAGAATCTGTTAAAAGGATATGCCATGCATTTGCAAGCCCCAAGAGTCAGTTCATGCAGGCATTTATAGCCTGCCCATCTCTGTGCATTGAACCCTTACTTGACTGTTTCGTTCTGATGCCACCTACACTGAAGCCTGCCCCTTCCCCCACTTACCAATTATGTGACCTTGGGAAGCTTCTTAACTAAGCTTCAGTCTCCTCACCTATAAATGGGGATAATTTTATAGAGTATTAACATAATGATCGAGTAAAAGAATATATGTGTTAGTTTCCTCCCCTCCGCCCTTTCTTGGTTTTCAGGCTTCTCCCAGAAGCAGCTACAGAGTAGTGTTTAGGAGCTTGAGCAAGTAACCTAGACTCTCTGTGCCTCCATTTCTTCACGTGTATTTTGGGAATAATGGTACCCATCTCTGCATTCATAGGTTTTTAGGGAGGATTAAATTAGATGATCAACATAAGGCACTTTGTGCCTGCACAAGTAGGAGCACAATAAATGTTGCTTCTTCCTTTATAATCTTAACAGGATCTTTCACGAATGTCACTTCATTGTTTTCACCAGAGCGTGAGCTCCTCTGTGGCGTCACAGTGGACGGTAAGTTCCCCCTGTGGGCTGCCTCTTGGAGTCACTGTCTAATGAGCCTCCAAGCAACCCAGAACCCAGGGCTGGGCCCCTCCTCACTGTAGCCACACCTTGCGGTAGGCTCCAGCCCCAGACTTCCCTAGCAACCCCTGCTTGTCCCGTACCGGAACAGAAGAGCCCTTTGGAGGGAGTGGCTTGAGAGGGAGAGACCACCTTAACCGCAGATCAGCATCCAGGTATTAGTCAGAGGGAAGAAAGTCTGGCTATGAGAGAACTTCCTGAGAATTGACTGAGTCAATTTTCAGAAAAGGCCCTGAGGGAGAGATAACCTCAGGGAAAGGCCATAGCGACTTTCTCTTCTTCTTGGGCCTTTCTTGGGGGAGGTCTCTTTCTGACAAGAGGTGGTAACAACCTTGCTTTGGTGCCACCAGGCAAGATCACAATGAGAGGATAGAATTCACCCAGAAACCAGGGTGTGGTAGCAGTCTTGGAGGGTGTCTGCCCTGCCCCCGGCCTGCATGTTGTACTCTAGCAGAGGTTCTCAAAGCATGGTCCCTGGACTAGCAGCATCAGCATCACCTGGGAACGCATGAGAAATGCAAGTTCTCCGTCCCGCCCCAGACCTGCTCAGTCAGAAACTGGGGGATGGGCTTCCTAGTAATGAGTGGTTTCATGAGCCCCACAGGTGATTCTGATACACTCTCAGGTTCAAGACCCACTGCCCCACGGGGACTGATGGGGAGAGGAGAGGAAGTCGGGATGGATTCCTCTTTCCCAGGCCCTCTCTGAGGACTGGCTAAGTTCCTGCCCGACATTCTTATCTCCACTTCTTTTGTTTGCTTGAGCTGATTTCAGCAGATTTCTGAACTAAAGAGTTTTGAGTAATAAAGCAGGGGTCATTCAAAGAAAAACAGTAAAAGAAGCAAAGCTTTGAAGTGCCTATGACCCCTGCTTCAGCATCCCCCCTTTTGGGTGCCCCAAAGCCGCTGATCAGGAAGCCTGGTCGTGACTAGTGCCCGCTGTCCCTTCTTTCTGGGCAGAGAGACAGACCATGACCAAGTGGTTTGTCCCTCAGAATTCTGCCCAACGAAAAAATCAGGTATGGACACAAATACTTATGTACAAAGATGTTCATCTCAGTATTATTTATACAGGACAAAATGGAAGGGTGGAACAACCCAAATAGCCAAGAGTGGAGGTCGAACCAATTATGGCATGTCCATATAACAGAATATTATGCAGCCACAGAAAATGACGTTTTTATAAAAGTTGGTGTCAAGGGGGAAATGGTATCAAATAATGTTAAGTGATAAAAGATGAATACAAAACAGTATGTACAGACTAAACCCATATATATGCATAGAAAAAAAATCTAGAGGTAAACACAGAAAGGTAACAGTGGTTATCATCTCTGGGTAATAGTATCGTAGAGTCTTTTTATTTTTTTCTTTATACTATTTGGTATTTTCCAATTTTCCACAATGAACATGTATTACTTTTACAAATAGGAAAAAATGCAATGACAGTGTGTGAACTTGGTTGGTCATTTTACCCCTGCAAGTCTCCATTTCTTAAACCTCCATGGCGCCTGCCTTGGAACCCTCACCCTGCCTCCCGCACCCAGGGGAGAGAGTGTGATTATTGGCAGCTCCTCCCCGACAAAATATATTCTTCTTTAATCTCCACTTTCACCATATTGTTTATCAAGAATCAGATGGATCTAAGAGCTGTTTCATTTCTTTCCCATCCTCTGACCACCTTACTTTGGTGACAGCAGTGACTAGCTACATTGTCATAACTGAAACAGGCTCAGATGTGATGCTGCCAGGCCCAGACTGCAAATAGATCTGGCAGAAAAGGAAAACAAGCAAGGCACGAGTGGGCCATTAATGCACAGGGGAAATGGAAAGAGGTTCAGCTGTGCCACTGGGGCTGGTCTGAGTCGGCCACAGGCAGCTCTGCCATGGTGCCCTGAGGACCGAGCAAGCTCTGGCAGCCAGTTATCCTTGGAGGTCAGCTGGCCCAGCCGTAGGCAGATTCAGGCAACCAGAAAATAACACAACAGCCCAGTACAACACCTTGGGTATAGGGGATACTCAAATATCTTTTGAGTGGAGGAATAAGTGAAACTTCATCACAGACTCTGGTGATCAAGACCCTCCATCAGAGGATGCCCTCAGGGCCAGGGGTCTGGGCACAGACAAGCTTGCAGGGAAAGGGGGCTGGGGAGAGAGCTCGGCTATGTATAGAGAAATGGTGCCGGCGTGGAAAGCAGGAGCCTTAGAATCCAACCGAGATTTGAATCCCACCTCTATCACTAAGTGACTGGGTAATCCAGTGCAGTTTACCTAACCTTCCTGGCCTCACTTCTTCGCTGGCTACCTGGGGATAACTCTCCCCACCCTGAAGGACTGCTTTTGGATGTTTCCATGAGATAATGGAAGGCATGTGAAGGACTGTTACAGGTGTGCTCCCGTGGCTCAGCCTGAGAGCAGATTAAGGCAGGAACTCTCCTGTGCTCCAGGAGACATGGGCAGGTCGCTGGCACCAGGCACCAGCTCTAATTGGCCACAGAGGCCACAGCCTCTGCACTGCCTGGTTCAGAGGCTGGCCAGGTCCAGGCCTGGAGAAGGATCCAGCAATGCGCTGGGGAAGAGGGAAGCTGGGAAATGAAGAGGCGGCTGGCTTCTGAGGCCAAAAGAGTAGGAAACAAGAGTAAGGTGAGGGCGTGGGCACCCAGCAGGATCCTCAGGTAGAGGATATAAATTTGGTTTACTCTTTCTCAAGGGCAGATTTCGAATCTCGTTTACTTGAGGTGACTTGTCTCCATGAGGAATTTGTACAGCTCTTTGTTGGGTGTACTTAAAGGCCACTCAGACCTCCTCCTAGGCACACGCTGTTTTCGGAATGGCTTCCTAATATCATAGCAAAGACCTGAGGCAGGTTGTCTTCAGAGATGAGAGGTACTTACCCCCACACACGCAGTCCTTCTTCTCACACCCACTGGCTCTTCTCCCCGGAGCTTTCTTTCTTCCTTTTTTTTTTTTTTTTTTTTTTTTTTGCGGTACACGGGCCTCTCACTGTTGTGGCCTCTCCCGTTGCAGAGCACAGGCTCCGGACGCGCAGGCTCAGCAGCCATGGCTCACGGGCCTAGCTGCTCCACGGCACGTGGGATCCTCCCGGACCGGGGCACGAACCCGTGTCTCCTGCATCGGCAGGCAGACTCTCAACCACTGCACCACCAGGGAAGCCCCCTGAGCTTCCTTGTTGCCAAGTCCTGCCCTCACATCTCTGGTTTTATTCTTACTTGGAAAGCACACTGTATTCATTGTTACCTGGCTAATCCACCAACCCTGTCATTCTCACCTGGATCTTGGGCAAGATATGATGGCGCAGCACTTCCCACTCTCTCGTGACTGCCTTCTGACATAGCCTGTACCAGACCATGAGCTTCCTCAGCATGGGGGTCGTGTCTTATTGTCTGTCTGCCCTTTGCAGATCTTAGTGCAGTGCCTGTTGGACAGCAGGTGCTTGACATCGGCTGGGTGAAATAAAGAGCAAAGGGGTGTAGCAGACACTGCGGATCGGCTGCCCAAAAGCCTTTCTCGACCTTCTCCCCTTGGTTTCTTCTACTGAGGAGTTGGAAACAAAATGCATACTCTATTTTCCCAGCTACCCTTACAGCAAGGGGTGGCCATGTGAAACAGTTCTGGCCAATGAGATGTAAGTGCATGTCTTCAAGGAAAGCTTTCTCTCCAGAATAAGAGGCAAACCTCTCTAAGAGAAAGCCTTTGATCCTTTTGCCCTTCTCTTTTCTTCCTACCTGGAATGCAGACATGATGCCTGGAGGCGCAGTAGCTATCTTGCAACCATGAGGCAACAAGCAACAGTCAGAAGGGCCAAGTGAAAAAGAATGAAGTATTATGATTCTTGATGGCATCACTGATGACACTGATGATTATTGCTAGGCTGACCAACCTCATGGTTTGTTTGGGACTGAGGGGTATCTAGAGATGCAGGACTTTTGATGCTAAAACAGGAATGGTCCTGGACAAATCTGGACTTTGGTCACTTATCCTATTCTACCCTAGCCCTGGACTGCTTATTTACAGAGACTTTTTATTATATAGTGAGAAAAATAAGCCCTATTTACCTCAGACATTGTAGTCAAGTTTTTCTGTTATTTGTAGTCAAAAGCATTCCAGTGGATGCACGTGTAAGTTGGTATTTCTAAGATTCAACAAACAAACATGTACAGAGTTGCAGGTCATTAAGTGCTAGCTGCCTTCACAGAGGTTATCTCAGTTGAGTTTCATTATGATTCTTCATGGTAGGTTTTGTTATACCCGCTTTATAGATGAAAAAACTGAGGCTCCCAGAAGTTTAGCCCACCTGGAATCCAAGTCCTGTACATTAATGCCATGCCCTTTTCCCCCATAGCCACTCTGGCTCATTTTCTTTTAACTCAATATGTGATCACTTAATGTAATTCTACGAGAGGGCATCATTCTTTTTGAATGAATGAAGTCACTGTGAGATGCAATATTACCTTCTCTTTATGGTTTATTTCTGGATAAGTCAAAAAATCCTGGTGATTCGACTTGTTTCTCCATCATTACTGTTAATGACTAAGAGAATTGGTTTGCATAGATTTAAAGAAGTTTTTTAAACTATTCTTGAATGATTCAAAAGGTACAAAGGGGAATGTAGTAAAAAGTCTCCTTTCCACCCATGTTGCTTTATAGGTGAATATTAGCAAAACTTCCATCGGTTTTAAATTGATGGTTTTGAATGTGGACCATAATGAATAGTCCCTTAAATTTGTATTCAGCTTTTGAGATTACAAAATACTTTCAAAGGCACAGTCTCATTTTCTCTTTCCAGCTGAGTGGGAAAGTTTTCTTTAGACTCCATTCACAGTCACAGCTCTTGGCAGATCTTCGTCCCCACCCAACCCCCTGCCCTTCCCTATTCCCAGAGGCCAGGACTTCCCTCTGGGTCCCTTTCCCCTTTTGTAGGCTATCTGCCTATGACCAAGACCACACCCTGGCTGGTGCTGAGTCTGCTGGGGCCTCCTGGGTACAACCGTAGGCTCTTTATGTGTTCTTTATATCACTCACTGCACCTGGAAGAGGCCTCTCCCAGAAGATGCTCTGAAAATGCTGTTGATGGGCCCGCCAACTGGCCAACCTGCTCTAACACATGTGTAGCCTATGAAATACCCTCTTCAATCAGCACACCTGATTTATTTTCTCTGACAGTTTGCATATTTATTTATAGCTTGCCCCTTATTAAGAGTAATGCTGGGCTTCCCTGGTGGCACAGTGGTTGAGAGTGCGCCTGCTGATGCAGGGGACGCGGGTTCGTGCCCCGGTCCGGGGAGATACCACATGCCGCAGAGCGGCTGGGCCCATGAGCCATGGCCGCTGGGCCTGCGCGTCCGGAGCCTGTGCTCCGCAACGGGAGAGGCCACAACAGTGAGAGGCCCGCGTACCGCAAAAAAAAAAAAAGAGTAATGCTTATGAAGAGTCTGTAATATCATGGGAGGATGTTATTACATTAATTGAAAAAACATAATATATCTATCTATATCTATGTATACCTACATCTATATATATCATATAATTAAGACTCTCATTACAAAGTCTAGGTATAGAACAATTTCTGGAAATAACTCAATTATTCCTCCCTCTCAGCTCAATTGTACCTCTTCCCCCAAATTTCCTCATCTCAGTTGGGATCCGCCAGTTCCCAAGCCAGGCTCCTTAGCGTTCTCATCCTCGACTCCTTTGCCTCCACCCCCATGACCAGCACAACTGGCCACCTGTCAATCACTTTCCAGATGCTGCCCACCACCCACTAGCTGTTTCTGAACCCCTCGCCTCCAGGTCCCGCACGGCTGCTCTGTACGCTGTGCACCCTCCCCTGGGCTGACTTCTGCTGATGCCTCAGTTCTCAACCTCACGAACTTTCAAGAAATAAGGTTAAGACAGAAAAAGTCAACCAAGTTAGCTGAATAATGATCCTCGGTTTTCCTCATGATGTATATAATGACCCAGTCAATCCATCAACCATTCATTCATCGAAGAATCATTAATTCCGCTCAGATTTATTAGACATAATACATCTAATGACCCAGGGCACCACTGGTTCTAGGTGTCAGCCCATATGTCTCTTTCTGCAGGTTCGTTCATTCAGTCAATCTGCATTTCCATCTTTCATTTGTATTTACTCAACAGATGGCCATGCAAAAATGAACAGAAGTGTCCTCAAGGGTCATGGTGGGGAGGAGAACACAGGCTTACAAACACATCATCATGCAGCATGGTTAGTGCCATGAAGAGGAAGGCAAAGCACTGCAGGAGATCAGAGACAGTCTCACAGCAGAAGTAAGGCTAAGTTGACAGGTGTTAACAGGAAGATAGGGCATGAGAGATCAGGGGACAAGGAATCAAGAGAGGGAGGTTCTTTCCAGAAGAGGAAATAGCAGGTACAAGGCTTAGAGATTCATTAAAACCTGGCTATACCAGGACCCAGGTAATGTGTGCAGCATGACTAGGATGCTGGGAAACATCCATCCCCTACACCCTGCCTGCTGCTGGCACCTCATCCTCCATCAGAATGGAAACACTTTCTCCTTCCTCCTTCTCCAAGTCCTGTCCATTCTCAACCCACTCAAGACCTACTTCCTTCATGAAGAAGCCTTGTTGGACTGTGAACCGGAAAGGTAGGCATTTAATTCCATTCTGTTTTGTACATTGCCATTTAAAAGATTTCATAACAAATCTCAGCTTCCTACCAAACGGTAAAGTCCTTGAAGAGAGGGACTATGATTTATACTTATTCTTAAATGCCTCTGGGCATGCAGGCAAGAAACCTAGAGCTTCTCTGTGAAAGCTCATTGAAGCAACCTTCCCGGCCTGGAAAGGCAGCCCTAACCTCAAGCAGGTACTGGTGAGTCTCTTAATACATACCTTCCATCTTCATTCATCATCTGCTGTGATACCGATTATAGGCTTGTGCTGAGGGCTGATTAGATGCCATTAGCGTGCTTTTATGATTCTTGGAGAAGAGGTAAGTAATGATGCTACCAGGAATTTAGGAGGATTCCCATTAGAAGTCCCTAGTTCTAATCATCCTTTGAATTTACTGTTAATTAACTTCTCACCCATGGGAAATAAAAAGTGTCATCTGAGAAACCCTGAACTTGTAGATAGAAGAACCAAGTCTTTTTGTTCCATCTCTACCATGTATCAGCCTTGTGACCTTTGACAAGTCACCTATGCAATTTTTAACCTCAGTTTCCCCATCTTTTTTTTTTTTTTTTTTTTTTTTTTTGTGGTACGCGGGCCTCTCACTGTTGTGGCCTCTCCCGTTGCGGAGCACAGGCTCTGGACGCGCAGGCTCAGCGGCCATGGCTCACAGGCCCAGCTGCTCCGCGGCATGTGGGATCTTCCCGGACCGGGACACGAACCCGTGTCCCCTGCATCGGCAGGCGGACTCTCAACCACTGCGCCACCAGGGAAGCCCTGAGTTTCCCCATCTTTAAAATGGGAATAATAATACCTCACAGGGTTATAACTGCTCTCACAGGGCTATTGTAAAGATTAATTGTGGTAATAGATGTGAACTTGATTGGTAATATGTCATTTAAAAACCAGAGAGCACTTTTATCTTTATTATAAATGAAAGTTCTCTTCCCTCTGTTTCATTCTCAGCATTCACAATCCAGACACAATCTCTCCACAGGGAAGTAAGTGAACTGTACTGATTTTTTAAAATATTTATTCGTTTATTTATTTGTTTGGCTGAGCTGAGTGTTAGTTGTGGCGCGCGGGCCTTAGAGTGCACGAGCTCAGTAGTTGCAGCACACAGGCTCTCATAGTAGTCATAACGCGCAGGCTCCAGAGTGTGTGGGCTCGGTAGTTGCGGCATGCAGGCTCTCTAGTTGTGGTGCATGGGCTCTAGACCGTGTGAACCCAGTAGTTGCAGTGTGTAGTCTTAGTTGCCCCATGGTATGTGGGATCTTAGTTCCCTGACCAGGGATCAAACTTGCATCCCTTGCATTGGAAGGCAGGTTCTTAACCACTGGACCACGAGGGAATTCCCTGAACTGTACTGATTTTAAGGAGAGAGTGTGTCTTTCATCTCATATCTAGGAGATCTACTGTAACCACCTTCTCAGACCACCATAGATGTTGAGATAGTTGTGTCTGCCTTACTTGGGATTGTAGGTCCTCAGGGCAGGCATGCTGCACACCATGTGAGCCACCCTATCACGCTCAGACCACAGTGGAATGGCACCCACTAAGGAAGCTGCCCAGGCTCAGCTCTTGGAACATTAGTTTTTCCCAGGGAGAATTCTCTATTCCAGGCTATCCTCTTCCGAAAGAGAGTTCTGCTTAGATTTGTCAGGGAATGTGGTTAAGAAATACAAACAACAAAAGTGGGCCCCAAACTTAAGACCCTAAATGAGAAGGGGAGGAGGGGGACTCTGGAGGGAGAGACAGTCACGTCTACACAGCCAGCACTAATCTAACCAGTAATCCGAGGCCTGGACTCAAAGCCTGTCTCTGATACAAACTGGCTGTGTGACTTTGGGAAACTCACCCAACCTCTCTGAGTCTCTAAAATTATACCCTGTAAAATGAGCATAGTAATGCCTATCTTTTGTTGTTATTTAAGGATTAATTTTGTATGAGTTTTACCAATTGGAAAGTGCCATGTGACTATGAGCTGACTATAAATTTATCTGCCTAAAGGAATCATTCACAATAACCCAAATGAATTGTGTGTCTCTAGGCCTCCTTGAGGTTGTCCATTAAGGGGCTTTAAATGCGACTCTAAGAACCACCTCAAGGTCTGAAAAGGCATCTCTTGCAGATAAGGGGCGTGCCATGAAAGCCAGCTGGTTTCCACAAGAAGCCGAAGGCCACCCCCGGCTGCCTTTGTTCCCTGTACACAGCCCCTCCCTGGAAGAGCACCGTTGTATCCCCTCATGCCTACCTGCACTCCATGCTTTATGGTTCCTAAGGCCCTTCCACTCTTTCATTCTTCCAATAAACCTGTTAGGTTAGCAGAGCAGATACACCCTCTCTTCGCCCACATGCACTTTTTATGTGGCCTGAGGCCACAAAGCTCAAAAGGATAGCTCCTCTGCAGCCTGGAACCCCCAGGTTGGAGGGTCAGCTGGGATTTGAACCCAGGTTTCTAACAGCCTTGCCGCCCATAGCCCAAGCCATGAGCCCAAGTTTAACAAAAGCCCTATGGGCCGCAGTCTTGAGGGTAAACAGACCCCCTCCATTAACATAGAGTTCCTTGGCAACCCTGGCTAGACCTGGGCACCTGCTTCCACCCATGGGTTTTTATTTTCTTGCATTTGTTTCCCAGGGAACCAGCAGGGGCTTGCTCTCCCTGCTTTGGTCCTTTCTCCCCGAGTGTAATTGGGAGCGCCCTGCTGGCCTTGCGCTATGATGAATGGGCTTCCTCAGGCAAGCGGGCAGTGACTGAAGCCCTGCCAGCATATGGGCCCTCCTCTGCAGCACCACACTCAGATGCGATTAGCCCCGAGCGTCACAATGCTTGGCAACAGTTCCGGGAGGCAGCGAGGCCTTTGTTCAGGCCACTGTCCTGTCAACTGGCTGCAGTTCATTTGGCTGCCAGCCTGCTTGGCCTTTTGCATCATCCTGGCCTGCTCCCTCCTCCCTCAGCTAGTGGTTAGTCCATCATCCCAGATTTTTCAGGGAAGATTTGGGGTGTGCCTGTGAAGTTCCTGTGCCTTTCCCTAAAGCAGCTTTGGACTTATCTAGACCATGAGCAAATGCTGCATGGTTTAGGAGGGAGGCTCCTGGGACTTCTCCTGTTTGCCAGTGCAGAGGAGGAAGGACCAAGTGTGGCAGAATTTGACCGAGCACCAGGCACTTGGATCTGTACAGCCAGTGTTGCTGGGCATGGGGGTTGCTCGGCGTTTGTTGCTTCAACATGTTTTAATGGAGCACGTACTATGTGCCTGGCACGTTCTAGACCCTGGGGATAAAGCAGTGAGCAATGCAGATGAAAATCCCTGCCTTACGGGGCCAACATTCTGAGGTGGGAAGGGGAGTAAGAAGAGACAGAAAAATAAACTTAAAAATAGCTATGTGAGGGGCTTCCCTGGCGGTCCAGTGGTTAAGAGTCATCACTCCCAATGCAGGGGACACAGGTTCGATCCCTGGTGGGGGAGCAAAGATCCCACATGCCAGGCCACGCAGCCAAGTTAAATAAATGAATGAATGAATGAATGAATGAATGAATGAATGGCTCTGTTAAAGGTTGCTATGGAGAAAATTAAAACAGGCAAGAACCTGGCCATAGGGGGGACCCTCTTCCCAGCACCCACACAGTGCACAGCATAGAGTGGGTCCCTGACTCTGATCTGTCCAGCTCGTCAGGGCTGGGTCTGAGTCCCACACCTTCCAGCTGCAGCCGATGGGGGCTGCTAGGATGGGAAGCGCTCCTAGAATAACCCACCAATCCTGCCGGCAGGAGTTATGCCCCAGGAGGCAGACTCCACCCAGTGCAACTCCCTCCACCCAACCCTGCCAGGATGTCCTCTTCTGCTATATTTTCTCCTCCTCCCTCCCCCAAATCCTGACTATCTGAACCCAGCCATTCAGACCTGCATAAATCCAGTGCAGGGACTAGTGGGGAGACCAACTAGCAAACAGACCACGATAGTACAGAATGCTGAGAGATCCGGCGGGGCCTGTGTAGGGTCTCTGGGAGCCCTGGGGTGGGGCTGGGGCAGAGTTTTCTGTAGGGGGCTGTCCTGTGTATTGTAGCACGGTCGACAGCATCCCAGTCCTCGACCTGCCACATGCCAGTAGCACCCTACCCCCAAATCAGGACAACAAAAATATCTCCAGACATTGCCAAATGTTCCCTTTTGCAAATTGCCCTTCACTTGAGAACCACTAGTTTAACTCAACGTCACTCAACTTATTTGACCAAGAAGCACCTTTTATTTTGGGGGAACATCTGTTAACACTGCACGTGACTGTGTTATTCCGAACACTCTGGGAAGTGCTGCATCCAGATAAAGCCCACGTTCCCAAGTCAGGGACTTGGGATCTGGGCCCTGGGTGGCCCTTTGGCCATACCCTGTACCACATCGGTCTCTACTTTTTACTTCAGTAAAGCCCAACAGTTGGCAGCTGCCTGTATGCACTCTGCATTTTATGTCCTGGGCCTTTGCTCGGGCTGCTCCCACTGCCTAGAGTGCCTTCCCCACCTGTCCTTGCCTGGCTCACTGAGTCATTCTTCAGGATTCCACTTGGGCGTCACCTCCTGCAGGAAGCCTCCCCTGATGCCCAGACAGGACTGAGGACCCCCTTTGCTCATGAACTCCCATCACCCCTGACCCATGGTCTTGCCCTCCTCTGAGACGTGAGACAGGACCTGTGGTCCTCTAGTCCTCCAGCCCTATAGTGTTTGTTGTTTGGGGTTATGCGCCCACTTCTCCCACTTGACCTTCAAGGCAGAGACTGTTTTCATCTCCAGAACCTGGCAAAGAGTCTGGCACAGAGTAGATGCTCCATAAATGGCAAAATGAATTGACAAGTAAACAGAGCACAGAGATGGATGAGATACAGAGAGTGAGGACAAGAGAACACAGGCTTGGAGGAGGGTCAGAGCCAAGGGGCAATCATCTTTCTACAGCAGAAGGGACAAATGATGAAGTGGCTTGCCCCTCATTCCTCTTTCCTTCAGGCTAAACACATCAATTGCCTTAACCTTTCATCCCGCATCCATCTCACTTCCCAGCCCTCTAATCATCTTTGTTGTTCACATCCCTCCGTGCCTTCTCTGCACTTTCCAAAGGCCCCTTTTGTGTTTAATGTGATGTGTTCAGAGCAGCAGGAACGCGAGCCTGTTTCCCCGAGGGCATCACTTCCACTTAATTAGCTTGGGATTCCACAGTTCCTGAAGCCTCACCGCCACCGGCCTGGTGGCTGTAGGAGCAGCCCTGCCTCTGGGCACCAGCAAATTGTTCACACAGAGAAGTGAGTGGAGAGAACTGAACTGGTGATTATGTTAATGATTTCCTTTTCTGTGTCAGGACTGCTCCACAGGGAGGCCGGGCTTCTGGGTCTAGAGGGCAGAGGTACAGGATGTGGAGGGGGTACCAGGCCTGGAAAGACTTGGTGCTCTGAGCTGGGGGGTGGAAAGTCCACACCAGAGGAGACATCTGAGGGATGTGGCATCTTGGCGGAGTTAGTGCCTTCAGCTGTGACGGGGGCAGAATAGGGGTCCAGGGCCTTCACAGATTCAAGGCTCTCGAATCCACAGCGGTCCTGCAAAGCCGTGATGGACAGATGGAGGGACAGTCTCTAGGTACCGGCTAGGAGCTAGAACACAGCAGCAGCGAGGAGGTCATTCGAAGCCAGATTTTGTAACTCCCAGTCCGGAGGACTACCATTACCCCACAGCCCTTTCTCCTGGTGGACTCAAGTGTCAGAGACAGAGGAGGTAGTGCTGGGGGCAAAAGCCCTTTAGCAGCCCTGATATCACATGACAGAGGCCCAGCGTGTGGCCAGCCAGCCTTAGACTCCCAGGCTGTGGCACCCTGGCCAGCCTGTCGGCCTCTCTCGTTGGCAGTGGCCTCAACCAGTTGGAACCTGTGCTTTCTGAAGTCCTCCTCATGTGCCTTCTGTCCAGCCTTCCTGTGCCACCCGCCTCGGCTCACCACACGGTAGCTGCCTCGGGAGCCATGTGGACCCCTCACCCTTTAAATAGCCCAGCAAATTCCTGCCACATTGGCTGCTGTTTATCACTGGGGCTGGCTGGTGTTCGTCAATCAGACCATCATCGGTCAGTCAGTCCGTCAGTCAACAAATGTCTGTTGAGGGCCAGGCACTGTTCTGGGTGATGGAGATACAGAGGAGAATGAGGCAGAGCCCCTGCTCTCAGGGAGGTTGTTCCCGTCCTCACGGGGTGGGGTGGGGACAGTTTAGTACAGGAAGAGGCAGAGGACCCTGTAGGATCCAGGACCTGCCTCGCTCTTTAATGAAGTCCAGCTCCACTGCAGACACTCAGAGGTAGCTTTCAGGTGGGCGATCCTGAGGAGGCTGCTGCCTGGGCTAATGCCCCCTGGTTCCCCCAGGATGCATGGAAGCAGCAGGAGATGCCCCTCACTCACACACGCACTCCCATACACACACACACACACACACTGTCACACACAAGCTTAAGGATGCTTAGTAAGAGGCCTGGGGGTTCCCGAAGGGACACAGGGTCTACCAATCTTGCCCCTGGTGGTGGGTTGAGGTCATTTAGCCTGGAAGTGGTTTCCAAAATTGACTGCTCTGGCCAAACTTCATGCCACATTGATGGGAGGCACCAGGTGGAGAGATGAACAGCACAACCGGACACCCAGGTACAGGATGGGGCGAGTGACCTGAGCCCTCTGGGCCTCATTTTCCTGTGTGAAGTAGGGCTGCACTAAGCCTGCCTCACAGGAGGGTGTGTGTGGATTAAAGATGCACAAAGTTAGCACGGAGGGCACATGGCAAGGGCTCAGTAAATGGCAGCTCAGTTGCCTCCCTGCCCCCTCCAAAGGAAGCCTTCTCTCTGCCTTCTCGTTCACACCTCCTTGGCAACTGTCCAGGGTCCCAAGAGTGAGCTGCCTGGGAAGAATTCAGTGACCGAAATACTAGGCCACATCCGGAACTTCCCTGCTGGCAGCTGGTCCTGGATCCTGGGCCTCCCCTGGGAGCGCTGTGCTGCGTGTTGCTGGCTCTGTCACGCCCCCAGTGGTGGCCTCGGGGAAGTCACCCAAACTCACCCAGCCTCAGTTTCCACCCCGTCAGCTAGGGATAAGAGTATCTCCCTCAAATGCTAGTTAAGGGTATGAAGTAATACAGTGTAGGAGTGGCCACCTTTCTTTATTCTGAAGAAAGCATGAGAGGACAGAGCACCAAAGGAGAGGACAGCAGGAAGCCAAGTGGAGGAGCCAGGAGCTGAGCGGGGCGCGTGGGGCCCGACCAGAATCAGCACAGAATCCTAGCAGCCGCACGCGGGAGCTCTCACTGCCTGCTGGCGCTGTGCTCAAATCTCTGTACCCACCGTGCCTCACCGAATCTTTACAAAAGCCTCACGTGTTAAGTATTACCCCATTTCACAGATGGAGACACGAGAGGCTAGAGAGGTTAAGGAACCTGCCTAAGGTTGCCCAGCTTGGAACAGGCAAAGCCAGGATCCAGCCCCAGCTGTCCACCACCACGGTCCCTCCACAGTGCTGCCAGCTCGGCTGAGGGGCAGGGTCTGTCCCCGCGGGGTCTGGAGGCCCTGAGTCACTGCATCCCTCATCTGTGAAGTGGGTGTGAGCATTCCAGCTCTAAATGGAATGTGTGACATTGACTTGAGGGTCCTTGCCCTTCTCCAGCCCTGAGAGGGAAGCACTTTATAAACAGGGGATTACCTGTTGGCCCTGCTGCCTTGAGCCAGATCTCTTGTCCTGCCAAATTGTTGGAATGGTTCAGTGACAAGTGTGTTCTTAGGAAGAAATTTATGATGCCTTTTTCAGAGTGAGTCACCGAATCCCTGTGGTGAGAGGCACGGGGGAAGGGCCTTCTGCAGAGATAGGGTAACTCGCCCTGGGCCTGGCTGCCTCCTCAGGCCCACCTGAGGGTGAGTGCTGTCCAGTGAGGATGAGGGCAGGGGGGAAAGGGAGACAGCCTCCAGCTGGGGAAAGTGGGTGCCTCGCAGTGGATTTGTATAGATCTCAAAGGGCTCCAGAACTCACTTTCTGCCTGCCACCGAATTTCCTAGGGTGCTTCTGAGTCAGGCTCCAGGTCACTCCCCGAGTCCTTTCCAAGGCTTTTGCATAACCCTCCCAGAACCAGGTCAGCCAAAGAATATTTCACAGTTTGGGTGAATCCTCTTCTCTCTACCTTTGAATCACAAAAGAGGAAGGTGATAAAAATTTAAACTTAAGAGAGAGGAAGATTTAGGTTAGGTGTTGCAGTTCTGTTGGGATTGATTTTTTTCCCTTAAAAACTATACACTGCCATCCATGTTCATGAGGAAAGCTCCAGCCTTAAAAGTTGACTCTTTTGGTCATACATGTGACTATGTTAGAAGGACTAGTATGAGAAAATGTCTGTCGAAGAATAGCAGGTGATCTCCTTAGACAGATGTCACTGAAGGTCACCTGACAAGGCCGACCCTCCCCTGTCTGCTCCTGGGTGCAGCGTGAGGATTTCTTTGATGTACCCAAACCCACAGGTTAGGATGGAGCAAACACACAGGGCTCAGGATACTTGGTCTGCAGACATTGAAATGCCCATAGCATGGACACTGTGAAAACCAGCTCACTTCACTGGTGGTCACTTGTCTAGTCATCCACATCTTTCAAACAGCTAAAGGTCAGGATGCAAAAGCAGACCGCTGGGCAGCAAAAATTGGAGTCCATAGTGTCATTCACTGTGAAGCTCACCCCCTCTCCAACAGGAGAGCCCATCTGGCTTTTTCAGGTACTGTTGACTCCTACTTTAATTGTAATTCAACATGATAAACACTTCTATTACTCAACCCAAACCACATTAGAAGGATATAAGTTGGAAGGACAGAAGAGCCTCTAGAGCTGAGATGTTCAGTATTTTGAGGGTTAGTGACCTCTCTGAGAATCTAAACTATGAACTCTAGCCCCAGAAAGATGCTTTCACACCCAGTGTGTTCTGTGCAGTACCAGGTGGTTCTTAGCCCCTGAGGCTCAACCATAAAACCCAGTTTAAGAACCCCAGCTGTAGAGACTGGCACACCTGTGAGCTGACCGCTCGGACCTTGGAGAGCAGACACAATGACTCTAACCCTGCTGCCTGTCCCCCGCCTAATAGAGCAGATGCCACCATCCCTGACAGGTGGTGGTGTTCCTCACAGTGGCCCTGTCAGAGCCCAGGTGTGCTTGACACACCCACCTAAGCAAGCAGGGGTGCACGTAAAACACTTGCTGAGCGTGTCTGATGTGTCAGGTGCTCTTCTAGGTGCTTTATCTGTTTTAATTCATTGAACCCTTGCAACAGCCCTGGAAGTTATTTCTGTAAAACCCTGGACTTAAACTCTTTTTCTCAAATTCCATCTCTAGTGGTTAAATCATTAGAAATGTAATATTTTTCCAGAAAAATCACTACTGATACTATTGGACACTTGCTTTGTGTCAAACACTGTGCTAAGTATGGATTTTACATGTGTTAATTCATTTATTTTACATTTTTATGGATAAGGAAATTGAGACTCAGAGAGACTAAGTAATGTGCCTAAGGTAATAGGGCTGTAAGTAGTGGAACTGGGATTTCATCCAAGTTTCTCCATTTCTAAACCCTTTGATAGGCTCTACTCCTCTCTCCAGTGTGGGGTTATGGTCTATATACTCACAACTACCTAGAACGATGGAGGTTTGGTTAGCAAAGTTCTGAAAAGAATGTCCAGGACAGTTCCTTCAATGGATCTATCGGGGCCCAGCAATAATTTGCCCACTGCTCACCCATGCTGTATAATCTGCCAGTCCAGGACACAGACCCTGGTGGTGTGGGGTAATACAAAGGGCAAGGAAGACTTCCAGTTAAACATGGAAGCTTGATCTCCTGCATTTGTTTTCTCTCCCTCTATCATAGATTTTTTTTTGTAAAGATGGCTGCAACAATTTTTCTTATTCTTGCATACATACCCCTTTACAGTGCAACTTTGCCACTCTTCCCATCAAGAGAAAAGGTCTTGAATCTGGGTTGACTTGCTTTGACTGATAGAGTTCAGTGGAATTGATACTGCGTAACTTCTGAGGCTCGACCTTAGGAGACCTTGCAGCTTCTGCCTTGAATCTTTTGGAACATTGCCCTGAGATCATGTCTTAAGGAAGCTAGTCTAGTTTATTGGAAGATGAGGGGCCAGTGGGGGAGAACCGAGGCATCCCTGTCAACAGGCAGCACCAGCCACCAGGCTTATGAACAGGCCAGCTTGTATGTTCCAGCCCAACCAACTGCTAACTGAATGCAGTTGCATGAGCGAGCCCAGGTGAAACCATCAGAGGAACCACCCAATTAACCCACAGCATAATGAAAAGTAGTAAATTATTGTTGTTATAAGCCACTAAGTTTTGGGGTGATTTGTTATAACGATCATGGATAACTGATACAGCCCTCCTAAATTCTACTTCATTCACCTCTTTCCCCAAATAGCCACTAATAGTGGAATTCCAAAGGCTTTAAGCCAAAAGGGTGAAGAGAAGAGAGAAGACCATTGCAGGGGAAAGACCTCAAAACCCTTTTCAGATGGGCACGTGGGTAGAGGAGCAGTCTCTGAGTGGAGCTGGGAAAGTCACAGTCCACATGTGTACAAGAGAGGAAAATGATGAGAAGTGGACCAAGGAGCCCCACAGAGTCCGCGAGGGTTGGGTGCTAAGAGGTACCAGGTACCACAGAAGCCAGGAGTGAGGCCCAGGGCTCAGAAATGCAAGCACCACCCCCTCCTGGTCTCTTTTTCCATGTGAGAGACCAGAAGCCATTATCTGGAGAAGATGACTTGGAGATACTCTGGACTCCAGGACTAGTCACAGCAGAGGGTGACAGTGAGGTAGGAGCTTGAAAACTGGGAGAGTAATCAAAAACTAAGTAAATTATGGCCCCTCAGACTCTCTGCCTGCTCCCAGGACACCAGCAGCTAAGTGTCACTTCCCTTCCAGGCAGACAATGGAAGATTCTTCTCTGGATAGATTGACTTCTTCATCACCCCCATCCTCTGTTCCTAGGAAAGGATCTCCACAAAATGTTATTTGAGGTTTCCCAGTAAAACAGCCTTCTAGCCATCTGGTCACCCTACTGTGAAGTCTACTAGACTATAGGCTTGCCTTGCTCTTTAATATAGAGGATCATCAGACATTTGAAATGAAAGAGAGGTCAAAACAAACAGAAAAGAAGGAAACAACATATAGCAAGCAGAAAAACCTTAAAATAACTTTTTAGAAGAACCTATAAAGTAGTAACCTCAGGAAAATATGACATAAAAATAGAACTCCGTGAGAAAGGAACAGAAAAGAAAGAGTTCTTGAAAAATTTAAATATGATAACTAAAGTAAAAAAAAAAATCTCAACAGAAGGTGCCCAGCACAGTAAGCAAAAAACCAGTTCACCCCAGAAGCACATCAGTATCAAATTTTAGAACACAAAGGATAAAGAGAATATCATGAAAGCCCCAGAAAGAAAAAAAACCCTAACAGACAAAGGAATGGGAATTAGAAGGGCATCAAACTTCTCTCCAGATACACTGGATAGAGCGTAATGGGAAAATGCCCTCAAAATTCTGAAGGAAGATTATTTCAACCAGGATTTTATATTCAGCCAAATGATCAATCAAATGTGACGGGAAAGTAAAGATACTTTTAGACATGCAGGACTCAAAACTTGGGCTCATCATGAAAGAGGAAGCCATGGCATCCAGGAACAGGGTCTCCAGCAAAGGAAAGAGCAGAGGGAAGTCTCAGGACCAAGAGCAAGAAGCCAGCCCAGCCTGAGCAGTGGAACCAGCACGGGGAAGGGAAGTTTCGGGCCAAGGGACACAGGGCAAGGACTGGCAGATTATACAGCATGGGTGAGCAGTGGGCAAATTATTGCTAGGCCCCGATAGATCCATTGAAGGAATTGGGGGAAATTGATATACGTAGAAGAAACTAAGAAGTGGGAAAAGGGTGGGGGATTATTTTTGAAAAAATGCATGAGAAAAGGTATTTAGGTGGATATTTTGAAATCTAGAGTAAAAAACAGAAAAAAAGAAGCTACTGAGTTGGAAGTGGTTGCTTCTGGGGAGCAGGGCAGAGGAGTAGAAAGGGTTGAACTATGGGCCACTGGCTTTCACCATGCCTTTTAGCCCTATTTGATGTTTAACTATGGGAATAGGTCACTTTAATCAAATAAACATACATTTTTATGCAAAAATAAAGAGCATGGGCTCTAGAGTCCAATTACCTGGGTTCAGACCTCTCTTACTCTCTTACTGATAGCAGGGCCTGGGTTGAGTCAGTGGCTCCTTATCTACCTTGTTTACAAGGTAGATAAGTTTCCTTATCTACCTTGTAAAACTGAGGTGAGGGTTAAACATAATTTCTGTAAAGGGCCTGGCACAGAATATATGATCAATAAATCATAGCCATTATGATTTTTAAGACTTCTGAGAAATTCCATGGTAGAATGAAAGCAAACTCCACTGCCCCATGTTTGGGAGGAGCTGAGAAAACCTGGATAAATGTCACCTTTGCACTTGCCAGTAAGTTCTCCAGCTGTTGTAAAGCTACAGACATTCTGCAGGCTCCCACCCCATCCCCTCTCTCTCTTGGTCACTAGTGACATCACAGTCACCTTCCAGAGTGGCTTAGGAGAAGCTGGGGATGCGGCCGAGAGTGGCTTTTCACATAAAGGCCCAATTCATTCCCAGGGGCTGCTTGCAGGTTTTCCTTCTGAAGCAGTCGTCCCACACAGCAAGTTGCCTCCATGGGAGGGATCCAAAAGCAGCTCCAGGTAGGGACATTCGTGCAGGGCAGGCAGAAGGCAGCTCCAGGCTCAGTTGGGGGTGGGGAGCATGTGGGCATCAGGCAGAAAAGTCCAGTCCCTGACCTGCCAGGCTCAGAACCACCACAGTGATCTGGTGCCCCACCCAACTAAGGGGGCCTCCAAGGAGGGCCTGGGGCTGCGTTTGCTGACCCCCTGGCCTAAATATATACACATACTTATTTAAACAAACATATTGAATGGGGAGAAGTCTGGAGAGAGAGAGGTACCCTAAGATGTTAACCAGAATTCTCTCTAAATGGTGGCATTTGAAGTGATTTTCGTTTCTTCTTACTCATCTGTATGTTTCAATTCTGGTAAAATGATCATACATTCCCTTTGTCGTTTTAATTAATAATAATGACAATAAAGAACAAGGTGATGAATCCCTGAAAAGGGAGTGGGTACGTGAGGAGGGAAAGTTCTGTGGCCCCTAAAACGCACAAATGACCTTCAGCCTGAGAGACTTGGTAACAGCAGGGAAAATGCCAGTCCCCTGCCAGCCAGTGTTCCAAGAATTCAGAGACCCCCGCTTTGGGAGGGGTGCAAACGGGTGGTGGCGTGGCAGAATGACAGAAAACAGCTAAAGCCTCAGTAACCCTTACTGTACACAAGGTGCTGCTCTACGTTCGAACTCACTTAATCCTCACAGTGTCCTCTTGAGTTAGGGTCACTTGTCATCCAACCTGAGTTTTTCCTTTTCTCCTTCACAGGTCCAGCCAAATAAGAGTGACTTGCTGTCTCCCATATGTGACCCTTAGTTTCCACTTCCTTGGAATTTTGTCTCCATGCCTTTGTTCAAGATCTTTCCTCTTCCTAAACACTTCCTCTCCTGTTTTCACGTGCATAATCTCTCTCTGAGAGGGAGAGCAAGGCAGGATACTAACTCTTTCCTCAAGTAACCTCCGTCCCCTCTGAATTCTTAGACTTCTCACTTGGTAACACCATTCTGCCGGCTTCATAATTAGTGCTGCAAGTTATGTTATAGCACATCAATCCGGGTGCTCGGAAGAGGCATACAGAGTGGGGCAAGACGTGGTCCCGGCCCTGAGGGGCTTTCTGCCAGCCTAGGGAGAAGACACAAATACAGCCAAGTACCCGCAATAGAGAAAGGCCTTTAGACTAAGTGCTAGGGAGAGGAAGAGGGTCTGGGTTCTGCAGGGAGGCCTCCCAGAGGAGGTCAAGTGAACCAAAGGGGCCTTGAAAGGTGCCTGGGGTTCCAGCAGGTGGAGAGGGAGAAGGAGGGCCCCCAGCGGGGGAGGCAGGAGGGGTGATGCTGCGCTGTAGTTTAGGGAGTGTGAAGTGGTAAGGGCAGGATTCCTGCTGGCTCATCTTTGCCTCCCCAAAACAGTTCCTGGCCACAGGACACGTCTCTCCTGGCCCATGGTGAGTGTCACAGGGCCAGCCACAGTGAGCATCAGAGACACCAGGCTGATGCTCTGCCCTGGGAAGAGCCTCCCCACCATCTCACCAGGTAGTGCCCATAGTGTGTAGGCAGAGAATATCTATAAATGAGTGGTGGGCAGCCCATGAAAGGACTCCTGGGCCTGTTCTCAACCGTCAGGGCCCTCTGTGAGCTGCAGCAAGGCATTTCTCCTCTCTGGTCCTTGGTTTCCCCAGCTGTCAGGTGAGATGACCTTGAAGGTACAGGGAATCCTACAGCAAGGGGATGAAGCCCATCGGCCATGGAGCCAGGACGCCTGGGCACAAATCTCCAGCTTCCTGAGTGACATCAGTAAGTAAATCTCTCTAAGCCTCAGTTTCCTGCATTGTAAAAGGGAACAATAATACTGCAAAACCTAATCAGAACATCATACGTAGGATTCCAAGAATTCAACTGCACAAAACTTGGAGTCTCATTACAGTGAGGATTAAGAAAAAAAGATGGGGCACTTGGAGCTAATCGCATTGTGTCTATTCAATTATTATGAGGTGTTGTAGGATTCTTGTGGATTAAATGTATATATATATGTATATACAATATATTAAAATGTGTTAACATATATAAAATGCTTCACACAGTACATGTGCAACGGAAGTGACTAGCAGTAGTAAAACAAGAGCTCCCCAGCTGGCTAAGTGCGGGCTCCCTGAGAGAGGGATAGTGGGCTAGCTGGGAGCACATCAGGGTCAGACTCTGGCAGGGCTGCTGAGCCCGCACTCCCTGAGGCCAGGAATCCTGACAGCCTGGCTGCTTCCAGGGCTAGTTCTGCTCTTCCCAAGGTTAGATCCTAGAAATCCTGGGGAAAACTCTGACTGGGACATTACCTCTGGGCAGGCAAGAAATGTTTTTCAAGTTCCCATGAGATAACTGGAGGACAGAGATGTCAATTAGAAACCACTCTCCCCTTTTTTGTTAAAAATACTCAGAATCGTGTGCATTGTTAGTATCCCAAGCACTTATTCCCCTGTTAGCATCTATCACAAGAGAGAAGTGAAGCTCTTTTTCCGCAGAAGGAAAGTAGTGTCAGAATAAAGCCAGCTCCTACTTCTCCAGCCCTGGCCCTGGCCATCCCCCCTCCCTGGGCGGGGACTGCAGAAGGCTTGCTGGGGGGTGGGCAGGGCTGCCAGACTCCCCACTCCCTAACCCTCACCATGACCAGCTACCTCAGGCTGGCAGATGCCCCCATGCCAGGGGCAGCTCAAGTAGGAGCCTGGATCGCACGTGCATCCTAGAAAAGAGCTAGGAAAGGGTTTCCTGCTGCGATCTGGGCACAGCTCCATTCTGCATCTTATAAGCACAGGTATCAGAGTGGGAGAGGACCCTGGAAAGCCTCCCCTTTTACTAGATGAGCTAAAGCCTAGAGAGAGGTTGTCCATGCCTCCCTGGCTCTCTGTCCCCTTTGCTTGTTCCTTCTCACCTCCCAATCTCTAAATGTTGGTGTGCCCTGGAGCTCAGAGCTTGGATCCTCCCACACCATCTCACAGACCTCACCCAGGCCTGCAGCTTTATGTACCATATATATGTGCCTGCTGACAACTCTCAAACGTACATCTCCATTCCAGACTCTGTTCTGACCTCAAGACTCATACATTCAACTGCCCACTCAGCTTCTCCACTGGGATGTCTAATAGGCATCTTGCTCCTCATGGGTCCAAAACTGACTTCCTGACCTTTTCTCCTCCCATAGTCTTCTCCATTTGAGTTCATGACAGCTCCATCATTGCTCAAGCCAAAAACCTTGGAGTCACTCTTGGCTTCTGTTTCTCTCATACTCATGCCCAATCCATCAGCAAACCCTTCCACATACATATAGATTCTGATCACTTCTCCCCATCTCTCCCTCACCCTGCTCCAAGCCACCATCAGTCCTGCCTTGTTTGCAGTAGTCTCCTTAGTGGTCTCCCTGCCTCCACGCTTGTGTCCTGTAGTCTGTTGTGAACTATCCCAGGAGGCAGACTATCCTGTGAAGACAGAGGTCAGCTGAGGTCTCCCCTCAGCACAATGCCCTCCAGGGGTGCCCCATCCCATCCAGAGCAGTGGTCCATCTTATCTTTCCATCTGCACTCGTAGGGTTCGCTGCCCGCTCACTCCGGCCCCAGTGGCCTCAAACCCACCAGGCACTCTCCCACCTGAGGCCTTGGTGTGTGCAGCTCCTCTGCTTGGGACTCTTCCCCCAGGTTTCCACGTGCTCACTGCCTCCTGTCCTGGGCACAACCTTGTTCCTGTCTGTATGCAAATGCCACCTTTTCGGTGAGGTCTTCCCCAGCCTGATTAGTTACAATTGCACCCCCTCCAATTTCTGTCCCCACTTTTTACTTTCTTTTTCTCCATGACGCTTATCACCGTCAAACATAATATAAACTTTATTTATTTTGTTTATTATTTATCTCCTCTAATGGGAATGTAAGTCCCCTAAGGTTAGAGATTTTTATCAGACACACAGTAAGTGCTCAGCAACTATTTGTTAACTGAGCGAATGAACAGGAATCAATGGTCCTGGTGTGTCTGCATCAGCTTTTCCCATGAGGACCATTGCACTTAGCCAATGAATGGAAGAGCAAGAAAACACCTAGATCATCAAGTTCAATACCTTCTTCACTTGATGGACACCGAGATTTAGCAAGGAGGAGGATATCCCAAAACATCACAGCACATTGACTTTAGAGCTGGGACTGGGAATGGATCCTCCTGTCTCCCAAACAGAGCCTGTCCTCTGGTCCCCCTGCCACCCACGGAGGTCACTCCATTCTGACAGCAATTTCCAGCCTCCTAAGCTATAAAATTAGAACAAGGAACCTACAAAAAACAAAGAAATGAAGTATGGGGCAGGGGTATTTTTAGGCTCGCTGGTTTCTAAGTGCATACATATATAGAAAGGTCTATACACATGGCTATATATAGGTATTAAATCAGGAAGTAAGTTGAGTGGTGGGTTAGCTTTTCTGGGGGTGGCTGAGTGAGGCTGCTGCAACACGGACAGTTCTGAGCCAGAGCAGCTGATTCCAAGGGAACTGGCCCTGCTGAGTCATCTGGAGGCCGCATACCTCACATTGAGTGTTCAGAAAGAGTCTGAGGAGTGAGAGCCTTCTTTTTCTTCCCCTCAATCAGCCAGAAATACCGGTGAAACTCCAAGGCCCACCCAGCATCTTATGGTCAAAATTTCCCCAGTGCTGGCTTGCCGTCTTTGGGGGCAAACGGGGATTCTGAAGGGGGAGTCAGAGCAGTAACCTGGAGCCTCTGTGTCCCCAGTTGACCAGAGACACCTCCTGGGCTCTGGTCCCTTTGTCCACCAGGAACTTTCCAAGACTTCAGACCAGGCCTAAAAGATGAGACCTGGATTAGCATAACGCACTTCCTAATGGTCAGACGTTCTGTTTATCATGTGTGGATCTCATTTTATATAACAACTTACTAGGGAGGTACTTTTAAAATTGTCTCCATTTTATAGCTGGAGAAACTGAGGCACAGTGTGGGTAAGTGATGTACCCAGGTCTCTCAGCTTAAGTGGCAGACCCAAGCGGTCTAGCTCTACAGGCCATGCCCTTAGCCATCAGGCTATGCTGCACTGGCAAGAGGGCAGGAAACCTGGGTATATGTAGAGCGTTTCTGGGGCTCTGAGATTCATGGCTGCATCCAGGTTTTTTGTTTTTTATTTTTTGTTTTTTTGTGGTACGCGGGCCTCTCACTGTTGTGGCCTCTCCCATTGCGGAGCACAGGCTCTGGACGCGCAGGCTCAGCGGCCATGGCTCATGGGCCCAGCCACTCTGCGGCATGTGGGATATTCCCAGACCGGGTCACGAACCCGTGTCCCCTGCATCGGCAGGCAGACTCTCAACCACTGCGCCACCAGGGAAGCCCTACATCCAGGTTTTGATGCTGCCGATCTTTGACTGGACTTTGAGCTAAGCGATGAACGTGTAGCAAGCACATTGGTTGCTTGTGGAAAGTGAATGGGGGCAGGCCTGTTCCTCTCACCTGGGGCAATCCAAGGGAAGTATTCTGATTCATGCTGTAGAAATAGGAGCTAGTGTCCTTTTGCAAGGCAGGAAAAGGACCAAGCACTAAAGCTGGGGCAGATCCCTGCCCTCATATAGCTTATGTTGTAGTTGCGGGACACGGACGATGACCACAAACAAATAAATGAGATAGTTAAGATGGTTATAAAAGCCCTAGGGTCTTCCTTGGTGGCGCAGTGGTTAAGAATCCGCCTGCCAAGGCAGGGGACACAGGTTCAAGCCCTGGTCCAGGAAGATCCCACATGCTGCAGAGCACCTAAGCCCATGTGCCTCAACAACTGAGCCTGTGCTCTAGAGCCTGCAAGCCACAACTACTGAGCCCACGTGCTGCAACTACTGAAGCCCGCACTCCTACAGCCCGTGCTCCACAACAAGAGAAGCCACCACAATGAGAAGGCCGCACGCCGCAATTAAGAGTGGCCCCAGCTCGATGCAACTAGAGAAGGCCCGTGCACAGCAACGAAGATCCAGCACAGCCAAAAATAAATAAATAAATAAATATGTAATAATAATTTTTTTAAAAAAGCCCTAAACAAAAAAAAAGGTAATGGAATGGTTATGGGTTCAGCTGTGTTACCCCAGAAGTTATGTGTTGAAGTTCTAAGCCCCAGAATATGACTTTATTTGGAGATAGGGTCTTTACTGAGGTAATTGATTTAAACTGAGATCATTAGGGTGGGCTCTAATCCAGCATGACTGGTATCCTTATAAAAAGGGAAAATGTAGAGACAGGTACCCAGGGAGAACACCATGTGAAGTTGAAGAGAGATCAGAGTGATGCATTTACAAGCCAAGAACACCAAAGATTGCCACATGCCACTAGAAACTAGGAAAGAGGCATGGAACAAGTTCTCCCCACAGCCCTCAGAAGGAACCAACCCTGCCGACCCCGTGATCTTGGAAACTTCTAGCCTCCAAACCGTGAGACAATAAACCTCTGTTGTTTAAGCTACCAGTCTGTGGTGCTTTGTTATGGAAGCCCTAACAAACTAACACACAGACAAAGAGTGTCTGGGGGAGAAGAGGATTAATTTAGCTAACAGATTAGCTTAGGTCTATCTGAGGAAGTGACAACTGGGCTGAAGCCTGAATATTGACAAGGAGATGCTTATGTGAAGATACACACCTCAGACATGGAAACTAACTTGGCATATCTGTGGGAGAGACGGAAGGCCCATGTGGCTGGAGCAGGGTGAGTGAGGGCAGAGAGGTTCAAGGAGAGGGAAGATAGGATAGAACCTTCATGGAACGTGCTGGGAATTGGGATTTTACACTAATTGCAATGGGAAACCACTGGAGGGAGTGACGTGAGACCCGACTTTCCCCTTTGAAAGATCCCTCTGGCTGCTCGGTGGAAAAGAAATTTGAGGATCGGGAAAGGGGAGACCAGTTAGGAGTGTGAGGTTCACGTTCAGATGAGAAATGAGTACCCTTGACTTAGGGCACTGGCAGACGATGGGGGAGAAGTGGTCTGGTTGGTGATAAACTCTGGAGAAGCCCAATAGGACTTGCTAGTCCTGGGATGAGAGAAAAAGAAAGGTACCTACGATGACCCCTAGGACTTTGGGCTAAGCAGCTGAAAGGACAGTGGTGCTTCTTACGGTGGGAGTGGATAGAGTAGGGAGTTTCTTGAAGAGAAACAGCCAGTCAGCTCCCACCCAAGTAAGATTTATAAGATGAGGCCAAAACAGAGATTAACGCGACATAGTCCCTGTCCTAGAACTCGGAGCCTGAAGGAGGCAGACACATAAACAAATAATACCAACACACCGTGTGAAGTAGCTGGCTACACACAGCTAGCTACAGGAGTGACTCTGGGGAAGTCGGACAAAACAGGAAAAGGTTTCTGTTTCACTTTTTCAAAATAATTTTGGACTTATATAAATGTTGCAAAAACAGTACAAAGAATTCCCAAATACCCTTCACCTGGTTTCCCCAAACGTTAGCAACCTACAAATTTACAGTACAGTCATCAAAACCAGGAAATTAGCATTAGCTACAGACCTCATTCACATTTCATCAAGTTCCCCATTCATATGCTTCATCTTATCCAGGAGCCAAATCAGGATCACCCATAGCACTTAGTTATCGTGTTTCTGTAGTCTCTCTGGCCTGGGATAGCACCTTCATCTACTCGTTCATGGCCTTCATACTCTTGAAGAGTACTAGCCAGTTATTTTGTAGAATGTGCCTAAATTTGGGTCTGTCTGGTGTTTCCTCGGGTTGTGCATTTTGACAAGAACACCACAGGAGTGATGCTGTGCCCTTCTCAGTGCATCACATCAGGCGGCACAGGAGGCCAATGTGTTGGGGTACTTGTTATGTTGACTGTGATCACCCGAGTAAGGTGGGGTCTGCCAGGTTTTCCACTGTAAAGGTAGTCTTTTCCCCTTTGCTACTAATAGACATCTCGTAGGGAACTACTTTGAGATGATGTAAGCATCCTGTTTCTCATCTTATTTTTACCCACAAATGTTTGTTTCCGTTGATGAGTCTTGCTTAAAACAATCACGACCGTGGGTGTCTGCCAAATGGTGGTTTTCTATTTCCTTCACACCTTCTAATGTTCATCAATTGAAATTTTGCTGTAAGAAAGGCTGTCCCTTTTCCCTTACTTGTTTATTCAAACATTTATATCAGTATAGACACATTATTTCCTATTTTTCTCTTGTTCTATAAGTTATAATCTGTTGTGATCATTTTTTTTTTAAATTTGCTCAAATTATCTCAGCTTTGGCCATCGGGAGCTCCTTCAAGTTGGCTACTGTGTTCAACAGGAAAGCTTTGAGCAAAACTTATGACAAAGTTCTGATAATGAGGCATAGGGACTTGTAGGGCAAAGGGAGAGGAGAGGCTTCCAGGCCTGGAGGGCAACCATGAGCTCTATACCCAGTGCTCTCTGAGGATGCTTGCCAGCCTCTGGGCTGGCTACTCCTGACCATGAGGGCCAGGAAGATGCAGCCACGTGCCTTGCTCAGGTAGAGAGACCTCCACTGAAGGTGCCCCACCTCTAGCACGACTTTCCCAGGGACCAACCAGCAGGCTGCAGCTGCTACAGCACTTGGGCTGTTAATGCATCTGCCTGGCTTTGCCCAAGAGGGGCCCTCCACCATGTGCACTGACAGCTCCACCTCCAGCCACCTGCTGCCTGCTGTTGCCCCGCCAGACCTGCCATCACCCAGGAGTGTGGGGTCCCCACTGCTCAGCCCCTAGCTGACTGAAGTGTGTTCCTTTGACCTCCTTGCCTGAAGGGGTTGTATCTGGGGAGGTGGCGAGGCTCTCAGAGCTATGGAGTGACAAAACCACTTGGCCTGGAGACCATCTAGGTGAGACTGGCTATCGTTTTGACTGGCTAGCTGTCGTTTTTTCAATCCAGGGCCTCTGTGAAGTCTTGAGGGGATGCCCAAAAGGTAAAGTAGGTCAGAGCGGGCGACGGGGCTGGGGAGTGGCAGTTGGATGATCATCAGTCTGGTCCAGGCCCCTGTTGACAGGGATGGAGCTGAACCCCAAAGGGAAAATGGCTTATCTAAAGTCACAGAGACAGTTGGTGACTAGTTAGGACCAGAACTCAGTGTCCAGAATCCATGAGTCCTCCTCACCATTACACATTCCCAATCTGCTCTGCTTCTTGTTTATCAATGACTGATGAGGCCGTAGTCTGTGTTTCCTTGTCCATTTCCCTTGTTCCCACGGCAGGCGGAGAGACAGAGGCCAGTCTTCCAGCCCCTTCTGAGGCAGGGCCTCTAGGCACATGAGCAGCACTGACCCTTCACCCCCAGGGAAGGGGAGCTGTCCTGGGTCATTTAGCAAAGCAAGGCTGAACTCACCTTGTAATCTCTCCTGGCTGGAGGCCCATGACCTCACCCAGACCCATCACTGAAGGGCTAGAACCTGGCCACCTTTTCTTCCTTCTCTCCCTTCTCTTCCTTCAGTTCAGAATGGGAAGCCTCCTTTTTTTCCTCTTCTAAATTTCATATTAACCTTTAAGATAGGGTAAGCATTCACGTGACTCAAAATTCAAAATTTACAGAAGTTACACTGTAAGAAGTCTCCTTCCCAATTCTGTCCTTTGGACTTCCCCTCCCAGGGGCAGTCACTGTGGTTCATAGGGTTGTTGTGAATCCACAGAAAGCACTTAGAACCGTGGTGGACACGTTACACACACAGTGCGTGCCACATCATTGTTTTTATTTTTAAACTCAATCATAGCTTTATCTCCCACACTCAGCACCCAAGTTTCCCCTCCTCAGGCTCCCAACACTGTAGCCCTACTAGATTGTGACCATTTTGAACTCAGCCCATGCCTGGTGACCTTTCTGCATCCTGTCCCTGCTACTCCTTCAGGCTGGGCAAGCCCTCCCCACCCTGCCCCCTGCTGAAATGCCACCTATTTTCCAAAGCCCAGCTCAGATGTACCTTCCTTTCAAGGCCTCAGTCTCCTCCTCCTTTGTATTTCCCCATCCTTCTCAACTTCTATGGTTGACTTTCCACAACCTCCTGCATTCATGTGAGAATCATATATGCTTTTGCCATCCCCCAACTCGACTGTCAACTCCCTGAGGGCAAGGCTGGGATCTTTTTCATCTCTGAGTTCCCTGCAGCACTTAGCACAGAAACTTCCACGTGGGAAGTGAATAAATGCCTTTAAATTTAACTGCAAATTTGAACTCATTGGGGATGCAGAATGTGGACCTGTGAAGAAATACTTATGCTGCCCAAGGTAGGACTCATTACTTCTCCATGGTCTAGAAGCCATACTTTTATTTTTTTATAAATTTATTTATTTATTTATTTTTAATTTTGGCTGCGTTGGGTCTTTATTGCTGCGCGCGGGCTTTCTCTAGTTGCGGTGAGCAGGGGCTACTTTTCGTTGTGATATGCGAGCTTCTCATTGTGGTGGCTTCTCTTGTTGCGGAGCACAGGCTCTAGGCATGTAGCCTTCAGTAGTTGTGGCTCGCGGGCTCAGTAGTTGTGGCTCACACACTCTAGAGTGCAGGCTCAGTAGTCGTGGCGCATGGGCTTAGTTGCTACGCAGCATGTGGGATCTTCCCGGACCAGGGCTCGGACCCGTGTCCCCTGCATTGGCAGGCAGATTCTTAAGCACTCCGCCACCAGGGAAGTCCCTAGAAGCCATACTCTTATAATCAGAATGCACCAAGTTTTCCCCAAACCTCACAGGTGGGTTGGAGACCTGCTTTCTTCTGCTCACTCATTCCCTGTCATTCTGCATTTGATTTAACAAATCCTACAGTCCTGCAAACAATGTTTGCTTTGCAATAGCATCCAAGTGTCTTTCATTCCTCCCATAAGATAAGGAGCAGGTGACAGAGAACCAACTTTAGTGCAGGACCTCGTTAGCTTTGGGGCACAGACACCCTACATGAATCAGAAACTTTCTACTCCTCACATAATGTGGCTCCAAAAAGTCTAGATTGTTAGGCTACTTTGCTTATAACCAAAATCTTCCTGAATACACTTGTGACCATATGTGTGACTGGAGCTCAGAGAAGAGGGCAAGGTCACCAATCTACATATCCATAGGGACTATGTTGGGTTACATATAATAGAAATCCTAAATAACTAGTTTCTTCTTCCCTCATGTAATGTAAATCCTGACGTGTGGTGGACCACACCCTCCATGGCAAAGACTTCCTCTACTCTTCTGCTCTGCCATACTTAGGATGTGACTTCCATCTTCCAGGTTGCCATATGGTCATAACATGCCACTGTGGCTCCAGACATCATATTCGCATTCCAGACAAGAAAAAGGAGAAAGATGGTAAGGGGCAAAAGGGCACAGTTGAGTCAGCCTCCTTTAAAGAGCTTTCTCAGAGCCTCTCCCAGCAACTTCTATTTACATCTCACTGGCCATACCTGTGACCCATGCACACCTTAACTGCAAAGGAGTCTGGGAAATGTAGTTTCTTAGCTGGGCCCATTACTCCCCCAAATGAACTTGGGGTTTTGTTAGTAATGAGAAAAGGGGGAGTACGGATGGGGTTGGTAGTTAACTGTCTCTGCCACAATTGGGACAATTAAGGAAGACTTCATGGAAGAAATGGGCCACAGTAGGATGAGATAAGAACTTACCACATGCCAGGCACTTTATTAAAACAGGTTGGGGAGGGGAAGCTTCTGTTATCTTCACATGCCAGGGAGCAGTTCCAGTTTCCGTTTTAGAGATAAGGAAAATGAAAGCTAAAGCTATTCAATAATTCACTCAGGGTCATGTAAATGGCAGTGTAGATTCAAATTCCAGAATCTGCCAGGCTCCCTTGCCCCTGCCAGGCTCACCTGTCACCTGCCAGACTCAGTACATATGTAAGAGGAAGGAAAGAAGAGGCTTCAGAGATGGGGAGGCTCTCGGTGTGTTTCCAGGACAGAACTCTGACAGGGTCAGAAGGAAAAGGGAATGGAGAGGCCCAGATTGTTCCAAGTGGGTGTTTTCAAATGTAGGGATATCTTACTTACTTATGGGCTAATTGCCAGAAGAACTTAATCTGTTTTACACTTAGCATTAGCGTGAAATAAAAGTCAAAAATCAAATGGAAAACTGAGGAGACGTGTGGGGGATGAGAGCACCTTTTGTTGGGGACCCCAGAGACAGGGAAAGGGAGAGGGTGGGAGGCCCACGCCAGGCTGGAGGGCGAGTGGGGCAGGGGATCTCTGCTCGCGCCAAGTCCCTCCTGCTCTGGGCAGCAGGCAGCAGTCTGCCACCTGACAAGAGCTGGGGACGCCTGACCGTGAGGAGCGTGCCGGGCTGCTCTAGGTCCCGGGAACATTCCCGCCTCGGGCTGGCGGACTGCACGCGGAGTGAAGGAGTCAGATGCATCTCTGCCCCTTAGGAGCTGGGTGACGAAGCAGGTTACTTCTCTGACTCTCACCCTCTGCATCTGAGAACTGAAATAATCCTACCTTGCAGGACTTTAGGGAGAAAAAACAAGGTGTGCATAGCCTGGCAAGTGCTTAGAAAACAGAACCTGCTAATTTCGTTAACATAATTATTATTATTGCTTTTGTCCTTGTTGGTGTCTAGTAGATGATGGCACCATTGACTAAAACCTGGAATATAGAAAGAGGCACGGGCTGGTGGGGGTAGCAGGGGAGGCTGAAGATAATCAGTTAAAGTATTGCCCTTTCAAAGAGAAGCTGGCTCCTGTACCTGGCCTCAATTAGTTAATGCATTGAAGGGTTAAAAACAGGAAACAGAAAAAAACCGCATTCCAACCCTGTATAAATTTATCAGTAAACAGTCTGGTAAGCCCCCCGTGATGTGCTCAGCATGGTTCTAAGGTCTCTGACAAATATATAAAAAGTAGAGTAAAAACTCAGCTAATCCAACCCTTGGGAAATTGTGGCCGGTGAATTTTCTGGACGCCTGAAAATTTACCAGCCCCACACGCTCTGGCACTTTTTTCTTAATGTTAAAAATTGTGGATGGAAATATTTTTTAAGCACACTATTCTCATCCCTGGCTTCCTAGTGACTATCGAATACATCGTCATTGAGAACAACATGTGCTCTGCTGTCCTGTGATAGGGCGATGGCCCTGGAGGCTGTGGGGTGAGGGTGGCTGTTTGCTTCTACCCTTATGGTCCCTGTGCACTATTTTGTCTTTACATTTGCTTTTGTAGTTTTTCTAGGAATCCTCTCACTGTCAGGCTTTTGTGTGTTAATTTTCCCTTCTCTTTTTGAGCCTCCCTTCTAGTGCTTTCAGTTTATTGCTTCTGATGTGCTCTAGGTTTGGAGACCAGACATAAATGCTTCATCTTTTATAGCCCATCTCAGCCCAAAAAGGAATTAAGGGAACTATTACAGTTTATCAAGTACCTACTATGTGCTGAGCGTTTTGCAGCCATTATTTCATTTTTTACCACAGCCCCGTGAGTTGGAAATTTTTATCTCCATTTTTTAGAAGTGTAGACTGGGGCTCAGAGAGTTTAAGCACTTTGCCCAAGGTCACACAGCTGCTGGTGAGTGGCCTAGCTAGAATTCAGATGCAGTGTGTCTGTTACAGGGACCATCCATGCTTTTCCCACTGTGCTTCACTGCTTTGCGTCTGTGGTAAATCACATGCTGTTCGCTGTTGCTTGTTACTGTGTTGGGTTGTGATAGCGTTATCTTCCTAAATATTATAGAACATAAGCCCCTTGAGGGCAGTGACCTGGCTGCCCACTTACATACTGCCCACACCATTGCCTAGTGCCAGGATCCAGGTGGTCAACAGCTGCTTTACAAAGAGTGGGAGCCTGGAAGAATGGGGGCAAGAGAATGGAGTGGGCCATTGCTCCTTGGCACCCAGCACCTCATACCTCCCTGCTACCTAAAACCTTCAACTTGCCCCAGGTATTCGCTCAGCATTTGCTGAGCCCAAATCTTCCCTTAGCTTGAACCAGCAGCTGTGGAAGCAGCCCACGTGGGCCACTCTGGGTTGGGAAGGAGGAGTGGCTACCCAGGCTGCTGGCCTCCCCTTGGGGACTGACCAACATGGAAGCCAAGCCCAGGTGAGACACTGCAGGGCGGTAGCAGCCCAGTGGGGGAGGCTGGTGTTGGGTCCAGGATTTTCACTAAGAAATTCTAGAGCAGGTGCCTCTGAGGAAACTCCTACAGAACTTCTTTCCTGAAAGGAGAGTTACTGGAATTCCAGTGGATCCAAATTTCCAGCCCAAGCAAACAGCAGACCAGCATCCCAGCAGGGCCTGATTTTGCTAGGTAATGCTGGCTCTGAGTCTTCGCTTCTGTGACTCAAACTTGGTGGCGAGAAACTGCCCCATCACATGACTTACGGATTTCGCCCTGACAGGACAGTTTCTGTTTGTGTTTTGGTTCTCTGTCAGACGCTCTGAGCTCAGAGGGGAACCCCACCCTCTGTGTGACCCGGGCACACGGGCCGTGTCACGTGACCACAGTTGCCTGCGAGCCAAGCATTTCTCTGGGTGACATCATGCCCTTGCTGATTGCCCAGGTGTTTCAGGGCCTCCCGGGGCTGACACGGAATTTGCATCACTTCTGATACTTGGCTCTTGATTTGTTTGTCTTTGGTTAATAGCAAATCTGGATTGGGGTCGAGGGAAGTTGTTGAGACAACCAGACAGCAAACACGTCCCACAGAAGCTTGGCGGGACTTGGACCTGCGGCTCCTGCCCCTCCTCAACCCCAGGAGCCATCACAGGTCTTCTGGGCTCAGGCCTGAGGCAGACAGATTGCTGGTTCAGACTCTCTAGCACCATCCCGGGACTTACTGCAGATTTGGGACCTCTCTGGACCAACCTCGAAGGCCCAGAACCAGGCGTTGCTGAGACTTATGCTTTTACATGGCTCTCTCCTCACTTCCCCCCTCTTCAGGGGGGCCAGCGCCAGAGAACCCTGGATTTCTCTCCTTCCCTCTGCTCTGGCCGTTTGCCCGGGGTCAGAGCTCAGCCTTCCCACCCTTCCACTAACCTTGGGTCCATGGGCAATCACTTCACAGACCCATGGAGGGCCAGGACTGAGGGACTCTGCAGAGACCCCCCCACCCCCATTACTTTATGGGGAAGGAACCCAGGCTGGAGGGTTTCTTAATCCATTTTTCTCACCCACCAATTTCCAGCAACCTTTGTCTCTCTGGCCTCAGTTTGCCCATCTGCCGAGGAGTGGGAAACAAACCCCATTCTCCCAACCGCAGGATGAAGACTGGGACCAGCTGAGTTTGTGAAAGGGCCTATTACCGCATTGCTCCAGAGGTTCTCAAGCTTGAACATGCATCTGAATCCCCTGGAAGGCTTGAAAACAGAGGGAGGCTCCTCCCTCCCACCCCAGGGTTTCAGTAGGTCTGTGGTGAAGTCAGAGAATTTGAACATTTTCAGACGATGCTGATGTGGCTCGTTCAGGGACCACACTTTGAGAAGCACTGCTCTAAATCTCCAGAACTCGCCCAAAAGAGAGGCAGTGTGTGCTGGAGCCTCTCACGCTGGCTCCAGAAAGTTGGTAGCTTGAAATCAGCCACAGTGGGAGTATTCACACCTCGGAAATCAGTAAATGCTGCAAACCAGTGTTTTTGGTTTTGTTTTTGTTTTTTTTGCCAGGGAGCTAGCTGGTAAACATTTACCGGCACACTGCTGGGTAAGAGGGCAGGCTTTCTCTTCCTCTGTGCTTCAATACTGGGGTGCCGTGCCTCAGAAACAGGACAGGAAAGCTCAATCAGAGCTCTCTGTGCCTCCATTTCATTGTCTGTAAGTTGGAAACACTAATAGCATCTACCTCACTGGACCACAAGAATTAAGTAAGAAAATACCCGTGAATCACTTAGCAAAGTGCTCAGCATAGAGTAAGGGCTCAAAAATATTAGCTCTTGTCATTAAAATCCTTTGGATTATAGGGAATCTGTATTTTGTTCCTACAAGATTATAAAGTTCTATATAACTGTACTCCTGGGAGGGGTGGAGACCATGCCGTTCTGAGTTTCACAGCTTTGGGGTGCCTGCTGGTACCTAGTCCTCCTTCTCTGGGAACCCCCCCCATTGCACAGTGTGAGCCCCACCCAGCCCCCGGTTTGTAATGTGTGACACCCCTGGCCGTAGCTGCTTACAATAGATACTCTGGGGTTCTCAGAGTCTCTTTCCTGGGAACTTGGACCTGGAGCCCAGAGCCAGCCTATAACTCACCACCTCAACGTCAGTGGGGCAAGCAGCCTCTGCCAGCAGCCAGAGGGACCAAGGAAGGACTGCAAAGAGAAGGGGTGGAGCAGGTCGGCAGAGGCAGGCACGGGAGTGAGGTGGAGAAAGAGTCCTGAGGACACCCCTGCCTCTGAATCTGGGCTCCTCTAGAAGTTCTCCTGCCCTGCCCTGGGCCTGCATCCTCTCAGCCAATGTCCACTGTGGCTTAAGTCGTATCACATTGGTTTCCGATAATTGCAGCCTGAGAGTCCCAACTTCTCCACTGTCTGCTCTTTGCTCACCCCCACCTGCCCCAGCACAGGCTTAGGGCCTGTGCCTGCTCGGCCCTGCCTGTTGTGGGCCTTGGGCAGGACTCAAGGCCTCGCTTCTTCCATCTGCTCATTGAATATGGACTTGGGCGGAAGCGAGCCTCCTTCTGAATTTTCCCCGTTACATGAAGAGAAATGAATATTCCCGACATTACCTACTCAGTGTCACCCCCTGCTTAAGACCCTGCAGCAGTCCCACCCCACCCCCATTGCTCTTGGATTGACTCCAGGCTCCCTTCCCGCACTCTAGACGCTGCCTGAGCCTCTCCTGGCCCCTCTCCGACCTCTACTCTCACCTCTTGACTCTGAGGGATATGGACCTGCTGGCAGTTCCCCAAGACCGCGTGTTCTCTTTGGCTTCTCTCTGTGCAGAACAGAATTTCCCCAAGCCTACAGCCAACTACCAAGCATTCTTCAGGCTCCCCCTTCAGTGTCACTTCCCCTGGGCCGTCTTCCCTAGCACGGCCCTGGCTGTGCCCCTGTGCCTCGCACCCTGTGCAGTCTCCCACTGGCGCGGCCTGTGCCACACCACAAGGTCCCAAGTGCAGGGGCCAGATGCAGGCCCCTCTTGTTTCCCCAGGTTCCACGTTGTAAGGGCTCAGTGGATGGTTAAATAAATGTTGTGACCTGAGGAAAGGGGGGCTCCAGAAACTCAGGGGACATCACCATTGTCCGTGGTGACCTCCAGAAAATCAAGTTTCCAGAGGGAAGAAAAGGAGAGGAAGGGGTGAAGGCAGCCCTAAAATGGGTCAGGTAGAGTGCCTGCTGGGTGATCAGATAGAGAGCTCTCCTGGAAGAGAAGGTGCAGATTGAAGAGAGAGTGACATTGGCAAGAAGGAGGCAATGTGAGGTGTAGGGGATAAAAGCACAGAATCTGGAGGGAAGGTGAGAAGGAGAAAGAGGAACACGAGCCCTGGACATTGGACTGCCCTTCCTAGACCTCATGCTGTGCTTGTTCCCTAGGGGCTCGGGCCGCGGTTGCTCGTGGACTTGCTGGTGGCTCAGCCGCACGATCGACACGTGTGTCTAACCTGAAGGAAGTCCCCTGTAACCTGACCTGAAGGAAGCTGCTGGGAAAGTTACTGCAAATACAGTTCTCCAGGGATTCCCTTGCCCTACTCAGCTCGCTAAAGCCCCTCTCCAAAGCCAGCCCTGCTCAGAGGCCCTGGACAGGGAGTGGTCACGGTGCCCAGTGCCGGGCGGGGCATCAGAAGGCCCTTGGCTTCCCCCTCACCGGCTCCAGGCTGGCTCCTTTGCGAGGCCAGCCAGAGGGGGCTGGGTGGCTTACCTCCCTTGGGCACAGGTCTCATCACAGCATTGCTCCAGCCATGGACGTCATTCCCCAGTTACCGCAAAATAGGGTTACAATTTCTCCCATGGTGTGGAAATCCCAGGAGCCCTCTCAACCACCTGGGCCGAATGCAGAAGTTGGGCTTCTGGTCCATTAATTTCCCAGTCCAGGAAGCCTCCGGTGTGAGGCTTCCTTGTAATCTGTGATCTATTTTCAGGGCTGCCCAAGAAAGACTTCCTCAGTTTAGACATTAGGACTTTAATAGATGATTGTACTAAAGTTGGGTACACAAAGAAGAAGCTGAGAGAGTTTAGAGAAAGCCTACATTCACCTGCCTTCCCCAGCAACTTAAGAACTAGTTTTACCCCTAAGAGCTTATAATCTAGGTAGAAAAAGAAAATAAAGGTGCATTACATAAAATTGTGGAGAATAATTAAATATTAACCGGTGTGGTGCTCGCTGATTGCAACAGGACTATAATGTGGCTCAGAGAGCCAGTTCTGCGTCAGAGAATTCACGAAGGGAGACTGGAGCTGGGCCTACAGCGGGGGGATTCGGGTCAGTGGAGAAGAGAAGGCAGGTGTTCTGGGGAAGGGGACCTGCGTGAGCAATTGCCTGTAGAGTATGTGGGACGGGAGGCCTGGATTAAGCAGAGGTTGTACATTAAATGCAGGAAGATAAGATTAGCGAGAGGGTGAGAGAGGGGATGCGTGTTGCAGGAGGTGGAGGTGGGGGCAGTTATGAAGTGTTTGCAGCCGGGCTCCAGGAGTTGGGGCTGATGGAAATGACGGGAGGAGGGTGGGGTGAGGGAGGGGAAGCATTGGAGGGCTGAGGGGCGGGGAGGGAGCTGAGGAAATTTCCAGCAATTGCTGGCCACCAGCAGGCATGGGCGGCTGACTTGAGGGCTGAGCGAGTGCTCTTCCCTCCAGGCCCCGCACCCTGCCCGGGGCGGCAGGGGCTCTACAGGCCCCTCTGATCAGGGTTGCCAGCAGATAGGTCACCCGCTGCCCCAGGTACCCAAGGTGGCCAGCCTGTCACAGGCCCTGGGGAGCCACTGCAGGATCCGGCACTTCAACAGGCATTTTGAGGGTAGCTGCTAGGCACAGAGCACCACAGGGAAACAGAGAGAAGTGAGGAGGGCTTCCTGCCCTCCAGGAAGGCCAGTGTGCGGGAAGAGAACAGATGTGGCGGACAGCGCTGACGGAAGGCCAGGTGCGGGCCGAGTTCCCAGGCTGCGGGGGAAGCAGGGAGTTTAGTCCTGACTGGAGAAGGAAACTCTGAGGAGGGCGTGGGGTTTTTACACCTCAGAGAGTGAATTAGAGGCATTCTCTGCCTGGCAGGAAAGACGGATAGACAGGGAGGGAGAGCTTCCAGTGAGAGAACAAAGAGAACTCAGGTAGAGGCTGCAGACCTTGCAACCTGCCCGAGGAGGGTCCGGCGACCTTGTGAGGGAGGCTGGGGACAGAGGTGGGAGTGTGGCTGGAGGCAGATGCCGTGCCAGGTCGGGAGAAAGAAGGGCTGTGGGTCCAGGGATCTGCGCGGCATTCACGGGGCGCCTGGTTTGAGGTGTAGGTGTCAGGACACAGGGAGGAATAGACAGGCCCGGCACCAGCGGTCCCCAGGCCAGTGGAGGAGGCTAGAAACAGGGACTTCTGCTCGGTGTGGAGAATGCTTGAATTCTGTGGGTGCACAGAGGGCGGCGTGGTGAATTCTGCCCCAGACCTGGGTTGCGGTTGGGCTGGGAAGATACGTGGGCTGGGCTCAGGGCCCTGGGGAGAGGTGAGGGTTCCCTGGGTTGAGGGAGAGGGGGTTTCGGGCAGAGGAGTCAGCACGATGAAGGGGTCGAAGCTAGAAAAGAGCAAGGCACAGAGACCAGCAGGGTAGTGTAGCCAGAGCTGCTGCAGGCTGTGTGTGTGTGTGTGTGTGTGTGAGAGAGAGAGAGAGAGAGAGACAGACAGACAGACAGACAGAGAGACAACAGACAGAAGGAAAGAGGAGGGAGGGAAATAGAGAGCGAGAGAGTTGGGAGATGAAGCTGAAGAGGAAGATTGGGGGCCAGCCTGGGAGGCCCTCAGCTGCCCTTCCAGGGGAGCTGGGCGTCACTCTTATGCAATGAGGAGATGAAGCGTCTCTGAGCGGGAGCAGTGCGCTAGGAAGTGAATTCTGACCTCTGCATGGAGGAGGATGGAGGGGACAGAGCCAGGAGGCAGGGACACGTTGGGGGCCGGGCCACTCCCACCTAAGAGGAGAAACACAGAAGATAAGAAGGTCTGTGGGAGCAGGATGCGAGTTCTGTCTCGGACATTTTGAGTCTGAATTGCGTGGGGCGATGCCCAAGAAGAAGTGGAAAATGCTGGAAATTAGAGCAGAGGTCAAGCCCCTGAGGAGCGCTGCCTCAAAGCCTGAACGGGACGAAGAGAACGTCCAGGAGGTGGCCACAGCGGTCACGTGCCAGATGGCCCCGGTGGCAGACGCGGGGCAGGAAGGGAGGGCCCCTCGGGAGAGACGCGGGTGGAAGGAGGGTCACCTGTGCGGATATAGAGCACGTCGTTAAACCTGGAATGATGTCGGTGATTTCGGAAAAGGAGACACATGGGGGGCGGGTGAGTTTGGATATGAGCCTGTTTAGTCTTGGGGGGGGGGCGGGACATCGTTGTCAGGATGCCCGAGCCACTTGCCCTACGCAGAGGTGCCCGATGTGCATGGAAGGAGTGGGAGGGAGGCCGGGGACCACAAAGTGGCCGGCGGGGAAGGTAGGGATGGTCGAGCCTCTAAGAGCATCCAGTCCCATGGCCCCAGCTGTCACCGTGACCCTGTGTGTGAGTGAGTGAGCCTGGTGCCACACTCAGCGAGTCCTGCTGGGAGTGGAGGGCTCTGGGTCTCATCACTGAACCCCATCCCCGCCCAGAAGCCCCTTTCCCATGCGCCTCCCCCACTGTTTCCTGGTGATTCCTGATGTGGGCTGGGACCCAGCAGGACCGTCCAGGTGTGCGTCCTGCCACCAGTAGACCAGGAGCTCTCTGAGCATGGGGACCCGTGTCTCCTCTCTTCCTCTTCCCTACAGAGTCCAGGACGGGGCCCACGCATGCTGGGGGCGGACACCCCATGTGGCACTCAGTCTCCCAGGCAGACGGGGGTGCCTCAGATCCCGTTTCTTCTCGGCAGGAATTTGGGCCAGATCCCACAGGCACGCAGACTTGTGACTGCCCCAGACTCCTGGTCGGACGAGGTCACTCAGTCCAGGCAGCAGCGTAGCTTTCTCCTGACTAATTTACCTAATCTGTTCCAAATGGATGAGACGCCCAGGATTTGGGGTGAAGGGGCAGAAGAGAGTTCTTTTTATCCAGACCTGCTCAGTCCACCTGTCCCAGAGTCTCCATGTTATTAAATGTTTTCTGGTTCCTATGGTAACCGAATCACACAGCCAGGATTTTGTTATTGTTCCAGGGAAAAAAGGGAAGGGCCACAGCGTGAGACTGACGTCCATGCACCATCCATCAGCCAGGCAGCTGAGTCACCACCACGGTCTAGTGCATCCATGGAGTCACCTCCCTGTGGTCTGAGGCTCCCACTGGCCTTCCCTCTTTGGCAAGAGGCTGGTCCCGGTTTTCATCTGTCAGCAAGCGTGGGTAACTGGGCACCCTGGTGGGCTGAGTCCTGCCGTGTGCACTTCGGGTGGCTAGCGGGGTGGAGAAGAAATTTCCTGAAGGAGGCACAGTCCTGCCTCCAGGGAGTGAGAGCTCATGAGGCTGGGGATGCATTCCCTGTTCTTTCAGAGCACACATGTGTATTCACAGACAGTTTCTAGGGCCACCTACCAATTGACTTACAATACGACCTCAGCCAAGTCACCTGTCCACTCTGAGCCTCAATCTCCTTATGTTGGGGAGATGGGGAAACAGGTACTTTCTCACCAGGCTGAGAGGGGAGAGAAATGAGACTGTGCCGATAAGAGCTCCGCACCAGCCTAGTTTCCACAAAGAACTCGATAAGCATGCACTTTCGTGGTTGCTGACTGGCTAGCTGCTGGCCGCACATCTCAGGACCACCCGGAAGGTGAGGCAGAGGGAGCTCTACTACTCCTTGAAAACACATGCCAGCCCCCCGTCGGGCAGCCATGGGCGGCCACGATGGAGGCAGCCACCTCCCTCCACCACCACCAAGGACTGGAATAAGAAGTTTCACTTGCCCAGACACAGAAGGGAACAGAACAAGAAAGTCAGTGGGTCAGCCAGAGGGGTTGGGTCGGCAAGGGTGTGGGGACAAAGGAGGGGCCGTGAGGCAGGCACTCCGGAGAGATGGTGCTTGGGCCACCCAGACCCGCTCCGGTCTTTGAGGAAGGCCCTTGCCCTAAGGCTGTGTTGGCCAGGCACCTTCTGATGACAGCCTGGCTTTCTGGATAGAATTTCCCACCAGAGAAAGGGTGTCGGTGGGAGAACATGCCTCTCAGGCCCACTGGATGGCTGATTCCTCACTGGGGGTGGCTGAATCAGAATAGAGGTATTTATGCTCGTGTTGGGTGCAGGTCACCCCTGAGCCCAGCCATCTCGGAGCGTCTAACCAACACAGGTTTCTAGCTTACAAAGTGGAAACTGGGCCCCGGGAATGGTATGACCACAGAAAGGAACTACCCCCAAAAAGGAGTCTAGCCTTCCCCTAAGGGAGCCCCATAAGACACCCACTGTACAGACTCATCTGACAGCTCCCATCCTCAGCATGTTCCATGCTGACCTCTTCCAGATGCCATAGCCAGGCCAGCTGACAGCTGCCTCCCCCGGGCTGGCCCTATGCAATGCTTTTCAAACTGGGAATCGAGACCCATAAGTGAGTCATGGAATTAATTGAGTGGGTGGGATGAGCATTCCTCATAATTAGCCAGAACAGGGTCACGTATATCAGAGTGCCTCATGGGGAGTAAGAGTGAGTGTTATTTCATGAGTCTCGTGTGTGTGTGTGTATGTGTGTTGTATGTATGAACACACATGTACTATATGGATACAGCAATAGAAAGATGGCACATTCTGATTGGGTCGTTTGTGGGCATTTAATAAAGGAACTATTTACAAAGACGTGGGCAGGGTGTAGGGAAGTCACAAGAGAATTGTGAGGCTTAGTTATCACCCTCAGGCTTAAGGCTTGAAGGTGGAAGGTGTTTCCAGAACTTGGAAACAGAGAGAGTAATGTGGCGAAGGCTCAGACAGGAGCTGTGATCATCAGCCCGATGGGGAATGAATACTTACCCTCACTCCTCTCCCTCCCTCCCAGCTCCTGCTGGGCTGCCCACTAATTGAGCCCAGGAAAGCCTGAGGGCCGGCAGCCACGGACCCAGTCCATGTGTGGAAAAGGCCAGTACATAATGTGTGCATGGGATGCGATGTAAAATGGCACCGCACTTCTTACTGTGAGTCTCAGTTAATGAAGTTTTAAGCACCCTGGAACCACGTGCCTGACGCTGAAATTACTGCCAGGAAGAGGCAAAACGTTTCTGAATGGCCCCAGATCAGGGCTTTGGGTGGCAGCTAAGACCAGTGAGGAAAGGGCTGTCCTGTTCTCGGCAGCTGGGAGTGCACCCATCCTCCAGATGTGCCAGGATGGAGATGCCCGACAGTGGGGCTGAGCATAGCCAGTGTCACAGGCTGGGGCTGAGGTCACAGAGGAAGAAGGGCAGGAGAGGGGAATGGGTGGGAGAGAGGAACAAAGGGGCCTGTGGTCAGGACACCCACGCTAGGCAGTTGCTTCAGCTCCCCAAGGACAAAGGGCAGGGTTCTATTTCTAGCTCCCATGGGAGCAGGAGACAACAACCTTCTTGCTTTTCACACACTTGAGGTCGGCTCACTAATCCTCAGCTACATGTGGTTGTTCTGGACTCCCACAAAACCGTCTCTGAGCCTCATTTCCACGGCCCACACCGGTGCCGAGTCCATCACGGCAGGGTCACATGCTGGCGACTTCACGCCTTCCTTACCAAGTGTGACCGGGCTCCAAGGCCGAGTCTCCTGATCCCCAGAACATTCCCCCACGAGCCCACTCGACACCCACCTTCAAGTGCCCAGCTCCCAGAAGAGAGACTCTTCCAGAAAGGAAATAGTTTCCTCTAAGGACTAAAAAAACATATGACAACAATGTTCACAACAGCACGGAACTCTCATTTTACCTTTGCTGTTTCCTTGGACAATAGAAAGCAACTGTGCCTTCACAGACCTGGTTTCCTCCTGGCTTACTCATCAACACATAAGGCTGAGGTGTGTACGTGAGAGTTAATAAAGTGCAGAGCATTTTGCCCTTTGAACGTTCCTCCTCCTTCAGAATTTCTTCATTTCTTTCTGCCATGTTCCTGGTACTGGCAGGGGTGGGCCAGAGTCTCGAGAACACGGTGAAGGTGTTTCCTGTCCAAGCCAGCAGGACCTTGGGCCAGACCCTGGTGTTAGATCCTGAAGACACCCCAAGGAAATGGCTCACCAATGTCATCATTTTTAAGTCAACCAAACAGAAAGTGGTTGCTTGACTACTTCATCAGTCTTAACCAAGTCATTATTAAACTATAAGTTACAGGAAAAGGAAAGAGAAAGTCCAAGGGGATCAGGGTCTTGCCAGTGTGATGCTTACAATTTGGACCATGACTTGTGGAAACCAGCGTGCCAGTGGCAATGCCGGGTTAGCATCTCTTTACTGCTTCTCTTTATTCTTCACAGCTCTGCCATGATCCACGAGGTGCTAACTCCCTCTCTACCTCTTGCACTTCCAACCACACGTGGTCAGTGGTTGACTCGACTCTCTCTCTCCAAAACTTGAGAGCTGTCTCAGAGGGCAGGAGCTCTGTCTTATTCACCTAATGCTATCCCCATGGTCTGCACCAGTGCCTGGGCTGTCAAAACTCTCCATGAAGTATGTCTGGGGTGAAATAATGCATTACATATTCATTACACCTAAGTTTTTCAATGTGGAAAAAAAAATAAAGAGCTAGCCGTGGCTTTCCAAACTTTTATTTTTTGGCAGTGAAAACTTTGATTCCAAAAAAATCTAACCTAAGCTCCAAAATAAGTAAAAGCAAAGCAGGACACCCAAGTAAATTTACCAGGCCCCCCGAAAACATATCCACATCCTAATCCCTGGAACCTGTGAATATTACATTATTTCAAAAACGCGTCTTTGTAGACGTGATTAAGAATCTTGAAAGAGGAGATCATCCTGGATTATTCAATAAGTACAATGACAAGTGTCCTTATAGGGGGAGGCAGAGGGAGATTTAAGACAGACACAGAGGAGAAGGCCCTATGAGACAGGCAGAGATTGGAGTGATGTAGCCACAGCCAAGGAATACCGACCACCACCAGTAGCTGGACAGGCAAGGAATGAATTCTCCCCTAGAACCTGAGAAAGAGTGTAGCCCTGATGTCACCTTGATTTTGGACTTCTGGATTCCAGAACTGTGAGAGAATACATTTTTGTTGTTTCAAGCCACCAAGTCTGTGGTACTTTGCTTCAGCTGCCAGTGGATGGACAGCGTCCACTAATCCTCAGGGACCTCCCAGTCTCACGAGGGAAATTGGGGCTGCACCAGAGAGAGCTGGGCAGCAGGGGCAAGGCAGCCAGAGCTGGGCTGACTGCTTGGGAAATGAACTCTGGTGGAGGAGAAGTTTGAGCAGAGGTCTGGGGGGATGTGCACTGGAGCTTAGTAGAGAAGGAGGGGGAAGGTGTTTCAGAAAGGGACTGGTAGGTGTGGACACCAGGATGGGGGCCAGGCAGGTATTCCAGCCACAGAAGAGCAGCAGAATCTGTGCTGGGGATGACTGAATGGAGCAGGAGGGCTGGCAAACTTGGTCTTGAAACCCAAACTGGCATTCCTTCATATCAATATTTAAGGGACTTCCCTGGTGGTGCAGTGGTTAAGAATCTTCCTGCCAATGCAGGGGACACGGGTTCGAGCCCTGGACCGGGAAGATCCCACATGCCGCGGAGCGGCTGGGCCCGTGAGCCATGGCCACTGAGCCTGCGCGTCCGGAGCCTGTGCTCCGCAACGGGAGAGGCCATAACAGTGAGAGGCCCGCGTACAGCAAAAAATAAAATAAAATAAAATAAAAAATACACATATCAATATTTATAAAGCCAGAATGGTAATTTGAAAAATTGTCTGTGCTTTCAAAATAAGTCAAAATAGTTAAATTCAAAATTGTATCTATGCCCTGACCACTACCACATATATATATGTGTGTATATGGTTATACACACATATATATACATATATATGTGCCTATATACATACAGACAGACCAAAACATAAGAAAATCATGGGATAGACTTAGGAATTTTTTTCCTTCATTTTTTATTTTTATTTATTTTTATTTATTTTATTTTTATTTTTTTCTTCATTTTTTAAATTGTTACTGAAGTTGCAACACTTTAATAAACAAAAGAAACCCAAAATAAGAAGTTCTGGGTTAATATGAAATTAATAATGAACTACTGAGCATTCTCAAGGAAGGGTGGGGTGGGTGATCAAAATAATGGTTAAGGAAGGTAGTCGGGTCAGTCCTGTACATAAAGGAGAGGAGACGGAGCGGCAGAGGCCAGGAGACCTACAAAGGGGCCGTGCAACATTCCAGGAGTGAGGTGTAGCGAGGCCCAACTAGGGATGTGTGTGAGGACGGAGCAGAGTCGGAGCAGAGTCTTCAGCCAGAGACCTCCCCAGGGCTCACAGCCTCCGGTAGCTGCCAGGCCAGACGCTCGCTACACTCGACTGCCCTCTAGTGGCCAAAGCCGGGAAGCCAGTCACGCCTTGCAAGGCTACCTCCTAGGGATAGAGCATTGCGGGAACGTGAAGAAGGAGCTCCGGGCTCTCTGGTGTCAGAGAAGGCTTCCCAGAGGACACGATGCTTCCTTCCACTGAGCATGGTAATTCTTTATAATGGGGCCAGTCCAGCTGTCAGAGACCTGACAGGCAAGGCATAAGGAATGGCATGGGTAATAGCCTAAAGGCTTGAGCCTATATTGCATCATCAGGGAACGCAAGGTATTTGGTAGGATTGGAGAGCAGGGCTTGTACAGGGTGGTGAAAGGTGAGGCTGAAGAGGGGAGCTGAGGCTCTGCCTCCAGTGGGGGTTGAAATGCATCGTAGACAGTGAGAAGTCTTCCAAGGGTTTAAGCAGGGATGTGATACAGGGACAAGAAAAGGTAACATTATCAAATTTGCACTTCAGAAAATCAGTCTAGCACAAGTGTGGAATATGAGCTGGTGGGAGGGGGACCAGTTAGTCCAGGACTGAATGCACACTGAGGGTTGAGAACCCTGCATCTGAAGGTCTTTGCTGTTCACCCCCTGTGCTCGCTCCTGAGGGCTTGCAGGACTGGAGAAGTGGTAAAGTGGCAGAGAACTGAAAGTCAGTTAACTTGTGAAGATAAACACAGGAAACAGGTGACCCGACAGAAATGTGCTTTAGAGAATGATGGGTCTTAATTTATTGAGTGCTCTTGAACCTGAGGACCAACCCGCTAACTTTGGGTGGGAGTGTTTTGAATTCTACCTTTGGTGCAGGGCTCTTCGTTGCCATATGGCGTCTCTGGGAGTTTAACACTAGCCACCCCTTATACCCCACATAATAGGAGCTGCTCTGTGCTTTATACTGCCCGTCACCGGCTGGAGTTGGAGCCTAATTTGTGTGGCCAGGTGAGCTGCCTTCCTGTTTAGCACCAACAGCTGGCGTATTGATTAGGTCACAACCCTAACAACTAAATACTGTTATGTTCCCATTTTACAGATGAGGAAATCAAGGCACAGAGAGGCAAAGGGACTCACCCACAGTCACACCGCTGAGGTGACAGAGCCAGAACTGGGAGGCTGGCTCCTGAGTCTATGCTCTTAACCACTTGCCATTTGACCCGCTTTGTGCTGGTTGCACAATGATGCCCAGAACCACGTTGAGGAGTGTTTTGCCTTTAACCATCTTCTATCCTGTTCACCACCCTTGTTCAACCTGTTTCCCGCTCCCTGAAGGGTATTTAATGGCTAAATGAATCCCAATTAAATATTAACTAGAAGAGAGGCACCTGAGCCTTCTCCCCCGGAACCTTCCCTTTCTGCTCAGAGTCCCAGTGTTTGTCACAGCATCTGTGTTTGCAGAAGGTTCTTGGGTGCAGACACCCCCGCAGGATGGATGGGAGGGCACAGTCTCTGGTCTTGGGAAATATATGTCTAAAGGGAGCCGAGGTGGATGAACTATTCCGTTTGCTCCTTTCTCTCTCTATCAAGCACAGTCAGCTAGTGTTTTTTAAACTGTGAGTCGCCACACATCAGTGAATCATGACAACCATTTAGTGCGTCTCAAATCACATTTTATTTACAAGAAACTAATTAAAATGTAAAATATCGTGTGCATTTTATGTAGCATGGTTAAGAATTTTTTTAGGGGGCCTCCCTGGTGGCGCAGGGGTTGAGAGTCCGCCTGCCGATGCAGGGGACACAGGTTCGTGTCCCGGTCCGGGAAGATCCCACATGCCGTGGAGCGGCTGGGTTCGTGAGCCATGGCCGCTGAGCCTGCGCGTCCGGAGCCTGTGCTCCGTAACGGGAGAGGCCACAGCAGTGAGAGGCCCGCGTACCGCAAAATAAAAAAAAAAAAGAATTGTTTTAGGAAATTTTGTTTTAGTTGTGTGCACCTGCATGTGTGTGTGTGCACACGCACACTTGGCTACGATATAAAATATATTTCTTACTGTGAGTCCAGTCAAAAAAGTTAAAGAGCCACATAGCTAAATGTTTTTCTCCTCTGCTTTCACAATACTTGTTTACAGGAGCTTTACAACCCATGGGTTTTTTTTGCTCGTGTTAATCTGAAAGTGAGTTTCTATCAGCCAGTCTACACTGGCCATGATGGAACAGAGGAGGGGTGAGTGGTGCTAAGACAGCACACGGAGGGAAGCTGTTGGCCACAGAGCCAGGGTTGCACTCCTTGGCCACCAAATGCACCACCCAGATGATGACCCAGCGCGTCACCTGCTTAACTGAAGTCGCCTGTGCTTCATTAAAACCTTGAGGCCTGTGAGCAAGTTAAATTGTTTGAATTAACACAGCTTGTTGGAGCCAAACGTAAGCTATATTTTCATAGGGCATATTTGTCGTTAAAATCCTACTATAATATTTATATTCAAAAAATCCAGTTTATGAATTTGTCATTTATTCTTCCCTGCTTCAAATCAACCAGTCCTAGCATATTTATAGGACTTCCTCCTCGCATCCCAGGCACAGACCCTCAGCTGTGTGGTGTGCACCGGAGGCTGGTCTGGCCAGCCCCGGGCATCGCAGGCCTGCTTTGGCGGCCTCGTGGAGGCCCCTCCCCCCGCCCCGCCCCTGCCCGGCTCCACTCTGAGGCCCTGAAGTTGGGTCTTTATTCAGGGAAGGCAGCATTCCCCTGTAGGGCAGCCCAGACCCTGGGGTCCCTGGGATCCCCTGTACTGAAGTCAGAGAAATGCCCCCACGTCTGTAACACATTCATCTTTCCTCAGCAAGCCTGACACTCCTGACCCACCTTCTGGGCAGGGTGGATCATTATAGAAGTTAGAACATGAAATCAGACAGCCTGGATTCTCATCTCAGATCTTCTGCTGATAAAATAATGCCTTTGGGCACGTCGTGTAACCAAACCAAGGTTCAGCCGCCTCACCTGTGAGATGGAGGCTGCTAATAGCACCTATTTCATCATGGTGCCGTGAGGGTGAA